>NC_139038.1:30753295-31353295 GCF_964662115.1 Mustela nivalis | reverse complement strand
TCTGCCTCTAGCAACCAGCACAGAGTAGGGGGTCAGCAGATGGGTTTTCCCCCATAACCCTGTTTACAGTCTGTGATTATTATTTTTTTAATTTTTGTCTATGCACATCTGCACTCATTGTCTTCATTCCCCCAACAGAACTCAAGCTCCTTAGGAACAGAGGCCATCTCTATTTTGCCCAGGGCTTTTGTGATCATCTGACACATAGTGGGGGATGGATCTGGGTTTCTGTTGGTCTTTACAGTGCCTTTATGAAAATTTGAAAAAGCCTCTTCTTCTGAACCAGTGACTTGGAAAAAGGCATCCTTTCGGTGCAGACAGCTTGGCACAAAGATGTCACCTTTATGCAAAGGAAAAACCAAACCAAAACACACCCCATTCTCTAAGCAGACACAACCCCAAGCCAGGCATGTGGCTGGGAGGACCTGCCTCTCAGTAGGAAGACTTGTGCCTTGCCCAAACTATGTGACAAGAGGCAGGAACCCTGGAACCAAGAAATATTTGATGAATAAATTAACAAAATTCAAATCCTTGCAGATAGGTGGTAGTTTTAAGACATCTTTGCAATTTCTCTGACACTCAGGTCCATTGAGAGCTTGGGCTCACTGACGGGCATCCAGTCTACCAACTGAATATGGTGGAAGCGATGCTGTATCATTCTCAAGGGTAAGCCACAAATAGCCATGCAGGATCTGTCTGGTTATCTGGAGCCAGGTGCTGGGAGCACAGTGATGAGCAGAAACAAGCAAAGGTCTGGTCCTCATGGAGCACACAGTCTGGTGGGGTGGCTACCACGGGGACGGCCATGTGACTTACCATCCAAAATAAGACACTTTGGAGAGCAAAGAGGGTGCTATTAATAATTTCAATGGGACAATAATCATAAATTGATCAAAACTGTCCCAGGAAGCCTGGGGTGCACAGTCACCATAACTATACTGAGTTGATGAACTAAGTAATCACTCAACTAAATGTGAACATGCTGGCATGACAAGCATGCAATGAAGGAAGGGGTAGACAGTGCTCAGAGAGCCTGCAGGAAGGGGATTTGACCTAGGCAGAGTTATCAGGGAGGGCTTCCTTGAGGAAGTAGTGCCAGAGCTTTGACCTGAGATCTGAAGAGACCCAGGAGTTGGCTTGGCAAAAGAGAAGGGAGAGAGCCCCAGGGAGAGGAAGCAACAAGTTCAAAGGCACTGTGGTTGGGTGGGAGGATCTGAAAGAAGCCAGTGTGGCTAGAAAGGGGGAAGCAAGGTTGAGGTTGTGGAAAGCAGTGGGGCTAAGGTAGGACTGGGGGCTTCATTCCAGCTGTGGTGGAAAGAAGTGAAGGGGCTCGTCCTCCCTGTGCTGTTGGGGGGAGATGGGTGTGTGTCACATTGAAGGAAGGAGTTATTCTAGTGGTACCCACTCTGGTTTAAGCCTTCTGCATTGGAGATTTGAGGCTACATGGTATACTTTGTAGTCATAATCTGATGTGGCTTGAGAATTAGTATTGAATTTATAGCATGCACAGAACAGTGAAGTATTTTATGCATGTCCATAAATGGAAGGCCTGTTCTTGCTCCACAGAGAACGGAAATTAGAAGTCAAACACCCTTTGTATTCTAAAATAAAGTCTCAAGATATTCTGAAATTTTCATCTAAATTGTTAGAGGAGGCTTGGTGCCCTTAGCTAATCTATCTTCCAATATGCTGTCTAATACAGCATCAAATCAATGAGGCAAGTTCCCAATGGGGAATGATCAGCCAATAACTCTGCTAGTAAATGAGGTATTTTTCTTCAATACAGTTGCTTGAAACTAACACAAGAAAAAGCAATGACATGGTCGGCCTGACTGCTGTGTGGAGGTGAAGGAGGGAGCCAGCATGGGCTCAAGAAAAGACATTATGAGGTGAGAAAGGATAGGGACGTGGAATGCAAGACTGCACTCACACTTTAGAATGGCTCTGGGTCTTGGAGAATGAGCCAGAGGGGACTCGGATGCCCCTTTGGGGACATGTGTAAGGCAAATATCATCATAGAGAAGCCTGAAGAGTCTAGGGCTCAGAAGAAATGGCTGAGCGTGTAGGACATGGTTTGGCTCACTGGAGTATTTGCTGGTGCCGATATGGACTGCAAAGATGGTCTGGTCTCAGGGGACCAGTTGGCTTGATGTGTAATAGGGAAGGGTTCACTGGGTTGCTTCTATGTGGGCTGCACTGGGATGGCGGGTTCGCTGGCAAGAGGAGCATCAAAGGGGCAGGGTGACTCCCTAGGACACCTAGTTGCGTATAAAGGCTGGTGTATTTACTCTACTCTCTGGCTTCCAAAGGGGTTTGAGGTGGCTTATGGGCTTACGATCAAAGATGCAACAATAGAGCTGACACAAAAGGAAATAAAAACCATGTATACAGACTGAGGAGGAGACAAATATATGAGCCCAGAGACTTTGAAAGGGAAAAGCACCTATGAATCATCTGGGGAGCCTATGAACCATGGAAATTCCTGGGCCCTGCTTCCAAAGGCACTGGAACAGGAGGTCTGGGGTGGATTGTGTCTGCATATTTTGCAAGATCTTTCCCAACTCCCCAACCACAAAGTGACTCTGATACCAGTGCTGTGGACCACGTTTTAACACTGTATTAGTCCTTTAAGCCAAACATGGTCAAAGTCCCGGAGCATCCAATTTAACACTAGGGATGTGTGGTGAGTTGCCCTCTTGGCTGGTGGAGGGCCACCTTACCTTCTCACCAATGTGAGCCCCTAGGGAACCCCATCGGTTCAACTGAACTACCTTGTCCTACTGCTGTACCTTTCTGTGTCCAGAGAGGGCGCTGGTTGGGTCCACAGGTAGGGTGGAGACCAGATATTTTCACCACTGGCAGTGTGGAGGACCCATCCCTGGGACAGCCAGGCCAGGTGCTTTACGCTGGGGGCTGGGTGTAGTGAACTTTGCATTGAGAAGGGAGGCAACCTGGTGAGGCGAGGCTTAACCTATCACCTTCCAGGGAGAGACCCAGGGTGGGACCATCTCTGTTCAGACTTCAAGATCAGGTACACTGGATATCTCTGAAAGCCAGCTATGCCATTCTCAGGTATGCCGATGAAGCTTTGTTAATTCTGAGCTCCTTGAAATTTCTCCTCCTTCTTTATGAATGCTTTCTTGGGCTTCAGGAACCCCTTCCTTGCTTCTGAAACACTGGACGCCTCTCCTCGGAAGTTGAGCAATGAGAAAGGGGACTGGGGGGCGGGTAGGAGGGAGAGACTTTACCTACGACATCACTCCCCAAGGCATGATCCACAGACCAGCAGCATCCCTTGAGAACCCTTGAAAAATGCTCAGGTCCTACCCACTCAGGGAATCAGAATCTGCATTTAAAAAAACTCTCCAGGGGAAATCACATGGGAGTTAAAAGTTCAGAAGCACTGCTATCCTCATTTCTTCATCCAACAACCGCTTACTGAGGGCCTACTGAGGGCCAGGCTCTGTGCTGGGTGCTGAGAGATGAATGAAACACACAGGTCCGGGAAAATGACATGGTCCCTGACCCAGTGGAGGGTACAGTTTGGCGATGGAACCCTGAGATAAACAAGTGAAGAAACAAACATATAATTGTAAGTTGTGGCAGCTGGTATTAAGGAAGTAAAGACAGACCAGTGGTCAGAGGGAAAGGTCAGTGTTCTTCCAAAGAAAGGACAGACACTCGGAAGAGCTGTCTTTTAATCTTGGAAAGGTAGCTGATCCTCGGAGAAGGAGTTGGAAGATTCTAGAATGGATGCCCAAGGCTTGCCCAGGATCACTCAGTGAGCTGGAATCAGTTTGTGATCTCAGGGTTGTGGGATCAAGCCCCACTTCTGGCTCCATGCTCAGCACAGAGTCTGCTTAAGAGTTTCTTTTTCCTTCTTCCTTTGTAACCCCCCGACCCCACTCTCTCTCTCAAATAAGTAAATGAAATCTTAAAAAAAAAAAAAAAAAGTTCAAGCCAATCAGTAGAGCCAAGCATTGACCTGAGGACTCTCAAGATGCTTGAGAGTCTAGGAGAGCTGACCTCTGGGCATCCTGGGCCCATGGGCTGTCATGGACTCAGGCTGGTCCTAACTGGTCAGCTTTATAGTCCCCAAAGCAAGAAGCACATACTCTGGCAGTCAGGGAGATGGTTTCAGGCAATACATAGGCATAGAATAAATACCATTAAGTTATGGAGTAAGAATGCTATTCTCTTCCAAAGTCCTCTTCAGTCTCTCTGATAACTACAAGGAGAGAGTCTCAGTTGGGTGCTAGGATGCCTTCAGCACCTACGGATGGAGCTTGGTTACACCTGGGCTCTGCACCTCCGTGTGAGTCAGCTCGGGCCACCCCAAGTACTACAGACTGTGTCGCTTGAACAACAGAAATTGACCACCTCACCGTTCTGGAGGCTGGAGGTCCAAGATCAAGGTGTCAGCAGGGTTGGTGTTTCCTGTCTTTGTCTTGTTGATGGCCATCTTCTTCCTGAGTCTTGACATCATCTTCCCTGTGTGTGTGTCTGTGCCTCCATCTCCTCTTAAGAGAATGCCCATCAGATTGGAATAGGACCCACCCTAACAACCTCGTTTTAATGTTAACTACCTTTCTAAAGACCTTATCTTCAAATAGAGGCACATTGTGGGGTACTGGCGGTTAGGACTACATTGTATGACTTGTGAGGACCACAATCCAGCCCCTAACACGCTCTTTAGTTGTGTAACTTTCACAGATCTCTCAGCCTCTCTGTGCCTCAGTTTACCTATATGATAAAGGGGATGATGGTACATACCTCATAGGGCTATACAGTCTAACAAACGAGCACGGATGAAATGCCTAGGACAGCACTAGGCACCGAGCAAGTCCCAAAAGGGCAAGAGCCCTTTAATGCCTGGCATACAGCTGGTGCTCAATAATGACCTGCTGAATGACTGAAAGAATCTTATCCTTCTAAAGAAAGAGTGCTCAGGTCACAACTCAAAATTTGGTTAGAAGCAGGAGAATGGCGGGGGACAAAACAGGCAAAGGGGATTAACAGGTATAAATTTCCACTTATAAAATAAATAAGTCTTGTGGATGTAACATACAGAACACAGTAACTTTGTAGTAACTTTGGCAACAGATGGTAACTAGACTTATTTCATAATGTATACCAATATTGAAGCACTATGATGTCCACCTGAAACTAACAGGATGTCCTACATCAATTAAACTTCAATTAAAAAAAATTGAAACAATAACAAACAGTGAAAAAAATTTTAGTTAGGCAAGAGCAACTAGGTAGAAATGAAAAATATTCTTTTGCTTTAATTACATTTATTTTCTCCAGTGCTCTTGCATTCACAGGTAGGGAGGCTGATTTTCAATTCATAGCAGTGATAAAAGTTTCTTTTTCTTTTTCTTTTTTTAGAAAGAGCGATAGCAGGAGAAGGGGTAGGCACAGAGGGAGAGGGAGAGAGAGAATCTTAAGCAGGCTCCACGCACAGTGTGGAACCCGACACGGGGCTCAAATCCTATGACCTGAGATCATGACCTGAGCTGAAATCAAGAATCAGACACTTCACTGACTGAGCTGCCCAGGCACCCCAAAAGTTTCATTTTAAAGTTAAGTCTATTTAAGTCAAAAACACATGTTGATTTTTTTTTTTAAATGAAGCAAAATCAAGAGTTAGCAAACTTTTTCTGGCAAGGACCAGATGGTGAATATTTTCGGCCCTGGGATCCCAGACCTCACAGGGTCTGTGTCTCAGGCTCACAGCTCTGAGGCCAATCCTGGATGAGTGGACATCCCAATAAAACCAGTTACCAAAGCAGCCATGGGACTGCATTTGACCCCCAACGTTTAACAAGCTCTCAAATGACTGCATAGGTCAGAGGTACAGAAATGGCAATGAGGTTGAAGGTGATACTCCGAAGAACGGATTCAGGGAAACTTGTTCTAGAATAAATCCAAGTAATTAAGAACAAGGACTCAGAAAGAGAGGGACTCTCAGGGCCTCTTCCTACATGCAACCCCCAGACCTTTTCCTGGCATAGCCTTTTTGATCCTGTCCCTGTGTAACCCTCACGCAGGATATTACTGGGATCCCCAAAGAAATGTTATAGGAAGCTTTACTGTCTCCCCACTTTCCTCTGGCCAGATGTATGAGTGCCCGCCCATCCAATACCCTCAGGGCTGGATACTAGTGCTCCCAGGAGATGTAGGAGAACCTAGGAAGCCCCTTTGGGCCAAACTTCTCCAGTCTTAACCCCACTCCCACCCTGGACTCTGTGGAGAACGTTCCTTTGGCTTCTCCAGTTGTCACTGATTGATATGTAAATATTCCTAGACAGGGAACCTCATTATGCCATTACCCCATTAGCTACAATCCGCCAGCCATTAACACTTTAGCTAGAGCCATTACCCACGAGTATTCCAAAGTGACAGGACAGATTACGGAACTGGAAGAGTCCAGAAGGGTGGGGCCCTTTCCTACATATAACAAGCAGGGAAAGTAAAAATCTGCCAGGAGAAAAAGCAAGAGTTATGGGAGCAAGACTGTGCTCAGTAGTTCACCCCTAAGCGCCTCTTCATGCTAATTTTATTGAGCGAGTACTGAGTGCTAAGCACCTTACCTGTCCTAGCCATGTAGTCCTCACCCCACTGTGAAGAAGTGGGCACTGTGATCCCCATTCTACAAACGAGGAACCCGAGGCTCACGCAGGTTCATTAAATAGGTGGCAGAGCCAAGATTCAAAGGTCTTTGGGAACCTGGCGATTCACAGACCTGTACCCCTGGGGATAAAAATATATGTTTATAAAAAATAAAAAATTAAAAAGAAAGGTCTTTGGGGCTCCAAACTCTCAACTCTTTTGTTTCCCCCACTGAGGCTTCTCTCCTGACTGCCTCTTCCTTCATCGACTTATCTAGAGCCAATCTCTATGCTCCGGGCCATTCCATTCCAGCCCAGAATGCTTCCTCCTCGCCTTGTACCCGGATGAGACGCTCTTGGGAAGCCCTGTTTGGGTGATCATCCTGGAAGGATGCCGGGGAGACTCCGGTCTCTTGTGGTGATGGTCCCACACCAGAGCCAGTGCTGAGGAGCTGGAGATATACCGGGAGGTCAGCTGTCTTCCCAGCATGCCTCTCCATCTCCAGGATGGGGGTGTCACAGTTCACTGGCACCTTCACCAGCCCACACCCCGCACTCACCCAACCGGTCGGACCACACCACCCACATGCCAGCCAGATCCGTTTGGATGGCTGTATGGCAGGACCCAGCTCGCCTGCCGCCTGCTCCCACCCTCGCAGGGTTCTAGGGCTCCTCTGTCCACACCAGAGGGCTTGGTGCTTCTCACAAAGAAGAGACACAAAGACTCCTTCCTGGAAGCTTGGGGAGAGGAGAAAGGGAGGCTGAAGGTCAGGGGTTCTCTGCCCCTGGGGGACTTGGCTCATGACCATAGGAAGTGACCCCAAAGTTGGGGCAGTCCTGCTTGCAAGGTGAAGGAAGGCCAGGTGAGTCCTTGATAATGGCCTCCTCTCCTCTCCCTAAGGGTCAGCTTTCCCCTCTGGAAATAGCACAAAGGATTCCCTCACGAGCTCTTTCAAGTACTCCCTGCAAGGATTCCCCAGGGTCAGGCTTAACGCCATTGCCTCATTCCTTCATTCAAACATGATTTCTTGAGCACCTGCCAGGGGCTCAACCATGCTGGGGGAGGTAAGACACACAGAGAAGGGCTCTCACGGGGTTTACGTCAAGTGGGAGAAGGCAGACAGAAAGAACCCAACAAATAAGTCAGCCAAAGGACCCAAGCCATCATTGTGCACCATCAAGCAAATACAACTAAAGGATATGGTAGGACACTGGCCAGCCAGGTGGGGCAGGGGCCTGGCTGGGTCATCTCCGAAGGGCTCTCTGAAGACCCCTTCCGTGAAGGCTGAAGTGACAAAAAAGAGGCCAGCAGTTGGAAAGACGATCTGGAATGGAATGTTCCCAGTGGAGAGAACAGCAAGTGCAAATGTCCTGGGGTGGGGAGTTTGCCCTGCCCGAGGAGTAAAAAAGCGCCAGGGTAGCCTGACTGTGGTGAGTGATGAGCAAAGGACTGGAAAATGAGGTCAGAGGGTTGGGAAGGGATTTCCGGGGCTTGTGAGCATAGCAGGGGGCTCCACTGCTGCCCCAGTGGGCACCATGGAAGGAGTCTGGAAGTGGGCATTGTCTTCTTCCTTCCCTCCTGTTTCCCCAAACTGAAATTCCTATTTGGAGAGGAGATTTGACTGGCTCCCATCGGGTCATGTGGCCACGAGTGGCACCTTGTTGGACAGCCCCCTCCCTTCCCCTGCCCTGGTTCAGCCAGTTCTGCATGGGATGGCCCAGGGGTAGTTCCCAGAAGAGAATGGGGTGCTGCGAGCAGAGGGAGGGGCCCAACACCATGTAAGCAGAAACTAAAGGTGTGCACTCCACCCTACCTGCAAGTTCTCTGACCTAGACCCTCGTGCCTTTCCCTGCCATTCGAGCCCCACGCCCCGTCATCACCCCCACCCCCACCCTGGAGTCTGGGTGACACTTGTTGGGGACACTCATTTGTCACTAGAATCACATAAGAGAGAGGAAGGCCCATCTCCTTTGCACTTTGGTAATGGGGAAACCGAGTCTGGGGTGGCAGGAAGCAGTCGGGGCTGCTGATTTACCCCATCGTGGGATTCTGCTCCTCCTCCTTTTAGGGTTTGCAAGAGAACACCCTTGTTCCCCTACCCCCTGCCCTCTGCAGCCTTATTGTGGCTGTGTGGGAGTGGCCACAGTATAATGGACTGGATTTCCTCTGCCTGTGCCACCAAGCCAGCTCAGCGGTTTGCATCCTACCTCCTGCCTCCCCACAGACAGCACAGCATGGGGAGCTCGCTGCACCGGGGTTTGACCAGCTGTGTGGCCTTGGCCAGGTCACTAACCTCTCTGTGTCTTCATTTTCTCATCTGTAAAATGTGAATACTACAACTTCGTAGTATTCAATGACTTCACAGGGTAGTTGCAAGAGTAAGTCTCCCCTTAGAACACCCCCTGACCCGTACTGCATTTGGGAGGTATGTGCATTCTACGAACCCCTACCGTACCTTCCACACTCCGTGCTTTGAAACTCTGTCAATTTCTCTTGTTCATTTATTCAGCTGAAACCTACTGAGCATTTGCCAGACCCAGAAACTCAAAACAAAAAGGCCAGACAAGGTCCCTGCCCTTGAGGAGTTTACTTTCTAGGGGTAGAGAAAGACCATGAAGAAAAAAACTTAAGTTAATAAATAAGACATTTTTAATAGCGATAAGTGTTGGGAAGAAATAAAGCAGGGTGACAGACAGAGTCGGGGGGTGGTATTTCAGGAAGGGTGATCTGCTCTGGGAAGGCTAGAACAGAAGAAAGACCAGCCACAGGAAGAGTACTTCATGTAGAATAAATAAGTGGTAAGTCCCAAGGTCCTGGGGTAGGAAGGAGCTGAGTGAGGAAAAGGAGGCTATTGTACAGGCAATTCGCAAGGGTGAGGGGAGAAATCATAGAGGTTGGGGCCACATGAAGCAGCTCTCATGGCCTGTAGCAGGAGTTTGGATTTCTCTTCTGGGCAGCAGGAGCCCAGGGAAAGTTTAAACAGGGGCGTGATGGAGCCAGGTCAGTCAGTCCAGCCGTGGCCCCATCCTCTGTTCCTTCCCACCTCCGGGGAGTGCCCGGGGCAGAAATCCGGCCCTGCCCACCCTGGGCTGTGCTCTGATAACCTTCCCAAAGGGGAAGCCGATTGTTTGGAAGGAAATGGTGCAGAAGAAGGCAGGCAGTAGCCACGTTGAAAATAGGGCTGGGACCTGTTTCTAGGGCTGAACTGGGAGCTTGAAGGCTGACATCCCAGGGGAGAAATCAGGAGGACTTCCGGGGGTTGTGGCTGTGGGACTCCCAGAGGCACGTGCTCTGGTTGGCCCCAGGGGGCTCAGAGCCACTGAGCTAAGTGATGACGGACATGATGGCTCTTAATCCCCAGTTCTGTGAAGTGGGCTCTGGGGAAATATCCCAGGCCCATGGAAGGATCCTTCGGGCTGACCCAGGGGCCAGGTGAACCCTCCCTGCCCCTGCCTCTTTCTGCAATCTGGCATTTTCCTGTCCGCATCCCACCCGGCGGAATGGAGAAAAGAACCGGATATGGCAACTATGGTCTTAAGAACGCAAGTTGGCAAACCCCAGAGAGATTTTAAACGGGACCCTACCTCCACCCAACTCAGTGAGGCTCCAGGGTAGGGCCCGGGCTCAGGTCTTTTAAGAAAAATCTCCACGCACACCCCCCCTCACACACACACAGAAAAAACTCTCCAGATTACCCTAACGTGTAACCAAAGTTGAGAACCTCTGCGTCAGAAAGTTTCAATACTGTGCTTCTCAAACTTGGGCCAGCCCAATCTCCTTGGCGGTTTGTTTTGTTTTGTTTTGTTTTAAATAAACCCATGTCTGTGCCCTTCCCCGGGCCCCTTAGGCCAGGGTCCCTGAGCAAGGGTGCAAACACCATATTTTTTAAAGCCCCCCCACCCCAGATAATTCCTAAAGGAAGCCACAGTAGAGCCCCTCTGATGGGCCCATCTCCCAGGTGTCCAGACAGGAAGACTGAGGCCCAAAGAAAGGTGACTGGCCCAAGGTCACACAGCCCACTAGTGGCAAAGGCAGAGCTCCAAACCAAGACTCCAGCTTCTCAGGCTAGTTTGCGCCCTCCACCCGGATGGGGGAGGTCTCAGAGGACGTCTGTGCGGCACTCCTGGGACCAGTGGCTTGCCCAGGTTGGCAGAATTAACAGAGTGGACCCCAGGAACCCTCACTCTGGGGGAAGCCCTTCCTTTAGGTGTGGAGGAACCACTGGGGGGGGGGTGTCACCTCACATGGCCATTTCCTTGGAGTTCATTCAAGGGGCCACTATCCAGATGAGCCTAAGTGAGTCCCACGAGCCCTTGGAAGGCAAGAAGTCTCCCCCCGCTGGCAGCAGAAGGGGAACTCAGACTCAGGCGGGCCGTGGAGGACCTGGTTTGCCACTGCTGCCTTGGGAAACAGGCGCCTGGTGAGGAGGAGCCGAGGGTGCCCACCGACAGCCCTCAAGGAGATGGGGACCGGACAGCCACTGCCAGGAATGACATTCTGTGGGCGAGCAAGCAGGAGTGGAAAAAGATTCTCCTCCAGGGCCCCCATATGAGAGGCGACACCCTGAGTCCAGACCCCTGAGGGCCAGCGCAGAGAACCTGGCTTTCTGACCTGCAGAATGTGCAGCCCATAAATGCGTGTTGCTTCCCGCCGCGAAGTGTGCGGGGATTTGCTCCGCCGCCCTAGAAACCCAAGACGCTGGCTACGGCTGAAGGAGCAGCCGTGGAGGCCTGGCTGAACCCCAGCCCCCCGAAAGCAGGCTTTCCCCAATGCACCTGGGAAAGAGGGACGTTCCAAGCAGTCAGAAGGAGGATGGAGCTGGAGGCCTGTTGCCAGAGGCCAGGCAGACGGAGCAGCCAAGGGGACGGGCACCAACAGGTGGACATGGAGCCCGGCCAGGGCCCCGCGCAGAGACATGCCATGGCGCCCCCACTCCTGCGGGGGGGCCCTCCCCCGGGGTCAGCACATCTCAGATCTCACGTGGGTGCCTGGCTCAGAGCATGAATGCTGTGGTCTGCGGTGGGGAGGGGATGGTGTGCACAGGGGTTTGGATGCCAGCCAGGGACCACTCCCATTCCAGAGACCCCACCCCATGCCTGGGGTGAGATCTGGGGCCCCTGGGAATGTAAGCGCCCTACAGGGCAGGACCTGGCCTCCTGCCTCCTCTGGCACTTGGGAGGTCGAGCAGCTGGGCTCCTCCAGCAGGGGAGCAAAGAGACAGCAAGGCTGACCTTGAACTTGGGCAGGGCCCAGGCCCCTTTGGGAAGTTTCTTCTTTCTCTCCACCTTTTTGTCCTTCTTTCTTTCCCTGAGCATTCCTAGGATGCCCTCCTGTGCCTTGTTAAGCTGTCTAAAACCCTACCACCTTCTGTGGGTAGCATATTGTCCCGCCTTCATATACTACACCCGCAAGCCCACCCGCCCGGGGTTCCCCAGATGTCCACCAGACCAGACCTACTCCTCACCCCTCAGGGAAGCTCTGGCAGGTCCCTGATGCTCCCAGGGATCTGAGCTCAGAAACTAAGGGAAGGAAGGTAGGCAGCCTGTGGCCCTGACAGCTCCCAGGGCAAACATTCCTGCTCAGCAATCCTCAGAGCTTGGGGCTTAACGAGCCAATTTCGGTGAAGGACCAGTCTGCTTGTTGGGGGGAGTTCCAGGCACCACGAACCCATTCCATAACATACAAGAAAAACAACAAAACTCGCCACATGCCTGCAAGTCACAGCGATGGAGAACAGCTCCCTAAGATTTCGGAAGCTGACTCCCGCTTTGGTGCTCAGCTTTGTGAAATGTGCAGATGGACCACGCGCTGTCTGGGCATACAGACGATGGAAGACGGCACGAGTGCATGGGTGCTGCCTGCTCCCAAGGCCCCAGATGCCTGCCCAGAAGCTGGGGACACCAGAGGACCGAGAACCGGGGAGGGAAGGCCCTAAGGTTCACACAGTCTGTGACCCAGACAGGAAGGAGCCAGGAGAAAACCCCAGAAGGCGGGGCTAGGGAAGCAGCCTGGTGGAGAGGGGGCTCCCCCAACCCAGATGGGTCTTTGTCTCGGGGGAAGCTTCCGCAGCGGAGGAAGCAGCAGAGTTGCCCAACTACGGGCCAAACTTCTCTAGAGTTGTTTGTCAAGCACCTTCTGGCTCAGATTCCAGTGGGAGAGGAATGCATACTAACAACTGGAAAGCAGGGTCGGAGGGCCTCACAGTGGCGTCTCTAGGCCCAGCCTGGGGACAGCTGGCTTCAGCCTGCCTGGTGTCAGGTCCCCCTGGCAGGGTGGGGTGAAACACCGGCCCTGTGTCCCTGCCCGGTGTGCACACAGAGATGGCACCTGAGATCACCCCGCCCTGCCCCTCCCTGGGCTCTGAGGAGAGGTGAGATCGAAACTGTCCCCACTCCTTCCAGAGGGGGCTGAACCTGCACCCCGCGGGCTGGCTGCCACGGTTTCTGGGCAGGGAGCACAGGAATGCCTCTCTCCTACCCCCATCTCGCACACAGTAGGCGCTCTCAGAGGCTCTGCCCAGGTCTGCGGGAGGTCTGCAGCCAGGCCTGGATAGAACCCAGCCCCGCCCGGAGTCACCTCCCGAGCCTCTCAGTGCATGGCGGCTGCATTGTTCCAATTCCTCCAGGTTTGGAATGTCTCTGTTTACCATCAAAGTCAACCTGACTCCAGAACGTCCCGCTCCAAGAGGCCGGCTGGGGTCTGCGGGGAGAACATGGGGCCAGGCGACAGGAGCAGGCCATGCACGCAGCCCCCAGACCCCTCACGGTCTGCAACGTTAGAGTCCCCCACCCAGGTGCAGGCCACTCTGGGCCTTGGAATGGGAAAGCCAGGTGGGATGCAGCTGCCGGCGGGAGTTCAGTGGGTCCTCACAGTTCCCTGCCTGGGCTCCCAGCTCCTATTCTCTTCAGTAGGAAAGAAAGAGTAACAGCTCTTCCTTCAAGCTCTGCCCTCTCCTTCTGTGTCTTGGATCTCACAGGTCTGCACGTGACACGACCTCTCACCTGTCCAAAACCTCCCACCTGCGTGAGAGCTCAGCTCTAATTGCTAGCTGCATTGGAATGTGACCTCCACCATTTTAGCTGTGTTGCCTTGGGCAAGTTACTCAACTTCCCTGTGCTGCCATCTCCTCATCTGTAAAGTGGAGTGCCGGGGTTGTGTGTTTGTTAAAGGGTCCTCCCCGATGTTACGTGTAGCCGTGTACTATATAAACCTAGTTTGTCTCCCCATCCCTGAGTTCATGGAGCTACCTAATACTTTTTAAGGAGAACCTTTTCTGGGGGCGCGTGGGTGGTTCAGTCAGTTAAGCGGCAGACTTAGTTTCGGCTCAGGCAGTGATCTCAGGGTCATGGGATCAAGCCCCAAGTCGGGCTCCACGCTCAGTGCAGAGTCTGCTGGAGGTTCTCGCCCCCCTCTCCCTCTACTGCCTACCCCATACACACGTGCTCTCTCCCTCTCTAAAATAAACAAATCTTAAAAAAAAAAAAAAAACACCTTTTTTGCTTAAATTAGCCAGAGTGCATTCTGTTACTTGCAACCATATAACAATGCCTGTCCATATAACTTGCAACCAATAACAGTGCCCGCCTCCCAGGGCAGTTACCAGGATTAAGTAGCCCAGAAGGAGCTAGTTGAGCACCTGAGTGTGTCCCTTGTATCTGGGGTGTGTCCAGCTTCACGGTTTGGAGACAGTGTGCTATGCCTGTGTCCCGAGGCACACCTTCCTCACAGGTAGGTTGGTTCTCCCTGACCCCCCCCCCCGAAGGCCAAGAAATCCAGGGCAGAGGTACACATATGACCATAAGCTGAAGGACCCCATTCTCTGAATCCAGCATTGAAATAAGACCTGTTTTCTACAAGGTTGGGGGGGTCCTACAGCTGGGAATAGCCCCCCAACCCCATGGAGAGGAGTTCAGTGGCAAGGGAGAGGTGCAGAGTTTCCTGACCCAGAAGCACAGTTCCCTCTCCCAGAAACCACTGTCTGGAGTAGGATTGGGATCTCAGGGTCCTAGCAAGGTAGGGACTCAGTCAGTCCTTGCACGGGGTTCCCACACCCATGGTCATTTCCCTGGGGCAGCAAGCAAGCCATGGGGGGCTTGCAGGGGGCATTGCTTAGAACCTCTTGTCTTGTGGTCCTGCATCTATGTCCCCAATCTTCTATTCACAGGTAGTTGCTCCCACACAGTCACTCTGGGGCAGGGCTGGCCTCCCAGGCATCCTGAAATGACCAAATAGTCATTGAAACAACTGACGGAAACCCACATCAGGGGCTATGCCCACACTGCTGCTTTCCCCTTCTGCTTCTTTTATTCACTACAACAGGTCACCTTGAAGACCTCCCTTGCCCTACGCATGGAGGTCCCTGTCCCGAGCTGGCCAGCATTCCCCCTAAATTCACGTCTACCTGGAGCCTCACAATGTTACCTTATTAGGAAACAGGGTCTCAAAAATACAGATCAAAACCACCACGAGACACCACCTCACATCCATCAGAATGGCTCAAATTAACAAACCAGAAACAACAGGTGTTGGTGAGGGTGCAGACAAAAGGGAACCCTCCTGCACTGTTGGTGGGAACACTAACTGGTGCAGGCACTGTAGAAAACAGCATGGAGGTTCTCGGGATCTTAAAAATACAACTACCATAAGACCCAGCAATTGCACTACTGGGTATTTACCCAAAGGATACAAACATAGTGATTCAAAGGGATACATACACACCTGTGTTTATTGCAGCATTACCTACAAGGGCCAAGTTTTGGAAACAGTATCCATTGACAGTATCCAAGTATCCATTGACAGATAAATGAATCAAGACAAAGTGACAGACACACCCCCTGGACTATGACTCAGCCATCAAAAAGATACAATCTTGCCAGATGCGGCAAGATGGATGGAACTAGAGGGTGTTATTCTAAGCGAAACCAGTCCGAGAAAGACAAATACCATATGATTTCATTCATATGTACAACTTAAGAAACAAAACGAACATAAGGGAAAGGGGGAACAAAGAGAGGGAAGCAATCCGTAAGAGACTGTGACTATAGAGAACATGCTGAGGGTTGATGGAGGGAGGTGGGTGAGGGATGGGCTAATGGGTGATGGGGATTAAGTCAGGGCACTTGTGATGAGCCTTGGGTGTTACTCGGGAGTGATGAATCACTACATCTACTCCTGAAATCAATACTACACTATATGTCAGCTAACTAGAATTTCAATAAAAACTTGAAACAAAAAGGAAACAGGGTCTTTGTAAATGTCATTAGTTAGTAATTAAGAAGGGTTCACACTAGGGGTACCTGGATGGTTCAGTGTGTTAAGCATTGGACATTTGATCTCAGCTCAGGTCATGATTTCAGGGTCGGGGGATTGAGCCCCAAGTTGGGGCTCTGCACTGGGCATGGAGCTTGCTTAAGATTCTCTCTCTCTCCTCCCTGCCCCCAACCTACAACTTGCTCTCATGCTCTCTCTCAAAAAAAAAAAAAAAAAAAAAAAAGAGTTCACACTGGGAAAGGAATCGTAGATACACACACCACGGAGAAGACCATGGGGTAGCAAGAGCAGATGATGGGGTGACACAGTGCAGGCCAAGGGACGCCGAGGACTGCTGGCTGCCCGCAGAAATTCGGAACAGACTCTCTCCAGAGCCTGGAGGAAACTGCTCTATCCACAACTTCATTTCTGACTTAGGGCCCCCAGAAAGAGAGAGAACAATACACTGTTGCCCTTTTCAGCAGCCCCTACGCCCACGTTGCAGTCATTTGTTACAGCAGCCCTGAGAGACTCATACAGTTCCTTTTTTAAAAACGAATAGTTAGGAACAGCACAGGGGGCACTGGGGGAGAGGGGGCGTGCCAATGGTATTCTTGGTATTCTTCTGATGGGGGCTCTGCAGGTACCTGAAGATGAGTCACCCACCCCTCTCTCCCCGGGATGTGCATAATTTGAAGATGGCTAGGATACAGTTAGGAAAATTTGCATTAAGGGATTTGGATTGGATTTGGATTCCCTCTGGGAAGGAAACAATGGGGGTGCTGTCCAATAAAAAAGGAAACAGCAATCATATCTACAATTTTCTATTTTCTAGTAGCCGTGGTAAAAACATGGTGAGATTAAATTTAATAATATATTTTCTGTAACCTCCTAGATCCCAAGTAGTATCATTGCAGCATGCAACTGACATGCAGCATATCAAGATATATTACATCTCTCTCTCTCTTTTTTAAACTAAGTCTTCAAATTCACACTAGCTGTACTTCAGGCACTCAGTGGCCCCCTTCCGGCTTGTGGCCCGTATAGTGGACCTTGCAGCCCGATTCCTTGTCGCAAATGGAGTGTGTTTTGTCTGTGGTGGATGGGACATTCCTTCTCCACGCTTGTGTGCATGATCACCCAGCGGCCCGTGGGGCAGGCTGGTAAGTCTGACTGTTTATCAGCACGCCTTGGTACGTGATCAAACACCAAGTGTTGTAAGAAGCTGTGCACGGGCTCCTTCCCTTAAAACCCATCCCCCCGCACCAAGTCTGTTTCATCCAAACCTGTACAACAAACAGGCAAACAAGTTCCACACGCACCTGGCAGATTCAGCTGCCTGTGGGAGGGAGGGCAGGTGGAGAGGGTGTGGAAGGGGAGGGGCTGGGGTGTCCTTTAGGTCCCAAAATGCAGGTATGGGAGTCTGGACTACATGCTCTGGGAAGAAAAGTCCCATGCACTGGTGTTGGAAGACGTCACGCTGGGTGAGCTGGAGATGGGTTTGCCTGTGGTCACTTGGGACCGAGGAGAAAAACTGAGCCTTTAGACTCCCCAGTCCAGAGCTGCTTGCTAGCATACCACCCCGTTATTCTGAGTACCCAGGGACTAAAGCAATGCTTCTCAGAGCATCTGTCCCAGGACTACCAGTAAGGGAATCCCCCTGTGTGGGGAACAGGGGAGTGCCCATTAGAACATAGAGTCTTGGAACCTACAGCTGTCCCACCTGGACAGCTGCTGCCGCGTGGGAATGTGGGCTCAGGGCACCAGCTCTTCCGATTTTCCAAGAGGGAGCCGGGAGCCGGACTTTTCTATAAACCTCCTGATTCAAAGATTGCATCTAATTTCTAAAAGTCAGCGCTTTGCATGTAAAACTCAAAAAAAACTGGAGAAGCCAGTTTGCGACCTATCATTTTCATGAAACAGCTGGCCTGAAATTAATAGTATAACCAATTTCCAAGCCATATATAGGTAGCTTTCCTTGTTTATACTCAGCCAAAGTCTCCCTTCCTTATGGGGACCCAAGCCCTTCTATGCCTCTCTTCCCTCATCTGTAAAACAGAGATAATAAAGGTCCCTGCCTCACAGGGCTGCCATTGAGATGAAGGAAATTAATTTCATGAAGTGCTCACAAAGTAAGCCCTTGGTAAATATTTGCTCTGTTATTGTTGTTATTAGTAGCCAAAGCAGCTTGGAGTGGGGACATTCTGTGTCACACACAGGACCTGCCCAGTTTAGCCCACTTGGAGTCCTTGGGCTTTTCCCCTCCCTCTGGAGGCTCCACCAGTGGAGATCCTCCTGACCCCCCCCCCGCCCCCCGCTACCAGTGTGTGGGAACCTCAGCAAGGCGCATGTAGTCTTGTAAGGAGAGAAAAGACATCTTTTCCAGACTCTGCCCAAACGCTGTGTTTGCAAACGTGCTGCTGAAGACTAACAGTAGGGATGCTGAATGGTTCCGGGTGGTCCCGGCTCAACAGTGGAAGAGAGGGGTCCCTGGCTTCCCAGAGGTAGGAGAAGAAAGGGCTGTGAGCAAGTGAGAGGTGTGGCTGGGACGGAGGGCTGGCAGAGGTGGAGGAGGGGGGAGAGAGAGCTCAGGCTCCGGGCCAGCCCACTACACCCCCACCCCAAGGAGACCACCGGTCAGTTTGGCGGTCTGCTCCCTTGCCTGACGTCATTGAATACCTCCTAGAGCTCTCAGGTGAAGTCCACATTCCTCAGCATTCAGGACTTTCCTGGGTGCCCCCTCCTCTCTCGTGCCACTTGTGTCCCCTGGCTTTGAACTTGACGCTGGAGCCTCCTTCATAAGACACCCTCTGGCACACACACCAGTTTGCACCTGCTGTTCCCTACATCTGCTCAAAAAGCTCTTCCCCAACAGGTCTCACCTGGCTGGGATTCCTGTGTTCCTTACAGCACCTCCTCCAGGAAGCCTTCCTGACCCTCCCCACTAGGGTCAACACTCTTCTATGATGAGGAGGCAATTTTTGTTCTCTTGGCCATTTCCCCTGACTAAGCTGTCAGTATCACAGAGGGCGGGGGAGGGGGGAGTTAGTGTCAGGGTGGGGCTGAAGAACCCCGAAGGGACAATTTCCATTCCCTGCCCCTGAGTCTCCTCCTTCCCACCCGCCCCCTCAGCCTGCACTCCAACCTTGACTGTGAACAAAGATTATCTGAGAATCTCTGCAGGGGAAAGGGGCTCTCCCTGCCTCTAAGGGGTGTTTTAAGCCTAACTGTGCTCCCCTCTCAAATTCATCTGCGGAAGTCTCAGGTCCCAGCACCTCAACCTGGGACCATATTTGGAGACAGGGTCTTTGAAGGGGTGAGTAAGTTAGAATGAGGTCATGGGGTTGGGTCCTCATCCAAGATGCCTGGAGTCCTTACAGAAGAGGAGTTTCGGACACAGGCACAGAGGATGCCCAAGGAGGAGCTGAGGAACCGATGTGGGTCAATCGGAGCATCCCCGGATGAAAGAACTGGAAAGGCCACTTGGGTGTCCCCTTACCTGCTCTGGTGAATGAGGAGACTGAGGCCAAGAGCGGGTAAGGGACCTGCCCAAGGTCTCCTGGTAACAGGAGAGCCTCCGGGGCTAGAGCAGAGCCTCCAGGCTGAGCTCTGGCCATACCACCCTGCTGCTTGGTGGGTGTTGACATTAAATAAAATTTACTCTGGTTCTGGGTGGCCCTGCTTGCCCTGGGCCAACTGGTGAACACTGGGCCTCGGGCTTCAAGGAGGAAGCTGTCTGGCCACTGGGGCAGGGGATATGGTCCCAGCTTTGCATCTGCTGAGATACTTCCTCCAAGGGCCTCTCCATGTTTCCAGACAGCCAAGAACTTCTCCCATTTGGGAGCTCTACCCAGGATCTGGGGCTGAGCAGAGAGCAATGATGGGGGGCTCCCTTAAGACATTGGGGGCTGCAAGGAGAAGGGAGACCTCATAGAGTTGACCTTGAGCTGCTCTAAGCCACAAGGACACAGAAGGCAGGCACGGCCCCATCCTTTCTCTGGCTAGCCGCTGCCCCCTGAGCCAACATTATGTCATACTGGACTCCTATGCGGAAGAGCTGGGTCCTGCTGGGCGGGAGGGAGGACAGCCTTCTAGGTCACCTGCAGGTGGACAGTCATGGTCCGCTGCCTGTCAGCATGCACCGGGCTGCAGCCCCAGGAGCCCCTCTATGGCCAGGAGCCCAAGAAACCCACAAGTCCCTAGCTCTGTGTCATCCTAAGCCACCCCCAATTCCCCGTCATGCATCCTCGGCTTGAAGCCCTCTCGGGATGGAGAACTCACTACCAACAAAGCATTCTATCCCACCGTTGCAGAGTCCTAAATCAACACCACGCAACAGAATTACAATGTGAGAACAATCATGTTGCTGCAATCAACGCTTTAAAAAAAATAGTGTGATGTTTTACATTCTGTTTTTCACACCAAGTCTTGGAAATCTGGTGTTTTATTTTACATGGAAGCACTTTTCCACCACCAGGCTAGCTCTTCCGGTGCTCCGAGGTCACACAGGGCTGGCACTCGTAGGACTGGACGTGAACTTCTTTCCTAGGTTGCTTTGAAATCGAACATGCTGCCCCTGGTTTTCTTTCTGTTCACTGTGCATACAGGCTGATTGGCTATTTGGTGACAATGAGGAGCTACAAATAAACTGTTATGCTCTTAACTCCGTGCCAGCCAGTAAGCCAGATGCCTTCTGTGAATTCCATTTAAAACCCACACAGCCCAATAGCGCCATTTTTCAAAGGAAGACGTGGAACATCAGAAAGGTCACATAGTTCGCAAATGAGAAAGCCAGGACATGGTCCAGGTCTGTGATCCATTCACTTTGTCAGTAACCCTGGGCTACCCAATGTGGACGCTGCCACCATCTGTCACAGTAGAGCATCTGAAACGTGGCTGGCCCGAGCATGACATAAACCTAATATACACGCCAGATTTCCAAGATGTAGTACCAAAAACCAATAAGTAGTTTTTATGTTGATAACGTGCTGAAATGACACCATTCGGAATAAGTAAAATATGTCATTAAAAATGATCACACCTGTTTCTCTTTGTTGTTGTTGTTGTTTTTAGTGGCTATTAGAAAATTTAAAATTTCTACGCATCTGGCTAAGTTATATTTTATTGGACAGTGCTACTCTAACCTGCTTCCTTCCAGTCTAAATATTTTCCTTTCCTTTAAGAGTCCGGGTACCTGGGTGGCTCAGTGGGTTAAGCCACTGCCTTCGGCTCAGGTCATGATCTCAGGGTCTTGGGATCAAGTCCCGCATCGGGCTCTCTGCTCAGCAGGGAGCCTGCTTCCCTCTCTCTCTCTCTCTCTGCCTGCCTCTCCGTCTACTTGTGATCTCTCTCTGTCAAATAAATAAATAAAATCTTTAAAAAAAAAAAAAAGAGTTCACGCATGACATCATTTCTAATCCCTTCCCTGAGGAACCCCTTTGAATCAGAGCTTCTTGCCATGAACAATGATCCATCCGACCATTCTTCCATAACTTGCCTGTTCATGTCCTTTGCCCAGTTTGGTTTTGAGACTTGTCATTAGAGGCATCTACGTCTATCTGTCCCTTGCAATACTGCAAATATTTTCTTCCAATCGCAATCAGCCTTTTGACTTTTTCTGTGATCTCTTTGGCTACATAGATTTCTGTTCTTATGCACCCCATCTGCGAATAGTTTCCTGTGCGGGGGCGGAGGGAGGCTTTAGGATTCTCACAGAAATCCAGGGAAATCTAAGATTTTGCCCATTCCCAAATTTATCAGAAAGTAGCCTGCATTTTCATCTACTACATCCACTTCTCAATCCTTTTTTCTTTCATGCAACTGGAACTATTTCTGTTTGTGATATGAGGAAGGGATCTGACTTAATTTTCCCCTAAATGTGTAGCCAATTGTCCCATTTAGTGAATAATTCATCTTTTTTTTTTTCTTTATGAAATGCCATTTTAAAAAAAAATCATCTTTGGGCTGTGTTTTCCCTCTGTTGGCAGGCAAGTCAGCTGCCAGCAGCTCCAAAGTTATATCTGATCAGCTCAACAAGCTCAGCAAACAGATGTCTTCTCTAGGTAGTTCCAGCAAAAGTCCCAGGGCTGACTCTCAGTCAGTGGACAATTGACCCAATGTGGTGGCCAGGAACGGATTATGCTAACAGGCCAAGTCTGACCCACTTGGGTGAAGGACACTTGAAAAAGTGGGGGAAGGGGGTCGTTCCTCAAAGGGAAACTGGGATGCTGGAGACACGAGGAAGAATGGATGCGGGTCATCAAAAACATGCCTAGCACAGTGTGGAAACTCTTAGCCTGTCACTGGGTGCCCCAGAGCCCCGGCAGTATAACTATTTTGAGGGGAGGTCCTCAGGTCCCCTCTGTTCTTGCCAGGTTTCCCCCTCCAAGATCAGGTAGGGTTGTATCTACCCCAGGAATTCAGATCTGACTCCAGATGCCTCTGCAGGGGGATCCCCACCAGCCTGGAAAAATCGGCCCAGTGGGATTGGTGGGGGTTGGAGACTCTTTTGCTCACTCCTGCCTCAGGACCCTGGGCCAGGTCTCTTCTTCCTGTTCAAGGGAGTAAAGCTTGCGGAGGGCAGGAAGAAGGAAGGGTGACAGCAGGGCATGGCCACCATTTACAAACAGAAAGTGGCTCCTTCCTGCCCACTCCTGAGAATGGTGCTGTCTGGGCTGGCTCAGGAAGTCAAGCTCCTGCAGGCAGGGTCCCCAGAACGCCTCTTCTGGCTTCCCTCCAAGGGCAACCCCTCGGCCACTAGGGAACAGCCTAGGCTGGAAACCCAGAGATCAAACTCTTCTGCAGAGAGGTTCTGCAACACAGGCCAGCATGTTGACCTTGGGGAGCAGAAGCCTGTGTTTCTGCATAGGGTGCTCCAGCCCAAAGCGCATCAGGCCACAGAGGCGGGCACTGCGAGCCCCGCCCTCTAATCCTACAGGGGAACAGGGCATCCAGGAGTCCTCAACACAGGAGGCCAGAATCCAAATTCTCTTGGTGGCTCCCCATCTCCATTGACTTCTCCAAAGCAACCATCCTTCATGATAATCATACACTAACTACAACCATAGGAACCAAAAACACCATATAAAATGAGAATAAAAGTCTCTTTAGAGAACTTTGCCCTGTTGGACGACATGGAATGCTATCAACTCAACAAAATCAGGCTGCTTGCTACACAGAGGTAGGACACCCAGGGTCAAAGCTCAGCATTGCCCCTTGCTGGCAGCAGGCCTGGCAGCTTGTTAAATATTTCGCACCTTTGTTGACGCCCCTTCAAAATGAGGCTGAGGACTGCCCAGGTCCTTTGAGGCTCAGCAAATCAAATGACCACCATAAATGACGGGGAACAGGAGCAATGTGTTGGGTGACTGGAGCACCTAGGAAGGGACCTGAGAGGCAGCCATGTTGTAAGGGAGGGAGGGAGAACGTGGGAAGACTCCATGAAGCAACAGAACGTGGACGGAGATTAGCTGTCAGTGTATATTGCAAAATCTCTAGGGCAGCCACTAAAAGAAAATTTTTTAGAAGACTGATTTATTTTAGAGAGAGAGCAAGCAGGGGGAGGAACAGAGGGAGAGGGAGAGAGAGAATCTCAAGCAGACTCCTTGCTGAGCACAGAGCTCTAGGTGAGGGGTTCGATCCCACAACCCCGAGGTCATGGACTAAGCCGAAATCAAGAGTCAGATGGTTAACTGAGTGAGCCACCCAGGCGTCCCTAAAAATATTTTTAAATGAGTATAACTGATGCACCAGGAGAGGAGGGAAAAAATGGAATCACATAAAACAACTGAAAACAGACAAGGCAGAAAAGGAGGGGAAGTTTTTGTTTGTTTGTTTGTTTGTTTGTTTAAGATAGAACAAGTGCTCTAAGTACCTTTGCAGACATGGTAAAGAGTAATCCCACTGTATCATTATATTAAATGTAAATGGTCTAAATTCATCAGTGAGGAAACAGAGATTGTTGGAGTGTCAGAGTGGATAAGAAACAAGACCCAATTGTATGCTGTCTACAAGAAAGCCCCTTTAAACACCAATGAGTGGGGATGGGAGGTGAGGACCTGGGAAGCCAGGTTGCCCAGGACTGACCCAGCCGCATCCTCGACCTCGCCAAGACTCCCATTTTCTCTGCTGCGAAATGGGGATCGGAGTGGTTCTCGTCACACAGCGGTGTTGCAAGGATGAAATGAGTTAATTCATAAAAAGCAATTAGGACGATGACTGTCCTAGAGTAAGCACTATAGGACTATAATGTCTTCAGCAGCATCACTATTATTATCCAAGAGCAGTCTTAGGACTTATCCAGCTCTCACTTCCAATCAGCCTTTCACTGAAAAGCATCCCCTAAATGGAAACTCTACACCCACCGCTGTTTCCTAGAGTTTTAAGACCAGGATCAGCCACATAAATTTCAGTGTCCAGGGAGAGCTGAAAATGTAGTGCCCCTGGTTCAAACTAAGCGTTTCGAGAATGTGCTTGGACAGAGCATGAAATGGAGCACAGGGCCCTTGTGAAACTCAGAGCCTAGTGATGTTGCACAAATCAAAAGGGTAAAGTCAGAGTCTAGGACGCCAAACACAGTGCCCTTCCCCCCTCTGCTGGCCCAGGCTGCTCTTCCCCATCGCAGCAGGAATACACTGACCTCGTGGCTGGGAACACAATGCACCCCTCCAGACCCATGCAATCCCAACCCAGACAAAACCCCAGCGCCTCTTCTGAAAGCAATGCTTTGCTGCCAGCTTTCTTTAGAAATCCCAGAGTGACCCAGGATTTCGAAGGGAGCCTCCCTTCTGGATCCACCAGAGCTGGAGGCCAGGTTTGTTAAGGGAAAGGAAGGGGCTAACACTGTTTCTGGGATCCTTGCTCAGGGGTGGGCTGGGAACCCCTGGTCCACATACTCCTGACCCTCCTCCCCTACTCCAGGGGCTTGGGGTTGGCAGAGACCAGAGGTGTTTTTTTGCTTGTTTTGTTTTGCTTTGTTTTACCTCTGAGAGCTCTGTTTACCAGGTCTGGCAAAGTCCAGGGGCTCAGCTCGCTGTAGTCCATCTCTACCCTGTCCCAAAGGTCACCACCCAGGGGTCCTTGCCCTTTGGGGCACTCTCAGAGTGGCAGGGGGATGCAGATCTGGAGGGGGGGGGGTGTCTCCTGGCCCAGGCACTGGCGTAAGCAGCAGTCCTGGGTGCCCAGCCTAAGGCAATTCCCAGCGAGTGTGGGCAGGAGGCAAACAAGCCTTCAGTGTCAGCAGGGCCCACCCAGCTCAGAAACACAGCCCTTCAGTCTGGGTGCGGGGGGTGGGGTCTGATAGTAACCCCTCCAGGCTCAGCGACTGCAGGGCAACCACCCCCCAAAGCCTGCCTCCCCCACACTACCCCTGTTTTGCATACCCATCCCTCCCCTGCTGCCCCAGTGGGGAGGGACTCCCTGCAGGCCTGGGCACCAGCCAGCTGGGTTTTGATCTGGAAGATACCATCCTTCCCAGCCTGGGCAGGGCACTGGGAAAGCCTCTTGCTCCTCCGCCTCTTTCCATTCTCTGCCCCCTCAGAAATGAACCTCACAGGCGTCCTGCCAAGCTCAAAATCCTGAAATGCAAGCAGCTGTCCCGTGGGTGCCCGCTGCAGGGTGGGAAGCCAAGACAGAGGAAAGCCAGGGCAGGGCTGGCTCCCTCTGCTGTACCCCTCCCTCCCCTTCATCCCTACATTTGTGCATCCAAAGGAGGGTACCCCATTCTGGGGCCGTGGTGATATTTCCAGAACCCTGCACCGAGGGCTCTGTGGGCCGTGTAAGCCCTTCCCGAGAGACTGGCAGGCAGAAGAAGCAGTTTGAGCTCTGAATCGGGAAAGAGCTGCCCTCATTCAGAGCTTAACACCTGGCAGAAGTGAGGACGGCGGAAGGGAGAGGAAGCGAGTGCAGCGCAGGAAATGAAGGTGCTGTCTCTGCCCAAGCAGCTACTGGGTTGCAAGAGTGAACTTGTATCATCTCGGAACAGAGCCTGGCATTATAGGGATGCCAAAAATGCATACCTTAATGGTTGTTACTGTTACAGTTGTTGCTCCCCTGCTGTTTCCTCACTTCCCCACAGGGGTCCCCATTTCCTCTGCCCCCACCCTGTGTTGGGGTGGGTTTGGGGAAATGAGCCCCTCACTTAGCTACCTCGGGATGGCCTCCAGAATGTCTCTGACCTCTGCTGGGGCTCACAGCACAGGCAGGATCCCCTTTGAAAACCTGCCTCGATCTCAGACCCTAGCTAGGATTTATTCATGTCCTGTTCATTCCAGCTCTCTCATACACACACACACACACACACACACAAACACAAACACACACACACACACACACACACACACACACACACACAGAGCTCAAATTCCCAGGGGGCCCATCAATCCATTTGGGATTCCGCTAGTGAGCTAGTCTTGTGTAGGCTCGGTAACAAGTACACTTGAAATTGAATTGAGGTTCATCACTGGAACTAATTTCATTCATTCTGTAGCCATCCACTCACGTAACAGATATTACTGGAGGCCTATCACTGGCCAGACGCTGTGCTGGAGGTAGGCTTGCAAGAATAAAGAGAAAGATGGTGCCTGGCTCCTGGCCCTGGGAGCTGAGCAGGAGTGTGGACCACGACCACCCACGGTGTTGGACAGAATCACCTGAGAGGCACCAGAGACCGCACCCTGCCAGGTTCTGATGCCGAGGCTGGGGAAGGTCCAGGTATCTGCATTTTTAAAATGTACTTCCCATGATTCTCATTATTGTTCGCCCAAGGAATGAGAACTTTAAACAGAGCTAAACACAGGGAAGGGAAGGAAGCTGAAGAGCACCCAACGCAGGGCAGGTAAGGCTGTCCTGGCGAGTCGACTGAGGGGTAGGTGCCAAAAGAGGGAACAGCATGTGCAAAGGCCCTGTGGGCGAGAGTGGGAGGCCAGTGAGGCTGGAGCACAAGAGGATGGAGGAGCCAGAGAGGTGGAGCAGGCATCCCAGGGGCACTGGGGAGCCCTGGAAAGGTTATGTGCAAGAGGCGCTGACATGCTTGGTGCTTGAATGACTTTTCAGCGGATATGCTTGCTGAGCTCCACAGCCAGACTGGCGAAATCAGGCTTCCCTCGCAATTCCCCTCCTTCTGTGGGGCCGTTGCAGAAGGAGGAGGGGGAGCCCAGGAAGCCTGCAGGCCAGCCTTGGCAGACTGGAAGCTCTGGACTTGGTTTTTGCTCCCACCTTCGGAGCCCACTTCCGAAGCTCTGGAGGGACGAATTTGTTTTCCAGTCCCATTGCCAAGATCCACCCCTGGCTCCCCTGGCCCTCAGAAGCCAGTGCCAGAGCCAGTCCCCATTCCACCCACCTCCTCTGCCCCCTAGGGTCACCTGCCAAGATGCTAACAGGCCGCAAGGGGAAGGAACAGAGAAGAGCAGACACTCAGCCCTGCAGGGCACGCTCCTTCTCATCTGTGTACCTACCTGACGGAGCCCCTTCTCCCACACCATCCCGCCCTGCGGTGTGGCTGGCAGCCAGGAGCTGGGGGGTCCACAGCCCCTCCTCAGTCCTGAAGAAGCTGGTGGGTAGGAGGAGGCAGTCGGGGAAGGTGGGCAGTGCCCACGGGGAATGGGCTGCCAAGGGTGGTTGGCACGGAGCAGGCTGTTACCTCCTGTTCATGAAGGGACTGGGGGGCGTGGCGCAACTCCTGGGGCGGGGCCACAGACTGGGCCTTATTTACATATGGCCGTGAGGGGGCGGGGCCAAACCTCTGCCTTAATTCTTCTTCTGCTTCTTCTTCTTCTTCTTCTTCTTTTTTTTTTTTTTTTAAGATCTTATTTCATTTATTTGACAGAGAGACTGAGAGCACCAGCTGGGAGACAGAGGGAAAGGGAGAAGCCAGTTATCTGCTGAGCAGGGTCACTGATGTGGGACTCAATCCCAGGCTCTTGGGATCATGACCTGAGCCAAAGGCAGCTGCCCAACCCACTGGGCCACCCAGGAGCCTCTCTACCTTCATTCTTACCAGGTGCCCTCCCCCCTCAACTCCATAAGGGAGGGAGAGGGGCGCCTCCACTGCCTCCCCAGCATCTTTACTCCTCTGATTAAATGTAAGGATCCTAGGCCAGTTAGAGGGGGAAGGAAGGGAGGAATGACCTCCATTCTGGGAGCCATTTCTGGGTACAGCTAAGTGGGCTGGGGTTTCCCTCCAATCCCTTCCTGGGGACCTCAAACCCTCTCCCCATCTTCCTGTCCCAGGGACAGCACCCAGGGCCTCTCACCAAACTTACTCCACCGTTTGCTACATCAGAGAGTCCTGTGCTAGCGAGGCCTCTGAAGTGAAGCTCCATCCCAGCCCGTCCCCCCAACCCCTGCTGCTCTCTAAGTGGTGACAGGGCGGTCCCTAACTGATAACTGGACAAGCAGGACCAGTTAGCCAGCCCCTACCGTATGCCAGTCTCCGTGGCCCGCAATTCACAGACCTAAAATCCAGTAACCCTGGCTGAGCCCCTGTGCGTAGAAACAATGGCAACACTGTCCCCATTTTACAGATGAGGACATCAAGTCCCAGCCTACTGAGGAGAGTTGCCCACGGTCACCCAGAGCGTGAGCTGGAGAGCCCAGACTTAAATCCAGGGAAGGGGGCTTCAGACCCGCTTTGAAGTGAGCACTTTTAACCCTCATGCTGACTCACAAAGAAGGTGAAAGGGGAAAAGGAGTGAAAGGAGACAGAAGCCCAGGGCACCTGGGCAGGTGACTGGAGGCGGGGCAGGGACCGGGTAAGGCAAGCCAGGAGCAAAGTGTTAGGAGGCCCACAGTTCCTGTGCAAGGGGACCCTGTCCTGGCAGGCCCCTGAGTCCCCAAGACCCAGGGCCTCCTTATATCTACGTATGCGCAGCAGTTCATTCCACGAGATGTCAAGACACTGTCCAAGTTTCCGTCAACATGTTTTCTTGTATCTAGTGGAAATGTTCCAGGTTCACACAGACATTTACTTAGGAAAATGAGGTTGGAGGGAAGGAGTGGCCATAACTGATTCTCCTTCTCTCGCTCTTTAAAGCTGAGGTGAAACTCACAAAACCCGAAATCCCCGGAAGCGCACAATTCCCTGACATTTTGCACATCAGCCGTGTTGTGCACCCACCACCCCTGCTGGTTCCAGAACCTTTTCATCGGCTCCAAAGGATGCCTGTGCCCTGGAGCAGTCACACTCCCCTTGCTTCCCCCCCAAGGTCGGGAAGAGCAAGGCGAAACTAAGAGAGAGCACCTGCTTGCAGCCCTGCCCTGCTAGGGCATGAGGCTTCCCTGCCTGCTTCTCAGTTCCCCATCAGGATGACCCCTTATCAGGACAAGAGGCCACACACCTCTTGGGAAGGCCAGTTCTCTGACTCATATCCTGGGCTGATGGGTCTCCCTCATCTTCTGAGATGGCCAACAGCCCCAGGGGCCAGACACTCCCTCTCCCCTCCCCCACTGCCAGGTTCAAACCCACCAGGCACGGGTGGTAGTGACACAGGGGGAGCCCAGCCAGCAGCCCCCTGGATGTCCCCAGGGCCCTGGGCTCTGCTCCTCATGGGTGCTCACAGCCATGCCTGCCCCCAGAGGAGCGCCAGGAATCCCAAGCAGCATAGTTGGGTAGGGAGGAGGGAGGGACCAGCTGTCTCTGGGACACCGAATTCCTTCCTCCCAGGGAGCCTGTCTGCAGTCACATGGGACCCGAGGAGGTGCAGAGAGAGGCTTCAAGTCCAGCCCCCAGCCCCATACAGAGATCAAGAATGTTGTATGTGTTTTTAGGGGAGGAATAGAAGGACTTCACATAGTTCCTTAGGAATTTTAATTGCGTGCTTTGAACCTGCCTCCCATTCCTGCCCCTCCGCCCTCAGCCTCCGTGAGGGGACACTTGTCAGGAGGGCCCCCGGGAAGGACAGGAGCAAACAGCCAGGACTTTGTATGATGGTGACGCACTGACATTTCTGGACAAGGCCAAAAATGCAGCCGCCTCCCTCCCAGCGTCTCGCTGCCTGATGCTGGTTGATGTGTGTGTGTGTGTGTGTGTGTGTAGGTAGGGGTGGGGAGCACCACTGGGGAGCCACCTGGGGGCCAGTGCCAGTTCATCCTCTGTCCCTGTGGGTGAGTGACCTAGCCGCTCTCTGCCTCAGTTTCCTCTTCTGTAAAATGGGGACAGAAACAACAGCTACTCTGAAGGAGGAGTGTAGGCTTCCTTGGGATACAGGGTCAAGTACCCCGCATCTCATCAGCACGCAGAAGATGATTTCCAAGTCTTATTACTTCTGCTATACGTCAGCAGGGCTCTTCCCCCAGGGCAACTGCTAGGCGAGAAAGGCTGGTGGGACATTCTGTTCCTGTGGGGCTGGCCTTTGCCAGTGGCCTTGCCAGACCCGTCCCAGACTCATGGGCCCCCTCGGCATAGCTTTCCTTCATTTGGAAGGCTGTGGTCAGCAGTTCACACCCTGAAGTCCCACTGCAGGGCTTCAGGCCCGTCTCAGCCATTTATTCTCTGTGTGACTGTGGGCAAGTTTCTTAACCTCTCTGTGCCTCTGTTTCCACGTCCACAAAATGACGTGTCAACAGTACCTGTGTTCTGGGGCTGCGTGAGGGTCACATGGGACAGCACGTTGATAAACTGTCTAGCACAGAGCAGTGCTCTGTAAATGTGAGCTGTTTTTGGAAAAATAGTACTGGGGGCGCCTGGGTGGCTCAGTGGATTCAGCCTCTGCCTTCAGCTCGGGTCATGATCTCAGGGACCTGGGATTGAGTCCCACATCAGGCTCTCTGCTCAGCAGGGAGTGCGCTTCCCTTCCTCTTTCTCTGCCTGCCTTTCTGCCTACTTGTGATCTCTGTCTGTCAGATAAATAAAATATTTTTTAAAAAATAGTACTGAATATCCTTCATGCACAGAGTTACGATTCGTCTTAACGGTCAGCCGTAAAAGGGTGTTTAGGCAACAACAATGGAAGAGTCTTATTGGACCCATTTTACGGATGAGAAAACAGAAAGGTCAAGCAGCTCTCCCAAGAGTAGCACAGCTAATGGAGAGTGGAGTCCACATTAGAATCCGGATCCACCTGGAGAGCCCAGCTTTTAGCCAGGACATCACACCACCGCCCCTTTTAAACAATTAAGAGGCCTCCTTCCTTCCACCCATGACAGATAGTCCTTGTTTCCAGGATTTGTGGAGAAAAATCTGTAACAACAGAAGCGGATGACGGTTCAATAAATGTATTGGTCGAACACAGCAGAGTCTACTGACACGTAAACAGTTGTTTAGATGCTGTTGGAGATGTATTATGTGTCTTTTCTGCCCATGTCTTGATGCTCACGTGGGCTCAAGGAGCTGCTCCGCCCCGGTCCTGGCCTCCCCAGGGATCCTGACGGAGGGCATGCTGGGCATGGAGGACGGGCGAGGATGGGGTCCCCTGTGCTTAGGGAAGGCAGGTCCCACTGGCTTATGGAGCACTGGGTTTTACCAGAACCACAAGGAGAGGGACAGTGGATGACTCAGTAGTAAAGAGGAACCAGCTACAGACGCTCACAACACAGACAAATCAGAAAACAATTATGGGGAGTGCAAAAGAGGAAAAAGAGAAAGAGAGAGAACACAGTGTATGATTCCATCTACACAAAATCCTAGAACCCACAGCTAATCTCCAGTGACAGAAACAAATCAGTAATCAGCCAGTTCAGGCGCAGGGGTATAACCAAGGTGGGGGCACAGGAAACCTCTCAGGGTGATGGGTTCATTCGCAATCTTGGCCATGGCTTTGGTTTCTTGGGTGAATACATAGGTTAAAACTGATCACGTTGGGGCACCTGGGTGGCTCAGGTCATGATCTCAGGGTCCTGGGATGAAGCCCCTGCCTGCCCCCACCTGGCTCTGTGCTCAGCAACCAGGCCGCTTCTCTCTCTCTCTTTTCCCTCCCCCACCCCGCTCCCTCTCTCCCTCTCTCAAATAAATAAATAAAATCTTAAAAAAAGAAAAAACTAATCATGTTGTCCTCCTTAAATGCAGGCGGTCTGTAACTGGCCACAGCCTTCACTGGGGCTGGGGGAGAGAGATGGTACGGGGGAAGCCACAGGGGAAATGCAGGGGTGAAGGGCGGAGGTGTGGGATGGGCAAACACATCATGGGAAGGGCCTGGCTTGGAGCATGACTTGGGGGTGCCAGCAAAGGCTGGGCAATCCCCGTGGAGAAGTGGGGGAGGCAGAGCTGGCTGCAGGGAGCAGGAGTGAAAGAAGACGCTGGAGAGAACGGAGAGGACAGGCTCTACCTCGAGCTTGCTGTGTGACACGAAGCAAGTCACTGTGCCTCTCTGGATGGGGCTTTCTCTTCTCAAAAATGAGGGTTGAAAGTATCCTTCCCGAGGCCCTCAGCAGCTCCGTCCATTCATGCAAACAACTTCCTGCGATTCTGAAGCTTAAAACCAACAAGGGGCCTCTGGGATCACCTTTGTTAACCAGAACATGAAAAATCCCCAGGACTTGTGCATACCTAGGGCATTAGTACTGAGGGTTTACTCTACTTTCCTGGACTCAGTTTTGCGGAATGACTGAAGCGGGACTGGGAAAGAGAATACACACAATAGCGTCCAAGGTCAAAGGGTCCTGGCCTTCTACAGCTCCAGCCTCCACATCTTAGACCCCGTGCTCCTCCTCTAAACACATCCCCACTGGGAAGTGGACTGCAAGGAGAGTCCGTGTGGGTGTCTGGTACAATAATAACTGATAAAAAAAAAAATGCCCACAGTGGGGAAGCAGGGTGTCGCAGGAAGACAACGGGACAGGTGTCAGGCACCTTGCTCCCTAACCTAAATTGACTTCCTCTGTAGTCGTGTCACCCATGTTTGAAGTCCCTTGTCTTTCTCTAGCCCCTGAGCCTCAGTTTTGTAGACTGAGTCAAAGGCTTTTTCAGGGAGATTCGACAATGTGGAGGGATAAACCAGTTGCCTAAGTGGTCAGCGGGCAAGATATGGGGGTGAAGCCAGACTGGTGTGAGGCAATAGGGCATAGTGGGGACTGTGGCAAAATCAATGCTGTGAGCTCAGTGGATGAGCTACACCAGGGGAATGTGGGTGTGGAGTAGTCAGATAAGCCCAGCTTTAAGAGAAACAAACAAACAAAAAAAAATCGTAATGCAGAATTTGTTATTGAAATGCTAGTAATGAATTCAATACATTTTTGAAAGCTTCCAACAAATTGAGACTTAGGTCTTACGCCTATCAACCCTGTCAGTTCCTACGTCTTCAGTCCCATGTCCTTTCTCATGGCTTCTCTCTTTGCCTCCAAAGTCTGCTGGGTTTCTGGCACTTGCCTGGCCTTCTGAAAAATGCTAAAATACTGGGTCAGGCCATGGAGGCAGGAAAAGGCTAGAAGTGTAAGCACATGCTTGCACACACACACACACACACACACATACACACACAACCCTGTTTAGGGAGTGGTACGTCCCCTGGAGCCCAGCTGGGCAGTATCTCTTCTGAGCGGACAGGGAATGCGAGTCAACTGGGAGAGCCTCCAAGTCCTCCCAATTTGTTCTTAGGCCTGGCAGGGAGCCAGCACTCGTCTCTGGGATTTCCTGCCTGGGCTACAGTGGGGAGACACCCTGTACGGCTGGCCAGCGTGCCAGCTTCTGAGGGCCACTCTGGGATCCCACATCGCTGGCCTCTTGGGTTGTAAACAGCAGATGGATGGGAAGGCTTACGTTCCCCACATCCAAACTCAACCACCCTCGTCTTTTTCTCCTTAAACTCAGAAACAACCCACCAGTCCATGATGGGTATATATGCATTCATATATGCTTATTTGAGCATTTATCATCCGCTCAGTAGAATATGTACGGGACACCCTCTGTGTTCAGGGGCCGAGGGTACAAAGATGACCAGAATCTCAGGGCATCCCCATCCCCTTCGCTTCGCCTCCTGCCCCAATCACTTCTGGCAGTTCGCCCAAAGCCTCCTGGGCTCCAAACCTGGTAGCCCTTCTTTACCTCTTACTACAAAATTTTCTTTCCAATGAGCCCGCCCAGCATCACTCATTATTAGGGAGACGCAGATCAGAACCACAGTGAGATGTCCCGTGGTAGCCGTGAGGACAGCTATTGTCAAAAGCCCAGAAGAGACCAAGGGTTAACCAGGATGTAAGGAAATGGGAACGCTTGGGGGGGAAGAGCAAGGCAGTTGCTCAAAAGGTTAACAATGGAATTACCAAAGGACCCGCAATTCGTCTTCTGGGTATACACCCCAGAGCGTTGACAGCAGGGTCTCAGAGAGATGGGTGTACACCCATGTTCACTGTGGCATCATCCCAGCAGCTAAAACATGGAAGCCACCCAAGTGTCTACTGACTGAGGAATGCGGAAACGAATCGTAGTAGACCCATACAGCAGATTACCATTCAGCCTTGAAAAGGAAGGAAACTCTGACAGATGCTACAACACGGTTGACCCTGGAGGACACGATGCTAAGAGAAATAAGCCGTCCAAAAAGACAAATGTCGCAGGATTTCACCTGGATGATGTCGAGTGGTCACAATCATACAGGCAGAAAGGAGAAAGGTGGCAGTCGGGGTCAGGGGAGCGGCGGGTGTGTAACGGGTGCAGAGGTTCAGCTTTATAAAATGAAAAGTTACACAGAGACGTGGTGGTAAAGGTTGCACAGCATCCCTAATGCACCCATTCCCCGCAGATGTACATTTCAAAGTGGCTGTGATGGTCAATTTTATGTTAAGCGGATTTTGTCACCAGAGAAACTTAAAAAAATTTCTGAACAATCAGCACACCCAGCACCCAGACCTTGGTTTCCTTTTTTTCTTTTAAATTTGTCTCTTTTTCTTTTTTTTTTTTTTAAGATTTTATTTATTTATTCATGAGAGACAGGGAGAGAGGCAGAAGGAGAAGCAGCCTCCCCACCGAGTAAGGAGCCCGACCCGAGGCTCGATCCCAGGACCTCAGGATCACAACCTGAGCAGACGGCAGACACTAACCAACTGAGCCAACCAGGGCCGCCCACCCCAACTTTTTTTCTTTGAGTATAGCTGATGCCCATTACCAGACCTTGGCTTCTAATTATTAGTCTCAAAACAAAACAAAGCAAAGCAAAAACAACCAAAACCAACCCAACAACTAAAACAAACAAAAACCAAACCAGGGCTCCTTGGAGAAATGGCTGATTTGAGAGACGGAGCAAGGGGGAAAAAAAAAAAATCAAGAGGAGCCTGGAGCATCTTGTAGGGTTGGAAAGTGAGGAAGTGCTCAGAAGACAGAAGGGGGGGTGTTGTGTCAAAGGGTCAAAGGAACCAACCTGAAAGAGAGCTCCAATGGCCAAACGATTGGAGCGACAGAGTAAACACTGCAGTATTAGATGATAACTCAAAGCCTAAAGTAAACGCCCATGAGTGCAGCCGTGCAAATAAATGATAGAATGAATAAGGGACAAGGGACATACTTAGGGCAGAATTATGAAAAATATATAGAAATACTCTCCCTCCAAGATGGGGGGGCCTTACTCCCTCTGCTCTTGAACGTGTGTGGGCTAGACTTAGTGACTTACTTCCAGAGTATGGAAAGGAAAAAGCAGGAACATAGGGTGGGGAATGCCTGGCAGACACGACCTTCCCCAAGGGATCGGTCACCATCACCAGGGTCAACACCCACCACGGGGATGTCACCAATGCTCTGATACAAGGGGACGAGAAGCGCACTTCACCTCAGGGGCCTCCCCCCGCCCAAACCCGTAACCCCACACTAATCATGAGAAAAACATCACACAAACCCCAACTCAGAGACATTTGATGAATCCCTTCAAATCCCGACAAACACAGGAACTCTTCAAAACCACCAAGGTCACGAAAAACGTGGACTGCCCGAGAAACTGTCAGAAAGCAAGAATTAACCACTAAACACCATGTGCTACCCTGGGTCGGATCTTAGGACAGAAGAAGGCTGAGCCACGGAAACACACCCCGGAGTTTGTTAACATGAACGCGCTGACGTTCATGTCTTAGTTTTGGCAAATGCACCGTAAGGACCCTTCGGGAAGATGCAGACATCAGGCCAGGCAGGCGACGGGCACACGGGAACTGCGCGCGTCCTCTTTGAGACTTTTCTATAAATCCCAAACTACTGCAAACTACGGTCTATTTACAAAAGCACTTCCTCCCGATTAATAAAGGAACACATGTTCACGGCAGATAATTCATCCTATAAACAAGTCACCAGCGCTTGCTTACCATCGACTGTGAGCAGACCAGTGTGTTTCAATACAATCTTTTTTCCTGTGCGCTTTTGACGCAATCGTGGACCAGTTAAGAACACAGTTTTGTCTCCTGGCTTTCGGCCTTACAAGCACATACCCCCGGCATTCAAGCACTTGGCACCAGTCTCGCGGCTGCTCAGTATCCCAGGACTCGGCTGTGCCGTGGTTTGCTTAGCCGCTCTGTTCCTGCTGCTGGACCCGGCGCTCAGAGGTCTCTTACGAAAAATAAACTCTAGCGCCCACAGCTGGGTCTGCATTTGGGATCGTTTCCTAAAGAGAGTCTGAAGAAAGACGTTCCTAACTGGAAGGGTGTGGCTACATCGAAGGGTCTTGACGCACGTGGCCAATTTGCTTTCCCAAACAGCGTGCTCGTGGGTGTCCTGGCCAGCCGGATATTGAGAACACCTGCTTCTAAAGCGTTTGCTTTATTCTTTGGAACATCCCCACGTTTGCATCTGTCTGTGATCCCCAGGACACTGCTTCCCCTGGACCCTGCCTGCCCCACTCTGTGCTCTCTGGGCCCCTTGGTCCCCTGCCGGCACTCCAGCAGCACCCCCCTTTCTCATTCTCGGGATCTCCCTGTGCCAGTCCACCTCTTCCTGAGACCTCCCGGCCTCCAAGCCCAGCCTCGGCTAGCCTCCTTCTTGAGCTCCAACACCACATTCCCACTTGCCTTTCTGATATTTATACCAGGACATCTCTTGGGCGCTGATCTGGACTCTTAGTATAAAAGGCTAGTTATGACTTCTCCCTGCCTCTACTACCCCCTCATGCTGCCGGGAAGGGCCTTCTTCTGTCCCATCCTGACCGTTGGCCTCCTACAAGCCACACTCTGCAGCTTCGGCCCCACAAACGAGGCACGTGCCCTTCTGCCTCAAACTCTAACAGATGGGTTCTCCACCCCACTCCCTCCCTCCAGCTTCTCTCTCCTCCTGACTCCTCTGCATGGAGGAATTATTTTTAAAACACCAATGTGGTCATTTCGCATCCCCACGTTTAAAGATCCCCGCCCCCCACCACGGGCCGGCAGACACGCCTAGATTCCTGCATTCAAGGACTGAAACAGGATTGAAACTCATTTGTACAAAAACGGACCCTCTGTCCTCTTTCAAGCAAGCTTACCTCAAAGGCAGCCTCCGCGGGGATGCCGGACGGTAGATGGTCTCTAACACCTCTGCAGGATTTGCTGATCTCCCTTCTGAACAAAGGACAGAAACATTCAGCCAACATCACCTTGGGCAGACAATTCTTCCTAACCAGACATTAGCAACATTTTGCTTCGTTCGGCCCTGGGCGTAGATACAGGTCTGCAGTCATGCTACAAATTTGCCTTTGAAATGAATCTGTAATTGTTTTTAAGTGCAAAGGCCTGAAAGATGGAGTAACAGTAAAGGCGGTGGTAGCTTAGGGCAGACTGTCGAGGTGTTACTACTACTCCCGGTGAGGTCCCTGGACTGTGAGCTGCATCTAGGAGCTTTTCAGAACTTCAGACCCTCGGGCTCCCGCTCAGCCCTCAGGACTCAGAAACCGCAAGTTAACAAGGGTTGGGGGAGCTCCGCGCATGCACAGTAAACTCTAGGAAGCACGGATGGGAATAATGAAGCCTGGGAAACACAGGCCTTCCAGACAAAAAGTTGAAACTATTTCGAGATGATTCACACGCCTCTGCAAGGGCTTCTGCATCCGGAACCCTAGCTCCCTGGCTTTATTCAGGCCGCTTCTCTCACCCCAAACCCACCCTCTTTCTGCCTCCACCTCCTTATCCTTCGTGACTTTTCCTTCTCTGGTTTAATTGAGGTGAATGTCACGTGACATAAAAATTGACCACGTAAAGGCCCAGCAATCTGCCAGCTCGGGGGTTTGCCCATTCTGGACATTGCATATAAACGGAATCACAGGGAATGAGGCCTTCTGGGTCTAGTTCCTTTCACTTAGTGTGATGTCTTCATGGCCCACCCATGTTGAAGCAGGTGTTTCTTTTACGCGGAACAAAATTCTATTGCAAGGACAGGCTGTGTCTTGTTTTTCCATTCACTGATGGGACATTTGGGTTGTTTTCCCTTTTTTAGCTATTGTGTTTATTAGCACACTGCTGTGAATGTCCATGTACCACTGTTTTTTTCTTTCTTTTTTTTTTTGAGTATCTGTTTTCAACACTCCTGGTTATACACAGAAGTACAATTGCTGCATCATGAAGGAATTCTGTGTTTAATGTTTTCAAGCAATGTCACATCCTCATAGAGCTTTTCCTCCACCCTCACCTGCCTCCCCCTGCCCCACCCACAGAACTAATTTCATCTCCTTTTCTTCCCATGGCAATTTCAGAAACACCCCACAAAGCCACACCGGGATTCAAACCCAGGACTCCTGGCTTCAAATCCTAGCTTTTTGCCCCTGCCCCACACAGCGGGACTGTCACCTCTCCCTGGGACTGACCTTTCACAGATGAGGGGGCTCAGGTCAGGAGTCTGTCCAAGGCCACACAGCTCCTGGGGGACAGCTGGGCTCCAGACTCTCAGCTCTGGTGTTCCATCTTTGGATCCCATGGTCTATAATGTGCTCCTAAATGGACGAGCAGGTTTCACAAAAATGTGCCCCCTTCCATTTCCTGGGGATGCCAAGAACCTCGCAATGCTCTGTCCCCGAGAAATCGGTATCTGGTCCGGGATCTGCCGCCAGGCTGGTTCTGCAGCAAGGAACGAGCTCCGGGATCTTTGCTTTGGGCATGTTTATTTTAGCTCTTAATATATGTATTTATATAATTTGGTTTTTTTTTTCCATGATAGGAGGAAAGGGAGAAAATGACACTTTATTTTGTTTTCCTGCCTTTTTCATTTTTATGCCGGGCACCCGGAAAAGGCGTGGGGCTGGCCACCGAGGCTCAGGAGCAGCCCACCAGGCGCGGCACGCACGGGAAGCTCTTGCGCATGCTCATGCACTTGTCTTTGTCGATGCACAGTGTGTTGGCCTTGATGGCCAGCTCGTGCTCCAGCCGGCTCTTGGTCATCACCAGCAGCTGCAGCGTGTCCTGCGTCTCCCGCAGCCTCAGCTTGAGGGTCTGCAAGGTGTCGTCGATGGTGAACACCTCGTTCACGAGCCTGCGGCCAGAGCAGAGGGGAAGGTGCGGTTCATGGAGTGGGTCAGCACCGACACTTCTACGAGGTGCCAGGAACTGTGCCAGGCACCGGGGACCACCGTGAGCAAGCAAGAAAAGGCTCAGCTGTCGGGGGAGACAGAGGTAGAACGGGCAGACAGGGGAGCGGCCCTGAGCACAAAGGAAGCACAAAGGAAGGTACAGGGTGTTTAGGGAAACAATCTGGCAGTTCCTCAGTAAGTTAAATGTAGACTTAGCCATGTGACCCAGCAATTCCGCTCCTGGGTACCTGCCCATGAGACCTGCAAACAGATACTCAGATTCCTGTTACAGCGGGCCTAGGGAATGAATCCGCCCAGTGAGCTGTGATGGCAGCTCGGTGGCGGGGCTCTGTCTGGGGTCCCACTCTCGCCTCAGGCTACTGGAAGGTCTTGATTTAGATATCAGGGCGGGCTTCCCCATGGCAGGTCTGAGCTAGAGAGAGGTCACAGAACAAGTTGGAACCTCTTAGCTCCTTGGGGCTCTATCCCAGAGCTGTCCAACAGAACTTCAGAACTTTTCACAGCCGCAGAAATGTTCCATGCTGTCTAGTAGGGCAGCCTATGACCACCTGCTTGAAATGTGGTTTGTGGATGTAAGGAGCTGAGCTTTAACATTTGTCTCTGTTAATTAATTTATATGTGAATTTAAACAGGTGTTCATTTTCAGGAATGGGCATGGATGGGACCTGACCCATGGGAGAGGGGGAGGGGTTATCTGTAGAAGGAACAGGAAAGAAGGCCCCACGGTGGTAAAGGAAGGATGGCGGGGTGAGGAAGTAATGAACGGACGGGGCAGCTCAGCTGTTGGAAAAGGCAGACGGCTTGTCCTCCTGTCTGCTCAGTTCCCAACACAGTCAAGTCAAGCACATGCGTGCGTGTGTGCATACACACAGACACACACAGAGACACACGTGCACACTGCCTGGGCCCCTGAGCCAAACACGACCCATCCATGCTCCCCATTTACCCTCTTCAGCAGCACAGCTGGTGCACAAGGAGGCGGGGAGCTTGTCCTAGAGCAGTAGGACCTCCAGGACAAATCTGGTCCCCAAAAGCCCTGTTCTGTGTAAGTCCCCTGGGATGGGTTATCAGAGAGCCCTCGGACCCAGAAGGTGCTGGGATCCAACCTGAGCATCTGAGAAGCGGGGACGGGTGCAGGAGGACTGGGAGAGCTTCCCCCAACCCTCTGTAGGGAGCTGGACCCCTTGCAGCCTAGCTGGGGTGGGACCTGGACACTGCCCCCCCATCTAGGGGTGAAGAACTTCCAGACCAGCAGCAGGCCAAGGAGCAGGTAGCCAGGCCTCCAAGATCAAAGCCTGGGGTCACTTTCCTGCCCACTCCCTGCCAACACACACACACAGCTTTTCCGTTTCCTGAGTGACTATCTGGTAGTAACGAGGCTGTGTGAATATCACACAGCGTTACCTGGAGCCATTTTCTCTCCGAATATTCTTCCTCCCTCTCTTTACTTCTCCGGCTCTTCTCACATCTCCACACATCTAGCTCAGGACAAGGACAAGCCACTGACTCGTGAGCATTTATCGGGCTACAACAGGGAGCTGGTACAGTGCCCCAGCATGGAGGGCCCACACAACCGAGGGGCCCGCCCCTGGTCACACAGATTTTCTGATAGCCTGTTCCTTCTCTGCCTGGCCCTCAATGCATTCCAAACCCCAACCCCAAGCTCACAAACCCCAGCTCTGGGGCTACATGAGCCTTTTACCCCCTCTTCAGTGAGGAGGCCCTTTGTGCACAGAAGCAGCCCTCCTCTTCCAGCATTCACGGAGAACTTTCCAAGACGGAGATGGAGACCAAAGCGGGGGTGGGAGCTGGCGCCTCTCTCCTGGGTGGGCAGGGGTCGGGGAAGCAACCCTGGGACACAGACCATGTCTCTGGCCTGAGAGGCTTCCTCTCCTTAGTTTTCCAGTGGAAAGCTGGAGGACGCCCAGAACTCAAGGTGGGGGAGGATATGGAGGGGGTCCGGGAACTCCAGACCTTGCCCCATGTCCTGCTGAGTTGTGGGGGTACCTGTCCTGATCGGCAGTGGTGAGGGAGCAGTCCATTTTTCAGACCTAGGTTTCTGGGGAGCTCTGGAGACCCACCCATCCCCGCCCTGGTCTCCCCCACTCACTTGAACTGTGGGATGTCCCTGCACAGCTCCACATTGGGCCGCCAGGTTCGGCACTCCAGCCGTGTCTGTGCCACCTTCAGTGGGCACTCCTTGGCCATGATGGACCTTTCCAGAAGCATGATGGTATTCTCCGCCTGGAAGATCTCCTGAAGCGTCTGTGGGGAGCATGCAGGGGTGTGTCATGGAAGCAGCCAGCTCCGGGCTGGGTGCTTAAATGACTCCTTCCCCAACCTAGAACGCCCGTGGCAGGGGGGCTGCGCTCTTCCTCAGACAACCCGGGAAAGCAGCTTGAGGACCCTGTGAATGTGGGGGAGGGGCATCTGCCAAGGCTGGTTACGTTTCCAATCTCCAGAGTCCACTGGAGTCGGCCAATGAGTGTTCCGTGGGAGGGATGGAGGGAGGAGGAGAAAGGCCTTTAAGATGAACACAATCGGGGCACCTGGGTGGCTCAGTGGGTTCAGCCTCTGCCTTCGGCTCAGGTCATGATCCCAGGGTCCTGGGATGGAGCCTCACATCGGGCTCTCTATTCTGTAGGGAGCCTGCTTCTCTCTCTTTCTCTGCCTGCCTCTCTGCCTACTTGTGATCTCTGTCTGTCAAACAAATAAATAAAATCTTAAAAAAAAAAAAAAGATGAACACAATCGTCCAAAACAATCCAAAAAGCTTATGATTGAATCCACTTGAATCTGAATTAATCTAGGTTGTTCTAGATCTTTTTGTAATCCAAAATTTACCTTTCTAGTAACTAGGTCAATAAATAAACTAGAAGGAAGGAAGGGGGTGGGGGAAAGGGAGAACACGGGAGAGAGAGACTCAACATTTTCTACTTACTTGTAGAAATACTTCCCCCAGTATAATGCCCTACAATTGATGGGAGTACAAATCCCAGGAAGGGACAGGAGAGAGCCTGCCGGGGACCGGGAATGCTCTATATCTTGATTGGTATGGAGGCTCCCTACGTGTAAACACAGGCAGAAAAATCTTTATCCAAATTCATCAAGCTGTATACTTTACTGCAAGAGTTTTATACTTCAATAGAAAATAAAGCGAAAATCAGAAAAAGGTCATTACGAGAAAAGATTGGCAAAACGGTGATATTCGTGCTGGGTCCATGGGGACCTTTTATAGGATTCTCTCTACTTCTGTGTGTTTGAAGTTTTCCGTAATAAAAAAATGAAAGCACGAGAGGACGAACGGAGACGAGCCACGCTGGCGCCGTACAGGAACAGAAGGAACCCGATCTTGCACTGGGCTGACCGTAAGTACGCCGGGACCTGGAGTACCCCGCGCACATCCACTCCTGTCCCTAACAGCACTGTGAGCAGTTCTAGTCTTCATGACCCTCTCCTTCCAGGGGACTCTCTGTGGGTCGCTCACACCGCTTTCAGACTTGGCAGGACCCAATGACGAGGTCCTATGTGCTCTCTTCCTGACAAGCCTGGACGTGGACCCCTGCCACTCCGACTTCCAGCACCCCTCCTTCTGCTAGCTGTTTGTCCGCCTCCCTCACAGGCACGTGCACTCCGAGAAGGTGGGGGCCTTACTTTGTCCACACGGCATCCCCATCGGCAGGGCCAGTGCTTGGCACAGACTGAGGGCTGCCGGATAAGACACAAGATTCTCTTAATGAACCTTAATGTGAATTTCAGATCGACAACAAGGCCTTTTATGTGAATGTGTGTCGGCTACTGCAAATGACACACGAACACCAACAAAATGGTCTGTTGTTGCTCTGAAATTCAGGTTTAACTGGGCATCCTGTGTTTTTATTTGCTAAATCGACCAGCTCTACTCATGGAGCTCAATAAAGAGTCATAGAAAGAATGAATGAACATATGACTGAATGAAGGAGTGAATCACAGTGGGATCTGGAGGTCTAGATGTTTGGCTAGCCCTTCCACGGTCCTTATCCACACTGAAGTTTGGAAACAGTGTGCCCAAAACTTTATATGGTCGGGTCCATCTCCAAATTTCGGTATCAGGGAAAACTGCTTGCACACGAAAATGCCAGGGCTCCTGAATGGGGCAGGGATTGCAAGTATGAGACCCAGGCCCTACCTTCCAGGACATTAGATTCATGTTTTTCATATGTTCTTGGGCTAGGAGATATTCACAGATCCTAACAGGTACCGGGATGACTATTTGAGCTGCATTGAGCCCCTATATTATGAGCACCAAGAAAGTGCTTTAAAAACCTGGCTTCCCTCTTAGCTTAGGAAAAAAAAAAGTCTAGAAAGAGAGTATTTTTCTATTTCAGAGTAACAACAGGAGGCCTTTTCCCTACTGGGGTTGAAACGGGCAGCAGGGCCACGGGAGGGGGCAGGGGGACTGCTCAGCCTCCTTCAAAGCCCATGAGGTGGAAGGCTGGCCCTCTCTCGTGGTCCTCACTGAGCCACCCAGGACCCGAGTGACGCCGCCAACCATGTGTCGGTTAAACATTATCCCAGAAGAATGTTCGGTGCTCGGCACCTGAACTTCCATGTAAACACTCCAGTGGTGGTGGGCGGGGGACGGGGGGAGATAGCTCTCTTAGAAGTGGGTATTTTCCTTAGAAATGTGCCCTTGTGTGTTGGGGGAGGGGGCGGCTGTCACAAATCTCAGGAGGCACCACCCCAGCCTCATACAGAAGAAAAATTCAGCTTTCTAGAGAGGAAAAACGCTTCTTGGCATCACACGGCCCCGTGAGAAAACAGCTCCTCCCTCTACCATCTACGTGTCTGCGGCCTTTTTGGCGCGATGGGGTAGGGAGGACACACATCACAGAGGGCTCGGCTGCGGGTGGGACCTGCCAGCCCTGCCCCAGCCGTGAAGGCAGCTCCCAGCGCGCTCCCCTCTGCCGCTAAAGCAGCCTTGAGAGACCACCGGCCAGCGGCCAGCGCTCTGAGACTGTGCTGCTTTTGCTTTCCCCATCTGCTCTCTTCACCCGCTGGTCCCCAGCTCAGGGCTTGCAACTTGGGGGCCTGCAACTTGACAAAAGGCCTGGCTCTTGGGTCTAGGGATAGTGCTGACTCTTGTTCAGGTGCCCGATCCCTTCTTCGTTCACTCACTATTTCACGGTTTCATGGATTCCCGCGTTGCCCTTCCAAAATGTCCACGGAGCACCTAGGAGGTGGACGCAGAAGTGACCACAATAGATGGAAAAACCCCATGCCGGTGGAGTTTACGTTCTGGCGGAGAGTTCACTCTTCACCTGCTCCTTGTGCAACACACATTTCTAACACGTAACACACATTTCTCACTAAGTGCCGACAAGTGCTTCGTACGACCACAAGTGCTTTCTTCGGCATCACATACGTTCAAGTTCCTGCCTCCCTTTCGGTTAAAAACAAAAACAAAAACAAAAAACTTATGGGATGTCTTTCCTGTAGAAGACATTGGTTGGGGGGGGGGGGGGCGGGACCACGCGTGGGTGGGTTCATCTCCGTTCTGGGGGAGACCTCTCGTGAGCGCGGTGGAGGGACCGGGACACAGTCCCGCGAGGAGCAGCAGTTCCAGGAGGGAAATTCATCAGTTACTTTCCAAGCCTGCTAACCACGTCCAGGAAGGGGAGCCAGGGGTGAAAGAATCCAGCGGCTTCTGCGGGCCAACAGGCTGAAGCTATGTTTCAACAGCTTTGCTCTGCTTTCCTTCTGGCTGTCCTTCTAGCTACCCCCCAGTTAAAGCAGGTGCTGTTGGTTCTCCGTTGATACCGGGGACATAAACACATCTTACATGAATGTGCTTTTAAGCATTTTTTCAGGGACTCACGTTACACCGAAATAAAAAGTCAATACTAGCCCGGGTGGCTCGTCGGCATGGTAAAACTGGGAAGGTGGCCCTGGGGGTGACCGGATTGGGGAAACCCTGTATCACACTGTTTCCCGGGTACAGATACAGCAGGTGAGAGAATGGAAGGGAGCCGGGGAGCTGGGCGGGCCATCACAGCCCAGATGAGGATGCAAAGGGTAAGGGACCCCTGTGAAGTCCCCTGCTTCCTGTCCCCTCAGGCCTGGCATCTGGTGGTGATGGGGGAAGGGCTGTGTGTGCTGGGACTGACTAGGGTTTGTTTCTCCAAGTCACCACCTCCTGTCTCCCGTTGGCATTTCTTGAGCAGGCCTGCCTGTGGATTCTCCAGAATGGTAGGGGTTTTCCAGAGCATTCTGGCATTCTAGAACCGACTGATGACTCACACCCAAAGCAAATCTGCCCAGGTGAGTGCACTCTGTCAAAATTGTCCCCCATAACCTCGTGTCTAGCCTCTGTCACTCGCAGCCAGGGTCCTTTTCGTTAGAAGGGAGAAAAAAGCTACATACACACACACACACACACATGCATTCTGTCTTGGGGACAGCCCCTGCCACCCACCCCAGTCCTGCCAGCCTGTGCAGCCCCAGAAGCCCCGTGTGCAATGACACAGCCTCCAGGAGTTTGAGGATTACAACCCAAGGGTGGGAGGCAGAGACCAAGTGGACTGACCAGGGACAGGAGCTGGAGACCAGCATCCTTGACCTTCATGCTCAGGAGGAAGCTAAGGGTTTGTTTGGTGCCAACATAGGCTCCAAGGTCTAGCCGGGTCCCTGGACCCCAAATTCCATAATGTCCCCTAGAAGAAGAGATCCGAGTCTGAGAGGGTGCCCCACATATCCCAGTATACCTGCTCCTGGGTATACACTGTCACGTCCCAAAACTACCAGGAGTATCCACGGGTCAAGGACGTTGAGTGCAGTGTCACTTGTAATGGGCAGTGAGCTAGCAAGGGATGCCCTTGACCATGGAGAAGAACGAGTAGTAGAAAGCAAATGGGCACTGCAGTGGACCTTTGGGGCCCATTAGAGCAAAGGATTATGCGTGGGGAGGACCAACGCTGGGTCTTTAAAACCATGCAGGGCAAGAAAAGAAGGAAACAGACTGAACTGTATTACACAATTCCTTTTGGAGAAAATTTTTTAAAATCCCCACACCTACAACAGCCGTATACATTTAGTAAGAAGACATCTCAACCGAGAGATCATGCTTAACAATTAGCCTGGTCATCGCTGGAAATTCATCTACTGGAGAAAGGGGGGTGCATGTCAAGTATGGGGATAAAAGGAAGCAAACGAGAAGTAAGCAAAGGGCTTTTTGCAAACAGGATGTGCCAAGAAGTGAGGAGTATGATAAAATCCTCTCTCTTCTCTGGGTCAAAAAAGGAAAACGTTCCCACAACCCCACCAGATTTAAGCTTCCTTTTAAAATATCTTTAGTTTCTGGGGCGCCTGGGTGGCTCAGTGGGTTAGGCCGCTGCCTTCGGCTCAGGTCATGATCTCAGGGTCCTGGGATCGAGTCCCGCATCGGGCTCTCTGCTCAGCGGGGAGCCTGCTTCCTCCTCTCTCTGCCTGCCTCACTGCCTACTTGTGATCTCTCTCTGTCAAATAAATAAATAAAATATTTTTAAAAATAAATAAATAAAAATAAAATATCTTTAGTTTCTTCTTTTTTTTAAATGAGAGAAAGCCAATTAAAGAAAAAGATACCATCTGATAGGAAAGGGTATTGTTTCTTCAATTGCATGTTAATTATTATTATTTTTCCTTTTTTTTTTTAAGTAATCTTCACAGCCAGCATGGAGCCCAATGCGGGGCTTGAACTCACGACCCCAAGATTAAGACCTCAGCTAAGATCAAGGGTTGGCTGAGCCACTGACTGAACCACCCGGGTGCCCTGAATTTGGCTGCACGTTAGAATTACCAGGAGGGTTTTTTAAAAATACAGATGCCAGGGTCCCTCCCCCAGGGGTTCCGGTTTCTGGGTATCTGGGTTCTGGGTCTGGGTATCAAGAGGTTTCAGGAGCCCCCTGAGTAATTCAAAAGTGCAGCCACGGTCAAGAACCACTGGGGCACGTGATTCAGAGGCACCCTAACATTCAGAGTCTCCGAGGGAAGGAAACGGGTTAATGACCACAGTCAGGGACTTGGTGTTGTAAATCAGAGCTGATTGTCCTGGCAGGAAGCTCCAAGTAAGGTAAAGGGACTCAGTTCATCCCCAACACTGACTGAGCAGGTGGAAGATGTTTTCTTTTTTTTTTTTTTTTTGAGCTGTGCATGCAGACTTGGGCTTCCAGAAAGGAGTCTGGGGAAGGAGTAGCTGCCTCATCAAGGGATGAATCTGATGCCAATAACTTTGCAAACCTGGTATTGCAGTGCCCCAGCCCAGTGCCCTCCTCCCACCATGGCCGGGGGGACACCCAGACTCCAGGGAGGAAGGAAGGCAGGGAAGAAGCCCAGAGCACAGGCAGCCTTCCAAGGTGGGAAGGTCTGGGCAAGCCGAATACCCTTCAGGCTCAGGATCCCTCAGACTCAAGGCAGCTGTTATATGCATACATGTGTGTGCATGTACATGTGTGTGTATGTGTGTATACATATACACACATACACACACACACAAAATGAGTGTCCCAAACACCCCCACCTCATTTTGCAGTCATCTACCCACTCACCCACCCACCTGCTTCCAGAGATGGTGTATTCACACACCCACATCAAACCCAACACACGCCTACCACAGGGCCTTTGCACAGTCCCCTCTGCTTGGATGCTCCTTCCCCAGATATCCACTTGGCTCATTCTTTCCCCTCCTTCAGGTTGTGGCTAGAATGCCTAGAAGGCCTTCTCTGACCATCTCCTTTAAAACTGCAACCCACGAACTGGCCAGTGCTCCCAACTGCCCAAACCCCTGCTTAATTTTCTCTGGAGTCCTTACACCAGCAGACATACTATGTGTTTTATTCATTAACTTCCTCATCTCCCCCAACCAGAAAGTAAGCTCCAAGAGAAGGAGATTTGTTTTGCTCACTGCTGAATCTCCAGCGCCTATACCAATCAACGACCAGAACATAACAGTAATAATAATAACAACAGTAATAATAATAATAAATAATAAACAACATCCAACTCTTGGAATAGCACTTACTGGGTGCCAGATACTTTGTGGGGGGCTTTCATCAGTGCTCAAAGAACACTTGCCCCCACCATGGACTAACACACACCACGGGGTGTTGGGTTAAAAAGAGGACAGAGGTTGGCACTGGCCTGCCTGAGTCTGTCTAAAGCCTAGCCCAAGCTGGTTGACCTTTAGCAAGTGTCCTAGGCTCTCTGAGCCTTTCCAGTGAAATGGGGACGGTAATCACTGGCACTGCACGGAGCGGAGGCTGGCCTGGGACAAGCCCCTCCACTGCCCGGCACACATGCGGAGCTGGGAGACACGCACATCTCTGGAGCCACGTGAAGAGCACGGGTGCCACAACCCGCACTTCCCAGAGCAAGTGTGTGCACACGCGTGTGTGCATTTCTTCTACAAATGTACCCTGGAAAGAGCCACACAAAGGTCATCAAGCCCCTTCCCCATCTTTCCTAGGCCAGGAAGAGCGCTCTGTCTCTCTTTCGCCTTCTCTCTTCCTCTCTCCTCTCTCCCGGGCCCCTGAGCTCTGAGTTCTGCCCTGAGCTCCAGAAGCATGCCCTCTCCTGCAGGCCCTGGGGTGTTAGCCTTTCTGCTCCCACAGAGCCCAAGAAGTAGGGGGAAAGAGGCTCCCAGGCTCCCGGGGCAGGGCGCAGCCTGGCTCACACGAGGCTGGGCGGGTCGCTGCGGGATTGGCCCAGGGGGTCACCCCATGGGAGGAGCCTCGGCAGCTTGGGCCCAGAAGCTGGATGGAAAGGAGGTGGTGACTGCGGAGGGCTCACTGCTCCCCAGGCCCCAGCTCTGGGCTCTGGGAGCAGCTGCTGCCGGCTGCCTGCCAGTCAAGGCTGGGAGACTGGGGCATCTGGGGGGAGTCCCAGCAAAACAATAACCCACCCATAAGGTGCTTGTGAGCATTAATGAGATCATGAGTGGGACGTGCTTAGTCCAGTCCCTGGCACACGCCACGGGACTGTCCTGCACCCCCGCGTCATCTCCAACCCCCATCCTATAATGTTCAAGTTGTTAGATTTTTCCTTTGGGATCATTGCTCTTTTTTTTTTTTCCCCCTTTTACTGTAAGACAATAGGAAACAGAATCGTTTGACAGAATTTGTCTTCCCCGGCAACGTAAATTCCCTCAGACATCCACTCCAGGGCTCAGACTTCACCTCCATCAACCCACTTATTTGGATGTAAGGGGTCAAGGCGGCCTGTGCAAGGGAGAAGGAACGTCCTCTTCCCCAGCCTCTGGAATGTGGCTCGGAGAGGAAGCCGGCCCCAGACAGATGACAGCCCGCATCCTCCCAGCACCCCCCACGACCAAGATTTGTTTTGTTAAACAACCCCCCTCCAGGCAGATGCCCAGCCTGCTGGGCCTCCATGCGGGTTGTCTTGGAGGTAGGAGCCCTGGGCGGGAAGTCAGGAGACCCAGGTTCCCATCCAAACCCTAACACAAACCAGCTGCGAACCCACACCCCCATTCAGAGCCCTGGGCCGCTTGGGCGATCTCCTTAGATGGGGAACAGGGCCCATGCTCCCCTCACTGGCTAGGGTGCTGCATGGTCTCCCGGACCAGGCGATGCGCTCTACCCCTCAAACCATTGCCTGTCTCCCTGCATGCCCGGGGCCACGTCCCTGGGACCCAGCCCAAGACCTGTCAGGCAAAGGGATGGTTCTGGTGTGCGTGATTTTGTGTTTCAGTCTTCAAGTCAACCCCCTCCAGACGTTGGTGGTTGGGGTGGGGGAGGGGGTGGTCCTGGGGCATGGCCATCTTAAAGATGCTCTGGACAGTGGACAGACTTTTCTCTAAGGGTCTGTGCGGTAGATATTTCAGACTTTCTGGGCCATCTGGGTCACCGTCACAACCATGCGGGCACTTCAGTGCAAAAGGAGCCACAGATGATATGTAAATGCACAGAGGTAGGGGAGGGATCCTGTGTTTCAGTGAAACTTTACATGCAAAAATGAGCCCTGGGGCAGCAAGTTGGAGACCCTTGCTGTAACCCATCACAGTCAAGTCCTGATTACCCTAACCAGCCCATGTCATGCAAGGCTGCTGCTCCTCTGAGTTCTCCGGCATTCGGAGAACTTCTCTGCTGCCTTCCTACTCGGAGTGCCGCCTGTGGACCAGCATCCCTGGACTCCGAGTGTGTTATTAGAAATGCAGGGTCTCAGGTCCCTCCCCAGACGTACCAAGGGAACCTGCAGTTTAACAAAACTCTCAGGTGATCACACGCACATTACAGTTTTAAGGTGGGAGAATGGGCTCAGGGTTGTAGTTTGACGCAGATCTCTCTGGCTGCCGTTTGGGGGGGGCGTGGATGAGCAGTGGGGACAAAGGTGGGAAGCAGGAGGGCAGGGAGCGATGGAGAGGCAAGGTGGGAAGGGACAAGGTCACCGGGTATTCACTGGTAACAGATGGGAGCGTGCCAAGTGAGGAGAGGCAAGATTTCACAGACCTCTGCCTGCCCAGCCCCTAAAATCAGGAGGCGCCTTCTAGAAGGCTGCAGGAGGGAAAGAGGATGTAACACAAGAAGAGCACTGAGAACACTGGCTCAGCTGGGTCTTTAGGGTAAACCTTTTCTTTCTCCTTCTGCTTACAGTCCCATGGCTGCCACCAGCCACTGTCAGCCTCGCAGGGGACCTGCTGAGGGCCAACCCCACCCGGCCACCCACCCACCCCAGCCCCCTGTGTGGGGAAAGGGTGAGGCCCCCGCTGGAAATGGGCTCTGGCCATGTATGAGGTGTGAAAGGCAATTGCCAGGCCGGCCTCCCCCGAAACCAACGTCGCACTCAGCGGAAAAGTGCGCCGATGTTCCTGGCTAGAACAGAAATCCACCGCTTTGGGAGCGGGGGATGGGTCTGGCGGGATTGTTTGCCATGTAAAACTATCTGCCTGCGTCTTGTCTTGTGACAGCAGAGAAAGCTTCTGAGGCCAGGAAATAATTTTTGATGTGGAGGGGAAAATGGATTTAGCCGTTCCAGCCGGCCTTTGGCTTGTGGGTGCTTTGTGCAAGCTTGCGAATTCATTGTTTTCCAACGTGCGCGAAGCCAAGGGGTTTCCAAGGAGGTGTCTGGCTCAGTGGGGTGTCTGAGTCTTCCCAGCTCAGGAAGGGAGAAGGCAGCTTGGAATCCTTTCGCTGGTCAAATGGTGGAAGGTTTTCAAGTGCAGCCAAGCCCAGAAACAAGGAGACAGGGGACAGGAGTGCTCCGGGCAACCTCACCAGAAACTCAGGTCGCGAAACCTCGAGGACATGGTGTCCCAAACTCAGTACCCTGACACTTGGAGACAGACGCTTTGTTGTTGCGGGGGTGTTCTGCACCTTGCGGGGTGTTAAGCAGCAGGCCTGGGTTCTCCCCACTATCTGAGAGTAGCTCCCTGCGCCCCCCCCTAGTTGTGATGATCAAAACATCTCCAGACTTTGGCAAATGCCACCGAGGAGGAAATTCGCCCCAGGTGAGGAGGAGGCTAGATGTTGACTTAGCCCAGCTCCCAGTCATTGCTGTCCAGAGGTGGCCAGCTGTCTTCACACAATGCCAGCCAATGCAAGCACGAGCTACTGAGAGGCCGTCTGAGGTCAGGGGTCCTGCAAGTCCTGGAGGAGTTTAGAAACTGGTGGAGGCTCTCTGCCAGAGAGGACACTTGACTGAGTGTGAAAACCCATGGTAATCCACTAGGTCAGGTCTTTGAGCTTCTCCTTAACGCGTATGACAATTTTTCATTGTGTTTCTTTTATCGAACTAGTCTCCCGCATTAGAACATAAGCCCCCTTGAGGGCAGAGACCTTGTCTCCTTCATGTCTTATCCTCAATCACAGTCCAGTACATAAGATGATCTAACTGAGTATCTGTTTCAGGGAGAGAGGGAATTAAACATTTGTTGCATGCCTACACCTGGGAGACACACCTGGAGGACTTGTCAAAACGCAGACCGATGGGCCCTGCAGTTTCTGATTCAGAAGGGCTGGAATGGAGCCCAAGAATTTACATTTCAAACATGCTACTGGGTGATGCTGGTGCTGTTGGTCCAAGGACCACACTCAGAGAAGCACTGAACTCAGAACCTCTGGGATCAGGGAGTTTAAAAGGTTGGATGCCCAGGCCACACCTCAAGCACTTAAATCAGAATTCCTAGAGGCGATACCCAGGCATCTGGGTGATCCCAGGGTGTAGCCGAGTTCGAGAACTGCTCAGCAGCACCTTCCCCTCTGATCTCACAGCCGGCAGGATTATTCCTGCCTTATGCATGAAGACATGGAGGTTCGGAGGAATTTGTTTTTTTCCCCCGAGATCCCTCAGTTCTGCCAACATTCATCCCTGGTCTTCCGACTGCAGACACGCTTCTTCTTCCCGCCATCTTGCTTGCTCCCCACTCCAGCTCGGAGATGAGACCTCGGTTTTTTACCATCTTTACAACCGATATTCATGAAGCTGTTGCTGTTCTCACAAATATCTCTCACTGTCACTGCCCCCATTCTGCAGAGGGGGAAAACCAAGGCGCACAGAGGTAAAGCAAGCTGGCCTCGGCCACGCAGCCAAGAAGCGCTAGAGTCAGAATTGAACGCAGCCATCTGCCCTGCACCGTGGGTCTCACTGGTGGGGGGACAAGGAACGCGGGGATGCAAGGGGAATCTGGACTGAGACAAGACAGCAGATGCAACGACTGGGGTTGTACCCGAAGCTGGGGGCCCCGAATGGGCAAACAGCCAAGGACCCAGAAGTGGATGAGCCACAACCTGGAGGAAATTAGGAAACTGCTGGGACCCAGGTGAGGCCAAGGCAACCCTCTGCCTCTGCCAGGTAGGAGCAATGGAAGAGCTTCCCGGAGCCCGGAGCCCGGGTGGTGGCCGCAAAGCGAGTCCGAGCTCGCCCCTCTTGTATTGCCCGCCCCGAGCTGAGCCTTGCTGGTCCTCTCCCCTTCCCTACCCCATCTCCTGTTCGCTCCCTCCAACTTCCTGCGTTTGCTGGCTACCTTCCCAGCTCTGGACCTTGGCTCGCTCTTCCAAATTCCAGCAGTTTCTCTCCCATTTGTTTGGTGTCACTGCGGACAGATAATTGGTGAGGCAGTCCATCTCCCCAACACCCCACCCTCAGAGCTGTCCGCCCACGTGGCCCAGGTACAGCAAGGAGACCTATGCCCACGTGACACGGGTGAGCCTTTGAGTCCTTTTGGCACAAAGGTGAGTATCAGGCAGAGCCCCACCGCATGCCACCCTGAGACTTTCCCTGAATTACCCTGCCATACCCGCATACCAGCGGGACAACGATTTCCTATTTTTCTTCAAATCAACTCCCTTTTTAGCCTTTGACACATGTATTTAAAAGGGGATCTTTGTTTTATTGCCGCAAGTAGATAAGGAATCACCCTTGCCATTAATAGAGGGAACCACAACAAGAGAGAAAATGGGGGGAAAAAGGTAAGTCTCACTAAGTTCTTTTCTTTTGTCTTTACAGGTATGAAGTCTGCCCCAGACTCGGTGCTTTGCTGCCAGATAGAAAGATGTTAAGGGCAAAGTAGCATCACTTCTAGTCTTGACGCTCTCTGAAAGCCTGATGGTGAGCACTTAAAAAGTGCTTTCTCGAGAACTTTCTCGCCAAGCAGCAACCATGTAGTAGGCCTGGCCCCTGCCCACCCCCCTCACCAGACTGCCCATGGCCACAGGGGCAGGCGGGCGGGCTCCACTTCCCCTGGGCTGGGCCAGTTTTAGAAAGAGCCGTCAGTAGCTTGGCGGCGGGTACCGGTGCTGGATGGGATCCGGCTGCTTGTGAAGCACAAAAGTATTTCCCGCTCCACAATAGGTTCCAGACCTCCCTGGACAAACAGAGAGGCTGGCAGTAGGAGCTGGGGTGCTCAGATCGCGGGCTTTGGGCTCTTACCCCTCAGACACTGTGACTTCCTGCCCTGGCGCCGCCTCCCAGGGAAAGGATGCTCTGCTGGTGTTAATGACCACTTGGAAAGCAAAACCCCAAAGCGAAGGCTTTCCAGGCTAAAACTCACAGTCCCTCTGTGTTCTGTTAAACTCTTCCCAGGCCCGAATGCTTTCTATATCTGCTTTCCTGCATTTCCTCCGACGCATGGAGAAAAACGTGTCTAATGCACGAGCCTACTGGAACCCAGGCAAGGAATGCAAACGAGTACGGTGGTCCATGACAGGGGTGCTGAGGACCCAGGCAAACTGGAGGGCCCGGGCCCTATCCAAAGAAACGTGGTGCCCATTCAGCTCCTGCCCGCCGCTCCCCCCATAGAAACCTGAGCTCCGAACTGCTGGAGCCACCCATTTCTCTAGAGATTCTGGAAATCTGAACTTTTCTGTAAAATCTCCATTTTTTTTTTTGGCCAAAATATTAAAACAAAATGAAACAATCTTCTATAAGAGTGCATACAAACATGTAGACATGTCACTTTTAAAGGTGACAGCCCAAACTGGAAATAACCCTCCGGTCCTTGAGCAGGTGAATGGATAAGCCACTTCAGGTGTGTGGATATGACATATACTAGTGGTTTATACGTACAATACTATACTCACACAACACGTACTGCTCATCAATGAGTAAACCAGGACTCTTGATTCCGCTGAGTGAAAGAAACCAAATGGAAGAACCCAGTGCACACGGGTATGTCTCCCTTCACAAAAGAGTCTAGACAACGTAAACGCCTCTATAGGGACAGAAAGCAGTCGGTGGTTGTGGCGGGCTGCAGGGGTGGGGGGTGGAGAAAGAGATGAGAAAGAGCCACAAGGAAACCTTTGATCTGTTCACTACCTTGATTGAAGGTACCTCATGACATGTATTTGTCAGAACTTCTCTAATTGGGGCGCCTGGGTGGCTCAATGAGTTAAAGCCTCTGTCTTTGGCTCAGGTCATAATCCCAGGGTCCTGGGATCGAGCCCCATGTCAGGCTCTCTGCTCAGCGGGGAGCCTACTTCCCCCTCTCTCTCTGCCTGCCTCTCTGCCTACTTGTGATCTCTGTCAAGCAAATAAATAAAATCTTAAAAAAAAAATTCTCAAATTGTACACTTGGAAAACAGGCACCTAATGACATGTCAAGGATAAATAAAGCTGTTCAGAGGAAAATGTGAGGGGCCAGAGAATAGGCAGGTCAAGTTCAGCCCACTGGCTGCTGGTGTTTTTCTTTGGATTTAAACCATGCAGCCAGCATTTACGTGATGCCTGGTGCACCGTGCATTTCGTGAGGCGCTGGGTTTGCAAAGGTGAGGAACTTTGCTGAGTTCTCCAGACAGCAATGGTGCAAACAGGACCAGTCCAGGTAAAGATGGGGGACCCAGGGACACGGGCTGGTGCTACCCAGAGAGACCTCGTCACCTGCACCTTTGGGCCAAGTTCTCAAGGCTTTCAGAAGGATCTAAGGCAGTTGAGCTTTTGTTCCCTGTAAATCAAATGCCCTCTTATCTAGCTGCCAGCAAATTCATGGGTACTATCAAAAGCAAACAGAGCAGCAGGGAGGCCATAGCAGTAATCCAGGCAAGAGATGGTGGACGCCCAGCCAGGGTGGAGGCAGAAGCAGCAGTGGGGAGCAATGAGATTCTGAAAGTAGAACCGACCGGATTTACTGATGGAGCCGACTTAGGGTGTGGGAGAGGAAGAGAGGCGTCCAAGTGGGCCCTGATGTCTGGGATTGAGCACCTGGAAGCCAGAGCCCCTGGAAGCCAGTGGAAGCATCTAGAAGCATCTGGAAGCCAGAGTCACAGAGGAAAATGGTGCAGCTGGAGGCAGGGTGGAAGTCCTCAGGGGAAACCTGGCTCCTGTTTGCTGCCTCTAACTACAAGAAAGTCCACACCACGTGCAAGGAGAGAGCAGCTGAGAGGAAGTCGAGAATCCAACTTGTCTCTCAGACAGCCTGACTGAGGCTGTGCTTCGGGCTTATCCTGACCGCATCTCCTCCCCGCCCACCCCCAGCTCCTGGTGTCCTCGTTAGCTCCAGCCACATTCACGTCCAAGCTGGGAAAACGGGATTTGGACTCAAGAGCTCACAGGACCGAGGGGTGGCAGAAACCCCAGAGGGGCGTCTGCTTTGCCACATTCGGGGCCGACCCAGGTGATGGGGTAAGCTGGCCCGATGCATCGCAGGAGGGATGACCCGGCTCGGCTTGGAAGCTTGGAAACAAAATGCAAGTGGGCAGCTCAGATTAGATCGGATGCCTGAGGTTTGCCTTTTGGAAGGATTTGGTTCCCCCAATACTCCGAGTCTGGAAGAGGGGAGGAGAGAGGGAGGGAGAGAGAAGGGAAGCAGACAGCTGCTCACCCAGATGTCTGTCAAAGCCGATTCTGCCCTACACGCAGAACTTTGTTATCGCTCTGATTGGTGGAAAATGCGCATCATTGGCCTTAAGTGCAAACAACCGTTAAAAAAAAAAAACATGAAATGAGATGCACGTAAAACCGTGTTATTTAAACTCTGGCTAGATGCTGCCGGCTGTCCCAAGTTCTTAGCCTGAGGCTGGCACTCTCTGTTGAAAAGAGGAGAAGAAGGTATTCTAGCCTGTGAACAGGGCTTCCCCTTGAGATCATTTCAAGGACTGAAACAGGACTGAAGGCAGACACACTTTCTTCCTTGCGATCCACCCACTGTCACTTGCCTTGGCCGGGGCCTGGCTCCCACACTTCAGGAGAAACACTACTCTGTAGTGATGTCCCCATACCTCCCCACTCACGCCTTTCCCCCACTTTAAGAGTCCACCCCCTACAAGGCTCATTCAACTGGGCCACTGGTTACAGGTGGGGACTTCTGCAGTTCTGGAGTCCTGTGGGGGAGAGGAGAGGCGGGGAGTTCTCAGGAGGCACTGGTTCTCAAAGACAGCAGCCTGCTCTCAGGTCATCAATGGCTTGAGCCCAGAGAAGTCACCAGCCTCTCCTCTAGGAGAGGTCAATGTGACCGGGACACACCCCAGGCTCCAGAGTACAAGGATCAAGGGCATGGACAAGGTCCAAGCCAAGTTCCAGGGTTGGGGTGTGGCCTTGCAGATGGAGCCCGAGGATCACAGTGAACATCTAAGGCTTTCTGTGTACCTCCAAACCCCTGCTGGATTCGAAGTCTGCATGGGGAACTGTGTAGACCTGGCCTTTCGAAAAGGATTCGTATGACCATCTGGGCAACACTTCCTTTGCAGCACAGGTGAGGACGGAGGCCTAGAATCCTCCAGGAATGCTTCTTGCCAAGGGGAATGAGGCTGAGCTCAACAACTAACAGTTAACATTTTTAAAGGGAGCATTTCCAATTCTTCAGGCTGACGCAAAGCATGGAAAGGTGAAAGGGTTGTTATATATTTATTTTCATTCCATGGACTTCTTTTATTGTTTTAGAAAAACATGATGTGGCCTCATCACCAACCAGAAGACAAGTCCTCCCTCAGGGAGTGTGGTCACTGGTGTCGGGCTGGGGTTTGGGTGTTTCAAATGGGTGCTGGCTTATTTGCAAGGCAGCTGGTCATTAGATAATGAATATTGATAAAAAACCCCACAGTTGCAAAGACTCTCTCATCAGCAGCAATGAGACGGTTAGTAATAATTCCAAGCTTCCCTGGAGAAATTCAGGGAAAGGGCTTTGCTCCCCATCGCCACCCAAAAGATCCTTTTTCTCCTTATTGATAAGAATATGAATGCTCAGTTACCTTTTCTTAAATGTTTACCATTCGCCAAGCACTGCGCTAAGGACGCCGCAAAAACACAAGCATTTATCAACTCTAAGTTACGTCATGCATTAGTTCTCATTCCCTGTTTCATGGATGAAAAACCCAGCTGCTGAGACCTACCAAAGGAGCTTCCCGAATCATCTCCAGGCCTCTGATCTCGTGCCATGAAACGTAACAAGGCACTGCGTTTGATCCACAATATGAAATGCCTCAAGAGAAAATGCTCGCTCTTCCTCTGGGACGCCCAGGTGGCTCAGTCGGTTAAGCGTCTAACGGTGCGGCTCAGGTCATGATCTCAGGGTCCTGGGATGGAGCCCTGTATCAGCTCTACGCTCAGTGGGCAGCCTGCTTCTCCCTCTCCCTCTCTCAAATAAATACAATCTTTAAGAGAGAGAGAGAAAATGCCTGCACAATAACCAAAAAGCCATCCCACGTTCCCCCTGGGGAGGAAGGAACACACAGCGCCCATATCTGATACAATACTGTCCGGCCTTGCAAAGGAAGGACATTGTGACGTGACCTGCTATATGGAGGAACTTTGGAGATACTGCGCTCAGGGCAATCAGCCCATCACAAAAGGACAGTTAGTGTAGGATTCCACTCTTGTGGAAGTGTGACCCGCAGGGGTCAGTTCGTAAGGGACAGAGAGGGCGGTGGCGGCTCCCAGGAGGACAGGGGACTGGGAAGTGGTTTAGTGGGCATGGAGTTAATTAAACACAGGAGTTCTTTTCAGCTTGGGAAGATGGAGAAACATTCTGGAGACAGATCATGGTGACGGCTGCACAACAGTGTTAAGTACCTTACACTAGTGACCTATACACACTTTGCAGTGGCTGCTCTGCACTGAATGTGTGTGTGTCTCCCAGAATTCATGTTGAAACCTAATCCGCGCTGTACCAGTAAGAGGAGGTGGGGTCTTGGAGCTGGGATGAGGTCCCCAGCAGGCTCACTTTGAATGGGATTAGCGCCTGGATAAGAAAGACTGCGGAGAGCTCCCTCCCTGCTGTGCCACGTGAGGACACAGCGAGAAGACCATGTCTTCTCGATGACCAAGAAATGGGCCTGCCCCAGACACCGAATGTGCCCATGGCTTCATCCTGATACTTAGCTTACAAGAGGTAAATGTCGATTGTTTATAAGCCACCAATCTATGGCATTTTTGTTACAGCAGCCACAACAGACTAAGACAATGGTACATTTTTTTGCTATGCTTATTTTGCCACAGTAAGAGCACATTTCTTTTTCCCCAGAAGGAAGGAAGGAATGGATGGAGGGAAGGAAGGAAAGAAAAGAAAGAGAGAAAAGGCTTGAACTTAAAAGCATTAACTCATTCACGGATAATTCCTTTAAAAAATATCAACAGGAGGGGCGCCTGGGTGGCTCAGTGGGTTAAGCCTCGGCCTTTAGCTCAGGTCACGATCCCAGAGTCCTGGGATCGAGTCCCACATCGGGCTCTCTGCTCTGCAGGGAGCCTGCTTCCTCCTCTCTCTCTCTCTGCCTGCCTCTCTGCCTACTTGTGATCTCTGTCTGTCCAATAAATAAATAAAATCTTTAAAAAAATATATCAGGAAACTCAACATTGTAGATTCCTCTCATTCACTGAACAGAGATGTAAGGGGTGTTGACTATGTGGCGGGCGCTCTACGAAGCAGGGGGGTTATACAGCTGAATCAGGATCAATGTCCTGGAGGGACACGGACGAGTAAACCCACCAAATCCATTAAATCATAACCATCGACAAAGTGCTCACTCTGGACAGAGGGCTGTGGTTCAGATAATCCTTCTGGCATCCCTGAGGTCAGAATCATTATTATCCCCATTCTACAGATGAGGAAACTCGGGCACCGAGAGGTTAGGGAAACTGTCCAGGGTTGCAGAGATGGTGAGCCAGGATTCCCACCCAGGCAGCCATGCTCTGTCCGTGCTCCCAACCACACACTATGGTGTGGAAGGAGCGATGATAAACTATGTAAACCTGCATTTGTAGTCAGCAAACTGCAACCTGCAGCCCACGTCCGGCCCACTGATGATTTTTGTACATAAAGTTTTATTGGCACACAGCCGTGCTCATCTGTGTGCATACTGTCTACGGCTGTCTACATGAGCAGAACTGAGTTGTTTTGACAGAAGCCGAATGGCCTGCAGAGCTGAAAATGGAACCTGGCCCTTTGCAGAACAAGTTTCTTAACTCCATTTTGGGAAGATTCATAGGAAAATGTTCAGTAAAAGAGGGAGGGAAGCTCCATCTGCCAACTCTGCCTTCTCGAGATGTTTCACATCTCTCCCTTTCCCCTCGCATCTGACACCACCACCGTGGCCCAGCCAGCCGTCCTTCTCACCCGACGCCTTCTAGAGCCTCTTAATCACTCTCCCTGTGTCTGCTCTGGATCTCTGCAACCCTGTTCCACCCAGGAGGGAAAGAAAGCCACCTAAGGATGAGAGTAGATCTGCATGCCTTCCGCTTAAAACCCTTCTAAGTCTCTCTGGGTTCTCAGCATAAAATCCGGACTCTTCGCCAGGACCTACCAGGACTTGTATGACCTGAGCCTGCCTCCTGCTCCCACCCCATCCCACACACGTCCGTTGTGCACTGACCACCCTCAGGAATACCCTTCCCACCATCCCTTGACTGCCCAACTCCCTGGTGACCTGCCCTTGATGCCACCAGGTGTGAGGTCCCTATGAGAAGCCCTGATGCATCTCCTTGGTCTTCCCTCATCCTAGAAACTTCCATTTCCTCGGCCCCCTCCATACCTGAGGCTATAGGGTGGCATATGTCGGGGGAGGCTTACACCGCCCCTGTCTAATTGCCACTGAACCTTGCTTGCAGCCCTCTAACTCCCCCGCATATATATAGCATATCTTTGTGTCTAGAACTCTGTTTTCTGAATGCAGGTTCAAGGCTCGTCCTCTGCCACCACTCCCCCATCAGACTATCATCCCTAAGTCCTTCCTGTGTGCACACGTCAAAGCCTCCACCAGAATGCAAGTCCCCTGAGGACAGGGACCTGGGGATTGTTTGCATGGCCCCTCCTTTCATTCCTGGTGGCCAGCAAGCATGGGGCATGCTCACTGAGCAGAGGCAGAGCAGGGAGGATAAGTTCCATGCAGAGAGGCCCCCTCACCCCCAAAGGTGGGAGACTGCACATCGCCTTTGCATAGGAGCAGCAGAAAGGACGGGGGATATGCAGTAGCAGGAGATAGGGACACAATCAGGCAATCCTTCCCCCCTGATGCTGTGGAAACCTTCGAAGGCCAAAAGGATTCCATCTTCAAAGATGCTGACGTGGACGGAGAGCTGCTCAGGCCCATTTCCTGGGGCTCTGACAATGGCACCCAAATTCACTTGTCATATTCCACCACAAGGCCCTTGTATGGAGTGAAGGACTCTGGGGGCTGTCAGCCTCTTGGGGGACCGTGCTGACAGCCACGCTGAGCTCCAAGTTCCATCATCAGGGGAGCGGGGAAGGATCTACCCCAGATGCTGTACTCCCCCTGTGACACCCACGGCCCCTTCCCTTTTCCGGGAGGACAGGCTCCTGGATCTGGGATGGTAGGACCGGGTCAGCATCAGGGGCGCATGGGCAGCTTGGCCAGCTGAGACCGCCGGGAGGCGGGTGAGGACTCAGCCCAGCAGGCGGCAGCCTCCCCCTTCCCCTGCCCCGCCCCCGCGCGCATCTCTCTTACCTTCGCCAGCTGCGTCTGCAGCTTATTCTTGGCGTCCGTCACCTCGGAGATGCGGGCGCTGAAGGCCAGGTTGGTCTGGGTAAACTGCTTCCACATCTGGTCCGACAAGATCTCGAAGAGGTTCTCGGCCTCCTCGCGCAGCCGGATGGAGTTGGCCCGCATGTTCTGCGAGTGCCTGATGTTGTCATTGCTGAACTTGGCCCAGGTCTCGGGCACGGAGATCCTGCAGGAGGCACAGGGATGAGCTTAACACAAGACAGCAATCGGGTGGTGGAAAGAAGGCCTTGGAGGATCCCCAATCCAGAGTCTCACCCTGGGCACTCTTGACATCTGGGTCGGGACCATTCTCTGTTGGGGGGGGGGTCACCCCGGACCCTGAAGGAAGTTGAGCAGCGCCCCTCTGCCTGCTAGATGCCAGCAGTACCGTCCCTCCAGTCGTGACAACCCAAAGATGTCTCTAGACATTGCCAAATGTCCCCTGGGAGACGGGGAACAATGGCCCCCCACTGGGGACCACTGGGCTAACCCCACCCCCACCCCATTTTATAGGGCATGCAACAGCATCCTGGCAAGCACTCATCTTCCAAAGGGTGCTTGGTGAGTTGTAGGGGAGAAAATGGGTCCTTTGAAAAGCTCTCTCACTACCACCACCAGAATCACAGAGACAGGCTGGGAAGCAGGCACTGGGGTTCTGTGCTGGCCACAGAGCCCCTTCAGTTCAGAAATGAGCACGTGGTCAGGCTAATGGCCCCGAATTCCTCATTCAACGAATGTTCTCTGAACACCTACCACATGCCAAGCATTGTTCCAGGCATCGGGATCGAGCCAGGCCCAAGAACATCAACAGCCCTGTCCTCACCGGGCTAAGCTTCCGGCAGAGGAAGACGGACGTCAAAGAAAGAAGATATTTACACACAGTATATGCGCTAGGAGGAACTTTAGCCCGGGAAGGACGGGCTGATGGAGTGCGGGCTTTATGTGCTTGTCAGGGTCCTAAAAGGAAAGAAAAAGGATCGGAGGGCGCTGAGGAGCTCCAGGATTAGCAGAAGTGCAAAGCCGTCACCACTGAGGGTCAGAGGAGGGCCAAGAAGAAACCCCCAACCTCCTCCTCCTGCCGTCCGCCTCCCATGGGCGCCCCTTGCCTTGGTTGAGCCCCAGTGGGAACCAGATGGAAAGATGGTCTTCCTGGCCGAGGGTGTAACCCTTTGCACCACACAATTGATGTATGGCCTGGGGTCGGGGGGTCTTCTCCTCTGGGGAGCCTCTGAGGAGGAGGGACATGCATTTCCCTGTTCTGGCTTCAGTTCCTGGGTAACTTTTTAAGGTCTCTTCTAGCTGGGAAATCTCCAGTTCTTAAATAAAACATCTTTCTTCTCAGGCAGTGGGGAAAAAAAAAAAAAGGGATTCGGTTTTCTGAAATAGAAGTCTCTTTTCAGACATTTTAAAGCACACTTAGATTGCATGGTGACTAGAAATTTTTAAAAAGAACACATCATATGTGGTTGGCTTGTCTGTCTTTGGCAGGAATTCAAAAATCAAGCAGTAATGGGGGTCTCGGGCTTCTGGAGATGGGAGAGGAAAGATCTGAATCAGATCTTTCAGACAACAAATACTCGAGGCTCAGAGAGGTGAAGCATCTTTGCGAAGGTCACACAGTTACTCACCATCCATCCAGGAAGGGGGAAGCACCAAGGACAGCAGAGAGACTGCACCTGACTCAGGAGTGTGCCTCCTGCTGCTGAAAGGGCACCGTCAAGGTCAGGAGCGGCAACCTCTAAGGCCCCAACCTCCCCTGGAGCAGACAGCTGTCCTCCCCAGAAAAAAGAACCTGCTCTGTCACACTCTCCCTGGGCTGGGGGAATGAGCCAGAGGCAGCTTGTCCACTGAAAAGTGGTGTGCCTCCGTAGGGGGGATGTGCTTTGGGGGCCATGTGTCCTCTAAAGAGGGGCCAAGATAAAACACACAGGCTCCGTGTCCAGCATGGGCTCAGACTGGCTCTGCCACCAGCTGTGTGAGCTTGGTTCAGGCGCTTCAACTCTCTGAGCCTTAGTCTCCCCATCGTAAAATGGGGATAATAATGGTGTCGATACCCCAGGGTTATTGAGGGACTCAATGTGAAACCCTGTCTTGGCATCTGGCAACAGAGAGCACTTAATAAGGGTTTAGGAGTCACAAGACGCTGTTTGCAAAGTGCGGTGCCTGCAGCACTCAGCCAGCATCAGGTAAAGGGCACCTGCTGTCACCAGAGGTCACACCGTCGGCTGACCCACGGCAGCGGGAACTTGGGCGGGCAGAGCTCCTGCGGTTCAGTCTCCCAAGTTTCCTTTCACCTGCTTAGACATGGCCCTGCTTTAAGAAAACGCCCAGGGCGCTCAGTGGGTTAAGCCGCTGCCTTCGACTCGGGTCATGATCTCGGGGTCCTGGGATCGAGCCCCACATCGGGCTCTCTGCTTGGCAGGGAGCCTGCTTCCTCCTCTCTCTCTGCCTGCCTCTCTGCCTACTTGTGATCTCTCTCTCTGTCAAATAAATAAATAAATAAATCTTAAAAGGAAAGAAAAGAAAATGCCCAGTCCAGAGCCCTGGGCCAGCACGGCTGGTGAGCGATCAGTCACACACCCCAGCACTTGCTCCCCAGCTCGAGCCCCCGGACGGGGGAATTTGACAGCCTGTCCTGACTCTCCCCAGCCCCCTGGCTGCAAGCTTTCAGGGAGGCATCCGTTTGGGAAGGGAACCCTCCAGACTTCCACTCCAGATGAGCAGCTGCGGCCCCCGAAGTCCTGGTTATGTAGCCAGGGGCCAGGGGTGTCGCCTTGTCAGGAAAGAGGAGGGGCCCCACAAGTTGGAGGCAGCCCTGGGCTCGGGCCAAGGAGATCACCATGAAATTCCTTTCTTCTCTCTCTTCCCTCCCTCCTTTCCTCTTTCCATGCGTTCGCTTATTCAGCAAACACTTCCTGCACACCTACTATGTGCGAAGCACAATTATATTGTGCTAAAAGTTTTCTGGGTTGTTTTTTTTGTTTGTTTGTTTTGTTTTTTGTTTTTTTGTTTTTTTTAGATTTTATTTATTTGTCAGAGAGAGAGAGAGAGAGAAAGAGAGAGCACAAGCAGGGGAAGCAGCAGGCAGAAGGACTAGCAGGTTCCGGGCTGAGCAGGGACCTGCCCCCTGATGCCGAACTCGATCCCAGGACCCTGAGATCATGCTCTGAGCCGAAGGCAGACACATAACTGACTGAGCCACCCAGGCACCCCCACCCCCCGACTTTTTTTTAAAAGAGACCAAGATAGATACCACCCTCTCCCTGTACCCAGAGCACCGCTCTGTCCGGCCCTCATTGTTTTGGGCCTTGTCCTGCCTGCGGATTGGGAAAGCATGCCTTTCTTCTGCCTGAAATTCCAGAAACAGGGACATGTCCATGACAGAGCCAGGCACACAGAAGGCACCCACCTCGGAGCCGCTGTGACAAGCAAATGAGGTCACACGGCAAGCACTCAACACATCTCAGCTGCTGTCATTCCCCCACACTAGGCTCTGTGCTCTGCGCCCCACACGCCTACCTCCTTATACTCATAGCAACTCTGGGAGGTGGGCACTATTTTTATTCCAGTACAGACGAGGCGGTGGGGGGGGGGGGGTACAGAGAGATTAAGTACTTTGCCCCAAGCATAAGTGTAGAGGCTGAACGGGAAGCCAGGCAGCCTGGCTCCAGCATCCACTTTTAAACCACTACCGGCTCTGACGGCCACCCGTTGGCTCTCCCAGCTGAGCTTGGATCCCTCCTCCTTCTGGTTACAGTCATTCTGTTGTGGATTTGTTTAGTGGAATTGCCCATCCGGGTGCCCGGCCTGCCTTGGCCCCACGGCGGTGGCTGCATGACCCTCCCTAAGCCGACCTCTTGTACCCTCTTGCTGGAATTTTCATCTTGGGCAAAATGGGGCAAAACGAAGAGACACCCGTGCTCTGACACTATAGATGATTAGCTCCCACTTTCTGGCTCATTCAAGCTGCCAGAACCTTCCCCTCTAGCCTTCTCCTGAAGTCTGTGGCTCCCCCACAGCCTTCCAGTAAGTTCCGTCTTGTCTTAAGTTAGCTAGAATTGGATTCCGTGGCTTGCAACCGAGGACCCCTCACTCAGCCACTTTGTTTCTTACTTGACTGGTGCGTGATGGCTTCATGGCTCCTTGGCAGGAGCAGACCCAAGCCCTCACTCCCATCAGGCTTGGCCAGAGATGGGGACCAAGAGCCCAGTACTCACGTGCCATCGACTTTCTCCATGCCATGGAAGAAGCTGATGCAGTCTGATGTGTTCCTCAGGTTAAAGCACTTCTCGTCGATAAACTGGGCCGAGGTTTTGTCTTCAAGGTCCCTCTCCAGAGCGTGCTGAGCATCTCGGTTATCCCTGTGCGGTGCAAGGATTTGCCTGGTGATGGTGTACCTACCCAGAGTCCCTCGCACAAGGTCATGCAGGAGGGAGGGGCAGAGCCATGCTCAAAGCCAAGTCTCTGGACTCCCCCCAGGGTGCTCTGTCTACCCCCCAGTAGTTTCTCTGTCCTCTTCCCACTTTGATGCCCCCACTACATACCCACGACCTCCCCACACTTCCCCTTCCCCCCAATCCAAGCAGATTTGTTGTCATTCAAAACAGGAGTAGGCAAACATTTATCATAAAGGGTCAAATACTAAATACTTTAGGCTTTGCGGGTCATAGGGTCTCTGTTGCAACTACTCGACTATGCAGGAAAACAGTCTTGGATAATATGTAAGTGAATGGGCGTGGCTATGTCCCAATAAATCTTTATAGAAACAGGTGGGGGACCAGATTTGGCCCTCCAGCTGTACTTGGCTGACCAGCTTTAGAAGACGTGAATTCTACTTTGGACAGAGCCTGGTACTGAAACATGCCCTGGGCAGAGTCGGGGACTGGACGCAGTCAGGAGCTAGGCGGAGTCAAGAACTGGACAGAATCAGGGGCTAGAGGAGCCAGAGACTGGGCGGAGCCAGGGATTGAAGAGTCAAGAATGGCCAGTCAGGGATAGGTGGAATCAGGGACTGGGTGGAGTCAGGGGCTGGGCGGAGCCAGGAATTGAAGAGTCAGGAATGGCCAGTCAGGAATAGGTGGAATCAGGGACTGGGCGGAGTCAGGGGCTGGGTGGAACCAAGGATTGAAGAGTCAGGACGGATGGAATCAGAGACTGGGCGGAGTCGGGGCAGAGCAGAGGTGAGCAGAGGACAGGGGACAGGGACAGTGCTTGGCGCCTGCAGGACTGGAATCTTGGCTGGAAAGCTTAGACTTAAAAGCCACCATGTGCCAAACTCCAGACCCTGGAGAAGCACTTTCATGATTGCTGCCATATTCTCAAAGTACCGGCGCTGTAAGTTACTTACTACTTTTTGAAAATCACCTTTAAAATATAAATAAGTGTATTTTAAAGGGAAAATCTACATCGCGGTCTCTAAAGGATCATCAGTAGCACCTTCCATTAAAAGGTCACCTCACCCATAAATACTAATTAAACGCTAACAGAACCCCAGCTAGAATCTGTTGCCTCCAGAAGGTTCCAAGCCTGAACTTTCCTGTCTCTGTCTTGATTGAAACAAGATTAGTCAGTGTTAAAGATATATGAGCATCGACTGGGAATGTGATCTTGAAGTGCTTTGAGGGGACAGGGAATAAAGAAGGGAAGGACCTTCGCTACACCAGCTGATGTCCAGACACACCAACTAAAGTGAAGGGTGCACATGTCACATGGATGTGTGTGTGTGTGTGTGTGTGTGTGTGTCTTTCTCTCTTTCTGCCTCATCTTTCTTGGTTTCTCTCTGTCTTAGGGACTTCCTGTCTCTTTCTCTGTCCCTCTCCCCTGTCTCTGTTCATCATTTTGCCACTTTTTTTTTTTTTTTTTTCTGATATGAGTACTGGATGTTGGTGATGGATTTCAAACAGGCCAGAAGCAAGAGAAGTAGATCCTGGTGGTGGACCCCCACCTATGGGAATGCTCAGGGAGTCATGTTGGGACAGGAGGACCCATCCTGAGGCCCCTGGGGCCTTCTGAATTGGCAGAGCCCTGGAGAGATGGGGTCCTGTCCTGCCTAATGAACTGGACCATGAAGACCAGACTGTAGAAAAGAAACAGGTCAGAGCATTAGAGCGGACCCAGGGCCTCAGCATCCCTGGTTGGCTGGTGCAGCTTCCTGGCCCTTGTTAATGAGCCTGGACAAAGAGGGTGCAGCCCCTGTCTCCCCTCCTTGGCCCATGACATAAAGCCCGGCCAGTGCCAAGGCTCGCCTCGCTGTGGGCCTGTGAGGAAAAGCCCTGTTATGGCTTCTGCCCAGCATTTTCTGCTTTGCTGGTGCTCCTGGTGAGGTAGGGACACAGCTCTGCCCAGACGCAGGCCTGAGGCCTCACCCAGAAAACCATGAGTCAACAGCCTAGCGCCAGGGAGGCCACCGGACCGGGTCAGCGGTGGAGCTTCCCCGCGGGGGCAAGGGCACACTGAGGCTCTGCCAGTGAGGCTGTGGCCGGTTCCAAGTTCATCAGGGAGCCCTGGCAACAGGAGCTGCTTCCTGCAAGACGATGGGCACCGTCAGACAAGTGGGCCACTGCCCAAGGTCAAACAGCCTCTACTGAGCATGGCTCAGCCTCTGTCCTGGCAAAGGGGAGGGACGCCTGTCCACCTGCTCTCGTTCTCTCCCCCCACCCTCCCTCCTGCCTTGGCTGCCTCCATCCCTTGGTGGCTGTCCCCCATGTCCCTTGCTTTTCCTCTTGCTCCGTGTCTGTGCCTCTCCATCTTTCTGTCTTTCCTTACTCTCCCACATCTTGCTTCATGGCCGGGGTTGCCCGAGCGGTCCCCGCCCGCCCCAGTCCCATCTTGGGATGATTTCCCCTCCAGGGTGCAGCTCCCCAATTTCTGGTCTGGGACTCTGTTCACTCTGGTGGCTCAAACTGTCCTAGTTCCCAAACCCCAGCCCTCCGTCACCCCCACACCACATTCTGCCATAGCCCCGTGTCGACCACAAATGGAAAACCTCTCTTTCTTGCCCAAAATAGGTGATCATAAAAATAAGGGCAAGAAAAACACAGTGAAGACATTGGCCCGCCCAAAGCACTTTCTTTGTTAAAGTGTTCTTTTTTAAATGCAAGTATATAAAGTTTTTTGTTTTGTTTTGTTTTTTAAGCAAATTAACTTATAGACAAACAGGAGGCACACAGTCCAAGTGGGAGGTGGACTTGTCAGCAATCAGGTCAGAGGCACACCCATGACACAAGTCACCGCTGCGTTCGGTAATTCACCTGTCCCCACGCCACTGCTGTGTGCGCCCCTTCCAACACCTCCACCCCTGTGGCCGGCCTTGACCTCACCCTTAGACCTTCAGGGCGCTTTTCAACATGGCCCTGGGTGATCCCGTTCCTGGGCCCAGTCCTCAGGGGAGGTGAGGAGCTGCTCTGTGGGTGTTGGGAGGGCAGGAGACTGACGGCTCCTCCTGGGGAATGGCCAGCCGCCAAAGCCTATCTGCGAGCTGCCTGACCCCCCACAGCATCCCCTCCAGGTTACCCACAGGCCCTGTGCAGCTAGAAGGGGCAGCTGGGGCGAGGTGACCAGCCCTCCTCTCGCTCTCTGGGTCTGAGGAAAGGAGGAGAACCCGCAGAGCAGCGTGCCCTGGGAGAGCTAAAGGCCATGGCCAGCCCCAGCCTCTGGAGGGCGGCTATCTCCAGGGGACGTGAGGACCAAGGGCTTAGCTAGGGGCCTCAAGCCCCATAAAACTCGGGCCTCCCTCTAATTAGGCAGGGAGCCTCCTGGCTTGTCCTGATACCGGTTAGGTCATCTTCCAAGAACAAAAGGCTGATTGCTTTTGAAGACTCCGGGCTCAAGGCATCCACCAGCCCCTCTCTGGAGATGCGCTGGCCCCTCCCTTTGATGCCTGATGTCAGCTGTTCTCTGCCATCTCCCCAAGGTCGGAACTCCCACGGGGAAGCCCCAGCCTCAGAGGAAAATCAGTGAGGCCCATGGCTTTTGAGGAGGCCCTGTGTGCGAATGAGTATAGCCAGGGAAGGGCTGGGGTCACAAAGACCGACGGTGTGCCCCGGTGTGCCCCGGGAAAACAAGATCCCCATTGACCTCGGCTGATGCTGCAAATAAGATCTCATTGTCTTCCCCGGAGAGCTGGTTGTTAGCACTCGCTGGCACACCACTGACCTAAAGAACCGTCAAGAGACGGACAGCCCAGCTGCTTGCCCCCCGGAAACTGGGGAGACCCAAATCAGACCCCGAGAAAGGGGAGAGGAAGCCGCTCTTACCGCATCTGGATATCAATTCTTTGAGCTAGTTTTCTCATCTGTTCTTGGCAACATTTTAGCAAATCTACTTCCTGCAATGAAAAAGGCCAAAAAGAGCCATGCTCCTTAGAAAGTCACCACACCTGGCCTCCCAGGTGAGTGACCCTACCCCTACCTCTCACCGCCCACTCTTGACCACCTCCTCCCCCCGCCCCCTGCCCTGTGCAATGTCAGGGAGGGAGTCCATCTCCTGCCTCATCTCCACCCAACCCCCGCCCCCCTCCCGTCCCCAGGCCGGACGGGTAAGGGTCAGCGGCGGGGGCTCCACATTCTCCATCTTATTTTCTTCCTTCTTCCTTCTTCCTAAATTGTACACTTCCCCTACTATGTGCCAAGAGCTCATCTGTAGACTGTGTTATCGCTATATTCAAGAACGGGTGTGAAACAGTACAGTGCGTGACATACATTAGGCGCTCCATGGACACTGGCTTTTATTGTTGTTATTATGCCTATGATGGTGAGATGCTGAGGGTCCCACGACTTCCCTTCTGCCTGTTCTCCACGTAGTGTAGCCCCCCCACGATGCTTTCCGAGCCCTGACTCTGCATGGGGTGACACGTGGCTTCTGCTCCTGGGAGGAGCTCAGAAACCTCTGTGACCAGCTGCCACCCCCCACCACTCCCCCCCCCCCAGGGAGCTGGGCAGACCCAGGAGGCCTCTTACCCGGATAAGGTTTTTCTCCACATTGTCATGGACCAAGTCGATCCCGATCCTTTTCTCTCGATGGTACAGACACTCCAGAGCCACCTGTAGGGAGCAGTGGGAAACAGCATGTTTTCCCTGCGCCTGTAGGCAGTCTGACCGCAGGCGACTCCCATCCATCTTTGCTGGCTTTATCCCCCAGGCAACCTGGATGGCGCCCGTGTGGCCTCGTCACTGTGCCCATGAGTGGGCTTCCCCCTCCCCTTTTCCCTCCGTGGGGACCCCGGAATGCCAAGACTGCCGATGGGTAGAATACTGGGGCATACTGCAGAGGTTTGCTGCGTGGATTAAGTCGGCCGGACACGTGTGAAACACTCCCGATATGGTCAACGAATTATTTCTTATGAATATATGTGAAAACGCCTTTTTGAAGATCTGTAAATGGAGTGGGGGTGGGGCTTCAGAAAGTGCCCAGGGCCAAGTGAGACTCAGGTGACCCTGTCACACAGCCATGCACCTTGCAACGGTCAGAGGGCCCATGAGCAGCGTGGAACAGAGGACAGGGAGAAGTGTCCGCTCAGGGGAGCTCCTGAACCGAGAAGCTGAGAAAGGCACGTGATTAGGCCACGGGCCGGTGACGGCACAAAGAGCAGCAGAAGGGAGAAAGCAGCAGGGGAGCGCCCCCATCTTGGTGCTGGGAGGGGTGCTAGGGATACCACAGTCAACTGATCAGAGGGTCCCCAGGTTAACGGGGATCTAAGAGACAGGCGAGAACACACACAAATAAACACACAAAGAGAAGCAATCGTTTCTGACTGTGAGCAGGACTTGGGTGCAAAGGGGTGCAAAGAGTAAGGGTGAGGCAGGTGGAAGGGGGAAGCAACTGGTGGGGGCTTGGCCAGGAAGGACCTCCCTAAGGAGGCGAGAGACCAAGACCTGAATTATCGGAAGCAGCAGAGACGAATGGGAACAAGGTGCCAGGGAGAGGGACAGCAGGTGCAAAGGCCCTGAGAGAGAGGAGGAGGAGGAGCCGACAGGAAACCCCTGGAGCTGGAGAAGGGGAAGCTGGAGCCGTGAGAGGGACCTGGGCTGTGCAGGAGCTGGAGCTGGTGACAAGGAAAATGTGGATGTTAACAGGGTGCACTGAGGGGGGTTTTAGTGAGGGAGCATGGAGATCCAGTTTAATATTTAAAATTCCAACTCCCCCACCCCCCACCGGGGGCTGGAAGATGTGTGGGAGGAGGGCAGGAGTGGGGAGGGCAGGGAGAAGGGGGGCAGCCCTGCAGACAGGAAGAAGGGGGGCAGAGAGACCTATGGTCCCCCCAAGCCATGTGGGGGGCCAGAGAAGCCGCCAGCGAGCAGGCAGAGCCGGGTTTCCCAGGTAGGCTGGAGGATCGAGGCGAGCAGGAGAGGACTGCACTAGGTTTCGAGTGTTGTCTCGGGTCCCCCTGCCCACTCTCCTCTCAGGGGAGAAACCTGGGGGCCGAGGGACACAGCAGAAGTCCCCATAATGGGGTAGCGGGGAACCCGTGCCATGTCTCCTGGGGGATCTGGAAGCGGGACCTCTCCTCTAGATGTCCCCACACCAGGGACATGGCCCAGAGACGGCTGCCGGTGGCATCCAGGGAGGAGGTCCCAAGTCCCCACCTGCTCCAGCGGGGCAGCCCAACATCGTCCGTGTGACCCAGATCAGCTCCAACGGTGCAAGGCAGATAAGCCAGTTCCATACCCGAGGCCCACTCCGGGGAACCCCAGGAAAACCACTCACTCGCCCAGACTCCTCTGCGGCCACAGAGCCTGGGAGAGTTTTAGCAATGGGCTAGGAATGGAAACACAGGATGTGCCCTTCCAGGAAACTGACATACCCTGACACAGTGGGGACACGGGGCCCTTTGCCCGGCCCCTATCTTCCTGCCTCAAATGAGAAGATCAAAATGTTCCTTGCAAGTAGGAGCCTGCAACAGGAGATAGGAAATCTCCCCACGAGCAGTAGGACAAAAGCCACAAGCTGAGGACGGCAGAGCAGAAAGACGGGCGCCTGGGTCCCCCCTCCGGCATCGGGTGAAGGCTGCAGTCGTCCGCTCTGTTTCCTTCTGGAATTTTCCTCATGACTTGGCTGAGCCTTGGCTGAGCTGCACGTAACAGGGGTCCCTTACGTGCCACCAAAGTCAAACCTAACTGATCCGGGATACAATGGGAGGACCAAGGAGCGTTGAGAATGTCCACATTCAGATACGGGCTCATCTACTCAGCAGCAAACATTTACTGAGAGCCTCCTGCGTGCCACGCACTGTGCTAGGCTGGGGAGACATTCAGGACACTGGCCCGAACGGCAGGCGGTCGGCATAGACACGGCTCCCGGAGGGCCGACACAGATGGGCTGCCCAGCACAGCTGCAGATCAGTCTGGAAGACGCTGGCGACAGTAGACAAAAATCCCCACCCTTGCGGCACTTAGATTCTAGCTCAGGGAGCGAAATGGTAACTAAATAGATGTGCAAGTTAGAGAGCATGTTAGCAGGTGTTAAGGGCCATGGAGAAAAATACAGCAATTCTTCTAAGTCTATTCTTTACCCAGCAGCCCGCGTGCATGCGCCCACACACGCACACAGGCACGTGCAGAAAGTCTGGACAAAACCTCTGCCGTTTGGATGCAACCCCAAAGAGAAAAGGAAAACCGATTCGGGCTGAGGAAACCTGATCTGACTGGGATAATCCTGGGCTGCAGGAACTGACAATGGAAGATGATGCGAAGTTCCCAGGGCCTTGACCTTCACTGGGGAGGAGCAGAGCGCCCAGGGCTGCCCTCCTGGCCGCTGCCACGCCCCCTCCTTCCCCAGTTCACCTGCAGGGGACAGTCGAGCTCCTCGGCAGCACACTCCAGCCGCCTCTTGACCGTGTCCAAGCTGTGGTTCTCTTTCAGAAGCCTCTCCAGCTCGTAGCCCAGCTCGGACTTCCAGAAGCCGATGTCCGACAGCCTCTGGCCCAGGTTCCGGCTGGTCCCCTCCTGCATCTGGCGCGTCAGCTGGTCCTTGTCCTGCATGAGCCGCATGGAGTCGCCGGTCAGCCGGCTGGCCCACAGCCGAGAGGCCTCGGCCCCGCGCACCTGCAGCTCGTTGGACCTGTCCCAGTCGTGGGGGGTGTAGCGGCAGAAGAGGGCGGAGCGGAGTGCCGGCAGGATGGTGGGCGGCCTCAGGGGGCTGTGGCTCATGGCCCCCTCATCCATGCAGGTCTGTGCATTGGAGATCTTGTAAAAGAGGCTGGGTCTCCATGAGTTGAGGTAGCGGTACCCAGGCAGGTAATACGGCTGGTAACATTCCTGGACCACCGGGGCGGGCACAGCCGGGGGCAGCGCACTGAAGCCACAGGCTTTCTTGGGGCCGCAGTAACTGGCCGTCTGACTGGTTCCCAGAAACTCCATCCTCCCCCATCAGTTGCCCTTGGGCAAAACTCTGAGGGGCCGAGGCATGGCAGGATGGGGAAGGATCTTCTCTTAGGGATGGGCCGGACCTCTATGACTCGGCACTGTTGTCATAAAGCCTGAAGGAGCAGGCTTTATTGGGGCCCCGGCTTGTTTTGGGCCAGCTAGGGCCATATTGTCCCGATTAAAACCCATGCCAAAAGACAAAGTGAAGGTGAGTTTCTCCAGCCACAGAATTGGGGGGGCAAGAAATGGCATTGATCCACTTTTCCCTAAGAATCAAATCGGCCTTTCACACCTAACTCTGCCCCTGGGGGAAAATGCAACGTAGTCCGCTCTGGTAGACTCAGTCAGCTCAGGGAGCCTCAGCCAAGGTTAGTTGTCTTCCTTCCCTCTCTGTCCCCAAGACATCCGAGGGCTGAATACTACTCAGCAGGAAAAAAGGAATCTTAAATGGATGAAGCCAAGTAGAAGTCGTTAGACTCAAAAGACCACATCCTGTATGATTCCACTTAGATGGCATTCTGGAAAGACAGACCCATGTGGGCAGAAGACAGACAAAGGGCTGCCAGGGGCTAGGGGCAGAGGGAGGTAGACTGACTACAAAGGAGCAAAGGAGCATGGGAAAACATGGGGGGCGTGAGAGTAGTGTCCTCTGTCTTCACTGTGGTGGGGTTATACAGCTCTACATGGATGCCAAAACCCACAGAGCTGTCCACTAAAAGGGGGGGGGGTTTACTGTATGTAAGTCAGGCTTCAACACACCTTAACTCAGTATAGGAGGCGGGGGAGGGATTGTGAAGAAGACACCATGTCTGTCCGCCTCACCACTAAGTCCCAGCACCCACCACACTAATGAAGGAATGAACGGGCGTCCTGAATCAAGATCCTGACTGTGCCGGGAAGACTATTCAACCCTCCCTTCTCTACCACTGGTTTTAAACCATCAAGAGACTTGACCCCTCTTTGGCTGGTGGGATCAGCAACGTGATACCAAGGGACAGAACAAGAGGGGTGCTTAATGTGCAGAGCCTTCCCCCTTCCGATTTGAGGAAAAGAGGAACCTAACCCTCAAATAAGTTGTCCTTGTTAGTGAAGTGTGATGGTCAAGGGAAATTCTCTCCCTAACTACGACTGAAAACAGGGGCTATCGAGGACCAAGGCAGAGGAAGATGCTATTAAGCACCTTGTATATATCTGATTCTTTCTATGTACTCATTGAACTCCACCACAAACCTAGAACGAAGGGCTGGATACCCACCCCCATCTTATAGGGTGGGCTCTGGACCCCCTCCACCTCTACAATGCTTTCCTTTGTAAGCCCTTTTAAGATGAGACACCACACGCAAGAAGTGGCAGCACATCTGGGGACATCAACAAAGGGGTCCAGGGGCGCCTGGGTGGCTCAGTGGGTTAAAGCCTCTGCCCTCGGCTCGGGTCGTGATCCCAGGGTCCTGGGATCGAGCCCCACATCAGGCTCTCTGCTCAGTGGGGAGCCTGCATCCTCCTCTCTCTGCCTGCTTCTCTGCCTACTTATGATCTCTGTCTGTCAAATAAATAAATAAAATCTTAAAAAAAAAAAAAAAGAAAGGGGTCCAAAAGATTCAGGGTATGTTGGAAGCACAAAAGGTTCATGTCCAAAAATAACAATGTGACCGATATCTAAGGGTATAAAGGAAGGTTTACATTCAGCTGGTGCATGAATGTAGAACCATACTTGAAGTAATGCGACTCTGAAATAAATTCTAGGAGGGAAAGGACCTTGTTTGGATTTTCCTTGTCACTGCACCCACAGCACTCGGTAGATTCTTGCTACGTAGCAGGTGCACAAGTGGGGGTTGTTGAATGAAGTAAAAAAATGGAGGAGTGGGTGGGTGGATGGTTGGGTAGACAATGAAGCAACAGAACGTCAGAAGCCATCCAATGAGAACAGTTGATGATAGCTCAACGGAAAAAGGAATGGTAAGCAGCGCACCCAATCTAAAAGACCCAAGGAATCGACTTCTAAAAATTCAGCAAGTGAAAAGTATTACAGCAAGTGGAGTAGGACTTTGACTCTTAGCAGTGCCTCGCCGTGGGTGGGGTAGTGGCATTTCCAAGGTTCAGTCACATCATAGCTGATGTCCGTACTTTAGTCCTTTCCAGGGCGTAATAATACTTCATCGTGGGATAGACCGCTTGTGTGTCCATCCGTCTGTGGATGGACGTTTGCCATTACGAATCAAGTCCTGCAACCGGCTCCCTGCTCAGCCGGGAGCCTGCTTCTCCCTCTCCCTCTCCACCTCCCCTCTGCTTGTGTTCTCTCTCTCTCAAATAAATAAATTAAATAGTCTCCAAAATAAGATACTGTTGAGTTTTAATAAAATGTAAGTTTCAAATTAGCCAATTTTTATTGCTTACTCTCTATTAAGTAAAGTACACATAGAGGACTCAGCCTGGGGTTCGGTCAGCCCCAACACATGCAGACTCTCTGCACTCGATTTTGACAATAAGTTCCTAATGTCTGGGAATCACTGGTGCTCTCTTTGGTTGCGATTTTCATCCCCAACCCTTTGGGGTGCTTGGCACCCCTGTTTTCAGACAGTAGGCTGGAGATATACGAGGAGAGCCGAGATGGGAAGAAACCAGAACCTGGTTGCTTCCATTCCATCATTCTGCGTGACCGCTCATGCTCAGAATGGACAATGGTGGAGAGCGTGACCTTTGTGGTGTGATTATTTTTATTTGGCAAGTTGGCATTTTTGTTCATATGAAAAGCTTGCTGACTTCTAGGTCTTAAAAGTGAAAAGTAGGGGCACCTGGGTGGCTCAGTGGGTTAAAGCCTCTGCCTTCAGCTCAGGTCATGATCCCAGGGTCCTGGGATGGAGTCCCGCATCGGGGGCTCTGCTCAGCGGGGAGCCTGCTTCCCTCCTCTCTCTCTGCCTGCTTCTCTGCCTACTTGTGATCTCTGCCTGTCAAATAAATAAATAAATAAATAAATAAAATCTTTTTTTTTTTTAAGTGAAAAGTAATCTCTGTATTTGCCCATTGTATCAAAACTAACCTGGAACAAAACTATTACCCAAAATCCTGTTGTAGGGAAGACGGGGGCGGGGGGGGGGCGGCGTTAAAACAATTATCTACCTAGGTAGCCACTGCTTAGAGACCTCTCACCATAAGTTTTGTTCTGGTTTGTTTTCTTTTATTTATTTTTTTAAGATTTTATTTATTTATTTGCCAGAGACAGAGGGAGAGGGAGCAAGCACAGGCAGACAAAGAAGCAGGCAGAGGCAGAGGGAGAAGCAGGCTCCCTGCCGAGCAAGGAGCCCAATGTGGGACTCGATCCCAGGGTCCTGGGATCATGACCTGGGCTGAAGGCAGCTGCTTAACCAACTGAGCCACCCAGGCATCTCTGTTCTGGTTTGTTTTCAATCTCCTTTAAAGCATGCTGATGGAAAATGCATTCTCTTTCTGGAATCTCTGTAGGAAGTGGATGGGGACAGTCACGTGAGTGACACCCCCCTCCCCAGTGGGGCTCCCCGTGGTCCGCCAGCTCTGCCCCCCAAACGGGAGACACCACATTCAGCCCCGACTATTCTACCACAATCACTGCCTGAAACCTGCTGTTTTGAGGTCGCTGCCTGACTCCCACGGGCTGTGAAGGGGACAGCTTTGCATCTGGGAACTTAATGGGAAACCCGACAGCCTACGGAAGAAAAGGAAGAAAAGCGTGGAGACCGTCTTTAGGTGATGGCTGGAGCCACTGTCTCACAGAACTTTCGGCAGTGAGCAGATCAAATCAGCAAGCATTCCTTGGGCGTCCCCTACGGGTAGGCAGGGGTCTTGCACGTGTGCCTGCTCGGCCACCGAAATAGGCTCTAAGCAGTGCTCAGAAAAACAGCAAAATAGGGACACACGCGGGGAGACCAGAAAATCTGGAAAGAAGCTGCTTTCAATTCAGCATCTGTGTCGGATTGTGTCGTTCAAAAACCAAAACCTGCATTTTAAAATAAAGCACATCCCCCCATCCCTGCACTTGAAAGAGGGTATCTTTTGGGAGCTTACAGCACCAGCCCCGGCAGGTGTCTAATAACCCAGGAATCTTTCTGGACATCTCCCTGCCGATACGCGCCCCCATGAATGCTAAGTGTGTTCACTGCTACAATGATCATAGCAGCGGAAAAGGCAGAATGAACTTCTGTCCCTCGGTACAGGATGGCTAAAATAAAAACCCATCTTTTCATGGCTTTGTATGCTGCAGCATAAAAAGAAGATGGACCTGTGCTGGTTGATAAGAATCAACTTCTAAGATATAAGTGAAGAAAAGCAAAATACAAGACAGGTTACATGATATGATATACATGTAACTTACATGGATGTGTATGCAACTTGTACACACAGAAACACTTCCAGAAGGATGCAAGGGAACCAGCATTGGGGTGATTACCCCTTAAGGGATACACGAGTGGAACTGAGGGGTGAGGGGCACAGAAGGAGGCTTTGACTTTTTGGTTAAGCCTTCCATACTAACATATTTATAAGTATACACATTCACATGATTTTATTTTAGCATATACATAGTATGTATTTCACATATACTAATATATATAACATAGACAGTCTCGTGGGTATTATATACATCTCCCATACGTATACCCTAATAGGACTTCCACTTCTGGCCAAGATTGGATAATAGAGATTGGCGGTACCCTCGAACTGAAACAATTCAAAAACATTAAAATATATAAAGCAAGGATTTTTTTTTTAAAGATTTTATTTATTTATTTGACAGACAGAGAACACAAGTAGACAGAGGCAGGCCCCCTGCTGAGCAGAGAGCCCGATGTGGGACTCGATCCCAGGACCCTGAGATCATGACCTGAGCCGAAGGCAGCGGCTTAACCCACTGAGCCACCCAGGCGCCCTAAAGCAAGGATTTTTGAAGTCATTGGACGTCAGGCCATGAAGGAGAGTCATTCCCGAGAGACGAGAAACAAATGAAGCAAGTCGTACCCTGACCCCCAGCTCACAGCCTGGACAAAGCTTCCAGGCCACGCACAGGGATGGGGAGCCCCTTGTGTCGAGGAGACGGAGCTGGGAAGGTAGGACGCTGGTGTGGCCACAGTCGAGCTCTGGAGAGACGCAGAGGGGCCCTCTTCAGCAGAGCATCCCCAGTGCTGGCATGTGAAGACACAGCCCTGGGCAGGCGAAGGAATCATCCCGCAGGGTTAGTGGGAACAATCCCCAGAGCTCCCACGGGGTTGGGAATAACTCTCCCTCCCACCAACCACAGTAGACAATGTCATAATTTTGGGCAGCATCGAGTCAAATACTCGGAAGGGTTTTTGCCTCGGTGTTAGGGCAAAATTAGTCCTGGACTCAAGGCCTCTCTGGTGCCGTCTAGAGAAGCTGAAAAGCCAGATCTCAAAAGAGGAAAGAAGTTTCTAGCCACTTAGCCCTGCCCCAGAGAAAAGATCAAGAACACTTGTAAAAAGAGAAAAAACAAACCAACAAAACTTCCAGTGCTCAATAAGGGAAAATTCGCAATGCCTGGCATCGAACAAAAATTATCAGGCAGGGGCGCCTGGGGGGCTCAGTGGGTTAAGCCTCTGCCTTCAGCTCAGGTCATGATTTCAGAGTCCTGGGATCAAGCCCCACATTGGGCTCTCTGCTTGGCGGGGAGCCTGCTTCCTCCTCTCTCTCTGCCTGCCTCTCTGCCTACTTGTGATCTCTGTCTGTCAAATAAATAAATAAAATCTTAAAAAAAAAATTACCAGGCAGGCAAAGACACAGGAAAATATGAACCACGATGGGGGAAGGGGGAGACATCAATCCAGACCAAACCGGCACTGACACGGATGACATCATTAGTAGGGAAGGACACTTTAAACATTATAACCGCATTATATGTATTCAAGAAGCTAGACCACATTTAGGACACGATGCGTGGAGACATGGAAGATGTCTTTTCATTCTTGAAGAAGTGTGATGTGCGTGTGTGCGCACGCGCACACACACACACGCACACACACACAGGCCTGAATCGAATGTGGGGAGATGGAACGACAAAGTCTAGATGAAAAATACGTAAGATGGGATTATAGGTGGTTGCATTCAGCCGGGGCTGCAGAAAGTACCACAGACTGGGGCGCTTATAAACAACAGACACATATTTTTTTTTTAGATTTTATTTATTTATTTATTTGAGAGAGAGAGAGAGAGAGAGCGCACAAGCAGGGGGAGAGGGAGAGAGACAAGCAGACTGTCCACTGAGCTCAATCCCGGGATCCTGAGATTAGGACCTAAACTGAAGTCAGGTGCTTGACCGACTGAGCCCCCCAGGTCCCCCCAGGAACGTATTTCTCACAGCTCTGGAGGCTGGAAGTCTGAGATCAGGGTGCCACTGTGGTGGGCTCTGGTGAGGCTCTCTTGCTGGCTGAGAGACGGCCCCCTTCACCTTCTCTGTGTGTCCCCACATGGCCTTTCCTTGTGAGGAGAAAGGGAGCTCCGCTGCCTCTCTTCTTCTAGAGGCACTAATCCCATCACGAGGTCCCGGGGGACCTCACAACCACTCTCATGGCCTGCCCAAGGCCCGCCTCCCACGCCATCACAGGGGAAGTCCAGGCTTCAACATACGAACTGGGGGTCGGGATGGGGGTACAAACATTCAGCCCGTAACGAGGCAGACTAGGATAATGAAGAAGGAAAAAAAATCAGCAAAGCTGAAGACACAGCAATAGAAAGCCTCCAAAAAGAAACAGACGATGGGGGGTTGGGCGGCAGTTGGAGAACCATAGAGTATTGCTGAGCGAAATGTAGAAGCAGCTAAATAGAGAGCTATCTTATGTGTGTGGACGGGAAACCTCAATAGTACTAAGAGGTCACTTGTTCCCCAGCTGAAGGTCAGAGTCAAAGCAAACCCCAGTGAGAATCCCAGCAGGCTCTTAATCTTTTTTTTTTTTTTCTTTTTTCAGGTGGAAACTAGTAAACTGGTTCTAAAATTTAAATGCAAATTCAAGGACCTAAACTAGCCAAAAACAACTCTGAAAAGCAAAAAGTAGGAGGATTTAGACTTTCTGACTTCGAGACTTATTAGAAAGCTACAGTATGGTATCGGCACAAAGACAGACAAGGATCGACGGAATAGCACGGCCTTCTGAGAGATGAGTGCAGAACAAAGAATCCAGAAATAGACCCACATATTCACAGTCGAGAGATCTTCAACAAAGGCACAAAGTTAGTTCTGTGGAGAAAGGATAGTTTCCTCAACAAGTGTGGCTGGGACCACTGGATATTCATGTATTAAAAAAGCAAATCGCATCCCACACCTGACACCGTAGATTGACATTACATACAAAATTTAACTCCAAATGGGTCACAGACCTAAACATAAAGTCTGAAAGTATAAAGATTCTAGAAAGAAACAGAAAATTTTTGTGACCTTATGTTCGGCCAAGATTGCTGTAAGTGATGCTAAAAACACAACCCGTAAGGGAAAAAAATGGACAGACTGAGCTTCATTGGAATTAAGACATGCGTTTAGAGAATGAAAAGACAAGCCACAGACTAGGAGGAGATGTTTGCCAAACATATAATTTATTGATGAAGGACGTGCCTCCCGAATTTATACTACACTTGAAATGCAATATGAGACAGCCAGAAATGTTTTTAAATGGGCTTAGGATCTGAGCAGACGTTTCAGTGAAGAAGCCAGGCTAACGGCAAATAAGTGCATGAAAAGCTGTTCGACATAATTACACACTGGGGAAATGCAAATTAAAGCCACAGTAAGATATGACGGTCCACCTACTGGAACACCAGCGTGTTCTATTCCCCCAACAACTAACCCTTTGAGGTAGTTCATATTATTATCGCTATTTCACGGAGGAAGAAAGCTGAAGCATGAAGAAAAGACTCCAAGCCTGGTAAACAGAGAACTGGGATTTGAACCCAACACCAGGCGTTCAAGAATCCTGGTGCTTAATCAACATGAGTAGACTTCTCTAGATGTAATCGATCTGAACCTTATTTTTTGACTCATTTTTATGTTAAGTGTATATAGATAGCTCTTTGTTAGATGTTTTTGCTGGATCCAGGGAAAGAGGTGGACAATTCTCTCCACTTAAAACTTTTCGGGCTTTTCCGCACCACTTTGATCATAGGTGGGGGGAGCGCGCCACCTCCCGGTGAAAGGCGGAACTGCAGGCACCTCCAAAGAACGTGTTTTCTCCGCCTGCACGGGTTGAAAATGCTCTCGTCCCGCTGAATCGGCATCTATATGTTTAACCAGCTTGCCCCAGGTGTAGTCTTGTTTCATCCACTAACCCGCCGGGTGATTTTGCGCAACTTTCCCGGTTTAAGCCTCCGATCCTGCATTCGTAAATAGGGTGCAGGATTTCACCTGAGTTTACCTAAACAGAAGCCTGTATTGGATCGTTGCTCTCTGGATGTTCTGTTCCGCGATTTCCACGAATTACAGTGTTTTACGCCCGCAGCAACCGCGTGGGGTGGGGGTGGAGGTGTGAAATGCCTTTATCATCCCCATTATACAGGTGAGCAAACCGAGGCCACAGATGAGAAGGCACTGGCCCGGTGGCATTCAGCTCATGAGAACTGGAATCAGGATTTGAACACGGCCTCCGACTTCAGAACACGGGCTGTAGAGCCGCGGGTCATCTGCCCTCACGGCATCTCACACATCCGCATCCAGGGAGTCTGGAGGGCTATCGCGACAGACCCTGAAGAGTTTCTAATTTTCTGACAATTTTATTGTCTAAAACTGTTACATTTGACCTACAAAGTCATTTAAAAGGACCCTGAGGGTTTTTAAAACATGATGTGATGATGCTGTGATTTATAATAAACACGTTTGGTTTTCTTCCCCCTTGTTGACACAGAGCTTCTAAAACCCTGGCAATTTCCAGAGAGTGAGTTCGGTCTTTTGTTATGTTATTGACATGACTTTAGGGCCTCGGCTTGGGACAGGGGCTGGTTGCCGGGGAACCAACCCTGCGATTGGAGGGTTGGAACTTTCAGTCCCCCGCCCCCACCCGGGGGTTGAGCCAATCACCAACGGCCAATGATTTAATCAATCCTGCTGGTGTGATGAAGCCTCCGCAAAATCCAAAAGGCCAGTTTGGAGAGCTTCCGGTTTGGTGAACTGGGGGGGGTTTGGGAAGAGTCGTGCCCAGTGCGGGCAAGCGAGCCCTGCACCCTCTCCCCGTGACCTTGCCCTAAGCATCCCTTCCACCCGGCTGTTCCGGAATTCTCTCCCTTTACAGCAAGAAGAGTCATCCGCTAAGTGGAAAGTTTTTCTGAGTTCCGTGGGTCGCTCTAGCGAATTAATCGAATCCAAAGGGAGAGAAGGTCATGGATAACTGATCTGTAGCCAGTCGGTCAGAAAACAGTCGACTTTGACAGGCGTCTGCAGTCCACGGAGGGGGGTGTGTGTCACTGGAACCCCCGAAGTATAGCCGGGCAGTCAGGACAGGTGACAACCCGGAATTGCAACTGACACATGAAGTCGTGCGGGGGGGGGGGGGGGGGGGTCCAGTCCTGTAAAACTGAGCCCCTAATCTGTGGATTCGAACGCCATCTCCAGTGAAGAGCATCAGAATCAAGGAACCCGGCTGAACTGTAGGACCCCAGCGCTGTTTGCTGTTTGGTTTGGAGAAACCCCACACTGGAAACCGGGTTCAGAACCCCTTTGGGCACATGCCAAGGCTCCCTGCCTGAACAGGTGCCTATCCTAAGACCCCCAGGGGATCACACTATGTACCCACGTTGAGAAAGCAAGCTACAGGGGATATGTGCACAAGTGTCCCAGCACCCTTTATGCACATTTAAACTCTCATCACATCGACGGTATAACCAAACTTAGAAAAAAAAACAGACTTTTGTTTTCGGAGCAGTTTTAGGCATATGGAGAAATGTTATCAGGAAACTTAAGAGACTTCCAGAATATTCCCTCTCTACCTCTCCCCCCCAGCACCCCGCCCTGGGCAATTTCCCCCATTACTAACATCTGGCGTTGGTGGAGTCATTCGTTACAATGGGTGAACCATAATAGTGAATTGTTATTATTAACTAAAGTCCACAGGGTGAGTTAGAATCCCTTCTTGCTGGTGCAGGGCCTGGGAGATGGATACGTGCACAATGTCAAGTACTCACCATCACACCTGACCGCGGGAGAGCTGCCCTGCCCTAAAAATCCCGGGCTCTCCGCCTACTCCTCCCTCCCTAACCCAACCCCTGGCAGCCACTGAGCTTTCTGCTGGGTCTCTACTTTGACAAACTTATTTTTAAAAGCTTTTAAAAACGTAGCTAATTAAATCTTTTGGCACACGTACTGAGTTTTTCCACATTTGAAATGACAACATTTCTAGCTCTCGCTTTGTTGTTTCGGTCTTCCTAGCCACCTTCAGTCAGGGGGACCGAAATAAAAACTTTAAATTTAAAATCTATCAAACTCCCTAAACTAAATAAATGTAAAGGAGATGTAAACAGAAATAGACTTTCAGATGCTGATTCTGGTTAGGTTTGCAGCATTCACACTTTCTGGGTTCCTAAAACGGAAAACTGGGCTCAGACTTCTGGAACATGCCGTGTTCAGGAAAAGGAGAAGGCCGTGGATTCCATGGGCCTGAACCGGCTTCCCGTGGGATGATGCGGAGAGGTGACCTGTCCCAGAGGAAGGCCCAGAGAGGCCCAGAGTCGTGGTGAAGGACTGGTGTGAGCCGCAGAGCAATGGCTGGGGTACCAAGGAAAAGCCTGCTATTTGGCTTTAGATCGAGCTCGGCGTGCACAGTGGCACAGAGCAAAAATGGGGTGGCAGGGGTAACCCGAGTCATGGGGTTGAAGTGGACTGAAAACCCTATCAAGATTGCTGCTAGCTTGGGCCATAGGGAGCCAGGGAAGGTGCATGAGCAGCAGAGTGACCCATCTGAATTGTGAGGGGAAAGGACCGTATGACATGTAGCAGAGGAGCCCCCTGGGGAACCATGAGAGACAGTCCAGTACTGGCCACTCCCTGGTCTCTGCTCCTTCCAGGGACTGCACTCCCTATGCCTCTTTTGGGTGTGACCAATTCTCTGGATAGAAGGTGTGCGCATAGGGGTTGTTTCTGGGGGGGAATGTGTTGAAGAAGCATTGTACAAGCCATGCGCTCCAGCTCTGAAGCGTGTGCTCAGACCATAGCAACGTGAGATGGTAGGGCCTCTTTCGTGTGTATCCCCGAGGAACGACGAGCAGGTATCTGCCCGTGAACCTGTTCGGTAGCCGAAGCCAAGAATGATCTCTGCTGCCTCGAGCCTCTGCAGGCTGGGGGAGGCTTGTTGTGGCCACATAGCCTAGTGGGGCTACCCAGAAACCACTGCAGGCCCAGGAGAACCAGGGTCTGGATGAAGGTCACGGGATGATGATGTCATGTAGCATCAGCTGTCTGTTGCCACCCTGAACTTGGGGGCTTAACACAGTGAAGTGTTTGTTTAGCTCCTGAGTCTGTGCGTTGGCTGGATGGTTCTTCAGGACTCACATACCTGGTAGTCACCTGCAGGTCTGGATAGGGGGCTCTGGACTCTCCCAGGTCTCAGGGTCCCTGTTTTGGGACGGACTTGGCTGGGACCACCCCAGGGGGCTCAGCCTGGCCCCATATGTCCCCTCCTGCGGGCTAGCCCACGAGGTGTTCTCATAGTGGGGGCAGAGGGGCAATTGAGGGTGAGAGCAGCCTCGTACCTGTTTTTTGTTAGCTCACTTTGGCTAACATTTCACGAGCAAAGTCAGTCACATGCCTGAGCCCAGAGTCTAGGGGTAGAACAGAAGCCTTGCTCACAGTGGGGTGACCAGTTAGGGACCAGTTAGGGAACTACACCATCACGTCACACAGAAGTGACGCCAGGGGACTTGATGCCTGATTGGACATGGAAGGAGACATCATGAACGTTTCTAGCAGTGACTGCCAGCCTGTACCGCCATCTCTACACACGCCTGCCACTCTGCCCATCTAGATGTGGCCTCCGTTTCCCTGCCCCTGGAACCCAGGCCGTCCTTGGGACTTGCTTTGACCAGTATGATATGAGAAAGAGACCCTGCAACAGATCTCAGCCTTGTTCAGCTGCCACAGAAAGGCGCTCAGGCTAGACCACTGAATTTTTTGTGGAGAGACAGTGGTCACATGGAGGGAGACTGAGGCACACACAAGAATGAGAATCTTCTACTCCGTTCCTGAATGATGCCACATTAGTGAGCCCGGATAAAACCAGAAGACTCATGAGAAATAATAAACCTTTGTTTTAACCACAGTATATATATGTGTTTGTGTGTGTGTGTATACATATATACATACATATACATGTATTTATGACTTGTTACGCAGCAGGTGCTAACTGATACAGGGAGATGGTATGAAGGAAGCAAGTCCGATGCTCACATTTCAGACCTGAGTTCTTAGGGCAGCGGGGGTACCATTCTCTGAGATAAGAACTCTGGAAGGAGAAAGTGGTTTGAGGGAAGAGTTGTGGATAGAAGTCTGTTAGGCCTGAAAGTGTGAAGGATGTGGAAAGGGTGACTACAAGTGGACAGAGTCTTGAGACGTACTCCTCTTCAGAAGTGGTTCTCAAACTTTAGTGCATAAAATTACTATCTGGTGAGAGCGTAAAGAAGCCGATTCCTGAGCCCAGCCCCTGAGTTTATGATTCAGGAGGTCAGGATGGGCCTGGAAATCTGCTCTGTAGCCTCACTCCTGCCCTCTGGGGCTCACTCCCACAGATGGAAAATTCCATCCCCGGTGAGTAAGGAAGTTTGGCCGAGGACTGCAGGACAGAGATCTGGAGCAAAAAGCAGAGAGGAGGTTTACTTGATTTTACTTTCTAGTGTGGAATGTGATGGTTTTTACAGCCTTATGGGGAGGAGCACGGAGGGAGGGACTGAGGAGTGGAAGACCTTTCTTCCCTGCCTTGGAGCAGAGAAACTGGCTGAGTGGGAGGGCCCCTGGGTAATTAGAGCTCACAGGGCTGTGAAGACAGCTGGAAGCAACGTGCCGGAAGTGTCTTAGGGGACATCAGTAAGGAAGATCAGAAGCGGGCTGGCCTTGGGCCTCTGCTTTGTGGCTGAGGGGGTAAAAAGAGCGTGCGGTCTCAAGAGTTTGGTGGAACCTTCTGGCTGCAAGCTCCTGGGTAAGCCACTTAACGTCTCTGAGCCTCACTTTGTTCAGTGAAAAGAGAACAGTTTGCATCCTGCCTCCCGGTGTGTGGCACAGTGGTCAAAAGCGCAGGCCCTACAACAGAATTCTCTGGCCTCCCAGCTGTGCTGCTTACCGGCTCTGAGACCTTGGGCAAGTCCCTTCCCAGTGACCTTGTCTTCCTACCTGCAAACTGCAGATCACGACAGTCCCGGCCTAACAGGGGGACTTTCTCTCGGACCTCTGGGCTTGTTCATGTGGTTCGTTCCGTCTGAAACACCACTCGTCACCCCCGCCACCACCCTTTAAGGACTTCTTCCCTAACACCCCTGTTGTCTAATGTCATAGCTTTTAGAAAACTAATTACCTGTTTCGCTATCCACTGTGGCGGCCAGGCTGGGTGAGCCGTTTGGTGGCACCAGCGGTTCGTACGGAAGCACCTGTCACTGTGTCTTACGGGTGACCCGGCAGGCTCACAAGCCCCACGGCCCACGTTCATCCCTCTGGTTCCCTCGCTAGCAGAGCGGTGTGACCTGAGGAAAGGAGTTCAGACATTTGGACCCTCTGTTTTCTCACCCAAAGGCACAAGTTTGGGAACACCGCTAGAAGGGGTTCAGGCAAGAACAGTGCTAACACCGCCAAGGGCAAGGTTGATGAACAGGATACTCGCATGACCTCCACGAATCATCATCTCAGAATCCTTATTCATTACAGTCGGGAAAGGGTACCACTCGCTGGAGAGGCAGGGCGGGCGGACGCCGCCTTCCCCAAGCGGCCAAGCCCTCGCCTTACCAACAGCGGGACCCACTGTCATTCTGTGCCTCTCGCTGTGACACCACAGTTGTTCACACGACTCGGGGGCCTTATGCCAAAACCTTTTAACCGGAATCTAATCATGGCGGGGGCGGGGATGGCACGGAACAAGATCCTGGAGTGGGTATCGCATAAGGCGAATGGCCTGGACTGTATCCAAATTCATTCCTGTGCTCAAAGACCGAAAATGGCAAGGAGGCAGGAGAGGAGGACTGTTCTGAATTAAGAGCCTGATGAGGACCAACGGCAGGTGCGACTTTTGACGGGATCCAGGATGCGGGGCGGGGGGCGGGAATCTTCTTTGGGACAATTGAGTACGTTTGAATATAAAGTGCACGTTAGCTAATAATTTTGCATCCGTATCCGATTGCCTGGGTACGAAAGAGCACTGAGGTCACGGAGAATAATGCCTTTGTTCCTAGGAGCTATATACTGAATAATTTACGAAAGATCTCCACAGCTCGGCTTTAATGGAAAAGACCAGCCCCAAGCCCCGGGCACAAGGTCCGCGCGTGAGCAAAGCCCTCTGTCCGAGACTTACTTCGCGCGGCTGCAGAGTCAGATTGGGCGCGGAGAGACGGAAATACGTAAAGCGTATTCCGGTGACCGCGTAGACTTCGAAGGCAGCCGAATGGAGGAGGTGCCTCAGGGTGAGCGCGCGGAAGGGGCGTGGGTGGAGAGGCTGAAGGGACAGGAGCCACTCTAACTGTGACCTTGTGCCCGCGCAGGCTGTCCCGGGACCGGCAGCGCCCAGGCGGGCCGAGGGGCCTCATGTCAGGGCTGCCCCAACCAGCGGCTCTGCGCTTCCGGAGCCGGCGCCGCTCCCGACCCAGGTGAGGAAGGGGCAAGGCCTGAACCGGAAGTGAAGGGCGCCAGCCCGGAAGAGGTGGGACCCGGAGGCCTTTTAGGAGGAGGGGTGGGCCTAGAAGGGGCGGGCTGTGGAGAAGTCCGAAGAGTAGAGGGAAGTAGCGGGATGGGGCGGAGCCTGAAGGACCGGGGACTGACCTGCCGGTCTAAGGGAGGGCGTGTCTCAAGATTAGCTGGTCTAGGGGCGGGAGGGAAAGGGTGGGGCCAGAGGTTTGAGTGACAGCAGTAGTCCGTGGTCGGGGGGAAGGCAGCGTCCTAGGGAGTAGGGTATAGACTTTGAACTGGGGGTTGCTCTGGCTTATTCTTGGGCAGCATTGTCTCCCCCCCAACCTTTTTTTTAAGATTTTATTTATTTATTTGACAGAGATCACAAGTAGGCAGAGAGGGGGGAAGGGAAGCAGGCTCCCTGCTGAGCAGAGATTTCCCCATTCGGGCTCGATCCCAAGACCCTGAGATCATGCCCTGAGCCGAAGGCAGAGGATTTAACCCACTGAGCCACCCGGGCGCCCGAAATGGTTTTCCTTTTGAGAAGGAGCATTTCTCCTCTTCATTTAACAGAAATACATCCTCACCTGCTAGGCACAGAGTGCTCTGTGCTGGGGATACAGCTGTGAATGAGAGAGAAGGGGTCGCTGCCCTAGTGGATGTTAGTTTAATAGGGGAGACCCCCCCCCCATTAACCAGTGAGCAAGCATTAAATCCTCGCAGCGATAAGTATGACGAAGGACACATTGGAGGGTGGGTCAGACTCTGGGGATTTACCAAAAGAATCTTAAAAAGCAGGAGGCTGGGGCACCTGGGTGGCTCAGTGGGTTAAGCCGCTGCCTTCCGCTCAGGTCATGATCTCAGGGTCCTGGGATCGAATCCCCCATCGGCTCTCTGCTCAGCAGGGGGCCTGCCTCCCCTCCTCTCTCTCTGCCTGCTTCTCTGCCTACTTGTGATCTGTGTCTGTCAAATTTATTTATTTATTTTTTTTTTTTTTTTTTTTTTGGTCTGTCAAATTAAAAAAAAAAAAAAAGAAAGAAAGAAAGAAAAGAAAGGAGGCTGAGAGAATCGTGAAGGAGTTCCAAGAGAGACTCGGGTTTGATTCCTGGTTCCCGCAAACAGTATGGCCTTGAGCAAGACTCCTAAAATCTCTGAGCCTCCATTCCCTTATCCAAAATGGGGCTCAGGGTGCCTGGCTGGCTCAGTCCATAGTGCATGTGACTCTTGATGTCAGGGTCATGAGTTCAAGCCCCACATTGGGCTTGGAACCAACTTCTTGTGTTGTTGTTGTTGTTGTTTTAAGGTTTATTTATTCATTTGAGAGAGAGCGTGCTCACAAACAGGAGAGGGGCAGGAGGAGAGGAAGGGAATCCCAAGCAGACTCCCCACTGAATGGAGAGCCAGACCTGGGGCTTGATTCTAGGACCCTGGGATCATTGTCTGAGCTGAGCAGAAACCAAGAGTCTGATGCCCCTTGTAACCTACTTTTTAAATAAGGGACAGGGGCTCCCTGGTGGCGTAGTTGTCAAGCAGCTGCCTTTGGCTCGGGGTCCTTCTAACCCAGGATCCTGGGATCCTGCTTGGTGGGAAGCCTGCTTCTCCCTCTGCCACCCCCCCTGCTTGTGTGCTCTCTCTCTCTCTCGCTGTCTCTCTCTTTGTCAAATAAATAAAATCTTTTAAAAAAAATTTATAGGGGCACCTGGATGGCTCAGGGGGTTAAGCCTCTGCCTTCGGCTCAGGGCATGATCTCAGGGTCCTGGTTTCAAGCCCCGCATCCGGCTCTCTGCTCAGCGGGGAGCCTGCTTCCCCCCTCTCTCTGCCTGGCTCTCTGCCTACTTGTGATCTCTGTCAAATAAATAAATAAAATATTTTTTAAAAAATTATAAATAAGGAGCAGGTAGAATAGTTACTTCATGGTGGTATTATAAGGAATTGAAGCGAGGTGAAATGTTGAGTGCACAGCAAGTGTATGATCTGTGATAGTTATCTGTGACTGGTCCTTATAAATTCCTGCTGTTTGTAAGGGATTCTCAACCTTCGCGCTATGGACATTTAGATCTGGATAATCCTTAGGGGTGGGGTGCTGTCCTGTGCATTCTTAGGCATTTTTTTTTTTTTTTTTTAGGAATTATATGAGAGAGAGAACACGAGTAGGGGGAGGGGCAGAGGGACAGGAAGACCATCTCCAGCAGACTCCATGCTGAGCAGAGCGCGAAGCCCAACACAGGGCTCAATCTCATGACCAGAGGAGAAACCAAGAGTTGAACATTTAACCTACTGCGCCACCCAGGTGCCTGGCATTGTTAGACATTTAACAGCATCTGTGGCCTCTACTCACTACATAACAGCAGCACCCCTTCCTTGTGACAATCAAAGGCTCCCCAGGTGGATTTTGCCCCTAGCTTGGGAGCCATGACTCTGTGTGAAGCTCTTCTGAAGCTGGGAATATGGCTGTGAACATTTCAGACTGTCTGTATCCTCGTGGAGCTTATGTTTTAGTAATAAGAGACAGACAAGTAAACCAATAAACAAGACAATTTCAGAGATGATGATAACTTTATTTTCTTTGTAGTGCTTGTTATTGTCATTGACTAAGTGATATTTCATACACAGGCTCTTGAAATGGCCCCACGGATTTAGCTCCTGCTGGTCCATTGAAAAAGTGACACTTGAAATGTAGTTCAGGGACTAAATCACCTGATTTGCTTTCTTTGTAGCTATAGAAGAAATCAAAGAAAAAATGAAGACTGTGAAACACAAAATCTTGGTACTATCTGGGAAAGGTGGCGTTGGAAAAAGCACATTCAGTGCCCACCTTGCCCATGGCCTAGCAGAGGATGAAAACACACAGGTGAGGCCTTGGGGAAAACTGGGAGAGCATCCTATATGAGGATGTGTGATGACTTCTGGAGAACTGATTGCTTAGACTAAATTGGATTAGTCTCTTGGGACTCTAGATCCTTGCAGAGAGGAGGAGGAAACGCGTGGCCGCTATGCAGTGAGATGAAATGTTTCCTTAGGTTCCCTACCTGTGACAATGGATAGCAGGTGTAGATTGCGTTTGGCATCGCTGATCATTTTGTTAAGTTCAGAGTTCTTCCTCTCAATCCCTTTCTGCCTCTTTCTAAGCCAGAGGTCTGCAAACTATAGCCTATGGGCAAATTCAGCCCCTCTCTTGCCTTTTTACAGTCTATGAGCTAAGAATGATTTTTACGTCTATAAACAGTTGCTTTTGAATTGTTTTGTAGTGTCCTTGATTTTGCCCACAAAGTCTAAAATATAGATGATCTTTGAACAACATGGGTTTGAACCACATGGTTCCATTTATATGTGGATTTTTTTTTTTTTATATGTGGATTTTTAAAAAAAATATTTATTTATTTATTTATTTGACAGACAGAGATCACAAGGAGGCAGAGAGGCAGACAGAGAGAGAGGAGGAAGCAGGCTCCCCGCTGAGCAGAGAACCCGATGTGGGACTTGATCCCAGAACCCCGGGATTATGACCTGAGCCAAAGGCAGAGGCTTTAACCCACTGAGCCACCCAGGTGCCCCTGGATTTTTTTTATAGTACTATAAATGTGTTTTCCTTATGATTTCTCTAAATAACATTTTTTCTGGAGGTTACTGTAGTATAAGTGTACAGTGTGTAATACCCATGTGCAAATATGTACTACTCCTTTAGCAGCCTGTAAGACTTTCCAGTCAACAGTAGGCCTTTAGTAGGTAAATTTTGGTAGAGTCAGTAGTTATACACGGATTTTCAGCTGCACAGGGGTTGCCCCTAACCTCCGCCTTGTTCAAAGGTCAAATATATTTTTGTTTGACTCTTGAGAAAGAAGACATTTGCCAGCCCCTGAACTGTGCCACTCGCTGGTACCCCAGCCCACACATGAGCACGAAAACTCCAGTTGCCCAGTAAAAGTTCAGCTGCTGTCTGGTATGATGAGGAAGAAATAACTTTTCACCACAAAGCTCGATTGGAAATTCCCAGTACCTGCGATTTTAAAAATACATTGAGTTATTCGTGGGACTCAGGATAATTTTGCAGACCTTAGAAAAGCGATCCCAGTATTCACGTTGATTACCACTTGATATACCTAATAAAACCATGGATACTGTGGTTTCTTATTTTTTTTTTTAAACACAGAACATATTCCATCTTTGTTTTCCTTCCAAAATAAAATTTTGTTCAAAATTCCGGTGGAAAACATGTTTCCACGTCAGAACGGCTAGAGCAGCGTGCATGTCTCTTAGAATCCTGCTGTCCAATGGGTTGACGCCCGAAACTAGAGACCTGGCTGAGGACTTGGGTGCTGGCGCTCTGTGTGGCCTGGGTTAGAGAGCCTGGGCTCACCAGATGGAGATCGCCATCTGCCCTCTTGCGACCCAGGACACTGTTCAGGGCCTGCAGAGGAGTTAGGTGTGTGTGTGTGTTTTCATGTTGAAAGCTGTTTTTTCCCATTTCAGTTCTTCCTGTGGTCATCATGCCTTCTTCATACACTGACTTATTCCTGAGCATTCATTTTCTTTTCATGCCTTTTGAACATTGAGTTATTTTTATATATGAAGGCTGAGGTTTAGGTTTCTTTTCTAACTGATAAACGGCCTTTCACTGTTTGACTTAAAAAAAAAAAGTGCTAAAAGGGACTGTAAAGGTACGTTTAGCCTAGTGTTGAAATTTCACAACTGCCACACATTGTCCATTATATTTTAAAACTCCAAAAGCTGGATCAGTGTTGTATACCTATAGTAAATAAACCACTGTACGTAAGTAGGAAACACCACCATAAGATCTTGACATAAGGCTTGATACTTCTTCACAAAAAAGCCAGCTACAGCGCACAGAGGATCTAACCTGAACTGTAGGACACACAGGCCACTAAGACCCCATGCCAGTATCTGAGGACTCTAGGAATACAGTTTTCAAATCGCTGGATTAAGAAATTAAAATTTGCTTCAGGGCTAGGCTCACCTCTTGTGTGAAGAGCCAGATGGTGAATAATTTAGGTGTTGTTGGGCCTGCGGTTTCTATGGCAACTGTTCATTCCTGCCCTCAAACAGGAAAGCAGCCATAGGCAGTCTGTAAACAAACTTGGCTATGTTCTAACGCAATTTTACTGTCACTGATGTTTGAATTTCACGTAATTTTAACATCATGAAATAGACTTTTTGAAATGTCCAACCCCCCCCCCGCCAGCCTTCTAAAAATGTAATAACCATTCTTACCTTGTGGGCTGAACAAAAACAGGTACCAGGCTGGGTTTGGCCCCCAGGTTGTAGTTCACTGGTCCCTAGTTTGGTTGGTAGCACCAGAAACACTGGTGCCGGCTAGGGTAGTGCATCTTTGGAGCAAGACTGAAACCTTGGGCAAGGCCCAGCCTTCTCGGGAGGGAAGAGGCTGGAAGATGCTCAGCGTTCCTCTCGCGCACCCAGGCTCTGAATTCTCCCTTATTCCTCATTTCTATTCTGAGCATTTTAGAATGCTGGCCTGCCAGTGGCTGTGGTGGGCTTCTCTGAAATCTGACATCCACCCTCGGAGATGTGCTCTAGGGAATCTGGGACAAGGGAAGGAAGCCTGGGAGGGTCCCCTGGGCTTAGAGAAGGCAGCCTCTGGCCTGTGGTGGGGACGGATGGAAAGTGTTTGTGGCGGGCAGTCTGGTGGGGCTTCTCCGGTGAAGGGGGCCCAAGGAGGAGGCTGGGCCAGACCGGGGAGGCTTTGAAGGACTTGCTAAGGCATCTGGAAAGCAGAGAGGCAGGGTTGGAGCATTGCTTGAGGAGCCTCGAAATGACCGTCAGCCGAGTGTGTGATTGGGTGTCATTAGAGGGGACAAGAAGCCAGGTGAGAGACAGTGTTCGGGTCTCTGTGAGCAGCCATGAGGGCCCAGATGAGGGCAGTGGGTGTAACAAGTGCCAGGGGACAAATGAGGCCGGAGTCTGATGTCTTCTGCGTAGTAAGTGTTCAATAAATGTCTGTGATAGCAGCCGATGTTCCTTTACCCACTAACTGCAACGCCGGGAGCAGGGTGATTATTTCTGCTTTAGTGCCGGGCTTGTGGCCCACCCCCACCAACTACGGTGCTGAGCAGGTGCAAGTCCACTGACTGATCTGCTCTGTTAACCATCTCCTGACATTTGAGGGTCAAATGCGTATTGGCCAGTTGGTTAGCCAAAAACTGATTATTTCTCTGAGACAGTATCCATACCATCCAGAGTGTTCTTTGCTTTTCGAAGCCGTCAGGCATATTTTATTTTGTGTGTGCATTAATTTTTTTTTTATTTAAAATCAATTAATTAACATAGCGTATTACTAGTTTCAGGGTAGAATTTAGTGAGTCACCAGTTGCCTCCAACACCCAGTGCTCGTTACTTGCAATGTCTCAATCGCCATAGCCCAGGTACATCCCCCCCACCCGACTGCCCCCCAGCAACCTTCACTTGTTTCCTAGAGTTACGAGTCTCCCTCTCTGATTTCATCTTAACTCATTTTTCCTTCCCTTCCCCCATATTCCTCTGGTTTTTTTGTTTTGTTTTGTTTTGTTTTGTTTTTATCTTAAGCAGCCCTCTGCTTTAACCAGGCCAGAAGCAAGTAACCCCTCGGAAATAGCTGTTTATGTAAAATTGTGCTTTTATATAATTCTGTTGTGACATAGTTGCCTGGACTTGGCAAGTGAAGAAAAACACACCGTCCAGTGTGGAAATCAGGCTAGAGAAGCTGGATTTGTTTATGTGGTGGTGGCTTACCAAAAAAAAAAAAAAAAAAAAGTCCACACCGAGAAAAGTGTATTTCCTCCAAGATCCCACTCGTGACTGGGAACGACCCTGTCTCCAGAGGGTGCGGGATAGTGACAGACAGTAGACCCTGAGTCTGGCTGATCACTCTCGGTTAGCACACATTTCTTCCTTGCCTAAATTCAGGAGGGAAACTCCTGGTCCCTTTCCTGTCTGTTGTCTGGTGGAAGCCCATCCCTGCCTCTGAGCAGGGCTCTTCTGCTCAAGGCAGACAGGTGTCCAGCAGCTCGTTAGCAAAGGGCATGAGCCAAGAGGGAGCAGAATTGGGAACCGCCTCCCTGGTTCACAGGCGGGCCAGGCATGTGTGAGTTGTGGTGAGGGGAGCAGGACACCGGAACTGGGAGACACCGCAGACTCACGTCCTGCTTCTCCATGGGAGAAACAGGGGCACCAGCTCCCACGAGTGACCAGGAGGTCATCCTGCCTTGGGAGCTATAGCACACCTTGCAGATAACAGGTCTGCTCTGGGGGTTTCCGGACTGAAGTGTTTGAGGCTCATCTCTGGGGCTAGTAGACTTTGGAGCTGGAAGGGGCCTGATGGTCTCCTGAACGTTTGTTTGACAGAAGCCATTTGTATGAGGTGACACAGCCTTGGAGTGCCAAGAGTCACCTCCCAGGACCTCTTCTTAAGGGGGAGTTTGGGTGTGCTGGGTATGGGAAAGTTGTGGATCCTGACAGTATCCTGTTCCACCAGTCTCTGGCTGGGAGAGAGGTGTGGTGAAGTCTGCTTGTCTCATCAGGGTTTTAGCACCTTCCCCAGAGGCCCTGGTAGGATTTCCTCAGGCACGTTTCTCTGCTCAGGTTCTCTAGCCTGAGCAGAAAGGGAGTCCAGTTGGATGGATATTAAGGTAGGGACAGGTTCAACAGGAAGTCTGAAAGGGACAGGACACAGAGCCCCTCGGGGATCTGAATAGCGGGGCCATTCACAGCCTTTTTGGGTACGGCCAGGGGCATGAGTGCCATGATATGTTTCCTCCCTCCTTGAGTCATTTCACTCAAGACTCACCCCCTTGGGGAGTTTAGTTCCTTGAAACATTAAATTGTTCCCGAAAGAAAGGGCACAGAGACAGAGAGTGGCTAGAAACCGAAAGTACTGTGAAGTCTGTGAGGGTCATAGTAATGGTGTAGTTTCCTGAATGGTGAGCCTCCGAGATAGAGTGTTTGTGCATCATTAACACACACCGGCCTTGCCTGGCGGCGACGGCATCTTTCTGGTGCTTTCTTCAGCTGGTCCAGCAGAGGGCGGGGGAGGCAAGCGGCTGGTCTCAGGATGAACAGTCTTCGTGATCACGGGTGTGAGGAAGCAGGAGGTAGGGGTTTGCAGGGGCCTGTGAAGTGGGAAGCAAGAAACCAGTTCGGGGCAAGTTAAAAAGTTACCCAGACGTGCTGCACTTTGGATGCTTAGTATCTGACCTTTCAGGATGAATATTAACTGCTCTTCAAATGGCTCCCAGAGACTGTCTCAGACCTTCTCATTTATCACCCCAAGAAAGCAGGGTGTTTGGGGTGGAAGGAGTGGAGGTTGCACAGATCACCAGCAAAGAGCTTTTCTAGACTTCCTTCTTATTTTAGAAATTGAGGCTAAGCCATCATTAACCTTCGGGATCACAGCACAGTGGGGCTCGGTCAGAGCTTGGTGGGAGTTTCCACTTGGGCCCTCCTCTCTAGTCCTCCTGGGCTAATGGAAGGAGCCCCTGGTGGGGGAATCGCCAGAACTCGGGCTAGGTCCTGGCTCTGCCGCTTGCTTACTGAACGCATCCCTGGGCCTCTCCAACCTCCATTCCCTCTTCTGGAAAGCTGGGATCACAATACCCGCCCCTCAGGCCCGTGGTAAAGGCCATGGTAAAGGCCAAATAGATGGTGGCTAGGCCCGAATCTTTAGGGGTCCTGACACTGGCTCCAGAAGATCACCCCAGAGTTAGGCTAGACATGGGGGGTGGGGACCAAGACTCTACTCGGTCCTCATTTGACTCCATTTCTTTCCATCTTCTTCCCTTCCTCATTTCCTCCTTCCTCCTTCCCCACTGGTGCACATCTGGAAGATGTTCTGGTCTCTTCTTTTTTCCCAGGTCGCTCTTCTGGACATTGATATATGTGGGCCGTCAATTCCCAAGATAATGGGCTTGGAAGGAGAACAGGTAATAAATCTAGGAGGAACCGCAGGAAAGTATTCTCACGGCATGCCGTGGCCCCGGACTGCAGTCCCACACAGAGGGGTCGGCAGAGCAATGCGTTTTTACACGGCCATGCTGAACCCAGGTGCACATTCAGCAGTCTGTCTGTCTGCCTCAGCGGCCGCTGTGACCTTGGAGGACTGAGACTATCTGTCAAGTGCGCCTGCACCATTTGAGAACCCTCAGTTTCAGTGCCTTCTCAGAGGGGAAGGGAAACAGCAAGTAAAATGTGGAAGTAGGGCACAGAGACGTCGCGATGCCTGGGAAAGCTAGACTAGTCCTTGCCAGGTGTCTGTACTCTGGAAACGAGGGAATGTTTTTGCCCCTGTTGTCACCCCTGGGGAACTGAGACTGTGAGTGGCAGAGTGACACGGGTTGGGGACACGGCTGCAGCACCACAGCAGTCCACGCAGGTGCTGGCCACCCCCTCCTGTGGCAAGAAGCTGTTCTGGAAAGGGACCCCCTCAAAGACAGCGCACTGAAATGGGGCTGGGGGGCTAGGATGTTCCCAGGGTGTCAGACGGGCTCATTCTCGATGTGATTGCCAGGCCCTGCTGGGTTGGGGTACAGTGGTGAACGAGGCAAATGAAGCCCCGGCCCTGGGGGAAGGGGGCAGTTGATAGACAGTAGAGGACGAAGCCTGGGTAAGGGGATGGGGCGAGTCAGGGTGCAGCCAAGGGCACCCTGCTGTGGAGAGTGGGCGAGGAGCCTTCTGGGCCACAAGAGCAAGTACAGGATGGCGGAAGCAGGTGTGTCCTTCACACAGTGACTAGTGGCAGAGGGACAAAGGGAGGGGACAGGAGCCAGAAGCAGACAGTCTGGGCCTGTGGACTCTGCTTGGGGCTTGGGATATGCTGCCCAGGATGCTGGGAAAGGCGTGAGGCCGTTGGGGGTGGAGGCCAAGCTGCAGGGCGCACGTCTGCCCGCGCACCCGTTGGTAGCAGGCCCCGTGGCGCACACCCACTGCACAGCTGGGCTTGCTGGCCTGCGGGCTCTGGGCACCCACCACGCCGTCCACGAGGTTTCTGTCGGTACTGACGGTTCGCACGGTGCAAGAGAGCACAAGTTCTGCCGTTTTGTTCTCCTGCACTATGGCTCGTTTCATTTCTCCGTCTTCCAGGCCTGCCCCTGTGGAGAACGAGTTTCCATAGGCATGAAGGGTGGCTGTCGTTAAGAGCTGGGTGAACTAGGTGCCGAGGACTGAGCGCTCCGCTGGGGTGATGAGCGTGGCCTCAGCGTGCAGGCGCCACGTCACCGTGACGTCCCTCCGAGACGGAGGCAGCGTTGCACGTTAACTGTACTGGAATTTGCGAAGTACATAAAAATCAAGAAGACCTTAAAGCCGGGCACCCAAGTCAACGTGTTCTAGGGTTGCATTTCTGTGAGGTGTCCAGAGCAGGCACATCTGTGGACACAGAGTAGAGATGGGGGTCACCTAGGATGGTGGGTGGCACGGGGGACATGGAAGGATTGGGCATGACCGTCACGGGGCATAGGGTAGCTTCCTGGAGTGATGAAAACGTTCTCCAGCCGACTGGTGGTGGGTGCCCAGCTCTGGCAATAGCCCGAAAGCCACGGATGTGTACGCTTTGAACGGGAGACTGGTGTAGTATGTGAATTAGGCCTCTGTAGGGCTGTTGAGAAAAGAAAACGGGTTCTGTTTCAGCTCTGGGGTTGCTGTAAGGCCCATGTGCTAAGACCAATGTGTACTTGGCATATGAGTCAGTTCTAGTCTCAGGATGAGGGGGCAGCATGGGGCAGGATGCTGGCTATTACCGAGCACCTACTGGAAGGACAGCATCTGAATCTCGAGGGGGCCCTGTGGGCTTCCTGTTGCCCCCCCCCTCGGGAGGTGCAGCAGACTGGTGCAGACGCTCCCCCGGGGCAGGGTCTGGTCCCCCTGGTTCACTGAAGCCAACACCTTCACTCCCGGACGTGCACCGAGGCAGCCTGCCCCGTTTGCTTAGCAACCCCCGCCCGATTCCTGCCCTGCATATAATACACGTTACACCCCAAATTCTGTATGAGCTCGGCCAAGCTTGCTTCCCTGCCTGGACTCATCTAAGCATTTCAGAAAAACCCAGCCCGAGGCATGGGGGGGCAGGTAGGAAACACAGCTTCTGTTAACCCACGGCCTCACCCCAGCTGCTGACTCTCAGAACTGAGTGGTGGCATTTAAAACGATGAACTGTGTTATAAAATCGTCTTCCTAACGCGTAGATCTGAGTGTGTTAGAACCATGTCCACAGTGCCTCATTTCTTACCAGCACACGTCGGTGTTCGTGTCTCTGCAGGTTCACCAGAGTGGCTCGGGCTGGTCTCCAGTGGTGAGTTTTCACATCTTTGCCTTATTTGCCAGGCAGTGTGCCCTGGGCCACGTGTTCAGAACGGACACGGTTTGGGCATGCAGCAGGTCCTCAGCCCAGCTGTTTATCTGTCAGCAAATATTGAGGGCCACTCTTCTAGACTCAGGGAACACAGGTAAGATCAGGGATTGGCAAAGCGTTTCTATAAAGTGTCAGACAGTACGTATTTTCACTGTTATGGGCCACACGCTATCCCATTATAGTGGGAAGGTCATCGTACATGAACGAATGAGTGGCTGTATTCCAGTAAAACGTTCTAGGAAACGCGGAGGTGGGCCAGGTTTGGCCACAGGTTGCCAGCCTAGGCCAGGGCAGCCGAGGACATGCTTGGGCCGCGCTTCCCGCACTGCCGCACGTGGCCCCACGGCACCCCGTGCAGGTCCCCCAGGATGGTAGCCCTTGTTCCCCCACAATGATTTGTGGAATCAAAAAAATGAATAGACCCAGTGATCCCAGGGTCATTTTGTTCTCAAAACAGCTTTTTCAATCTGAGCTCCGATAAACAACAAGGAAGTGCCCTGTGCTGTGGTTTTAAGTGTTCTCTGCTTCATCCTCTCCAGTTCGTGGAAGACAACCTCGGGGTGATGTCGGTCGGTTTCCTGCTCAGCAGTCCTGACGACGCCGTCATCTGGAGGGGACCAAAAAAAAATGGTTTGCCCCTCTGCTTTCTCTCTGCGAGCACGGTCTTCTGAGAGCAGAACTGCTTTAGGTTTCCTTTGCACCATCTCCCGTCACGGTGGCAACGGTCCTCTGCCGGGCTTTCCGGAGCATCGCGGTGAAGCATTCGGTTGCCTCTGCACTGGCTGGAGAGAGCTAATAGAAGTAGCCAGGGAGCTAACAGACGCTGTTTTATCATTTGTAACATCTATGGCGACTTTCTGTCTTTGAAGGCTAGGTAACCCTCAGGCTGTTTCACTGTGGTTTCACACTATTTTGCAGCAGGAAGCATGTGAGGTAACTAGCAGGGTGGTTGGGCAGGAGGCTTTAAGAGAAGCAGGCAGGAGTGGCCCTTACCGGGCAGGGTTGCTCGGCCTTGGCACCGTTGCTGTTGGGGGCCAGGCAGTCCTTGGTTACGGGAGGGCAGGACTGCGCTCCAGGCTGCAGGATGCTGGCCGCACCCCTGCCTCTACCGTCTGGATGCCAGTGCCTCCCCCCCATCCCCCCCAGTCATGACGGCGACACGTCTCCATCGTCACAGCCACTGCTGACAGACAGCACAGGCCGGGGGCCCGTGAGAATCCAAAAGTGCCTGAGGGGCTGTAGGTCCGGAGAAGGGAGAGCCGAGGCCTCAGCGGCTCTGTGGCACACTCTCTGCAGGCATGATCAAGCAGTTCCTCCGTGACGTGGACTGGGGAGAGCTGGACTACCTCATCGTGGACACCCCGCCTGGCACGTCGGATGAACACCTGTCGGTCGTGCAGTACCTGTCGGCGGCGCGCCTCGACGGGGCCGTGATAATCACCACGCCTCAGGTGAGCGGGCGCCTGGGGGCCGCTGGCACCGGACTCGGCCGCATCGGAGGTTTGTCTCTGGGACCCAGGCATTTGCTGTTCACAAATAAGCATTCCACAGTTCTTTCTGTCCCCAGGTGAAAGCCGCAGTGGCTCACAGTGGCCTTTCCCGTTTCCCTCACAAAGCCAGCGAGACCCCTGTGCTGTTAGAATCTGGCTTGTCCCTCGTGGTCCTGTCACCCTGACTGTGCTCACGCAGCAGTCCCCGCGGCCTGCGTGCTGCTTCCTTGCGCCTTGCCTGGCTTCCCGTAGAGCCAGCCTGGGGTATAGACCGATTTCTGGAGAAGCCGCTGTGGTCCTGGCCCCTTCTCCAGCAGTGCCTGCCCCGGGAACCTGGAGGCCGTGCTGCGCCCAGACTGAGGAGAGCGCAGGGGTGTCCTCTGGAGTGAATCCAACAGTGAACAAACGCGGTCAGGTCTGCAACAGGCTTTACTGTCATTGCCAAGAAAGTAATAGATTATTCCGTTTAACCGGACCTTCTTGTCACAATACTCTTCTCCACTCCTAAGAAAAAAAGGCAAAGGAGGCTTTAGTCTGTCCGTGGATCAGTCTGTCCCACCCTCAGGCCTCACCAGACCTTCACAGACCACCAGCGTGCCAGGCAGCAGGGGAGAAACAGGCCGGCTCTCCCTCACGGCCCCCAGTGCCTCCCTGTGCGGCTCACAGAGGAAGGGGGGTGCTGGACGCAGGCACACACGGCGCTCCAACCTGTGACAGACACCAGGGGCCACGTGAAGGTGCCCGGGTCAGCGAGTGCTGGCACAGGATGTGTCTGACCGCACCCTGGTGCCCTGTGGAGAGGGTCTTGGGGTCACGGGGAAGGGCAGGACACCACTTAAGTGGCGAGAGGTGGGGAGCACCTGGCCCAGCGGGTGGTAGTGAAGATGGACTTCACAGTGGTTTTGAGTTTTTACCAGCAGTGTGGTCATGGGTGGGTCCCAGCCACGTTACCTGGCAGGAGGACAGTCTGTCTGGAACGGAGCACTGTGATGTGGGATGTCGCTGGTGGGGAGGTTTATGGGTGTGGGGGCAAGGGGCACACGGGAACTCTGGCTGCTGGGTTTTGCTGTGAGCATAGAACCACTCTAAAATCACCTGTGAAGAAACAGCGACAATGCAGTTGGTGCAAAGATGGCCTCCCCAGAGCCACATTTATTGTGAAACCGAGCATGACGTCCCCTTTGGGGTCAGGAGGGAAACAGACTGAGCAGTTGCTGGCTCTTCTCCAGGAAGCCGTGGGAAGACGCCCGGCATTTGTGTCCTCTTTGTGTGGAACTTCTCTGGAGAATGTGACTTAACAGTAGGGTCACCCACCTTCTCAGAGTCCTTCATGGCTGCGGGCATAGGCAGGCGGCTCTCTTTGGGGGTCCTTTTTGACAAAGCAGGCCCTTTTCTTATAGGACCACTAAGGAGAGAACCACAGAGTTGCTGTGACCAGATGAAACCAGCTTATTTTCTAGCTAAATGCCTTTTTGTCTATACCTCAGTCTCAGAGGGACTGAGAACCAAATGTATGCCGCAGGAGAGGCTGTTCGAAGCCTTGAGCCTTTGGGAGCCCGGTTACTTGACAACAGCAAGCTAGGAATAGTGTGTCTGTGACTCCATGACCCCGGGGGGAGGTAGAGAAGATTCCAAGCCAGGAGGCTACACTACTTATCACTGTAAAAGGAGGTTTTAGAGTTCAGAGGTGAATTTTATCGGAATATGGGAATATTCCTTATTCTCTTTTTGTCCATAAAGTTGTTTGTGTTTATAATAGTCTAGATCAGAGGTTAGCAAATTTTTTCAATAAAGGGTCAGATACCGAGTATTTTACCCTTTGTGAACCACACTGCCTCTGTTCCAAACTGTTCCACTGTAGGACAAAAGCAGGCCCTGATAACATGTAGAGGAAAGGGCGTGGCTATGTCCAGAAGTTTATTTAGAAAAAAAAAAAAAAAAAAAAAGTAAGGGCACCTCCGTGGCTTAGCTAAGCATCCAACTCTAGGTTTTGGTTCAGGCCATGAACTCAGGTCATAAGATCAAGGCCTGGGTCAGGCTCCATGCTCAGTGTGGAGTCTGCTTGAGTTTCTCCCCTCACGCATCCCGCCACCCCCCACACACTCTGTTTCTGCTCCCATATCTAAGTCTGAACAAAAATAAAAATAGACGTCCAGATTGGGCCCACAGGCCATACTTTCCTATCCCCCAGTCTAGAAAATACTGCACAGTTTGGCTCAGTGTAGTATATTGATGAGAAAATAGAATGTGGGGCTATTGTAAAAGGTCACTTTTCTGTGCATTAATTGTAAGTTTGCTATCTGGCCGTTCACGTTTATCCTCTTAGGGTTTTGGGGGAAATAGCCCCTAGGATAGGGCTCAGCCCGTGGTTGGGACTAGAGAGATATTTGCTGAATTAGTCTCCGAGGCTTTATGGGGAACCCAGTGCATCTCACCGGCCATCCCTGCAACCGCACAAACGTTCTTTCTTCCACTTTGACCTTGAAACAAACGGTCTTTTGAACCTTGACAGGAGGTGTCCCTCCAGGATGTCCGGAAGGAGATCAGCTTCTGCCACAAGGTGAAGGTGCCCATCATCGGAGTGGTGGAGAACATGAGCGTCTTCGTCTGCCCCAAGTGCAAGGTGGGGGCGCGGCCGCCTGGGGCGCAGCCGATGGGTCCCTTCCTCCGTGGAGAAGGGAAGCCTGGAAGGGGGTCTCTGGGACACTATTTCTGCTTTTCCCCATCATTTGGGGAAGTGGAATCACAAAAAACTCTATTGCTGATTTAATGAAATTTCTTCTGGTGGTTAATGTTTCACATTCAAACAGCCATTTTTTTTTCTAAGTTGCTTTAAAATGTGGTCCATTTTTAACGACTCTGAAACAAAATCCTAATTCTTCCCCTTTTGACTTGCCTCCCAGAAAGAATCTCAGATATTCCCCCCAACAACGGGGGGTGCGGAGGTCATGTGCCAGGATCTGAAGATCCCGCTCCTCGGGAAAGTGCCTCTGGACCCACACATAGGTGGGTGAGTCCGTTGCCAGACGGGGCCTTCACAGCCCGCTCAGCCACCGCGGACACGGTTCTGGGCAGGGGAGCAGCAGACAAGGACCCCACGCACAGGAGCTCCCCTGCAGCCCAGAGAGACCATAAACTGTGCGGGCATGTCGCCCCGGGAGCGAGCAGCCCTCAGTGTGAGGGGCATGGTGGGGTGGGTCCTGGAAGGTGGGGTGCAGATGGCTCAGGGATGTGCTGGGAGGTCCCAGGGTAGGATTTCAGCAAGGAGAAGGGACAGGAGGTGGAAATAACAGGCAAGTATGCTGGCGTCTTGTCTCAGACAGGAATTGGCTTCTGAGGTGAAAGTCATGAACAGAGTTAGCCTTGAAAACCCCTTAGGAAGACATCCTACCTCCCGGGAGGTCCAGCCCAGTGCAGACGGCCCTGTGTGTCTCGACAGTAGAGGGGAGCCTTGGCCTGCTTACAGAGGCCCTTTTGCATGAAAAATGCTCCCTTTTCAGTACCAGAGTCCCCAAGTCCTCTCCAGATGCTGCATGGGTGGCAGCAAGGCTGTGGGAGGGGGTGCTATAGACCCTGTCCCCATTCTGTGTTCACTCTCGGGTGTCAGCTGCTGGGTGGCAGGGTCAGGAGGGCCACCCCCACTCCTTAAAGGACACCTGCCTCTAAATTGTTTTCCTGAGGTAGAGTTCAACTTGCTTAAGGTAGCCAAGCAGAAGTGGTGGGACAGTAAGGTCCGCTGCAGGGCCTGGACCACAGGGAAGCCCGGGGAGCAGCCTGGAAGGTGGGCTGGAGCCCGGGTGTGGGCGGCTTTGCAGCCAAGCCTGGGAGCTGGGCCTTCAGGGCTTAGGAAGTGGGAAACCGAGTCGGAGCAAGGGCACGGGGGTGAGTGCCGAGAGGGAGGCCTCCAAGCGGCCCTGCTGGGGAACGGAGGATAGGAGGTTAGCACTTGTTGCAGGCCTGGGCCTTGGCAGGGAGGAGGGACACAGTGAGCGGGAAGATGACAGGAGTTTTGATGGGTGAGGAGAAGGCCGGCAGTTGTTCGAACCATCTAGAAGATGGGGACCTCCGTCAGAAAGTGACCACAGGACCCAGTGTTGAGAGGAGCGCTAGGTTCTCCCTCACATGCTGAGTCTCGAGGCAGGGGAGGCCCATTGCCGGGGGCCTACAGAAAGGGGGGGCCTAGAGCATGATGTGGGGGTGTGGCCTAGGGGGGCCGTGCGGGGACGAGCAGCTGCCGGAGCACCCTGGCTCCCAGCAGCTCCCGAGAGCCTTCCTCACGTGTGCTCCCCGGCCTGAAGCACTGCCCTGCTCCGTGCTTTCCCGCATGAGACACGGACAGCCCGCTGCTGCTTCGCAAGGGTACGAACCCCCGGCAGATGAACCGGTGTGTGCTGACCAGATGGGGTGCTGAGTCTGCCTGCGTTCTCCCTGCAGGCGAGGGAGCAGGCGTCTCCTGCGCAGAGGCCGCGCGAGGCAGGAGGACACACAGGAGGGGTGCGATGGGGTGGCCAGAGGCATCCAGGCACACTCTATGCCGTCAGCCTCTGGGTGTGCTGCTGCCTGCGTCCAGGTCCCGAGGACAGGAGTGGCGGGCAGGAGATTGGGGGGCGCCTGGCAGGGAATGGAAGGAGAGAGGAAGCGGGGCTGGAGAAGGGGGAGAAGGGTGTGCCCTCCTGCCTGGCTCCAGCTTTGGCCAGGTTTTTCTTTTTAGGGCCATTTTTCACAAAAAAGCCAAGATTTGAGCACTTCGCGGTAGATGATAGCAAAGCTGCGGGCCCCGAGTGCAGCTGCGCTCAGTCCCAAGCCCAGCGAAGGAGGTGCCTTCTAGCGGGCAGGCCTCGGGACAAGTCACGAGGCCTCAAGCCTCACTTCTCGCTGCAATCACGAGGCCTCCCCGGACCTAGTCCAGTCGTCCAGCATATTCCCAGGGTAGCCTGGGCTCTGCCTCTGCTGCCCCCTTCTCCTTGTTCTTGGTTTTGCTCTTTGAGGGGACAGCTGGCCTTGCCAGGACCCTCCAGAGGTTGGGGAGCAGAACCGCTGACCTGCTTCTGTCACCGTGCTGAGCAGGGCGCCGGGGGCTCCGCTGAGGCTCAGGGGCACGCGGAGTGGAGGGAGGAGCAGAGGGAGGAGGGACGACAGCACCAGGCGAGGCGGTCTCGTCCCACGCGGGTCTTCGTGTCCCGTTCATCTCGTGCGAGTCCTCTGCTTCGCTCTCCGCGACAGGGCAGAGGGGCTCAGGGTCTCCATGTCCCAGGCCCCAAAGAGCCCCCGCTTCACCTTGCCACTATTTTCTTCACGAATTTTTTTTTCATTTCTCTAAGGTAAGAGTTGTGACAAAGGACAGTCTTTCCTGATGGACGCGCCAGCTTCTGCAGCCGCTCTAGCCTATAGAAGTATCATTCAAAGTACGTGTGCCCGCGAGTCCCTTGGGTCCAGAGGGCTGCCCGGCTGGGTGCGAAGGTCCCACTCAAGCCATTTGTGGGTCATCAGGCTCACCGCTGCTCGGCCACGGCTGGAGACAGTAGTGCTCGTGGGGGGCTGGAATGACCCCTCAGCCCAGAAAACCAGGCATCTTTGAGAAAGCCGTTGAGGGGACAGAAAAGAAAGAGAAAAAGAAAGGGTGGGGGGGAGAGGGGAGAGAGAAACAAAGAAGGAGGGAAAGGAAGAGGGAAGGAAGGAAGAAAAAAAAACCACCACGTGCAGGCCTGGAGTGTGCTGGGGAGTGGCCCGCGGGGGCCCGGCCGGCATTTTACGGCCACTGGAGTAGAGCAGGTCATTGAAGCTGTCAGCTGGTGGGCTGTGACAAGTTCCTTTTGCCCAGGAAAACGGTGTCCAGGGCGGATACCAGCATGCCGGGCATCTTGACCTGTGGAACGCGCCCACGTAAGGTCTCCAGCTGTGCACTGAGGCCCGTGGACAGAGTCAGGGCATCGGCAGAAACAGGGCCTTTGGGGGAGTGGAGCCATTGGGGGGTTCAGCCCTCGCCCGCAGAGGCAGGGCTGCCGGAGAGACGGGCACAGCCTCACTGCTTCTGTGTTGTCTCCTGGTCCAGAGATCCAGGAGTTCTGTGGTCACCATCAGCCCAAAGAAGAGCACCTCGTTGGTTCCTGAGACACGAGCTGCACGTGGAGCGCAGCCTGAGCAGCCCGGGGACAGAGCGGGGGTCTTGGGCAGAAAAGGACCAGACTCTGGTAGGGCGTGAAGTCATTTTTGCAGACACTTTAATCATATTATTTGTATACTTTTACACATATATATAAAGGCATTCTTTACAAACACGCTGTCTTAAGAATAAAAATGTCTCCTCAAACCTCTCCCCAAGGCCTGCTTCCGGAAAACGGACAGCTGGTTGGTCAGGGAGTTCTTCTCTGCTGGAAGCTTGCGGAAGGACAACCTCTTGCTTAAGCCACTGCGGCCTCAGGAGAGACACCTAAAAAAGAAGCATCTCAAAATCCAGTCATGGTTTCAAATAACATGGTCCAAATGCCGCTGCTTTAGATTGAGGGGAAAATGCAACCAGCCCCGAAGAGCCCTTCAGTCACCCCTGTAGACAGAACAGGGGGGCCAGGCCCGTGCCCCATGTGCTAAGATGCGTTCACTGTCCAGTAATTTCTGCCGTCCTATGAGACCGTTTACAGAGTTGGTTTTTTTTTTTTTTTTCCCATTACATAAGAGAGACCGACATAAACTCTAGAATTCTCGCTGTGAGGAGATGCACAAGAACTGACACCAAGGGGGTGGGGGAGAGGGAACTGCCATTTTCCAGCTCCCGCTGGGCATCCTGGAAGGATGGGCACATCCCTCCGTTCGCTCCCTCTCCCCTCATTCCCGTCCCCCCACCTCTGGCCTGCACCCATGGTGGAGTTTGTGTGTGTGCCATGTGAAGAAGGGGAGGGGGTCCTGGAAGCCGGGGGAAGGCCCAGCGGCCAGACCCGTCCGGCTAGCTCCCTCCTCACTGTGCACCTTAGCCGCCCTGCACAGCGGAGCCCCAGCCCCCACCTCTGTCCTGCCGCTTACCTAATGCTTGTGAATCTCCAGCCCCTCAAGGCCAGGCTTCTGGAAGTCACCTGGGCTGGCCTGCAAGGAGAAAAGTCAACTGGGGCTTTGTCCTCACACGTGAGGGGCCTGACTCTGCTGATACAAGGCGCAGAGCAAACCCACAATGTAACCGAAAGCCCACAGGGCTCACTGCTCAATGTGGTGGCATAAAGTAGCATTGTTCAAATTTTAAGATGGCTCAAACCATCCATTTGAAAAGATCTCACACTTCTGGAAATATATGCTAGGTTAAAAAAAAACTGTGTGTGTGTAGTACTTAATTCTGTAGTTTTTAGATCACTCAAAACTAACAGTGGCCGTCACGAAAGGACTCGTACTATAGGATCCCCCTTACACAAGGGCCCTGCTGGAGTCATATTCATAGAGCAGAGTAGATGGTGGGACGCTGGGGAGGGAGACCAGGCATGAATGTGTCATAGGGACACTCTGGAGAGGGACAGTGCTGAAGGTGGCGTGACCACACGAACGTACTTAACACCACCGACCTGAACATTTAAAAAACGGTCCAAGTGGTCAATGCAATGTTGTGCCGATTTTAATACACACGCACCACTGACCCCGGCAGCCTAGCTGATAGGGAACAGGTTCCAACAGCATTTGCCCAGAGGCCACCCGCGCTCGAAGGGTGTGGAGTTCAGGGATCCAGGAGGAAGACTAAAGCAGCTCACCGTCTGGAACACCGTCTGGGACAGAAAACTGGCTGCGACTTTGCTGATGTCACTCTCGCCTCCCATCTTACAAAGGATGTAGCCATACAGGTTCGCGGCTTGGAGAGAAATCCCAGCTATCACCAGGGCCTGCGGGCAGACACAGCAAAGGCGGTTCTTCCGATAGCACATACGGGAATTTTCCTCCCAAGCCACACAGCAGTGGCTCGGGCCTGTACCACGTAACGCCAGCCTCTGGCGAGCCTTCTCAAATCCTCAGGCATCTTTTAGTCAGCCGCCACCGGAGTGGGCGGTGCCCTCAGCATCCCAATTTGTAGGAAGGAAACTGAAACCCAGAGAAAGGAAAGTTGCCTGAAGTCCCAGAGCTGATGCGTAGCTGGGCCCGCAGCCAAACTCTGGAGCCCCCCGCTTCTGATTACACGTCTGTGTAGACGTCTGTGGAGGCTTTCTCCCTGAAGGAGCCTGATCACAGCCATGAAATAGAGTCCTAAAACTGAAATAGGGGCACCTGGGTGGCACAGTCGTTTGAGCGTCCGACCCTTGACCTCAGCTCAGGTTTTGATCTCAGGGTCATGAGTTCGAGCCCTGGGTGGGGCTCCAGGCTGTGTCTGAATAGACTCACAACCTGTAAAACAAGACTTCAGAACTCAGACTTGCTTATTCCTACTTAGGAACATTCTAGGGTCAGAAAGCACTTTGTTTTGCTTACAACTCCTCTCTCAGCATTACTCCTAAGAGTCCAAAAGAGACAACCGAAAGGCCGTCAGTGGACAAGTGGAGAAACAACGCAGCAGGTCCTTACGATGGAATATTATACAGCCGTGAACATGTACCAATAAATGCTACAACACAGATGAACCTTGAAAACCGGCGTGCAGTGAAAGCAGCACACAAACGATTCCAGTATAGAATTCCAGCTACAGGCAACGCCTGGATTGGTAAGGGTTGGAACAGGAAGAGGAGCGTGCCAGGCACTAGAGATGGCGAGGGCTAGAGGGTACAGGGTTCCTTTTGGGGGTGCTGAAAATACCCTAAAATGGGCTGTGGTGATGACTGCACACTGAATATACCAGAAGCCCACAGCTGTAAGTGCCCAAGGGGTGGCTCGTGAGGTACGTGAATGACCTCAGCAAAGCGGTCTCAAATGAGCAGGTACCAGGAGCCACCTCCGCAGCCCTGGCCCGTGCAGATGGCAAAGCACCGTCCGAGCCGGGGTGTCGCCTTACCAGCCACTTGAGCTTCAAGGAGAATAAGGTGCTGAAAAAGAACACGATCCAAATGAGCGGGCAGATGATGAGGCCGAGCCAGAAGATGCGAGCTTCCGCCTCGGTGGCGGCGATCTGGTTCGGAGAGGCCTGTGAAGGGAGGAGAGAGTCCGTTTTCAGAATGAGGGAAACTGGTTGCAGAGGGGCAGGCGGTATTCTTGGCTTCTTGTCCAAAGGCTTCTGCCGGCCTCAGCCCAGGGCGGGGCTCTGATCTGCACAGAGCGCAGCAGGGACCCGTGCAAACCCTCCAGAGCCGTTTTCCTGGGTCGAGTTTGACTTGTATGGACAGTACCTTTCTGGCTTCAAAAATCCAGTGGCTTTTCCCATCTTCGTCTATCTGGTTCCACCAGCGGAGGCCCACCATGAGTCTCCCAGTTACGTTCTGGGGGAGACAGGAGGGCTCTAAGCACGCCACAGGGAGAGAAAATCACCTTTCCACTGATGCACAAAATAAAGTCACCGATTTGTATTGAACTTGCCCTGGGAGCAGGAGGAGTGGTAAGCCGAACTACGCTTAACGTAACCAGTGACCCCCCCCACCCCCACATGCACGCCCTCCCCACAAACAATATGTAGCATCCATATTTTTTTAAGTTATGCAAATTTTACAAAAAATGCAAGCTGTAGGGAGTTGCCACCCTCCTAGATAGCGATCTGCAACCGTGGCAGCTGAGAATTACAGCCCTCGTGGGTTCAGGAGCGACGGTGTCACGAGCGAGGCGGCCTTACCTTCACAGACCAGAAGTCAAAGGACAGGAGGAGGAGCACGGTGACAAAGCAGCCCACGAAGCTTCTGCTGAACCAGTCGCAGCACACATAGGTGACAATGGCGCTTACTCGGAAAAATAGGTGGAAAAAGGTGGCCAACGGGTGTCTAGGAAAGAACCCAGAAGCCCCCTCACTGCAGAGGCCAAGGGGGCGAGCACCAAACTCACCCTATGGGCTCTGACTTTGCACGCTATTCCCAGTGCACTTCAAGCCCCGCCCCGCCAGGCTGCCGCTCGGAACACGCCAGCACATCAGATGTCCTGAGACACTCATTATCCTACCAGCATCTTTCCCCTCTCGAAGAATCCAGTACTTTCCCCTCATTTGATCGCAAAGATCATGGGCCCTCTTCGAAACTCGGCCACCTTTGAAGTGAAACAGGACAGTGGTCACTGCCTTCCCACCTGATAGCGATAAGGACCAGTTCCCTAAAGATAAAGGTTGGGTTATTCCACCAGTAACTGGGCAGTCCACGTGCAGCCCACGAGGGCAGAATCTCGTGTCAGCAGGGAACCCACGTACCTGGATAGAGGGAAATCATGACTCATTCCACATCGGCTGTTTAAAAGAAAAGTCTAGGAAGACCAGAGACCCAGGGCTCGCTCGAGCACAAGGGCCGCCCATGTATCCAGAGCAGAGAGAACACCTGCCCATAGGCTTCCGGCAGGCAACAGCGGTGGGGGACACGGGCCAGGTAGGAGACCCTCACGCCATCCCGCTTTTCCCTTCGGAATCCACTTTGGGAGAGCACAGGTGGAAACAACGCAGAGCGAGAAAGCCACTGTGCGAGGCAGGAGGGCGGATGACAGCGAAAGCACCAGCCTGTGCTGGGAGGGAGGGGCAACTGCCAGACCCACTGTTTGCACGAGAAGCCAGAGACTCAAGAGTTGTGACAAGAGTGCTTCTACGTGACAAGTAATGTCAATAGGATAGCACGGGCTGCTTCACGAGGTCCCATGAGCCTTCGCCTCCCAACCGGTCAGGTGCTCAGAGAGGGAGCCAGCAGACCTGGGAGCTGCACGGGGAGGGGGGGGCGCCTGCTTGTCCTCCCAAGAAAGGGCCCTTCAGAGAAAGTAAACTGGGCTCCAGGGACCTGGGAACTCCGAAGCAGGATTTATAGTGACTTCTGCCTTTACTCCCGATGTTCCCAAGAAAGAAGGAGCAGCGCCCAAACCCCAGCTGTCCGCCGCAGTCCTTCTCACCCGTGCCTGTCAGATGTTGAGCTCTCCTGGCAGGCTAGCTGCAAGCCAGCCTGGGACCCGTACCCGGCCCTGAAGAGTCAGACATGACCCGTACACCCCCCGCATCTGGAATGTTCCCGAAGATCACACCCTTAGGGTTCTCACATACTTTTTAAAAAATAAATGTTTGCTCCTTTTATTGTTTTTTGGTTTGGGTGTGGTTTTTTGGTGTTTTTGTTTGTTTGTTTGTTGTTTTTGAGAGAGGGAGAGAGAGTGAGCACACAGGGTGGCAGGGGTGGGACAGGGGGAGAGAAAGAGAATCTCAAGCAGACTGCCCGCTGAGTGCAGAGCCCAACTCGGGGCTCGATCCCGTGACTCCAAGATCAAGACCTGAGCCGAAACCAAGAGTTGGACATTCAACCAACTAAGCCACGCAGGCGCCCTTTCTCTTACACCCTTTCAACCTTAAATCTTCCCGAGGATCTTTGAACTAAATGTCATAACACAGTCCTGCCTCTTCGCCTGGAAGATGAAGGTGTCCTCTATGCACTAACCGAAAATTCTTTGAGGGCCAAAGCCGTGTCTGAGATCATTTTATGTACCCCCTAGTCCCTGGCATTTCAGTTTCTCGGCCAATAGTTGCGCCAAGCCTTGTAATCGGGTCTGTGTTGTAGAGCAGTCTTGACTTGTATGAGACCCACATGGCCACTGTTCCAGGGTAAAACCTGGAAGTTAATGCATTCGAATAAATCCCCTGCCTACCCACTTTTTTTCAGCTGTGGTTTCCTAAAATAAAAACCAGAGAAATTCCCATTGTTGGAAGGTTCTGCTTAGTTGGGTCCCAGTTAAGTGATGTCCTTAACTTGTCATGGAAAGTACCACTACCATGGCCGCTGTCATTACTCAAAGCCTAGAGTAGACAAGGATGCCGATGGCACCCTCAAATACTGTTCCCATCCTGTTTGATGCAGGCTGTCCCCTGGGCCACCTATCAAACCCTCCTTCAGTCCACCTCTGGAGTTGGCCCAGCCTGTGTCCCCCGCCAACACTCACATGGTCTCAGACCATTTTCCTGGTTTTGAGAGCTGTGAAGGGCATGGCTTACACCTGTCCACCGTTCCCTGCCAGGGGGTCCGCCATCCCCCCCAGTTTCCTCTGCCACCTCCGCGGCCACAGAACATATACACACACCAATAGTCACCTCCACTTCCCAAAGCCACCGGCTTCCAACGCCACCCTCCCAGTCACTCACCTGTCCTCTCCCCGCTGCCCAGCCCTCCACCCCGCCCTGAGAGGCAACCAGGACTGAGGTGCCAGAGTGAGTGTTCGAATCCTGGCTCCAACCTCAGAGCAGCTCTGCAGCCCACCCTCAGCCACCCAACCCCCGAACACCTCGGTCTCCACTTCTGTAAAGTGGGAATGCCGACAGTCGCCACTTCCTCGCTGCGTGAAGGTGGCACGTAGAAAGTGCCTGAAACCCAGACCGTGCTCGGGGACCGTGACAAGCTTACCTCAGCCCTCAGTCACTCGAAACCGATGCACCTCCAAGGAGCCTGATGGCGAAATTTCCCCGCCTGGCCACAACTTTCTCTCTCACTCTCTTCACCTCTGCAGGGACCCCCCCCCCCGCCCCATCTCCTGACTTCTCCGTGTTCCCCCGCTCCCTTCCACCTCACTGAAGAACCTTCCTTGATCTTCACCTTTGACAGTGCTTTCCACTCGCCGGGCAGGAAGGGCCTGCTACTAGAGATGGACAGGCGGTGAATGCCAAAGGAGCGGACTTCAGTGGTGGTCAAGGTGGGGAGAGTCGGCCTGGGCTTCTGTTTGTTTTAATCCATTTTCACAGTCCTGGGTCCCACAACTGTGGTCTTCCTCCTTGGAGGAAACTCAGAAAGTTCTCAGCTTGGCAGGCACATAAAGGCCACCGGAGGAAGCCCTGGGAGGTACGCAAGGCCCCCCTTCCCAGGGCATGCGGGGTCAGACCTGGAGCGTGGCCCAGGGCCGGATTTTACAAAGGATAAGCCCTCTTCTACCCTGGATTCAAACTCTGGTCCACGAGCCAAATCTGGCCCACTTCCTGTTTCTATAAGTCAAGTTTTATTGGAACAGAGCCACACTTATTCACTCCCTGGCCTGCAGTTCAAAATATTTACCTGGAAAGTGTGCCAGCCTCTCCACTCCAGACCAGCATGAACAATGAGGAAACAAGGCACTGCTCAAAATAAAGCCAAAATAAAGCATACTGCTACTCATGGCCCCTTCCCAGCCACCCCCCAAAAAACCTGCTTTCCAAAGCATGGTGGAAGCTGGCTGACGGACAGAACCAAGGGATGGTGCTAGAAGTCCGAGTAGAGTTACCTCTGGGGTAGGGGGAAGGGGGGGGACACACTGCCCGAGACAGGACACAAACACAGGTGTAGGACAAACTCCGTATCCTGATCTCGGGATCTGGACATAGACATGTCCGGAAGTTCAAACCATCCACCAAGATGAGTGCATTTCATATACATCACACCTTCAAGTTTTGACTGAAGCCGCTGACCAAAAAGAGATCCTGGCAAATCACCCTAAAAATTCTCTATGTGGTATAATCCAGCAATCACACTACTCAGAATTTACCCAAAGGAGCTGACAATTCAGGTCGCCGCCCGCAACAGGGACAGATATTTACAGCCACTCTAGGCATCACTGCCCCTAATTGGGAGCAACCAAGATGTCCTTAACAGATGAATGGGTCAGCTGTGGTCCTTCCACACACGGGGGCACATTATTCAGCCCTAAAAAGGAAGGAGCTCCCCAGCCAGGAAAAGATAAGGGGGAACCTTAAATGCTTATTACAACATCAAAGAAGCCTGTCGGAAAGGGCTGCATGCTGTAGGACCCCAACGCTAGAATGTTCTGGAAAAGACTGAGAAATGGACACGGTAAACAAAACAAAACAAAAAAATACGCAATGGTTGACAGAGGTTAGCGGGGGAGGGAGGGATGAATTGGATGAGCACAGGGGACTTCCAGGGCAGTGAAACCATTCTGACGTAGTAATGGTGGACTGATGTCATCACACGTCTGTCCGAGCCCAGACAATGCACATGGACAAAGCTTCATGTAAAGGACAGATTACATGCTAACAACTCTGCATTCACTCATCACTCGTAACAAATATAAGACACTAATGCAAGATGTTAACAGGGGGAACTTCTCAGGGGAAGGGACTTACGGGAACTCGGTACTTTTTGCTCAGTTCTTCTGTAAACCTAAAAGGACTCTTAAAAATGGACACAGGCTACGTAGCGGGGGACTGGGTGGTCTGTGTCTAAATTGAATCAAGAGAGTAAAATCGGGGGAGAACCATGTCCCACAGGCATACATATCCCCTTTCCAATAAACTTCTAAGGCAGGTCTGATCTGACCGGAAAGGGGTGGTTTAATCCTAAACTCAGCAGGGATGGAAGAGTATCTTAAAAAGCCATCCTTTGTTTCACTGTTTAAATTACTTTAAAAACGGTGCTCTGGTTTTTAAAGACGGTCTCCAGCTTGAACTCCTCAGCAAACAGCTCCTTTTAAGCTCTTTTCCTTTAAAACCTCATCCTTCTGGACACCTGGGTGGCTCAGTAGTTTAAGCATCTGCCTTCGGCTCCGGTCCTAATCCCTGGGTCCCTGCTCAGTGGAGAGTCTGCTTCTCTCTCTCCATCTACCTGTCTCCCTGTCTACATGTGTTTCTGTGCTCTCTGTCAAACAAATAAATAAAATCCTAAATAAATCCTCATCCTTCAGACACACTGGAAAGCTCTCTGCCTTTCGCTGGAACACAGGTTAAGGAAAAACTATCTTTCCTCCTTGACTTCTTTTGCTCCTAAAACAAAAACAAAAACAAATAAAAACAAAACCCAAGTTATCTGAGACGACACCCAGGATTTGCTTCACAACCAGCTCAGGGCTGGACCCAAGGCGGGGTGTGAAGAGGACCCGGCCACGTGGAGGTTATGATGGAGACTCATCATTGCCTGTACTTTTATGGAAATCTGAATTAAAAAGTAGAAGAATCAAGAAAGCAGAGGCAGCCTCCACTTTGCATGGAGACAAGACACCTTTCAGAATAAACCAAGCCCGCGGGCTGATATTCAGGGGGCTATCTGTGGCCACATAAAAATCCAGACCTAAAAATCCCCAACTGAGTAATTGACCATTACCGTTGGATGCATGAGGAAAATTCCAGAAAGCGGGTCCTTTCTTCTGGGCTTACCAATCTCTCAACCAAAAGATAAATGTGGGTGGGGAGGGCACCGCTCCTTGGGACATAAATGCTCACCCAGCCCCCACCAGGACAGAGCCAGAGCACCTAGATCCACACACACACACACACACACACCATCCTTGCCCATGCTGGGGACACGGCCCATTCAGAGCCTTGGTTTAGTCATCTATCAAATGGGAGGACAGTAACCACCCCAGATGCCGGCGGTTCCTGGAGAAGAAATACCTCGGACCCCAGACCAGAGGGGGCCTCAGGTAGCGGTGGTCATTCACTTCGCTTACGGTTTCTCATTCATGGTCAGGACTTTCAAGAGGGGAAGAAAGTGAAAACAAAACAAAACAAAAAAGCCTTGACCAGTGGTGCTCTTTTTGGACGTCCTGTGTCAGATGTGTTTTTGCCCCACTGTTAAAAAAAGAATAGGGCGCTGCTATTTATTACTTCAGTCCTGACGCCCACTTCGTCAGGTGGCTCTTCCGCTCACGGCCGTGGGCCACCGTCAAGGCGTAGGAGGAAGGGGACCCCCACGCACGAGGGGGAGACAGTGAAGACGCCACCGGCCCATCCCTCAGTTGCTGCCCTTGACCACTGGGACCTCTTAGAAAGGCGGGATCAGGGGAATCCCCCCAGACCTCCCGAGCCTGAATCTGCATTTTAACAAGACCACAGGGGACTCGCGTGCTCCTCTCCATCAAGGGGCCCTCCTCTAACCCATGTTCAAGACCAGCTCTGCTCCAGGAGCCACGCAGAGAGAGGCTGAACCTGAAACCCCATGGGCCTGGCTAGCCAGGGGGCAGGGGGAGCATCTGGGCAGAATCAGATTTTTCTCGCCTAGAATACCCCAGAGGCACCGTGAGTACCACTCGGTCCTTCAGACTCGGGCTTCCTGCTTCCAACAACAGCATGTTCCCCTGCACCCCTGGTCTCTCAGCCCGGGACAGGCAGGTTTGCAGACTGCTGGGATGTCAGCATGGGCAGATGGCTAGGTCCTCATAGCTTCGATTCAAAGGTCAGCCCAATAATCAGTCTGAGCATGGAAGCAAAAAACAAAACAAAACAAAAAAAACAACAAAAAAAAAACCACCAGACTTCCCTCTGGTCACCAAGGTTTTAACTCTTGTTTCTGTTCTTGATTTCTTCTTAAAGAGACATCCCAACTTCAGAGGCTGGACAGGCTTAGCGAGCAAATTAAAGTGAACCCCCCGGGGACACATCGGTGGGCCCATGTTGGGCCCTGTGTTTGGTGGGGACCCCCCTCTCTCTCCTGGGGGCACCCAGCAGGACTCCCCGCAACACGGTTCAGAGTTTCCAGAACACCTGGACACAAAGAAGCTAAAAACCTCTTCCAACAAAAACGTGTCCACGCATGTTCTTAAGGACAACACGGACAGTCGCCACAAAGTGGACACACGTGTCCATCGCCAGAAGCATGGACAAAATGGGACCTACCCCTACAGGGGGACACGACTCAGCCACAGAAAGGAATGAAGCAGAGGCCCCCCGTGGACGAGCCCAGAACACGGGAGTCAGACCCAGAGGCACAGAGAGAGTAGGGCTGCACGTAGGAAAGACAGGGAATAGGTCGGCGAGGGGACGGGGCTCTTGCCTCATGTGTCGGGGCTTCAGATGAATGGGAAAAAAACGTTCTGGAGATGGGAGAGTAGAGACACTGGCACAGGAGTGCGAACCTACCTAAAGTCGCCAAACTGTCCACTTGAAAATGGTAAAAAAAAAAAATGGTAAATTTTAGAGTATGCCTGTTTAACCATACTAAGAAAAATACAAAAAAAAAAGGGGGGGGGTGTACGAAGGAGTCCTGGCCCTCACCACAACACCAAGGAACCTGGAAAACAGGACTGTGAGTAAAAGCAGCCAGGTCACGTGCTGGAGGACCCCCTTCTGAGCAAACACCCGGAACAGGCAGATCGAGGGGGCCAGCCAGCACCTGAGAGGTTGTCGGGGGCCAGGGGACATGGGGCTGAGTGTTTAGTGGGTACGGGTTTCCTTATGGGGCGAGGGAAGGGTTCTGGAACCAGGCAATAGGGATGATTGCACACGTGTCCCTGAACTGTTCACTTTAAATGGTGAAAGCCGTCAATTTCACATTACGTGTATGTTACCTCAAGTTAAAAACAAGCAAAAAAGGAAGGGAGGCGTGCGAGGCTTGGGGAGCTCTCCTGCAGAAAGAAGACAGGGCAGGGAAAGTGCGAGCCCAGCCCAGCCCCACCCCCGAAGACCTGTGTGACACTGAGCGGGTGACTCAACCTCTCTGTGGGTCCCAGGGTCCTCGGCTACGAAACAGGATGGCTGAGACTCACGGCTGTCAGGGGGTTCTAGTCAGTCATCGTTGGCGTGAGTCATGTGTGTGCCCGCCAGTGGCGCCAAGTGCATACACGGAGTTTCGGGGAAAATCCCAGGAGACTAATCAGTGCACCTCCGGGGTTAGGGTAGAGCCTGGTGGGCAGCAGGAGTTCCGTGAGTGCCAGCCGGGATCAGAAATGGTGCATCTGCCCTGGGGAGCGGTCCGTCCAGCACCTTCCTTTGTAGACAGCAGGCCCCTCCACACATGAATCACCTGGATCTCTGGTAAAATCCGGATTCTGACTCGGGAAGGCTGGGGTGGGGCCCGAGAGCCAGCATTGCAGCAAGTACCTGGTGATGCCAGTGCCACCGGTCCTCGGACCAACTCTAAGGAGTAGAATCACCTGCTGTGCTGGTTTCCCAGAGCGGCCCTAAGAGAGCACCACAAGCAGCCGAGCTTAAAACAGAAATTTCTCTCTCGAAGTGGTGATGCAACATGGGGGCTTAAGTGGGTAGGAGAAGAATCAATGAAACAAGATGGGATTGGGAGGGAGACAAACCATAAGTGACTCTTAATCTCACAAAACAAACTGAGGGTTGCTGGGAGGAGGGGGGCTGGGAGAAGGGGGTGGGGTTATGGACATTGGGGAGGGCATGTGCTTTGGTGAGTGCTGTGAAGTGTATAAACCTGGCGATTCACAGACCTGTATGCCTGGGGATAAAAATATGTTTATAAAAAATAAAAAATTAAAAAAAAAAAAAGAAAAGAAATTTCTCTCTCGCTCTCTTGGCCTGCAGGCCAGAAATCCAAAATCATAGTGTCAACAGGGTTGGTTTCTGCTGAGCTCCGCATGGGAGAATCTATCCCATGCCCCTCTCCTGCCTTCTGACGGCAGCTGGTACCCCTCGTGGTCCTTGGCTTGTGATTCCTCACCCCAATCTCTGCCCCCAACGTCACACAGCGTTCTCCATGTGTCTGTCTTCACAAGGCTGGCTTTCTAGAAGGACATCAGTCAACGCTGCATGAGCAGCCCACCCTGCTCCCACCAGAGTTCAGCTTTACTAATTAGCTCTGCAAAGACCCTGTTGCCAAAGAAGGTCACCTTTTGAGGTGCTAGAGGTTAGAACTTCCACATACCATTTTTGGGTTTTTTTTTTTTTTGGAGAGGAGACAAGCCAACCCATATCACCTACCTTGGGACAAACCGAATAAGGCAGGTAAGAAGGAGATAGACATCTTGCAGGTAAGGAAGCGGGAAGTGTGGTGGTGAAGGGAACGACCCCAGGTTGGAGCAAAGCATCATTTATGAAGGTGCTGGCGGCTGGAATCGGGCCCCACCTCCCCTCTCCAGCTGGATCGTCCGGTCTGGTTTGCATGAAGGTGCACTAAGAGCTAGCAGCGGCCCTGAGCTGGAGACTGAGCACCAGAGCCAAGTCCTTCACCTCCGCCCTGAGCCTCCAGGCTGCCCCACCTGTGGCTTCTCCCGCAGTGAGCCACAGATCAACAGAAAGGGATCTGCTGACAATGGTGACTCCCCCAATCCCAAATACATCCACTAAGAGATGGCAGTCCAGGCCCCACCTGACACACGTCCTAGCCAGTGGGCCTGGGAGCTGAGGCAGGACACACGTCCAGATTGTGGCCTCTGGATGCCACACAGCCCATTTCAAGCACAGATGGAGAAAGCCGCAGGATAAGGCTGGGTCATCTGAGCACTGCAGGTAGCAGGAAGGCTTTCCGAGACCACGAAAGTCAGGGCAAAAGGCTCAGAGGCCAACTGGGAGCGGCTCTGGTGGGTAAATGGTGGGCCCATCTGAGTAACAACGACAATACACCTTAATCCGTAAGTCATCTGAAACTTACAAGCAGCCCTCCGCGCTCACCTATGAGAGATGCGAGCAGATGACGGACTCATCACTAGAACACAGAAGAGTGAAGGGCAGGAATCTAACAGGCATCATGTCTTTTCTCTATAAAGTACACGTAGCAATGACTACAACATTGACCGGGGAGAAGGAAGCTTCTAGATCACTTCGGCTCACTAATGAAGACGGAATGACAGAACTGGAAAACGGCCAGTCTAGAACCCCGAAAGGGCTCAGGGATGGAGGCCACGGAGGACCCTAAGGCATCAGGAGCCCCTGGTGGAAGGACGCCCCCCACCCCTTGAAGCTGGCACCCAAGCAGCCACACCTGAATTTCATCAAGCCCCGGGCTCCACCTACTGATCTGCGAGAAATGTAGGGGCTGAAGGAAAATCCTGACGGGCACTCCAAAATCCAGCCCGTAGGAAGCTCTATAGAAAACCCGCATGACTACAACGTGGAAAGAAAGACAGGAGGAGACTTGGGGCACTTACAGGTTAAGGACCCAAGAAATCCAGCAACCAAGTTTTAACACGTGCGTGTTACTCAACTGCGAGTTCCAACAAATAACACATAAATAAAAGTATGAGACCATCAAGAAACTTTGGACACAACTGTGGAATGCAGTTTCTTCTAACAAGCCAACCAAAATACACACAGAATCTAGTGTATTTCTCTGTTCTCCTCATTTGTTTGATCATATCTCCTCCCTCCTCCTCCTCTTTCTACTCCTTCTTCTTCTTCCTCTTCCTCCTCCTGCTCCTCCTTATCCCCCTCCCCCTGGATATTTCACAGTATTTGGGAATCATTCATTATTTTCAAGTGAGAAAATGCTATTATGGATTTGCTTTTGAAACTGAGTTCTTGGGCGCCTGGGGGGCTCAGTGGGTTAAGCCGCTGCCTTCGGCTCAGGTCATGATCTCAGGGTCCTGGGATCGAGTCCCGCATCAGGCTCTCTGCTCAGCAGGGAGCCTGCTTCCCTTCCTCTCTCTCTGCCTGCCTCTCTGCCTGCTTGTGATCTCTCTCTGTCAAATCAATAAATAAAATCTTTAAAAGAAAGAAAGAAAGAAAGAAACTGAGTTCTTGGGGCGCCTGGGGGGCTCCATCAGTTAAGCGTCCCACTCATGATTTCAGCTCAGGTCATGAGATCTAGTCCTGCATTGGGCTCTGCACTGGGCGTGGGGCCTATTTGGGATTCTCCCTCTCCCTCCACCCATCTCTCCCCCTACACCCCCCTCTCTAAAATGAAATAAAAAGTAAAAATACAACAAACAGTTCTTTTCAAGATATCATATCCGTACATGTTTAAAGTGACATGATGTCTGGCGGTTTGCTTCAAAATAATCAGTATAAATGAAAGCTTGGTGATGAGTCCATCATGAAGCCATGATGGGTACATGGGGTTCATTATTTTCTTCTATTGGGCATGTGTTTGGAACTCTCTATAATAATTTTTTTAAGTAGTCAAGGAAGCAGATTACTGCCTTGTGAATTTCAGTTCTGCTATTTACTGTGTGACCTTAGACAAGTGACTTAACCTTCTTGGTCCAGCTTCCCCACCTGCAAAATGGGAATAATCACATCTACCTAAGAGCAGTGCCGGGAGCACAGGGGCACCCTGTGGACACTCATGCATCTGTCCCTTCCTTGGGCAGGGCTCTGTCAGTAGCCAGCCTCTGAGATGATCTCCAGTGACCTCAACCTCCTGGTGTGCACACCCTTGTATCGTAACCTCCCATGGTGAACCAGGGCTGGTCTGCATGACTAATAGAATACACCATCTGATCATCTGTCACTTTTGAGAATGGGCTAAAAGACACTTTGGCTTTCCATCTTAGTTACTTTCTCTTGCTCTCTCCCTCGCTCTCCCTGAGGGAAGCCAGCCACCGTGTTAGAAGCAGTGCTGTGGTGAGGATCACCTGGCAAGGAGTTCTCCAACCAATAGCTATGTGGTTGGCCTCCAACCAACAACCCCCAACACACAAATACACACACACACACACACACACACACACACACACACACGAGCCCATGGGAGCATTCCCTACTCATCCCCAAATGAACAATCCAGAAAAACCTGCCTCAGTGTCTCCCCCACAGGGGAGCAGGTCCAAAACTCAGCTCATCCCTCCAAAGCTCATGGTATTCCCAAAGAAACCAGCTATCAGTCTCTTGTTTTCAATGATTTAATCGCATCTTACTAAGTGAAAAAAGCCAATCTCAAAGGGCTGGATGCCAGCTTTACAACATTCTGGAAAAAGCAAAACTAGAAAGACAAGAAAAAGATCTGTGGCTGCTGGGGGTTGTGAGGAGGGAGAGATGAGGACAGGGAGCACGGAGGATTTTTAGGGGACTGAAGCCAGTCTTTATGATACCCTCAGGAGAATGCACAGTACAGAGTGAACGGTAAGGTAAACTGCAGACTTTGGGTCATGATATGTCCATGTGGGTTCGTCAATTGTAATAAAAGTTGTATCTGGGGGGGTGGTGAGATGGGCCAGGCCGTGGGGAGGGGCAGGAGGACATAGGGGACATCTCTGGACCTTCTCCTCAGTTTTGCTGTGAACTCAAACTTCTTTTAAAAATAAAATCTTTAGGGGCGCCTGGGTGGCTCAGTGGGTTAAAGCCTCTGCCTTCGGCTCAGGTCATGATCCCAGGGTCCTGGGATCGAGCCCCGCATCGGGCTCTCTGCTCAGCAGGGAGCCTGCTTCCCTTCCTCTCTCTCTGCCTGCCTCTCTGCCTACTTGTGATCTCTGTCTGTCAAATAAATAAATAAAATCTTAAAAAAATAAAAAAATAAAATCTTTAAAGGGCACCTGGGTGGCTCAGTCAGTTAAGCATCTGCCCTCGGCTCAGGTCATAATCCCAGGATCTTGGGATCAAGCCCTACATCGGCCTCCCTGCCCAGCGGGAGGCCTGCTTCTCTCTTTCCCACTTCCCCTGCTTGTGTTCCCTCTCTCGCTGGGTCTCTCTCTGCCAAATAAAAAAATAAAATCTTTTTAAAAATTTTAAAAATAAAGTCTTAAAAAATAAAAATAGGCACCAATGTATTGAGGTGAAATTCACATCCTATAAAAGTAACTATTTTAAGGCAAACATTTCAGTGGCATTTAGAAATTCACACTGCTGTTCTAAAACTCCCTCACCATTCCCTGGTAAAACCCCCATCCCCTTCCGGCACTTTTTCCTCATTCTATCCTCCCCGCATCCCCTGGTGGCGGCCATCTGCCTTTTGTCTTCGGTGCACCTTCTCTGAGCAAGTCAGGTTTGTAATGTGACCTCTCCCAATTTTTTTCAATTTAAATTCAAACTCATTTAAAATACGTCCCAGGCCTCAGATCGTGTGTCTGAGGCTTGCAATCAGCATCCTGACTCTCCCTTTGCAGTTCTTATTCGAGGGTATTTTAAAATCCAGGGGAGACACGCATCTGTACGGTAATGCAGGCAAACTGTAAGGACCTGTTACCACCATCTGTGGTCGTGTCTGAGTCATCCTGAGAGTGACTCGCTCCTGTAATGATTGAGGAAGGACTATGGTGTTGGGACACGCAGGGCTGAGCCCCTTTGTAAAGAGGATTTCCTCAGGGCTGGAGAAGGGCTTGCCCCGGGGCCGGTCCCCTCGGGTTCCAACCCAAATTCATTGAATTGGTCTTTACTAAGAAAATATCATGAGTATCACTCACAAGAATTTATGGCTAAGCTTTGTATCAATACATGCACCGCTGTGCCAAAGAAAGTAAACACACGCGCACATACACGCTTGAGCCAATGGGAGCATTCCCTACTCATCCACAAATGAACAATCCAGAAGAATCTGCCAAGTCCCCAGATGCATCCCCGGCGTTCAGCCGGCCCAGGCCACCAGCTTTTTCTGCCTATACCCTGGCTCCACCAGCCCCAAAGTACACCTCCTACCTCTGGACCTTTGCACCTGCTGTTTTCCTGCCAGAACTCTCCTGCTGTGCATCTTTCCTCACCTGGCTCCTCCTCCAAATTCGGGTCCAAATGTGCCTCTTCCCAGAGGACAACTCTAAATACCCGCTCATCTAAAGGAGCCCCCCCTTCCCTCACATACCCCTTCCTAGTGCTGACCACTCTCTGAAGTTACTTGGTTTATAGATATTTACTTAGCGGCTCACTGTCTTCTCCTTAATTAAAATGTCAGCTCCGCGCAGGCCAGGACTAGCCCTGGCTGGTTTTCTCTGTGTCCCCCAGAACAGTGTTCAGCTCACAAGTCTTGAAAATTTGTGTTGATTTATTTTTTTTTTTTAAGATTTTATTTATTTCTTTGCCTGAGAAAGCACAAGCAGGGGGAGAAGCAGGCAAAGGGAGAAGCAGGCTCCCTGCTGAGTAGAGAGCCTGATGCAGGACTCGATCCCAGCACCCTGGGATCATAACCTGAGCTGAAGACAGACGCTTAGCCGACTGAGTCACCCAGATGTCCCGAAAACTTGTGTTGATTTAATGAATAAATGAAATGAGGGCACAAATAAAACAGTGGTTCTCAAAGGGGAGGTGATTTTGCCTCTGCCCCCAGCAATATCTGGAGACATTTCTGGTTGTCACCACAGGGGGACGGCTACCATCTAGGGGGTACTACCAGGATGACTGCTCAGAATCCTGCAGCATCCTGAGGGACAGCCCTCGCCAACAAAGAACATATTCCCCAAATGTCAATAGCATCAACCCCAGAATGAATGAGCGAGTAAATTAATCACGGGTCCACACAGTCAGCCTGCCATCCAGTACCAACCATCAAGGAACCAGACCTATGTCCCCAAGTGCCTTCCCTTCTTGTGTGGGTCACACTTCAGCAGAAATCTCCTCTTGGTGACTTTATTGGAGACGAGGCTTATGCAATCGATTTCAAGTTAACGAGAACTACACGCAAGGGGAAGTTAAGCCGTTGTAGATGTAAGGAGTTAATTTCAAAACATGTAATTCAGTGCCCTAATCAAAGAGAACTGAAATTCGTCTAGTTCCCTGATTCTGTGGGTTCTTTTCCTTGGTAATCATGGACCTTCCTCAAAATTAAACAATCAGCTCTTGCTGGGACCTGTTTGTGTGTTGTATTTCTGTATGTTTTAAAATAGATTTCAGAGTGGAGAGAGGAGCCACAGAACCTCCCCAAGATCAATGGGGATGGGGTGGGTTCTGGGGGGAGGGAGCCTCACTTATTGTGGGGAACAGACTTCCTGGAATAATAACAAAAAAACACCCAAAATACTTCTCCTTAGTGTGTTGGAGCATGGTGTGTGTGTGTGTGTGTGTATGTGTGTTTGTGTGTGTGTGTGTGTTTGCATAGTGACTGGAGCTGCCCCTGTCTGGATTTCTGAGAATGTCAGGTGACCACCAAGGCTCTGTCTGTGGTCATCTGCCCGCTGCTCCTTCCTTACCCCCTGGGAATTGCTGGGAATTCTCAGAGTCCCCTCGAATGCAAATTTAACGTACCTATAACCTAACCCCACACACAGAGAGAGGGGATAATCTCATCAGAATTCTCAATGGGTGATTTTGCCCCTAGGAGACATCTGACCACGTCTGGAGACTTTTCTGGTTGTCATCAGGGGTGGAGGTGAATGCTACCACCATGAGATTCCTACAATGCACGGGACAGCCCCACAACAAAGAATTACCAAGTCTAAAATATCAGTTAGTGCTGAAGTTAAGAAACCCTGCTCTAAGGGGCACGTGGGTGGCTCAGTCGGTTAAACAACCAACTTTTGATCTCAGCTCAGGTGGACTTCAGGGTCGTGCATTGGGCTCTGCGCTGGGCATGGAGGCTGCTTTAAAAAAAAAAAAAAAAAAAAAAGGAAAGCCGCTCTAAAAATGGGGAGCAATTCTGCACTCCCGGAGACAGGGGGAAAAGGTCAAGTATTCCCCCCAGGTAAGCATAAAATGAGCCTTAAAAATCCTATCCCCACGACTCATCCCTAAGTGTCCCTCCTTGTGTGAACATCTGGCGCACCAGGCAGAAATTCAGACTCTCGGGATTCAAATTCCCATCCTGCTACCTGCTAGCTGTGTGACCTTGGGCAAGTCACTCGAGTGAGTGAGACTTTGGGCAAGACTCTCCATCAATTTATTGGCTCTTCAAACCACTAAACATCATAGTATCCCCTTCACAGGTTTGCAATATGGGTGAAACAGACCGTTGTAACACGGAGCACGCACGGAGCACGCGCTGGTCAGGTATTTGCTATTGCTACTAAGCCTTTTCCATTCGCTATCACTTCCCCTCCAATGCGGCCAGCAATTTCATCTGTGGCTCAAGCTGAGGAACCACTTTGGCACCCAGCATGGGACGATAAAGCGACGGTGGGAGACTTCCTGAGAGACAGACCGTTATTCTGCTGGACAGGCAAGTTGGGGATTTGCGGGGGTAGTTCTGATTTCATGTGGCTTTTGCCTTAGGGCCTGCCCCACCCCACTCCCATGTGACGCCCTGGGGCATCTGGGACCAAGGAACAAGGAGTTTCTGGATTCACGATTCTGGCTTGGATGAAGACCCACCAGCCCGTCATGACTGTTAAGCTCAAAATCAGACCTAAGAACGCTATCCGCAGCAAGAAGAAACCAGCCTACTTCGGGGGAACGCCCCTGCACCCCATGACCTTTGGGTCTAAATGAATTTTGTGAAGACAGTGCCTTGAAAGTATACATATAACTTTCAAGAGGATAGAGTCTCGGTCTCCCGTGTGACAGTCTCAAGTGATAGGTGACATCCTGTTCCGACTGAGGACGTGCCTCCTCCTTGGCCCCGCCCACAGGAGCAGGACACAGGAGTCACAAGAAAGCAGGTACGAGGTACCGTTTATGAAGCCCCTACAAGGTGTCAGGGGGTCCCACTCGGCTGGTTCGATACATTTGGTACCTCCTCTAGTCCTCTTTTGGCAACCTTACGATGGAGCAAACATTATCCCCATTTTACAGATGAGAAAATGGAGGATTCGGAAGGTATTCTGACTCATTCAAAGTCAACATCGAGAGTACAGGGTTAACATCAGGCCTGCCTGGGAATGATTTCGGTCTCCCACAGCAGTGTGGCCTCTGCCCACTCAGAGTGTGGCACTGCCCTGAGTTGGAAGAACTGGACCTCAGAGAACAGAATCACAGAAAAGGTTGGTAGGACATACCCTAACATGGCCCATGTAGGTGGCAGAGCACAGGGAACTGTGTGTATGGATGGTAGCTGAATCTTGCGATGAAAGGAAGATGTGGTGCCTCACGTCCTTCCATAGGATGGGTGAATTGATGTAGTTTTAACTGAACACCTATTGTGTCTTGTGAGGCTGTCGGCCAAGGTGAACCCTTAACCAAGTTAGTTGGCTAGAGAATGGTGAAACCAAGATCCAAACCTGGGTCTGTCTGATCTTGAGTCCGGGCTCCCCCAAAGCAGCTGGGAGCCCAGAGTATTCACTCAAAGTTGGTCCGCAGCACAGCATGGCGAAAATACAGTTTATTCTATGGCTCAGCAACTTCCCTTCTGCCCAAGAGAACTGGAAACATACACTCACAGAAAAAATTGTACAAGGACGTTCAAGGCAACACTTCTCATAAGAACCAAAAAGCAAAAATAATGCAGATGTCCATCAACAACAAGGGGATAAATAAATTGCTCTAGCCATATGATGAGATACTATCCAGCCATAAAACAGAATGAAGAAATGTCAAAACACAGACAAACTTAGAGAACGTGATGCTCAGTGAAAGAAACCAAACAAAGGGCCACATGCGGTGTGATTCCATCTCTATAAAATGTCCAGAGCAGGGAAATTCATCGGAACAGAAAGTAGATTGGTGGTTGCCAGGGTGCTGGGGGAGGGGCATGTGGGAAAAGCGACTGCTGAATGCGCACAGGGCTTCCATCTGGGGTGATGAAAAAATTCTGGAACTAGACAGTGGTCATGGTTGCACAACCCTGTTAATACACTAAAAACCACACTGAGCTTGCATTCTTGGAAAGGGTGGCTTAGGGTATATGAGCTATATTCCAATTTAAAATACACACAACACAATATGGCACCGAAAGCAACAGATGACCCTTCTCTCATACCATCTCCCCTTCAGAGTCAATCTGGCACCCATTTCAATAGGAATTCCCAAATAGTAATTCTGGCCCTATACTAGTGGGCCTTAACTTTTTTAGATCATGGGCCTAATAGAGTCCTTTTCCCAATGGCACACACATATGAGACTTAGAGAATAGTTTCCAGAGGGTTCCTGGACCTCCTGGAGCCCCTCCATCGAGCTCATTAAGAACCCCCTTTACATCCTGCTTTCCCAGGGGAGGGGGCCTTATTTATCCTCAGGATTGTTGAGCCCTATCTACATTCTTGAGCATCAAAGCTAAGGAAAGATACTATTTTAAATGCACACTCCTGGATGGGAGGAAGCAAGATGGCAGAGGAGTAGCAGACTGAAATGAAATTGGGTCCCATGAGTTCAGCTAGACAGTTATCAAACCATTCCAAACACCTACAAACTCAACAGGAGATAGAAGAGGAAGAGCAGCAATTCTAGGAACAGAAAAGCGACCACTTTCTGGAAGGTAGGACGTGCAGAGAAGTGAATCCCAGGCAAAGGGAAGACAGACCGCAGGGGAGGGGCTGGCTCCCAGCAAGCCACAAAGCAGCGGAACACAAAATCAGAAATGTTCGAATTCTGCTCCACTGAGGGACGTCGCTCCAGAGGCTAAGCAGGGGTGGTACCCTCATGGGGACAGTGAGGTCTCAGGTCCCACGGGGTGACAGAAAGACCAAGGATGTCTGAGTGTGGCAGAGTTCCCAGGTACGGCTGGGTCCCCCAATAATGGGTCCATGGTCAAAGGAGAGAGACTGATACAAAGCGAAGGTCACGCAAATCTTTATTTCGCACCAAGCATCGAGAATCAAACTGACCGGTCAGGGCCGTCTCTTGCAAAGAGGCAATCCCTCTCTTCTTTACAGACTAGCTTTTAAGGGCAAGAGCCATGTGGTTGGGCCTGGCCATGCACAGGTGACCAATGAGATTGTAACACAGAGAAAGCTGCACAGTCCTGCTAGATCACACATAAGTGACCAACTGAATTACAATTTACCCTATAGTAGATATATGAATTAGCCTATCACCTTGGTCAGAATTGGCGCCCAAAGGGCGGGGCCCATACTCCTTGGTAGTTAGGGAGACAGTATGCGCCCCCACCGACTGGATACCTCTACCTGGCCTGATCCACCCTTGTATTTGGGCTTTGTGACCTGGGACTGGTTTCCGGGACTTGTTTTTCAGTAGGTTCCCTGAAGGGGAGGTTGGGGGCAGGGGCAGGATGGAGCTGCTCTGGCTAAACAGGCCCTTACAGTACGAGAGTGGGGAAGCCAGCTACAGAGACGGAGCCAAGGAGGGGTCTCTCAGCTAGGGGGTTCCCTTAAATCGTGATCCAAGGCACAAGCCACTGCTCTTCAGGCAGGGACCCCACAAGTGGCAGATCTGGGGAGACACCCCCTTCCTCTTCTGGGAGAAGTGTTGCAGGAGTGTGCTGCAGAAATCAGCTGGGTTTGGAGACTCCAAATGGGGCCGTGTGCCAGAGAGAGAAACACTTGGGCACAGGCTGGGGGAGCTCAGAGTGTGGCCAGAGACCAGGGAGATGGGACGGATTGACTGCTTTTCTCTGAGCGCGCAATGAAGAGTGGGGCCTGAGCTCTCGGCTCCTCCAGGGCCAGAGAATGGAAGACAGCCATTTTCATTCCCGCCTTCCAAAGTGGTACGGAAAGCGTTCAGGGAAAAAAAGCTCCCGAGCACAAACTCGAGCAGATTACTTAGCCTGGCCCCTGGCAAGGATGGTGTAATTCCACCTTGGGCAAAGACATTTAAGAATCACTGCAAAAGGCCCCCACCCCAGAAGATCAGCAAAAACATCCAGCCAAGAGCAAGTTTACCCACTAACGAGAACTGCGGAATTCCAGAGCGAGGGGAAAGTAACACTGAGAATTCATGGCTATTTCCCCATGATTCTTTAGTCTTGCAAAGTTTTTGTTTTTTAATTTTTTTTTCTTATTCTATTTCTTTAATTTTTCCTCTTTCCTCTTTTAACATTTTCCAACTAGTTTATCTTAACAATATGGGTTTTTTTAAAGATTTTTTATTTTTTTATTTGACAGAGATCACAAGTAAGCAGAAAGGCAGGCAGAGAGAGAGAGGGAAGCAGGTTCCCCGCTGAGCAGAGAGCCTAATGTGGGGCTCGATCCCACACCATTTAGCCACCCAGGCGCCCCCTTAACAATACGTTAAAAAAAAAAACTTACTAAATCTTCATTATTATAGCCATATTTTATCCCTTCATTGTATTTAACCTTATTTTTTGTATACATATAGGTTTTTTCTCTTTAACGTTTTGGGATACAATTTCTTCTAATAGATCAAAATATACCCTAAATCTAGCACATGCCGCTGTTCTAGTCTCCAGCCCAATTAAATTCTCTCCTCCTTCTTTTTCTCTTTTTCCAACCAATTTATCTTAGCAATTCCTTTTTATCCTTTTTTAGAATTTCTTAAAAATTTTTCATCTTTACAGTCATCTTCCAACCCTTCATGGTGTTTATCCTTATTGTTGTATATATATAAGTTTTCTTTCTTTAAAATTGGGAGGTAGTATCTTCTGAGACCAAACTACACCCAAATTCAAGTGGGTGGCTCTGTTCTATTCATCAGTCTAATATATATATAGGGGATAAAAAGAAATAAAAATTAAATATATATATATATTTAATATATATATATTTAATTTTTATTTCTTATATATATTATTATTTATATATATATTATTATTTATTATATATATTATTATTTTTTATTTCTTATATACTATATATATTATTTCTTATATATATATTTAATTTTATTTCTTATATATATTTAACATATATATATATTTAATTTTTATTTCTTTTTTCCCCTTCTCCCCCGGTTTTCAGTCTCTTCTGATTTGGTTAGCATACATTTTTCTGGGGTCTTTGCCACCCATTTATTTATTCTCTCATTCATATATTCTTTTTTTTTTTAAGATTTTTATTTATTTATTTGACAGAGAGAAATCACAAGTAGATGGAGAGGCAGGCAGAGAGAGAGAGAGAGAGAGGGAAGCAGGCTCCCTGCTGAGCAGAGAGCCCGATGCGGGGCTCGATCCCAGGACCCTGAGATCATGACCTGAGCCGAAGGCAGCGGCTTAACCTACTGAGCCACCCAGGCGCCCCTCATTCATATATTCTTATCTGGATAAAATGACAAGCCAGAAAAACACACCAGAAAAAAAAAGAACAAGAGGCAGTACTGAAGGTTAGGGACGTAATCAATACAGACATTGGTAATATGTCAGAGCTACAGTTCAGAATGATGATTCTCAAGGTGCCAGCTGGGCTCAAGAAAGGCATGGAAGATATTAGAGAAACATTGTCTGGAGAAATAAGCCCTTTCTGGAGAAATAAAAGAACTAAAATCTAACCAATATGAAATTTAAAAAAGCTATTAATGAGGAGCAATAAAAAATGGAGGCTCTTACTGCTAGGATAAATGAGGCAGAAGAGAGAATTAGTGATATAGAAGACCAAATGATGGAGAATAAAGAAGCTGAGCAAAAGAGAGACAAACAACTACTGGACCATGAGGGGAGAATTCAAGAGATAAGTGATACCATAAGATGAAACAACACTAGAATAATTGGGATCCCAGCAGAAGAAGAAAGAGAGAGGGGGGACAGAAGTCATATTGAAGCACGTTATAATAGAGAATTTCCTAATATGACGAAGGGAACGAGCATCAAAATCCAGGAAGCACAGAGACCCCCCTCAAAATCAATAAAAATAGGTCCACAACCCGTCATCTAAAAGTAAAACTTATAGGTCTTAAAAGAAAATCCTGAAAGCAGCTCAGGACAAGAAGTCTGTAACATACAATGGTAGAAATATTAGATTGGCAGCAGACTTATCCACAAAGACCTGGCAGGTCAGAAAGGACTGGCATGATATATTCAGAGCACTAAATGAGAAAAACATGCACCCAAGAATACTATATCCAGCTAGGCTATCCTGAAAATAGATGAAAAGATAAAAAGCTTCCAGGACAAACAAAATTAAAAGAATTTACAAACACCAAACCAGCCCTACAGGAAATATTGAAAGGGGTCCTCTAAGCAAAGAGAGAGCCTAAAAGTAGTAGACCAGAAAGGAACAGAGACAATATACAGTAACAGTCACCTTAAAGGCAATACAATGGCACTAAATTCATATCTCTCAATAGTTACCCTGGATGTATATGGGCTAAATGCTCCAATCAAAAGACAAAGGGTATCAGAATGGATTAAAAAAAAAAAAACATCAATATGCTGTCTACAAGAAACTCATTTTAGACCCCAAAACACCCCCAGATTTAAAGTGAGGGGGTGGAAAACTATTTACCATGCTAATGAACATCAAAAGAAAGCTGGGGTGGCAATCCTTTATAACAGATAAATTAGATTTTAATCCAAAGACTATAATAAGAGATGAGGAAGGATACTGTATCACACTCAAAGGGTCTGTCCAACAATAAGATCTCATAATTTTAAGTATCCGTGCCCCTAACATGGGAGCAGCCAACTATATAAACCAATTAATAACAAAATCAAAGGGGTGCCTGGGTGGCTCAGTGGGTTAAGCCACTGAGCTCGGGTTGTGTTCTCAGGGTCCTGGGATCGAGACCCGCATCGGGCTCTCTGCTCGGCGGGGAGCCTGCTTCCTCCTCTCTCTCTGCTTGCCTCTCTGCCTACTTGTGCTCTCTCTCTCTATCTCTCTGTGAAATAAATAAATAAAATCTTAAAAAAAAAATCTCCCAACAAACAAGAGCCCAGGGCCAGACAGCTTCTCAGGGAATTCTACCAAGCATTTAAAGAAGAATTAATACCGATTCTCCTGAAAATGTTCCAAAATATAGAAATGGAAGAAAAACTTCCAAACTCATTTTTTGAGGCCAACATTACCTTGATCCCAAAACCAGACAAAGACCCCATCAAAAGGAGAATTACGGACCAATATCCTTGATGAACATGGATGTGAAAATTCTCACCAAAATACTAGCCAATAGGATCCAACAGTACATCAAAAGGATTATTCACCACGACCAAGTGGGATTTATTCCAGGGCTGCAAGGTTGGTTCAATATCCACAAATCAATCAATGTGATACGATACATTAATAAAAGAAAGAACAGGAACCATATGATACTCCCAATAGATGCTAAAAAAGCATTTGACGAAGTACAGCATCCTTTCTTGATCAAACCTTTCACAGTGCAGGGATAGAGGGCACATACCTCAATATCATCAAAGCCATCTATGAAAATCCTACAGTGAATATCATTCTCAATGGGGAAAAACTGAGAGCTTTTCCCCTAAGGTCAGGAACAAGGCAGGGATATCCACTATCACCACTGCTATTCAACATAGTACTAGAAGTCCTAGCCTCAGCAATCAGACAACAAAAAGAAATTAAAGACATCCAAACTGGCAAAGAAGAAATCAAACTCTCCCTCTTTGCAGATGATATGATACTTTATGTGGAAAACCCAAAAGATTCCACTCCAAATCTTCTAGAACTTGGACAGGAATTCAGTAAAGTGTCAGGATATAAAATTAATGCACATAAATCAGTTGCATTTCTATACACCAACAACAAGACAGAAGAAAGAGAAATTAAGGAGTCAATCCCATTTACAATTGCACCAAAAACTGTAACATACCTAGGAATAAATCTAACCAAAGAGGCAAAGAATCTGTACTCAGAAAACTATAAAGTACTCATGAAAGAAATTGAGGAAGACACAAAAAATGGAAAAATGTTCCATGCTCATGGATTGGAAGAACAAATATTGTGAAAATGTCTATGCTATCTAAAGCAATCTACACATTTTGTGCAATCCATATCAAAATATCATCAATTTTTTTTCAATGAAATGGAACAAATAATCCTAAAACTTATATGGAACCAGAAAAGATCCCAGATAGCCAGAGGAATGTTGAAAAAGAAAGCCAAAGTTGGTGGCATCACAAGTCCAGACTTCAAGCTTTATTACAAAGCTGTCATCATCAAGACAGTATGGTCCTGGCACAAAACAGACACATAGATCCATGGAACAGAACAAAGAGCCCAGAAATACACCCTCAACTCTACAGTCAACTAATCTTCAACAAAGCAGGAAAGAAATTCCAATGGAAAAAAGGCAGTTTTGGGGCACCTAGGTGGCTCAGTGGGTTAGAGCCTCTGCCTTCAGCTCAGGTCATGATCCTGGGGTCCTGGGATTGAGCCCTACATTGGGCTCTCTGCTCGGCGGGGACCCAGCTTCCTCCTCTCTCTCTGCCTGCCTCTCCACCTACTTGTGATATCTGTCTGTTAAATAAATAAATAAAATATTTTTTAAAAAAAGAAAGAAGGAAAAAAAGGCAGTCTCTTCAACAAATGGTGTTGGGAAAATTGAACAGCCACATGCAAAAGAATGAAACTGGACAGCTTCGATACACCACACATAAAAATAGACTCAAAATGGACGAAAGACCTCAATGTGAGAAAGGAATCCATCAAAATGCTTGAGGAGAACACAGGCAGCAACCTCTTTGACCTCAGCTGCAGCAACTTCTTCCTAGAAACATTGCCAAAGGCAAGAGAAGCAAGGGCAAAAATGAACTATCGGGACTTCATCAAGATCAAAACTTTTGCACAGCAAAGGAAACAGCCAACAAAACCAAAAGACAACTGACAGAATGGGAGAAGACATTCGTAAATGACATATCAGATACAGGGCTAGTATTCAAAATCTATAAAGAATTTATCAAACTCAACACCCAAAGAACAAATAATCCAATCAAGAAATGGGCAGAAGACATGAACAGACATTTCTGCAAAGAAGACATCCAGATGGCCAACAGACACATGAAAAAGTGCTCCACAACATATGGCATCAGGGAAATAAAAATCAAAACCACAATGAGATACCACCTCACGCCAGTCAGAATGACTAAAATTAACAAGTCAGGAAACGACAGATGTTGGCAAGGATGTGGAGAAAGGGGAACCCTCCTACACTGTTGGTGGGAATAAAAGCTGGTACAGCTACTCTGGAAAACAGCATGGAGGTTCCTCAAAAAATTGAAAATAGAGCTACCCTGGGACCCAGCAATGGCACTACTGGGTATTACTCTAGATACAAATGTAGTGATCTGAAGGGGCACGTGCTCCCGAATGTTCATAGCAGCAATATCCACAACAGCCAAACTATGGAGAGAACCTAGATGCCCATCAACAGATGAACAGATAAAGAACATGTGGTATATACACAATGGAATACTATGCAGCTAACAAAAGAAATGAAATCTTGCCATTTGCAACAACATGAATGGAACTAGACGGTATTATGCTAAGTGAAATAAGTCCAGCAAAGAAAGACAATTATCATATGATCTCTCTGATATGAGGAATTTGAGAGGCAGGGTGGGGGGGTTGGGGTTAGGGAAGGAAAAAAATGAAACAAGATGGGATCGGGAAGGAGACATCTCACAAAACAAACTGAAGGTTACTGTGGGGAGGGGGGCGTGAAGGGGGGATTGGGTTATGGACATTGGGGAGGGTATGTGATATGGTGAGTGCTATGAAATGTGTAAGCCTGATGATTCACAGACCTGCACCCCTGGGGCAAATAATACATTATATGTTAGTAAAAATAATTAGTAAAAAATAAAAAAATTAAAAATAAATAAATGTACACTCCCAGGCCCATCTCCTAGGGATCTGGTTAAGGAGGTGCAGGGCTGTGCCCAGAAATCTACAGGAGGCACACTGGAGAGTTCTGGAAGAGGTGGCTCTGAGACACACATGGGTCTGGGAGCTACTGCCTCCCAGGCCTCGGAATGCGGCCCAGAAGATCCCCTGAGCTCTCAGCCTCTCTCCCTAGCTGTCCACCAAATCTGCCAATTAGACATCCCAGCACAACCCAACAGCGACCTCCTGAACCCAACATGCTGACTCCTTTGCTGGGATCACTGGGCCAGAAACCTGGCCATCACCCTTGTCTGTCCCTGTCCCCACCCCACATATCGACCATCACCAAGGCCAGCAGATTCTATCCTCTATGTGCCTCTAGGCATCCCCACCTCTCTCTAGCACCCCTACCAGCACCATGGTCCAAGCTCCCAGCTTCTCCTCCTTGCTTCCATCTGCTGCCACCATCCATTCTCTGTCCTGCAGATCTGATCCTGTCACTGCCCCGCACAAAACTCTCCTGCACTGAGCGGACTCTCGAACTGCCCTGTCCAATATGGTAGCTGCATGTGGCTATTTGAGTTCTATGTCCCAAGTTCTGCCCAAGTTCACACTCATCATGTATCAATGCTCAAGAGCCACACATGGCTGGTGGCTACCATATTGGCTAGCACAAGTATAGCACACTCCCATCTTCACAGAACGTTCTAGTGGACAGCAGAACTCTACAGCTTTGCTTGGGATCTCTTCGGGGTCTGGCCCCAGCCTCTGCTCAGACCACTCCCCAGCATCCCTGGCCACAATGAACCACTCTCATCTCCCTAAAGTCGTGCTTTCCCCTCTAAATCTTTGCACATCATACCCTTCCTGCCTTCCTAGCTTGGCTAACTCCTACTCATTCTTTGGGTCTCAGCTGTCACTTCTCCCCTACGCAGGACAAGTACCCAAACTTTGTTCAATCACAGCATGTAAAACACTGAGTCATGAGAGCCATGGACACATCTACACCCATTACCCCCATACCAACAATTTTCAACTAGAGGCAAGTTTCCTCCAATGCCCAGGGGACACCTGGCAGAGTCTGGATTCATTACTGGTGAGGTGGTCCTGGCATCCGGTCCTAAAATGCCCAGGATAACCTTCGCAGCAAAGAATCACCTGGCCCAAAATATTGGCAGTGTTGAGTTTAGCCATCCCTGCTCTGGATAGGACAGCTCCATAAAGGAAGGGTGCATGTCCTGTATAGTGTGTGTCCCCCCCGACCACAATCTAGAGTGGAGCATTTAAGAAGCCCAGATGTTCTGTAAGATTTTCCCCCACGATTTCAGTTCTCTTACAGTGCCTTACAACGACATTCACTGGTCATGACAGCAGACTGAATAATGGCCCCTCAAAATATCCAAGGCCTAACCCCTGGAACCTGTGAATGTCACTTTATACAGCAAAAGGGACTCTGCATATCCCATGCAGTGAAGGATCTTGAGATCTTGAGATGGGGTAATTATCCCGGATTATCCCGATGGATTCTAAATGCACTCACAAGCAAGCCTAGCAGAGGAAGACCGGGACATTGACAGAGACCATGCAATGTGAAGACGGAACAGAGAAATTCCAAGATGCTACGACGCTGGCCTTGGAGATGGGGGAAGGGGCCCCACCCAGCATCCACTGGAAGCTAGGAAAGGCAAGGGAAGGACGGATCTTCTCCTACAGCCTCGAGCAGGATGTGGCCCTGCTGATGCCTCTTCTTTTTTTTATTTTTTATTTTTTTTGTGTGCCAGTGAAACTGATTTTGGACTTCTGGCCTCCAGAATTGTGCGTTCTGAACAGAAAGACGTTTCTGTGATTTATCCCGTATTACCCCGCTCCTGGACCTGCACAGAAGCAAGCAGGCAGGCTACAGGATGATGTTCGGGAGAACTCGTGCTGCAAGAATGATCTCGGGAGCGTGGTTGTTTCCATACATGATCTGGCCTCCAGCTCGGAACTGGCCCTTCTGTCCTGGGCGCCAAGGGCTATGAATCTTGTCACACCTCCCCTCCTGGTCCAGGCTGGGCTGTGTCCCCCCGGAATGGAATCCAGAACCCAGGACGGGAGGCAGACATGCATAGCCCAGGCTCCTTAAAAATATAGAAACATGATAACACGGAAATGCAGTTCGCTCCAACTGCAAATAGGCAGACAAAGACTCAATTTCAAACCCTGTCATTTGCCCTATAAGTAATGGCCTTTATGGGGATGGTCGGCTGGAACGCTCAGCAAGGGTAGGAAGCCTCTCACTTGGGACTCCAGTCCGGCTGTCTCTGCGGGGCTTCCCCAGCTGGTGAGGCTAGAAGCTCTAAGAGCCTGATTTGATTTAACTCTGCCTTATTCTCATTTATTGCCTACTATTACCTTCATCTGTGGGTAGATTCCTTTCCTCTCCTGGCACTATTAGGTTTCTATAGTAATAATAAAGTTGTCTTTCGTTTTCAAAACCCAAAGAGGGCTGTTGTGAATCTTTTGCTCGGAATACCGTAGAAGGATAAATTTCTGCTGTTTCTAGGCCAACGATTTTAGAGTCATCTGTAACGGCAGCCCTAGGACACTCATAGGGTCATATTCCAATGTGGGGTATATTGGATTTGGGTCAGAGAGCTGGAAAGGAAGGGCGTTTAGGGGAGAGAACCCCACCCTGCTGGCTCGGAGGGTGTGAAAGCGAGGTGGTAAGGGTACCTGAGGCATGCGTTTCTAGCTGCGGTGGCCACCCAGGTCAACAGTAACGGTGTCCGTGGGTCATTCCTCACACCCTAGTCCTGCTGCCTTCTGGGTTGTGGAAGGTCTCTGGAAGGCAAGGGACTCAACCCAGGATGCTAGGTCTGTCTGGCACTGAAGCAAGGATTAGAATAAAAACAGAAGCTCTCGCCCAGCTCTCCAGCCTCCCTGCCAACCCTTCTCCCTTTCCCCACCAGCCTCCAGACATAGGGGCCTTTCTCTGCCCTTCCAACACAGCCTCAGGGCCTTTGTACCTGCTATTCTTCTGCTTGGAACACTCTCCCTCCAGAGTCTCCCATGGCTGGCTGCTTCTCATCATTCAGGTCTCAGTGCAAATACCAGCTCCTCAGAGAGACCCTCCCTGGCTGCAATCGTGCCAGCGGACTTCCCATCACTTTCTGTCCACCACCTGCTGATTTTTCTTCCCCAAAATCTTCTCACACTGTGTAACTATCTCAATACTATCTTCATTTGCCTGCAGCCCAGAGTGCAGGCCCAAGGATGGCCTGGGATCTTGTCTGATCTGCCCACGGTATGTCCCTAGACCCATGCCTGGCACACACCAGATGCTCAACACATTCTGAATGAATGAATGAATGAATGAATGAATAAGTGGGCAAGTGAAGGAGAATGAATATGCAGCTTTGGAGAATGCTTGCTAAACACTAGGTCCTAACGCACCTGATCTTGGCTTTCCGAAAGGCCAGCTCCTCTTCATTACCGAAGTCCAAAGACACATCCTCAGTATCATCCACCAGGGCCTGGGGGACACCAAGCGTGGATGGCAGGCGGTGGCCATCCCCACCCCTACCCTCTCTGCTGGAAGGGCCCCTCCCCCCGCGGCTGCAATCCGAGGCCTTCTGTCCATCTGGGGTGCGGCCCAGGCCCCCGTCGCCCATCCTTCCTCCAGTCCTCCCCTCTCCCTCCTCCTCACAGCCCCACTCCCTTGCCCGGAGCTCTCGCAGGCTCCTCCCGTCCTCTCCCTCAACCTTCCGCCCCAGCATCCCCGCGGCCCTACCTGCTTCATGCTTCCCAGAGCGCACCTGGAGCCCACAGCCCAGGCTCCGGCTCCGGCTCCGGCTCCCGCCTGGCCGGAATGCCCGGAGGCTGGGGAGCCGCGGCCCCTCCGCCCAAGCTGGCGCCCTGCGGTGCAGGTCTCGGGTGGGGGCGGGGCGCGCAAGGCCCGCGGGGCGCGCGGGGCCCAGAGCGCAGTCGCAGGCTGGGGAGGTGGGCTCGGCGGCCCGGGAGGGGGCGGGGCTTGGGAGGGTCCCAGACCCAGGGCTCGCTGGGGAAAGGCGCCTGAAAGGGAAAGACCTGACTCCCAGGCTGGAGGGACGGAGGGCCTCCGTGGGCACGGAGTGGACGATTCGGGCTCAAAGGCTCACTCGGGGACCGTGAACAGTAATCCAGGGAGGAACAGAGCGGGGGTGGGTTGGTGAATGAGGAGGATGTCCCGTAGTTGTCGGGCCAGGTGAGGGAACGAATGAATGAATGAATGAATGAATGCCAGGGTCGGATAGCCTCATTTAGGGTTTGGAGAAAGCCAGGGTCTCCCAAGTCTCCGGTCCCAAGAATTCCCTGGGGCCCTTCTTAAAAAGCAGATTCCCAGGCCCAGCTCTGGAGATTGGGAAGGCCTGGAACGCAGGCAGAGGAATCTGCCTTTTAATAGGTGAATCTGCTGACCTCAGTGAGATCGTCCTTCATCCGGGCGCCAGACACTATTGGTGGCGGTAACATCCAGGACGGTAAGACCTTCCCAGGTATCTCCGGGGAAAGAAGGCTTGCCATCTGCAAGTGTTGTTTGCAAGGACAATGTCACTCCCCTCCTTTCTGTCTTCTCCCTCTCCTGACCCCCCTCTTCCCCCCACCCAGGAGCAGAGGGCTGAAAGTCTATATGCCAAGGCCACTAGTTCTGCCTTTGCCCTCTTGTCATGGGCAGTAGGGGCTTGTCCGCATCTCCGGTGACCTGCAAAAAGGCCACTGGTCCACAATCTCCTGACACAATTCATTCACTGGTGGCCTCCTGAAGAGATGAATGACCTGGGGGGTGCCAAGGAGGAGTAGGAAACAGCTGTCAGGAGCTGCCTTAGGTCTGATCCGTGGGTGAGCATTCCTCCCTTTCCCCCCACTGACCCTACAAAGGGCTTGGCAAGTGCATGTGCGGGGAGCATGCTTTCTTGGGGGACAGGATGCCACCTTTGGGGTCAGCAGGTCTGGGCTGCCTGAGAAGCATCTCTCTAACAAGTTCCCAGGAGATACTGATGCCACAGGCCCCCAGCCTTCCTATGAACCCTAACGATCTGCACTACCAAACCCCAGATTCTAGAAAGGCCCGTTGTCTCTTCCAGCTCGAAGCTTGCTCCAGGCATAGGTGAGTGTCACACTGGGAAGCTGGGGGACCCTAAGCTTCCCCTACCCCACTAGTCCCCAGCTGTCTGGGATGCTCAGGGGAAGGGCAGGTGGAGGTTGAGAAGCCGTTGCGAAACATTTAGGGGCTTTTCCTCTAACCCTGCGAACCACCAGCTGTTGTTAGCTGTTAAGTTGGGGCTCAGCGAGTCCCCAGGGGGGTGAGAAGGTAGGAAAACCCCCTTGGAAACCCCATGTGGGGACAAACTGTCATTCTTGGCCATCAGGTTGGGCGTGCTGAGAATTAGCCATGGCCTTGCCATGTGGAAGTCACCCCACAAACACAAGGTCACACCACTCTCCCCCTTCCTGACCACATCAGAGCACAGGCTGAGGATATAGATGCCGGGGCCAGACCTGGGGCATTCCTTCCCCAGGAGACAAAGCTGTCTCTGAACATGCACCCAATTGTCCCTCTGCAGAGTCAGCCAATAGAATTTGGGTGTGGGGTGGGCAGAGAATCCATCAGTTCTGCAGGGAATAATACATCATTACCTTTGACATGCGGTGAACACTGACTCACACTGCTACCACTGAACATGCCCGCTGGGATCGTAACCCTAGTCACCTTTTGCTGGTCATGGCTCAGAGGACCTTGGGAAGCAGAGTTTCAAAGAGTAAGCCCACCTCTGATCCCTGGTCCTAGGGCTCCTGGTTCAGGCAGGCACCAGTCCCTGGACGGCAGTTGGAGGTCAACACACAGAGTTGGGCAGGCCTGGATGGGAACATACTCTACCACTTCCTCTCTGGGCAGCCTTGGGCCAGGGACCTCATCTCTCTGGCCTCAGTCTCCACATCTATAAAATGGGGCCACATCTCCCCTTTTCCCCATCATCACAGATGACACAAGACCTGGAGAAAACACATGGCAAATGCCCTCCTCACAGCTGGGGTTCAGGAGATAGCGGCTCTGGTGATTGTGACTTCAGTCACCAGCAGGGCCAGTGAGCCCCATGTCAGAGTCACTCCTTCCGCCAAGAGGCATCCGTCCTAATGGGGGAATAGGAACTGCCCTTTCCCAAACACCTACTGTGGGCCCAACTCTGTGTCCCCGGGACATATGACAGCTGGGACAGAAGACCCAGCATGGCCCTTTCTCCCACATGGAACCCCAGGAGCCCCAGGGCAGAAAGCAGGGAGTTGGGTGTGAACGGACATGGCTGAAGGCTGGGGCCTGGAGTCCAACCAGGGAGGTGTGGGCAAAGTAGGTGCCAGCCTGGCTGGACTGTTCCCATCCTTACGCCGCGGGAGGACAGCTGGCCCAGGGGGTGGGCAGGAGTTCAGATCTGAGCTGCACTGTCCCCCTGCATCAGTCATAGCTGCAGCCTCCGGGCCTGTCTTCCCCAGGCCTACAGTTGCCCCTTGCCGTCAGCCCTGCCTTGCCACTGGCTGGACTCCCTAGGGTCTGCCCTGACCATTGTCCTGCCGTTCCACCTCTAATAGGGCCTTGCATCCCACAAGCGAAAAGAAGGAAGCCCAGTGAAATGGAATTTGAGGGAAACAACAAATCATTTCTTAGTGTAAGTATATCCCACACACTATCTGGGATATACTTATGCTAAAAAAAAGTATCAGTCTCTCACCCCAAATTCAAATTTACCTGGGGTCCTGTATTTCAGCTGGCAACCCTATGCCTCCATAAGATTGTCAGATGAAACCCCGTGAGGTGGGTGCACCCAAGCTCACAGGTCCCAAAGCTCCCACCCTGACCCTGGGCAGCTATCCCTGTGCCTCTCCCCTTCTTGCCTCCCACAGATGCTCCACCCACTTCACGGGGCTCCTCCCACCTGACCTCCATCCTTCATGCAGGCTACCAGGGCAGTGTGGCCAGGAAGCCAAAGCATGGGGCAGAGGGAGGAAAGTGGGTCCCTCCTGTGGGCTGTCCCTGGGGGTGCCTGTCTTCCTTGTTGGGGTCGGGTGGTGCCCAGGGCTACCCTGACAGAGTCAGCGGTGCCTGGATCTCGGTGAGATGGGGAGAGATTCGTGACCCTGCACACTCCCGGGGTCCTTCATTCACTCACTTGCCTACTCATCCACCTCTTCTGTGCTGATCTAGATCTAGACACAGGGCCCTACCCTCACCAAGCTGAGATTCTAGTTAAGAAAGAAATAACAATTAGCAAACCTAGGGCCACCTGCTGGCTCAGTCGGTTGAGCATCTGCGTTCAGCTCAGGTCGTGGTCCCAGGGTCCCGCATCTGGCTCCCTGCTCAGTGGGGAACCTGGTTCTCCATCTCCCTCTGCCTGCCACTCCCCCTGCTTGTGCTCTCTTTCTCTCTCTGTCAAATAAATAAATAAAATCTTAAAAAGAAAAAAAAGAGTCAACAGAAGAGAACAAAGGCATAGAGACACTGGGGGCTTAGTGGGGGCAGGGAGGGCCACTTGGAGCTTCTGCATTTTCAGCGCATGAACTTCGATGTGTGTGCTGGGGGGAGCATGGATGTGGAGGAAACAGCAGGTGCAAAGGTCCTGAACAGGGCAAGACCTGGGTATGTGCCAGCCATGGGCAGAGTCTGGCCAGCTGGCAGAGGGTAGCATGTCCTGTCCCACACAGCTTTGGGGGCCCAGATGGGAGTGAGGTGACGACCCAATGGGTCGGGGCAGCTAGAAGCCACCTGGCTGAGGACAGAGGCCCAGCTCTGCTGTTCCTCTCTCTGTACAGGCCCAAGCACAACCCTGGTGGCTTTGGGGGTGTAGGGTTCCTGCCAAATCCATGCTCGGTGGAAAGGTAAGAGAGCCTGGTCAGGGTCTTGTTAGCTGGAGACCTCTGGGTCTCTGACAGCCACCACCATTCACCCAGCAAACAGTTTACAGATAAGCCCTCGCCCTGCCTGTTCACCAGGTTCCCTGGCTCTGTCCCCACCCCACCCCTATGGCGAAATATCCTCTGCGGTCTCCCCAGCTGCCCCTGGGGCTGCAGGACGGTGGCCAGCTCAGGGCTGCCAGGCAGGCCGAGAACGCGGCTTCTGCCACCCCAGGGACACAACAGAACAGAGGCCGTGGGAGGATGCAAAGGAGTGACGGCCTGGGTCCTTCCACACATTGCCAGGAAAGAGGGAGAAGAACCTTCTGGTTTAAACACATTGACCCACGGGTGTGGATCACACGCAACGTGTGCACCTTACTACGGTGAGGTTTGAACAAGTATGGGAGGGCGTCTGGGGGGCTCAGTTGGTTGGGTGTCTGCCTTCAGCTCAGGTCGTGATCTCGGGGTCCGGGGATCGAGCCCCACATCGGGCTCCCTGCTCAGTGGGGAGTCTCCCGCTCCCTCTGGCTCTCCTCTCCTCCCCTGCTCATGCTCTGTCTCTCTCACTCATACTCTCTCTCTCAATAAAATCTTAAACACACACACACACACACACACACACAATGGGAAATAACACTCATGGGACAATCGGCGAATGAGTCCTGGAGGGGTAGCGGCTAGCAGGTGAGACCCCTAATACTAAGGATAATGATTCATTTTTTTTTAAGGCATAAGGATGATGTCGTGGCTTTTATTTTTTGTTTGTTTGTTTGTTTTTTAAAGATTTTATTTATTAATTATTAATTAATCACAAGTAGGCAGAGAAGCAGGCAGAGAGAGAGGAGGAAACAGGTTCCCTGCTGAGCAGAGAGCCCAATGCAGGGCTCGATCCCAGGACCCTGGGATCATGACCTGAGCCGAAGGCAGAGGCTTAACCCACTGAGCCACCCAGGGGCCCCAGTGTTGTGGCTTTTAAACGTTGGGATATAATTCACATACCATAGCATTCACACTTTTAAAGTATAACATGTGGTGATTTTCGTAGATTCACAAAGCAGTGCAACGGTCTCCTCTATCTAGTTCCAGGCATTCTCATGACCCCAATAGGAATTATTATATAATTTTCGGTCATCCCTCACTGTCCCCTCCCCAGCCCCACCCCAGCCCCTGGCAACTACTCACCTGCTTTCTGTCTCCTGGATTTGCCTGTCCTGGATGTCTCATAGACACAGAATCATACACCGTATGGTCTTTTGCTTCTCATGTTCGAAAGGTGCATTCCTCCTGCAACAGGTGTGAGAGGTTTGGTCCTTTGCGAGGCTATACAGTTCCCTGTATGGCCATAGGGCCCCTGGTTTAGCCCTTCGTCAGTTGATGGACAACTGTGTACCTTCTGGTCATTGGGAGCAATGCCGCTATGACATTCCTGCCCGAGGCTTTGGGCGGACATGGGTTCAGTTCCCTTGGCCTCATAGCTAAGAGTGGAATTGCTCGCAGCTTCGTGTTTCAGAAGAGTCCCTCTTTAGAGCTACATACCAACATAGTAAGGTGAAATGACAAGACATTGAGGCTTGCTTCAAAATCATATGGGGGCTGGGAGTGGGGTACCTGGGTGGCTCTGCTGGTTGGGTCTCTGACTCTTGATTTCAGCTCAGGCCATGATCTCAGGGTCCTGGGATCGGGCCTGCTTGGGGTGGGGTGGAGGGGGGGTGTGTGGTCCTTTCTCAGCAGGGAGCCTGCTTCTCCCTTTGCCTGCCACCCACCACCACTTGTGCTTGTGCTCTCTGTCTGACAAATAAGTAAATAAAATCTTAAAAATAAAATAATGTTTTTAATGTTGAGGCGTGTTTTACAGCGACTTTTCTGTCGCCTTTCAAATTGCCACGTAATTACCTCTGGCAATAGAAAGGTCACCAAAGGTGCCTCTGGGAGGCTCAGTCAGTCACGCCTCTGACTCTGGATCTCAACTCTTGATCTCAACTCTTGATCTCAGGCTCTTGAGTTCAAGGCGGATGTTGGGCTCTGCCCTGGGTGTGGAAGCTCCTTTAAAAAAAAAGGGGGGGGGGGGTCAGGTGAGCAGTGTATGTCATTTTATATCTCATAACCACATCTAAAAAAGCAAAAATAAAACAGAGGAAATTGATCTTAATCGTACTTTTCTTGAACCCACTATTTCCAAAACACAATCATCTTAACGTATGAGCCATTAAGAAATTATGAAAAAGATACTTTACATTCTGTTGTCCTGGAGGACCTTCCAGCCCTGGGTACAGCATGTCCCCATTTGGCCCCGCCCTTCTCAGGGGCTCCATGGTGATTCATGGCTCCAGATGGGACACGGCGGCTTTGGATCAGAGCACTGATCCGAAAGCTCTTGTGACTTCTATTTTAATTGGCTTTGTCCATCTACAATGAGAATGTGTGCCCACAAAGGCAGACACCCTTTGTGCCTTTCTAAGTGCTATACTGTGCATTGCCTAGAGATGGTGAGTAGGTAGTGAATGAAGGACCCCGGGAGTGTGCAGGGTAGGGAATCTCTCCCCATCTCACCGAGGTCCAGGCACCGCTGACTCTGTCAGGGTAGCCCTGGGCACCACCTAACCCCAACAAAGAGGAGAGGCGTCCCCAGGGACAGCCCACAGGAGGGACCCACCTTCCTCGCTCTGCCCCATGCTTTGGCTTCCTGGCCACACTGCCCTGGCAGTCAGCATGAAGGACAGAGGCCAGGTCAGGTGGGAGGAGCCCCGTGAAGTGGGCGGAGCATCTGTGAGAGGCAGGAAGGGGGAGAGGCACAGGGACAGCTGCCCAGGATCAGGGTGGGAACTTTGGGCCCCATTAGCTTGGGTGCACCCTGGCCTGCAGGCATAGGGTTGCCAGCTGAAATTCAGGACCCCAGGTACATTTGAATTTGAGGTGAGTGACTGATACTTTTTTTTAATGTAAGTATATTCCAGATAGTGCGTGGGATATACTTACACTAAGAAATGATTTGTTGTTTCCCTCAAGTTCCATTTCCCGTCTTTTTGCTTGTGAGGTCCTCAGTCCTGCTTGAGGAGGAACGGCAGAACTTCTGCCAGGTTCCAGGCGGGCAGATCTTAGGGCCAGCGAGATCTTCAGGAGTGCCACCCGCAGGAGTAAGGGGTTGATCTGTGTCTAGTGCCTGGCATGGAGATCTGTGTGCTGGCTGTCCTTCCAGCAGCTGTCACTCCTTGTCCCCTCTGCGCATTCTCTCCTTGCTGAGGCCTCCTTTTCTGAAGTCCTGCGAAGCTTCCTCTGTGCCCCAAGCTTGCTTCCTATCCAGTCTGCCCTTGTCTGGTAGGGAGACCCTTTCTTGGGGCCAACCGGGCATTCCCCCAAGAGGGGACATTCTGGACCATGGGGCCAGCTTCGATGTGCTTGATTGGCTTCCCAAGGAACTGGCAACCTGGCCAGGCCATGGAGGAGTCAGCATACGGGCCAGAGAAAGCCTCTTGTCACTCAAGGGCTGGGACCAAGGACAGAGATGGCAGGTCCACAGTAAGGCTAGCCTTCTTGTCCAGAAGCTGGGAGACTGGGCAATGGCTCTTACCCATCTTACAGCTCTGGCCTCCTCTTGGAGCAGGAAGAGCTTGCAAGTCCCCGCCCCAGGTCCAGTGCTGGGGATATCATAATGCTGGTCTCTCCCCCAGCAGCAGGAGGTCCAGACGGGTTGCCCCCTGCTAGAGAAGATGGTTTCCACCACCATGCCCCCATCAGGCCCTGTTTGGAAGGGACCTGAAGCCTTTTCTACCTCACCTTCTGTCACTCATGTTCTGATAACATGGGCCAGACTCTAAGATTTCCAGAGACACCCAAGCTTCTCCCTACCTCAGGTCCTTTGCACCTGCTGTTTTCCCTGCCAGGACTTTTTAGGACTGAAAATATGAGGACTCTCTCCATGAGGCTTTCCCTAACTCCTGGCTCAGGTTTCACCTAATTGCTCAGTCCCTCTTTAGGGTCTGGGACTTAGGCGTGGCTTGTCCTCTTTCTAGCACTGTCCCCAGTTTCAAATCATCTTGTTTATTAGTAAAGCAATCTTTTCTCCTCCCCACCCACCACTAGTAGTATCTCCATCAAAGCAGGTGCCCCTTCTGATAACTTAGCCAGAGCATACTGTGGATATTTGAGAAGTTTACAGTTTAAAGTAAGTAAATGAAGAGTGCACAACTCTGGGAACTGTGCTGTGCTGCAAATCTCTGCCCGTTGCTTGGACAAGGACTTTGGAATCAAGGTCAACGGTGGCCTGGATCCACACCTGGAGGAGTGGGTCTGGATCCAGGTTTTACACACACACACACACACACACACACACACACACACACACAGAGGTGGACCAGGTCCCATTTGGGAAGCACTGGCCCCACCGGTCTGGCCTGGCCCTGTGGAAGGCGAGCCCAGACACCTCCTGACTATGGGCCAGTCTGTGCTCCAGCAGGCAGGGAGCTGCTACTTACGGGAAATGCTCTATTGAGGAGAAAGGGTGGTGCATTGTTTGGCCCAGCGCACTGGCCCCGGTCCAGACGGGTCAGGAAGACTTGCCGCTATGTCAGCCCACGCTCAGTTCCTCCCAGGAACAGCAGCTGCCCGCGGAGAAAAAGCATGCTCTCCAAGAGCACCCATCCGTCCTCTCCTCCCCCTTAATAAAAAAAGAAAGGGGAAAAGCAGCTTGGAAAGTATTTTAATGTCTCCCAAGAGAAAGCCAAGTGCGTTGGCTAAGAGCACAGACTTGGTAGTCAGCACACCCGGACATGAAGCCCAAGACCACTGCTGGTCAGCCAGGGCATTTTTAGCAAGTCACTTAACCTCTGGGCCTCAATTCTCCTGGGTGAATGAACTAGGGTCATCGTGGCACCCACTTCTGAGTGCAGGTAGGACAGAGTCAAAGCCTTACTCTTTTGCCACGTAGTCAGAACACTGCTGGTGCACAGTGTTTGCTAAGTAGATTATGTCCCTCTGCCTCATGACCACCCCAGGAGGGAAGCAAGGTGTGTGAGGTGGTACCCATTTTATGCATATGGAGACTGAGGCTCGGGGAGGGCTTTTGAAGCAGGTCTGCAGAGCTCATACACGGTAGAACCTCAGGTGTCCTACGCCCGGCTCGCAGCTCTTGTCGGCACGAGAGGCTGGGGGTGGGGGGCACAGTCCCCCCCAAACTCTTGACCTGGGGTTGCCAAGCTGGGCCAGATCTGATCCCCAGACCTGTTTGAGTTGGCTCTGAGTAGATTAAAAGGACAAACAAGAATGGAGTCAGTTGCTAATATTTTAAAAATCGGATGTCACCATTTATTTCTTTGGAAATCCTCATTTCTGGGCTTATTTATTGTTGTTTTTTAAGGTTTTATGTTTAAGCAATCTCCAAACCCAACATGGGGCTCCCACTCACAACCCCAAAATCAAAACTTGCATGTTTTCCTGACTGAGCACAGGGACTGTCCCCCTGGAGATGGGGGTTCACCTTCCTCAGTCTTGAGTTAGCTCATTTATGGTCTCTGCCTCTGGTAAATTTGCGATCGCTCCTTAAACTCCCACTGTTTTTGGCGGTACTGCCCAGGAGCAGACCCCGAGCCTGTGACAAGGACCCATGATCAGGCACTGTCCCCAGGGAGGGGGGCTCCCGCAGGCACGTGTTGCTAGGCAAAATCCCACTGAACCTGTATGAGCTTCCTGAAGGTGCCCTAATAAAATACCACAAACTGAAGAGCGTGGACAACAGATTTTTTTTTTCCCTCACAGTTTTGGAGGCCAGAGGTCCAAGGTCATGGTGTTGGCAGGGCCGTCCCTGCTCCAAAGGTACTAAGGGCGGGATCTGTTCCAGACCCTCCCCCAGCTTCTGATAGTTTGGGGGCAAAGTAGCTCCAAACTTCACATGGCATCTCCATATGCATGTCTGTGTCCCATTTCCCCTTTTTAGGATTCCAGTCATGTCGGAATGAAGGCCTACCCTATTCCAGTAGGAACTCACCAAAACTAATTACACCTGCCGTGACCTTATTTCCAAGTAAAATCACATTCTGAAGCGCTGGGGGTTAGGACTTCGATGGATAAACTTGGGGTGCAGGGGACACCATTCAGCCTGTAACCGAAGCTAGCTGCTGCTCACCCAGAAAGTCCTCCCTGGGGAGGGAGCAGGAGGCTTTCTACACCCCCACCCATCAGCCATTGCTTAAGGGCTGCCTCGAGCAGGGACAGGACTTGCCGGGGGCTCTGCCTCTGGGCACACACCGGAAAAGCAAGTCCTGGCAGACTGGGGGTCGTTCTCCCTCAGAGGCACAGGTGGGACATTTGGGAGGGAAAGTTCACGGGGGGGGGGGGCGGCAGGCATGGAGGTGGGAGAGGGATCCTGGGGGGTGTGGACCCCGCTGCCCCCTCCATCGAATGCATGGAAGGCACAACCTTTACCCCACATCGGCCACCCACTAGCTGGGCTCGGAATGACCCTACATGAGTCACTGGCAGCTGAGCGCCTTCCGTTTTCTACATACCAACCACATTCCACATTTGTTGGCACTGGAGCTGCCAAGGACAGAAGTGGATTGTACCCACCCACCCCCTTCCCCGTGTCCCCAGGGGTGGCTGTCACTCAAGGATGGTCAGGCAGTGGTGGCATGTGGGACCCTCGCACCTGTCGGCCTCATTGCAAGAAACACGACTCCTGCTCTAGAAGCTCTCCTTGGTGGGTACTCAGGGCATCCAAACCAGCATTCACTAGCATTCACCAGCTGGTGAAAATAAGCATCTGTATGCAGGATGGGCATCCAAATGAGGCCAAGTGGTGGGGAGGGGGGAGTCAGAGGGAAAGGGTTGGTGCAGGCACCACACGCAATGGTCCCCAAATCCGTCCCTACCCCGGCTGCCTCAGCATGTAAGTGCAATGTGTAGGACGCATGGGACCCTGGCAGCCTAGCTATGGGCACCTGCTAAGGAGCATAGCTCGAAGAGGGATGAGTTCACGTCCCTGGGGTTTCATCTCCTATACACCAAGATGGGAATGATGACCATCCTTCCTCAAATACAGGCTTTGAGTACCACCCAGCAAGTAGCAAACCCTTGATGAATGAGTATTCAAAGTTATTGGCTACTTGAAGCCACACTTGAGGGGGGGGGGGCTTGGCAATCCCTGGAGAGGAGAACCGTGGATGGGCTGGACTCTAGGCAGGTCCGGGCATGGTGAGATTTAAAGCATTAACTGAACATAGTCACACTTGGACTCTATCCGGAGAAACCTAGCTGCTTCTTAGGGTTCAGGATTCAATTCAACTTTCCTCTCGGTCAGCTGTGAATGCCAAGTGACCTCCATGGAGCCAGTTGCCGAGAATACTTGGCCATAGCTCCTGCCTCCCAGAGCCCCACGCGAGATGACCAGCCCACCCCAGGGCTGCCTGCACATTGCCAAGGGACCCTGAAGACTCAGTCTTCACTTCTCAGACTCCCTTGGTCTTCACATCTCCAGGACATGGCACTCATAATTCGGACTTATAGCTCAAATCACTTTTGGGGACATTCAGCCAGTAGTGGAGACCTTGAGAAAGGCCTCCCCCTGGACTTGACTGGTCCAGGCATGGCCCCTTCGGCCTGTGGGGCTGTTTGCCCCCAGCGCCGCGGGGAGACCCTCACCCAGCTGTGCCCAGGGGTGAGGTGCTCTCTAGAGTCACCAACCGCCCTTCGGCAGTGACGAGACCAGCTTGGAGGGACTCATTTTTCAGACGGGAAACTGAGAAGGAAGGGGCCCGAGGCCAGGAGGCTACTGGCGGAGACAGAGCCAGGCCCTCCCCAGATTGGTCTCTCCCTGTACCCTTACGCCACCACTCCCTGAAATCCATCTCCGTGTCTGGATCAGGCTGTTGTCAAACAGTAACCAGATCCAGTGGGACTCCTGCTTCACACTCAAAAAGGCTTCCCCTTGTCCGCACAATCAAATCTCAGCTCTTGACCCTGCACGGTGGGCCCTGAAACCTGCCCCCCTGGGGGGCTCGCGGCTCCGGGTGTCTCCCTGGGGCTGCACCCAACTTGCTCCTGCCTCGGGGAGTCTGCCCCTGCTGTCTCCTTGTTGGACGAGCCCTCCATGTGCTCGGGCACACTTGTCACATGACCCTTCCGTGTAATCTTGCAGGCATAGCTCAAATGTCCCTTCCGCAGCAGCCATGGTCGGGGTCCCGCCAGGACCTCTCAGCACTCATGGTTCCCATCACTGCAAGCTCCTTCTCTGCCTGGGGGCTCCCTCTGTCCTCCAGAAGCTGCTGGGCCCAGCGTGGGAGGTGGGTTAGTAGAGTCCCCACCAGTGACTTTCAGGAATTGGTGTCTCAATGGTGCATGCCCTCACCCCCACGCGGTGGGGGGGTACCTCTGAGGTTCCTAAAGTCCCCCATAGGACTGAGCCCCAGCTGACCACAAGGGTGATCTGCTCCAGAGAGAACCCCGAAACTGGCCCCTCCTGTGCCCTGGCCTCACCTCCCTGTAACTGTGGTTGAACATGTCAGAAAAGATGTGTCCATATCCTAACCCCTGAAACCTGAGACTGGGAACTTATTTGGAAAATAAACATTTTGTGGACGTACTTAAGGGTCTAAAGGTGAGACTACACTGGACACCATGGGGTGGCCCCCACACCCAGTGACCGGGGTCCTTATGAGAAGAGAGAAGACGCAGAGAGAAGGGTGGAGAGCAGGTGCAGACATGGAGAGACACGGAAGAGAAGGCCACGTGGAGGCATTGCTACCAGCCAAGGAGCAGCATGGATCCGTGGCAGCTCCCCAGAAGTGGGGAGAGCAGAAGGAGACAGACTCCCCCCACCCCCCTGCCCACCCCAGAGCCGCCACAGGGAGCCGGCCTTGCACGCTCCTTGACTTCAGACTCTGGCCTCGTGTCGAGGTTATCCCCGTTAGTGGAGACCTGGGAGCCCGAGGGAGCAAACACTGCATCAGGGTCCCTGAGCCCTGCGTATCCCACCCCCCTGGACACGTCACTCCATTGACCATCTTCACCTGCAGAGATACAGGTGACTTCTTTGCTTCCGGTCTGGTCCCCCGCCGCCCCAGAACGGACTGCTGGGTCCTGACTGCCCTCTTCCCGGCCCTGTACCTCCAGCCCCTGGGAAAGCACTCAACTTGTGACTTGTGACAGCCCCTCTGTATACAGCGGATGAATGAATGAATGCATGAGCCATGAGCCCCTGTACAGTGCTCCTTCTCCCTCCCTCCTCACCTCCTAGCTGATCGAGATGGGAAGAAAAAAAAAAAAAAATATATATATATATACATATATATATATGTATATATATGTATCTTCCTCACTGAACTTGGCACAGATCCCAGAGCTCTCAACCCCAGCTGGGCTATAGAATCCCCCAGAGAGTTTTTGTACAAGATCCGAGCCCCGCCCGGTCCCAGAGACCCCAAACAACCTGGTCTGACGTGAGACTCCGGCGGCAGCATTTTTCTGAAAGTTCCTCCGGATGATGCCAATGCGCGGGCAGGGTTGAGAAACCCTGGTTTGGAGGGAAGGCGAGAGGACATGACAAGGTTAGAGTTGTAGCGTGATGAACCAGCCCCGTCTGCCCAGCCTGAGGGGGGAGGGTCCCCAGATGCTGGACTTGCAACTGTTAAACCCAGGACCACCCCCAGCAACCCAGGTTGAGTCGGACCCCTGAGCGCTCCCTAAGCCAGCTGGGTGGTATTTTACTCCCACCTTGGGCACTCTTAGAGGAAAGGGTCCCCGCTGTCTGCAGGAGAGGCCGTGGGGAGCCTGCTCGAGCCACCTGGTCCTAACAGAGGGGGCAGGGCTGCAGCTAGACGGGGCGCCCGGGGTCCAGGCAGCTGGTGCTAAGGAAGGATGGGCAGACCCTGCCCCCTGCCCCCCGGGCAATCATGGTTCTAACAGAAGGATTTTCCCCTGTGGTTTGTGGGCACTACAGACTCATCGCGAGAGTCTTTTGGGGTCAGGTTGGGACTGTTTTTCCTCAGGAGCCCCTCCAGGGCCTGGCAAAGAGTAGGTGCTCGGTACACAGAGGTTGAGTGAACTGGGGTATACAACACATCGACCACCGTGTCAACCAGGAGCACCCAGGCCTTTCTCCGCTTCCTCTCGCTGTTCTAGAAGGACCTGAAGCAGATGCTTGACGCATGGATGTTGACTAATAGGAAGAAAATATTGACTGCTTTTCCCGAGGTGCTCCTTTCTCACTCTAGCCTCTTGCCCATTACCTTGCGAGGGTTTTGGGGGGGGGGTTTCTCCTCACACCACTTGATGTGTGGGTTCACCCAGCCACACAAATAAAATTACTCTCTGTTCTTCTGTTTGATGAGTGCTAAAACCACCAGCGAACTCCGAGATCTTACACTGAAAGAAAATTTTTAGCTGCTTCATGCTAAAGATGAAAGACTGCCTTTCTTGGCTTCCCCCACAGTTAGTGGGGTCATGTGACCAAGCTAGTAAGAGTCCATCGTGCCACTTCTGGGATCTGCCTTTCCCTCTGATGGAATACAGTCGTGATGACAGGAGCTGGAGCAGCCACTCTGGATCATGAGGTAGAAGCCCTGAGCAAAGATGAGAAAGCCAGACAAGAGAGGGAGCCTGGTTTCTGTCCCTTGGAGCCATGTGGCTTATTCTGAATGGCTGACAGGTTTACGGTTACATGAGAGAAATACACTCCTACTGGTCTGTAAAAGCAGCCATAACTCTGTCTTGTCTCACACACCAGGTCATGCATAAATGGCTGGATGGATGTTCATCCACTGTGGGGGTTAGGGTTAGGATGGTTTGACTCAAAATGGTCTGTGACCCAAGTTAGACCTACGGGCAGTTCTCCAAGGTCCAGGGAGCAGAAACTGGGCACAAACAGAGATTCTGGGGATTGCCATGTGGGGATTAAGGATTAAGATGCTAACCACAGAAGACAGCGGTTTCTATAGGAGTCCTGGTCTAAGAGCCACAGGGGCCAAGGGCTACTGTGTATCTCTGCCACTTCTCCCAGGGCCCAGAGAGGAGAGGCCAGTTGGTCAAGGTTCCAGGGACAGAGTAGACTTGAGTCCAGGTGTGTGGGACCTGAAACCTGCACTACCTCAAAATCCAGGTTCTCAGGAGTGAGGGCTCACAGACCTATCTCCAGACCCAGCATTGGTCCTTGTTTCTGTCTACTGCAGGCTCCCTCGGCTCCTTGTACAGACACTCTCAGCCTGTGCGAGCAAGAGGGAGGCCTCGAATGCTCCAGGGCAGCCCTGGGGGGCGGGGGGCAGTGGGGGAGTGGGGAGGAGGAACGTCCCCGCCCCCCCCCCCTTGCAGTGGGACTGACCCTCGGGTGCTCATCTCCTGTCAGGCTTCCTTTCCTTCCTGGGATCCTTCCTAAAGAAACCATTCCCCCACATCCTTGTCTCAGGATCCCTTTCTAGTACCTTTTGAGGAACCACACTGTTCTCCAAAGCTTTACTGAACAACAACAAGAACTTGTTCATAGAAGCATAACATAGCAAACACACAAAAAAAGTGCAAGACCAGGGGCGTCTGGGTGGCTCAGTGGGTTAAAGCCTCTGCCTTCGGCTCAGGTCATGATCCCAGGATCCTGGGATCGAGCCCCGCATCGGGCTCTCTGCTCAGCAGGGAGCCTGCTTCCCCCTCTCTCTCTGCCTGCCTCTCTGCCTACTTGTGATCTCTCTGTTAAATAAATAAATAAAAATCTTTAAAAAAAAAAAAGTGCAAAACCAAAACTCAGCTTAACGCATTTTCCCAAACTGAGCATTCCCACACAACCAGCACAACCAGGGGGGGGTGGGGGGGGGCGGCAGCAGCATGGGGGAGTGGGGCACAGGTATCAGGAGACAAGATGTTTCCAGTCCACCCGGCCCTGCCTTGGGGGAGCCCCTATCCCGCCCTCAAAGAGCCCAGTTTCATTTTCCTTTCTGGATTTCAAATAGTCTATCCTGGTAAGGGATCTCGAGACCCACTCAAAAGCATGACTCCAAAAAAAAAAAAAGAAAAAAACAAACAAACAACGTGACTCCATGCCCTCTTCCAGCACAAGGAAACTTTCCCAGGTCTGAGCAATCCTCCCCGCCCCGTGGCTTCTCCGTCTCTGTTTGCTATAGTGGGAACAGCTGGGCCAGATCCAAGAAGGAACAGACCGCCTCCCCTCTTCAGGACTCCTCCTGTTTCCGTGCCCAGAAGGAGGAGGCAGGGAGGCCAGGAGGCTGCCCTGAGGGAAACCACACTCCCAGTTGAGAGTGAGGGAGGTCTGTGGGGCCTCCAGTACCACCCACTGGGAGTTTTAGGGGGTTTCCTGAAGTTGCAGAGCCTGGAGCCGTCTTATGCAGCATCCTTAGGCTCTGCTTGGGCTCCACGCCTGCACTGCGTCCCAGACGGCAGCTGGGGCTCTGTCTGGGTTCCTACTTCCCTTACTGGGATCTGTGCATGGGCCAGACCCAGAACTTCAAGGCCACGGCCACGGCGTGTGGCCCAAGAGGCATGGAGGGTGTATTTGACATCAGAGATCACCTGGAGAGCTGGACGTCTCAGCGTGGCCAACACAGAGCTGGGTGGGAGTGCAGGTCCTGGTGTTGGGAGCATGGGGGGGTGCTTCTCGGGGCTGTGCCCAGGTAAACTGGGGGTGGGACCTGTGACTGTCGTCAGGCCGCAATGAGGGTGCCCTTGCGCTGCCCTTCAGATGCCTTTGAGCTTCCCAGCCGCTGTCCACATAGGCTGCTGACCCGCTAGGACCCCAGGCAAGATCTGAGCCCCCCACGTACCCCCACTTCCTGGCCAGTGGTGGAGGGGTGGCCCCAGACAGGAGACCGGGCAGTGGAGGAGACTGAGTTTGAGGTCCTTACTCCTCTGGCTCCCTCCATCCGGGACCAGCACAGTGGGAGGCTGGTTAGGAAAGACGTGGGCACAGGTTTATTCATTCCGTTCTGCTAGAGCAATCAAAAAACCTCCCCACCCCCATGCGAACTGGATTCCACTAGCCTGAGAAAAAGGCTTTCGTTAAAGGAAAAGGCACTGAGCTTTTTACACTTGGCTGGGGGAGAAGCTGGCTTCTGCTACCTTTATGCCAGGAGGCGGTGTGGGGTAGGATAGGAGGGTACCGGCTGACGCAAGGTGACCGCAGCATTTGGCCCTTGACCTTCCACCTGGACTGGGAGAGAACTTTCTCACCCTGAATATCTGCATTTCAAAGAGATGGCTTTCTGGGTCCGGCAGGAAAGAGTTTGTGGTGGTAGATTTACATCTCAGAGGGCGGAGAAGGGATGTAGGAAAATCTCTTCCGCATTCCAGGAGATTTCCGTGACACCGCCCCCCCCCCACACACACACCCCTACACACCCAGCCATAGCTCTTAGGGATAATCTCCAATGTACTCACTGACATCTCCTGCGAGCTTGCTGGAAACACAAGATCATGTCCCATCCCAGACCCAGTGAATGCAAATCCGCATTTTAACAAGGTCCCTGCGTGATCCCTGCTTGGATAAACAGTGCTTTCCACCATCCCCATCAGTGAGTTTCACCAGGGCTGCACACAGCCATCACCTGGACGCCGGGGTCCCACCGTGCGAGTTTGATGTGGTCTGGGCATCAGATGCTCTAAGGACTCCTTAGTTGATTCTGATAATGCAGCAGGAGGGGGAACCAGCCATCTAAGTTACTGTCCCTCCTGTCACGCCACCACTGGCATTCAGGGCTAGATGATCCCTTGTCCTGGGGTTGTTCTGTGAGTGCTGTTGGACCGTTAGCGTCATCCCTGGCCTCCAGCCACCCACCCACAAGACCCCAGTAGTCCCACTTCCTGCAGTTGTACCGACCAAAGATGACCCCAGACGTGGCCACAAAGCCGTCTCTGATTGAAAGCCACTCTTCTAAATTCTCTGCTCACTCCCTCCCAGTGGCTTCCCTGCTTCTTTGCTCGGAGCTCCCTTCTCTCAGCTCTTTGTAGTTTCCAATGTCTCTGGAGTTGATTTTTTTTTCTAACCCGCCCAGTTCTGGATCCTCTATAGCGAGGGTCCTGAGACCAGTAGCATCTGCCCATTCTCAGGCCCCGTTCAGATCCAGAAAGAGAGGGTTGTGCGCCAGCAATCTGGCTTTCACAAGTCCCCTAGGGAGTTCTGGGACATGCCACAGTCCAACAACCCTGTGAGAGAGATATTCTTATCTCCATGCCTCCTGGGGGAGGGGGGGCTGGGGACGAAGATGTCCTTGAGAAGTGGAGTGAGCTGTTCAAGGACACATGAGTTTGCATCTAGCTCTGACTTTAGCTTCTTCCAGGGCTGGGTGGGTCCTAACCACAGAAATGGATTCCCTCAATTCTGGAGACCATTAATCCCAAAGTAAGGTATTAGCAGGGTCGTGCTCCCTCTGAAGGCTCTAGTGGAGGATCTTTCCCAGCCTCCTCCAGTGTCTGGTGCTTGCCTGCCACCTTGGGTGTTCCTTGGCTTATGGTGGCATCAATCCTATCCTTCTATCTCTATATGGTCATCTCCCCTGTGTTTTCATGTCTTCCTGCCCTTTGTCATATAGGGCCTTGTCACTGGATTTAGGGCCCGCTGTAACTTTACACCAAGCCCATTGCAAGATCCTTCATTACATCTACAAAAATCCTATTTCCAAGCAAGATCAAAATCACAGGTATGGGGGTTAGGAGTTGGGTGTATCTTTTTGAGAGGCATAGTTTAATCTAATACACTCTACCTGTTCCTATTCTTTCCACCATTCTGCTTTCAGTATAGAAGAGAGAGGCCAGCCAGGGGCAGAAAACCTGAGCGGGTATGTGAGTTAGGTGGGCCTCTCCCTGTTCTCCTTCTGGGGAGGTCTCTGTGAACGGGCTTTATCACTTTATCAGCATAACTTGTATAGAAATGGACAAAAGGACAAAAGAGAGGGGGACAGAGAAAGAACATGGAAAAGAGATAAAAATGGGCAAAAGAAATCAACACATTTCTGGAATGCAAAAGTTAATATGGTGGGGCACCTGGATGGCTCATTCGATTGAGCATCGGACTCATGGTTTCAGCTCAGGTCATGATCTTCTGGTCATGGGATTGAGCCCTGCATCAGGCTCTGCACTCAGCATGGAGTCTGCTTCAGATTCTCTCTCCCTCATGATCTCTCTCCCTCAAAAATAAATAAATAAATAAATAAATAAATAAATAAATAAATAAAATTAAAAAAAAAAAGCTAATAGATAGGGATGGATTGGCAAGGCAGGGTAGGAGAAACCATGAGAGCTGGCAAGAAAGGACACAGATGCAGAAAACAGGAGAGAAAGGGCACAGTCAGGAGAGGGTCAATGCAGGAGGGCTGACGTCTAACCAGAAGGGGTTCCAGAAAGAGAACCGAGAAAACTGAGAGAGGAAATTACCAAACCAATAACTCAGGAAAGTGTCCTAGAACCGAAGGATGCAGAACACCAGATGAATAATGGCTCTTAAAATAGTTTGCTCCAAAGAATGGGGTGAGGGAGCATGTTAAAGATGGCGCTTTGGCATTCAGACAAGGTGAAGAACCAGAAGTAATTATCAAAGCACTTGGCGAAAGTCAACACCCTTTCATGATAAAAGCACACAACAAACTAGGAATAGAAATATCATAAGCATAGTAAAAACTCTACATGAAAAACCCACAACGAATATTACACTCAATGGTGAAAGACTGAAAGCTTTCCCTCTAAGATCAGAACAAGGCAAGGATGCTCACTTCGACCACTTCTGTTCAACATAGTACTGGAAGTTCTAGCCAGGGCAGGCAAGAAAAAGAAATAAAAGGCATCCAAGTTGGAAAGGAAGAAATAAAATGATCTCTTTTATGGAGATGGTATTAACTTAATGTAGAAAACCTCAAAGATTATACACATACATGCGATTAGAATTAATAAATGAATTCAGAAAATTAATGTAATACAAAGCCAACCCACAAAAGTCAGTTGTATTCCCCTACACTAACAATGAACAATCTGAAAAGGAAATTAAGAAAATAATTCCATTTATTACAAGCAATAAATACTGAGGGATTAACCAAGGAAGTAAAGGACTTATACAGTGAAAACTATAAGACATTGCTGAAAGAAATTAAAGCATACATAAATAAATAGAATACAGGGGTGCCTGGGAGGTTCAGTCGTTAAGTGTCTGCCTTCGGCTCAGATCATGATCCCAGCATCCTGCTTCTCCTTCTCCCATTCTCCCTGCTGTGTTCCCTTTCTCGCTGTGTCTTTCTATGTCAAATAAATTTTTAAAAAATCTTTTAAAAAGCTTAAAAATTTTAGAAAAAATGGAAATACAGTCCATGTTCATGATCTGGGAGATTTCATATTGTTCAGATGTCAATATTACCCAAAGTGCTCTACAGATTCAATGCAATCCTTTATCAAAATCCCAATGTGGTTTTTTCTTTCATTCTTTCTTTCTTTTTTTTTTTTTATTGGCAGAAATAGAAAAATCCATCATAAAATTCGTACGGAATCTCAGAGCCAATCAATTGATGAGTCAAAACAATCTTGAAAAAAGAACAAAGCTAAAGGACTCATACTTCCTGATTTCAAAACTTGCTACAGAGTTGCTGTAAACAAAATGTGGTACTAGCATAAAGGCAGACATCTAGATCAATAGAGTAAAACAGGGTGCTCAGAAATAAACCCTCATATATACAGTCAGATGATTTTTTAAAGATTTTAAAGATTTCATTTATTTAATTGAGAGAGAGAGAGAGAAAGAGAGAGCACAAGAAGCAGAAAGAGGCAGAACGAGAGGGAGAAGCAGACTACCCACCAAGCAGGGAGCAGATGTGGGGCTTGATCCCAGGACACAAAGACCATGACCTGAGCCAAAGGGCAATGCTTAACCAACCAACTGAGCCACCCAGGTCCCCCAGGTCAAACAATTCTTGGCAAGGTTGCTGAGACTTTTCAATGGGGGAAAGGACAGTCTCTTTGATCGATAATGCTGGGAAAACTGGATATCCACATGCAAAAGAATGACGCTGGACCCTTACCTCACACCACACACAGAAATTAACTCAAAATATTATCAAAGACCTAAATTAAGACTTAAAACCATAAAACTCTTGGAAGCAGGGGTGCCTGGAAGGCTCAGTTGGTGAAGCGTCTGACTCTTGATTTTGGCTCAGGTCATGATCTCAGGGTCCTGGGATCGAGCCCTGCATCGCGCTCTCTGCTCGGCAGGGTGCCTGCTTCCTCCTCTCTCTCCCTGCCTGCCTCTCTGCCTACTTGTGATATTTCACTGTCAAATAAATAAATAAAAATCTTTAAAAAAAAAAAGTAGACTTATCATAGGATCCAGCAATTCTACCTCTGGGTATATACCTGCCCGCCCCAAATTGAGAGCAGGATCTCAAAGGGATATTTGTGTACCCATCTTCATAGCAGCTAAGATGTGGAAGCTACTTGTGCCTGTGAACGGGTGAGTAAGCAAAATGTGGTGCACACGTACAATGGAATATTATCCAACCTTCAAAAAGAAGGAAGTTCTAGGGACACCTGGATGGCTCAGTTGGTTAAGCAGCTGCCTTTGGCTCAGGTCATGATCCCAGCGTCCTGGAATCGAGTCCCACATCAGGCTCCTTGCTCAGCAGGGAGCCTGCTTCTCCCTCTGCCTCTGCCTGCCATTCTGTCTGCCTGTGCTAGCTCTCTCTCCCTCTCTCTCTGATAAATAAATAAAATCTTTAAAAAAAAAAAAAAGAAGGAAGTTCTTTTTCAAGATCTATCCACGTGTTTGAGAGAAAGAGAGAGAGAGTGTATGCCCACAGAAGGAGAGGTAGAAGCAGACTCCCCACTGACCAGAGAGTGCGATGCGGGGCTCGATCCCAGGACCCTGAGATCATGACCTGAGCCGAAGGCAGCGGCTTAACCCACTGAGCCACCCAGGCGGCCCAAGAATATCCCCTCTCATGTGAAAAAAAAAGTTCATTTTCTAGACCAGCCATGTTCACACCCCCTGCCAGGGCTGCTGGGTCTGCTGTAGCATGCCAACCGAAGAACAGGGAACAGTAAATAAGGCAGCTTCACTGGCTGAGATGAGCCAGAATTTGCTGGAACTGGGGTGAATCTTTGTCCCCTACCCAGCTCCGATTTGGAGAAGCACATTAAAGCCTTTAGTGGGAAAGGAGAACTCAACCCCAGCGTTTCTCCGTCCTATGAGGAAGTTTACAAAAAAATAAACAAAACTTGCTTCTGAAACACTTTCTCCCAGAATACATTGGATACTTAGAATTACCACCGCCACTACCCCTCTCCGCCAGCTGGGATCACGCACAGGGGAACACAGCGGAGGCAGGCTTGGGGACAGGAGAATTTGCAGGGTTGAGTGGGTCTACGGCCACATCTCACCCCACCTGGCTCTTCTCCCATCTCCCTAGGCGTCTTGGCAGGTAGCATCACTCACCTTTATCCTCACCCACGCCTGGGGGTGTGGCGTGGCTGCTGAAGCCACAGCCCTCCGGTGGCATGGGGGAGTGGAAAAAAGAAGGCGTGTGAGTTAGTGGAGGACAACATGCTGAGCTGGTTCTAAGGACAGCTTTTCTGCTCTTTTGGCTGTGAGGTCATGAGTCATTGATTTGGCCTCTCTGAGCCCCCGTTGTCCTGTCTGCAAGAATGAGGATGTCCCTTACTTGCCTTGCAGGTGGCCGGGCAACTCAGGTGTGAAAATCTAGGTGAGTGTGCCCTCGGAAGCCACGAAGGCCTGGGAGGCACAGGGCGCTGTCGAAACCAGACCGCCGAGAAGGATTCAAAGATCACACGTGGCATCAACACCCGTGAGCGTAATGTGAACCCCCAGAAACGAGTCCCTTTAAGGTGTGGTGAGGTCGAACAGAAGGGCAGGAAATGGGGCTCGAGTCCCATCATGCTACTGTGAGCTGCACAGGTCACCCCATTCTTGTGTTCCTCTATATACCTGCAGGGTCATTCTGAGATAATAATAATAATAAATACTAATCTGGACTGGACTTTCACTTTGTGCTGGGCAGAGGGGTCTTGTTTACCATGTGTCGTGTGAAGCCCATGGCAACCGTAAGAGAGACGGGCTTATTGCTATGTCCACTTCACAGACGCAGCTCAGAGAAGTCAATCAACTTGCCCAAGGTCACACAGCTTGGGAGAGGTTTCTCAGGCTTCCCAAAGGGTGCTATGTGATCTGTGAAAAAATATGTGTGATGTCAAGATTCAAGAGAAGCTGCAATGTGGCCAGCAGTGGTGAGTGGACCAGGAGTGGAGGGGAGGATTATAGGGAAGTGGTGAGCAGTGGGCAGGTTAATCTGAGAAGGCTTCCTGGAGGAATCGTAAGTGAAGGGGTTTAGGCTATCGACAAGTAGAGAGGAAGGGTGAGGGGATTCTAGGTGGAGGGACTGAGGGCAGCAAAGCGAGGAGGGGGAATTCGCAAGCTCTGTCTGTGGGTGGGGAAGCGGGTGGGCTCTGTCTCAGGGAGAAGGCTGAAGTGAATAGAGTTGGACTTGAAATGGTAAGTGGGGAGAATGATAAAAAAAAAAAACACAATAGTGTTAATAGAAGGCTTGTTCCTTGCTGGGTACTCCACGAAGCCAGCTCTAAACTTCAGTTTTCTTATCTGAATATAGTTTAAGTGCTTGTCTATCTCCTAGGGCTGTTAGATTATATGAAAAAAATACCTCAAGATCAAGAGTTGCATGCTCTTCTGACTGAGACAGCCAGATGGCCCAGTGCTAAGCTTTTGTAAGCCTGGAAATAGATTCCGTACTGGAGAATCCCCATTTCCCATCTGCTTGGGTGTTCCCAAGCATGACCTGTGTGTAGTTCTTCGGCTCATCTGTTCAACAAGCATTTACTGAGCAACTGGTAGGTTGCCAGGGCCTGGGGATTAAACCGCAGACGAGAAAACCACCCCTGTCCCTATAGAGCTCACATTCAGGGGAGAGACACACGCTACAGAGAGAAATAAAGCTGAGGAGGGCAGAGAAAGAGAAAACCACAATGATAACTGAGAGGAAGAACATTCGAGGCAGAGACAACAGCAAGTGCAAAGGCCCTGAGGTGGATCGGGTATATCGGACTTGAGGAACAGCAGGGAGGTCAGTGGGAACAGAGTGGGCAAGGGAAGGTTGGGAGGAGGTGAGGTCAGAGAGCTAGTAGAGGGATGGAAATGTCAGGGTCTTACAGGCACAGGGAGGAGTTGAGGTTTTCATCTGAGCAAGATGGGAGCCATTGGAGCTGTGAGCATGTAGAGGAGTACCTGCTTCTCCTGCAGAAGAACCTCTAGCTGCTGGTCGGAGAATATACCGTCATGGTGATGGGGTAAGACAGGTGACACAGGCTAGTGGCTCAGACACAGATGGTGGCAGAAGTGGTTAAGAAGTGTTCTGATTCTGGATAAATTTCAAAGGCAAAGCTGACAGGTTTCACGGATGGCTGGGAGGGAGGGTGTGAGGCACCAGGAAGTATACCGAAGAACGCAGGGGGCGCTGAGTAGGTTTGGAGGAGGAAATGATTTGTTACGTTAAGGAAAAAAAAAAAAAAAAAATCAGGGGTGGCTCAGTTGGTTAAGCATATGATTCTTTTTTTTTTTTTTTTTTAAGATTTTATTTATTTATTTGAGAGAGAGAGATCACAAGTAGGCAGAGAGGCAGGCAGCGGGGGCAGGGTGGGGGGAGCAGGCTCCCTCCTGAGCATCAGGAGGCATCATGCTCTCTGCTCAGCAAGGAGCCTGCTTCCTCCTCTCTCTCTCTCTCTCTCTCTCTCTCTGCCTGCCTCTCTGCCTACTTGTGATCTCTCTCCATCAAATAAATAAATAAAATTAAAAAAAAAAAAAGAGTCACACCCTCTTCCGATGGAGCCAGCCAGGTGCCCCTGTCTGTGTCACTTTTTTGAGGAACTGCCAAGCTATTTTCCCAAGTGGCTGCCCCATTTTGCATTTCCACCCCTGCCGCCAGCGCTGTAGGAGGGATCGCATTTCTTCAAATCCTTGCCAACACTCCCTATCATTCATCTTTTGGATTACACGTCACACTAGTGAGTGTGAAGTGGTTTTGGTTTGGATTTCCCTGATGACTCAATGTTCCCGCTCGCGACCGAGCGTGTTACATTTGTGCCAGTTTTTTTGGACATCCAGGTGGAGATGAAGCAAAGATCGTTGGACATGCAGAGTTCATGCTGGAGGTCTGGGATGGAGACATACCTACAGGGGTCAAGAGCATATGCTGTTTAAAGCCAGGGGACTGCGTGTGATCACCCAGGGAGGAAGTGTGGCTAGGGAGGAGAAGAGGTGTGAGGGCACAGCCCAGGGGTGTCTTAATTTTGAGAGCTGGGGACGGCAATGAGAAGTGATAGTGAGGAAGGTGTTTCACAGAGAAGGTGGGGGTGCCTGGGTAGCTCAGTCATTAAGTGTCTGCCTTCAGCTCAGGTCATAATGCCAGGGTCCTGGGATCCAGCCCCGCATCGGGCTCCCTGCTCAGCGAGGAGCCTGCTTCTCCCTCTCCCTCTGCTTGTGTTCTGTCCCTTGCTGTGTCTCTGTCAATTAAATAATTAAAAATCTTTTTAAAAAATTCAATGAGGGGTGCCTGGGTGGCTCAGTGGGTTAAGCCGCTGCCTTCGGCTCAGGTCATGATCTCAGGGTCCTGGGATCGAGTCCCGCATCGGGCTCTCTGCTCAGCAGGGAGCCTGCTTCCTCCTCTCTCTCTCTCTCTGCCTGCCTCTCTGCCTACTCGTGATCTCTGTCTGTCAAATAAATAAATAAAATCTTTAAAAAAAAATTCAATGAGAGGGAGGTAGACAGGGCCACATGCTGCTGGTTGTTCAAGTGGGATGTGATCGCTTGTTCTAAAGTCTCACTTTAAAGGGAGCAAGAGAGACACCACCTCACACCTATGAGGTTGGCTGTCTTCACAAAGACCAGAGACAACAGGTATTGGTGAGGCTGTGGAGAAAAGGGACCCTGGTCCCCTGCAGAGGGTGAATGTAAGTTAGTGCAGCCACTGGGGGAAACAGTATGGAAGTTGGTTCCTCAGAAAAACTAAAAATCAAACTAATAGAGGCTCTAGCCATCTCATTTCTGGGGCTACATCAAAAAGGAATGAGATCAGAATATTGAAGAGATACCAGGTTTGGGTGCCTGGATGGCTGTCAGTTAAGCCTCTGCTTTAGGCTCAGGTCATGATCTCAGAGTCCTGGTATCGAGTCCCGCATCAGGCTCCCAGCTCTGCAGGGAGCCTGCTTCTCTGTCTGACCTTCTCCCCCTCATGCTCTCCCTCACTCTCTCTCTCAATTATATAAATAAAATCTTAAGAAAAAAGAGAGAGAGATATACCAAGTTCACTACATTATTCCCAGTAGCCAAGCCACGGAAACAAACTCAGTGTCTGTCAACAGATGAATGGACAAATAATATTGTGTATATATACAATGGAGTGTTATCCAGCCACAAAAGAATGAAATGCTGTTGTTGCTGTTTGCAACAACATTGATGGTCCTTGAGGACATTATGCTCGGTGAGATGAGTCAGACAGAGAAAGATCAATGCCGTACAATCTCACTTACATGTGGAATCAAAAAAAAGCAGAACTCATTGAAACAGAGAGCTGTTGGTCAAAAGGTACAGGCTTCCAGTTAGAAGATGGATATGTTCCGGTGATCTAATGTACTGCAGATACCCAAAGGTTGCAAAGACAGTAAATCTTTTTTTTTTTTTTTAAGATTATTTATTTATTTATTTGATAGATCACAAGTAGGCAGAGAGGCAGGCAGAGAAAGGAAGGGAAGCAGGCTCCCCGCTGAGCAGAGAACCCAATACGGGGCTCCATCCCAGGACCCTGAGATCATGACCTGAGCTGAAGGCAGAGGCTTTAACCCACTGAACCACCCAGGCGCCCCAAAGACAGTAAATCTTCAACGGTCTCATCACAAAAAGAAGTGCAGTGTCGATGGCGGGAAAGGGGCGGGGAGCTAGCTAACACCATGGTAGCAATCATATTGTTAACTGGACGGAGAACGGATTCCAAACTCAGGTTTGGTTGCTTGCCACTCAGAAACCAATCCTTGAGAGACAAGTGATGGAGAATAGAAGGAAAGGAACGGCAACTTGACTTAGGAAGCCAGCAACCTGGGAAAGGTGGTGGACTAATGTCTCATAGACCGCCTTTCCTGTCTAGGCAAAGCCAGAGGGTTTTTAAGGGCAAGGCACTGGAAAGGGGAGAGGGGCTGTGTGCAGGAGAAGCAGGTGCCCTGGAGGCTAGGCACATGTGGACGTGACCTTGAACAGACTACATCAGTGGCAGTGTTTTAGAATGCAGCCAGGCCTTATCTTCTGGGAAAGTCCAGTCCTTCACTCCCCAAGGCCAGCAGACTGCAAATCTCAAGGAAAGGTTGACTTGGTTTACTACAAACCAAGGGAGTTAGGTCAGCAAGCAAGGAGTGCATAAGTTTGAAGCAAATTAATCCTTCAGGCAGCTTAGAGCACTGTCACAATACCGAAATATACAAGCATATCAAACCTTAAGTTTACACCATGTTATAGGTCAATTCTCTCATCAAGCTGGAAAAAAAATTAGAAATAAAGGGCATTGATGGGGCGCCTGAGTGGCTCAGTGGTTTGGGCAGCTGCCTTCGGCTCAGGTCATGATCTCAGGGTCCTGGTATCGAGCCCCGCATCGGGCTCTCTGCTCCGCAGGAAGCATGCTTCCCTCTCTCTCTCTCTCTCTCTCTCTCTCTCTCTCTCTGCCTGCCTCTCTGCCTACTTGTGATCTCTGTCTGTCAAATAAATAAATAAAATCTTAAAAAAAAAAAAAGAAAGAAAGAAAGGGCATTGAGAAGTGACACAGGGGCTGGAGGGGACAGCAGAGCAGCTGAGCAAAGCATCTCAGAGGACTGCCTTCTCCTGGCCATCACACCCTCCTGCCCCCCCACTTGGCATCCAGCATGAATCTTGCACAAAATGTGCGTTCACTCAGTAATGATCATAATAGCAAGGCCAGTCCCCAGTTGTACAGTCCCCACTAGGTAGTTAGGGGACTGAGAGTACAACAAACAGAAACAACAAAATGCCAAGCAAGCATCATCATCGTGGGTAACAGGATTTCTTTTTCTTTCAAAAGCCTGGGCTTCAGGGCCACACACTACAGGTGGGAGTGTGAAAACTGATGCCACTCTCAGCGAGGGCATTTTGGGCAATAGCCAGCACCATGTGGGCATGCAACGGTGTGCGGCCATTGCCATGCTATGCAAAACAAAATCAACATCAATGCCCATCATTAGGAGAAACTGCTTAGGTGAGCAATGCTTTAGCCCTTCTGTGCAACATGACAGAGCTGTGATGAACAAAGGAGATTTGCACACAAGGGCATAGAAAGATGTCCAAAATCCAAAATGCATTAAAACAAAAATAGGAAAAATGAGTTGCCAACCAGCGGCTATAGTATGATGATAGAAAATCTCCCTAGACTGCCTCTATGGAGAGGGACAAGCGTGGGTAGTGGGATTTATCTTTTTTATCAGTTTCAGGCAGAAGATAAGAGGCCAAGAGTGCTGGGGAGGTGGGGGGCATTGATACCCCCACCAGGCAGATGGAGGTGTTATTTCCCAGGAGAACAAGGCTAAGTCTCAGATACCGCCTACTGAGCCTGAGGCTGAACAGTGTGGGGAAGAGTTGGTTTTTGCTGTGGGGCACCTTCTGGGGGCCACTAGAGGTGGCTTTGCCCTGAATTGGGCTTTCCCAAACACACCATCACTGAAAGTCCCCAAGCCCTCCTCACTGATTGGGGGGTGCCCAGGAGAAGTATGTGGGCAAACACCACCTGCCTGGGTCTACGGAGAGAGCAGAATAGATCATTGAGGTAGGTTTCCCATCCCCTGGGGCAACTGTTGTCTGAGACTCAACCCAAATCACCTCTAGAGGAAATGTCTCCACCATCCTCCCCAGGGCTGAGCTAGGCTGGGACCACATGAGAAACCTCATCTTTTAGTTTTTTGTACATGTTTTCATTCATTCATTCATTTACTCATTACGTTTTTATCGGAGGCTTAATCTATGCCAAACCCTATGATGGGCACTGGAAACAAAACAAGGACTAAGACCTACTTCTAGGCTTGAAGGAGCTCACAGTCCAATGGGAGAAGGTAGGTAGTTACATAATAGTCACAATTCCATGGAAAGATTTTAGTGAAAACCTAAGTATTCAGTGAAAACCCCTACTCCCCACCTGATGAAGAGACTGCCTGGGGAGAACAAAAATGACCATTACAAGAAAATTTAATGATGGGACACCTGGGTGGCTCAGTCATTAAGCATCTACTTTCGGCTCAGGTCGTCATCCTGGGGTCCTGTAATGGAGCCTCACATTGGGCTCCCTGCTTGGCAAGGAGCCCGCGTCTCCCTCTCCCACTCTTCCAGCTTGTGTTCCCTCTCTCGCTCTTGCTCTCTTTCTCTGACAAATAAATAAATATTTTTTAAAAAGAAAAGAAACTGTTAACGAAGTATCTGGCCACTTGGAAATTTAACTTATGAGTTTAGGTCTTCCGATGCATTTAGCCTCTATGTTTCCTTAGGCTCCTCTTGCCCATATTATTTTTGTAATATGTTTAAGTTTTCATTTTGAAGTTATTATAGACTCATAGATGTTGCAAAAATACTATCAAGCAGTGTGCTGTGTCCTTTGCCCAGCATCCCCCAATGGCAACATCTTATGACTGTATCAGAACCAGGAAATTGACATTAGCCTATAGAATTAGCTACTAACTGAACCCTCCCACTGAACTCATTGTCTGGTTCTATCCCTGACATCCACATGGTCTTTCTTGGGTGTTGGTCAATCTCAGTGTTTGCCACATGTGCATCATAAAATTGACATCCTGGCTTGCAACATTATAGAATTTCCCGAAGTTGGTGTCACTGGATGTTGGAGAAGGGATCAGAACACACTAAAGATATTGACAAATGAGCATCTGGTCCATCCCATTGGTTGACAAAGGAACAACTAAACCAGAGGATACTGAGAGGAGACAGGACAGGTGTTTACAGGAACATTATTTCAGTATGAAAAGGCTAAGAAAAGCCTGCTGGGAAGCTGATAGCATCTTATCTTTTTTCTTTTTTCCCAAAAAGTGACGAAGTGTGATCATGGTATGAAACTTTTAGAAAAGGATGTCATATCATGACTTTTAAACGAATTTTTGTCAAGAAATCATACCAAGCAGAATACACACACACACACCTTGGCTCTGTAATCTGATCTAAGAATTAGTACAGAATTTCTATTGTAATTTTCTTAGTGAAAGATGGAATAATGCCCATAAATGTTAGTTTCATTTTTTAAAAAAAGATTTTATTTATTTATTTGACAGAGAGAGATTACAAGTAGGCAGAGAGGCAGGCAGAGAGAGAGAGGGGGAAGCAGGCTCCCTGCCGAGCAGAGAGCCCGATGCGGGGCTCGATCCCAGGACGCTGAGATCATGACCTGAGCCGAAGGCAGCGGCTTAACCCACTGAGCCACCCAGGCGCCCTAGTTTCATTTTTTAAAGGTAAAGCATCAATCAGATCGTCTTTTTTTTTAAAACTCAGTATTTACTATGAAATTTTAGTTCCATTCTAGCCAGATTTGCTTTCGCATGGATTTTCTGGGTACTAATGATCCTCAAAGGTCAAGAATTTCCTGCCAAGGTATTATAGCATTAAGTACACAATGACTAGTTCTGCCTGGGGGAGATCAGAAGGTGTTCCACAAAGTAACATTTGGGCTGGGTATTCACGGATGTGTAGGAGTTCACCGAGTAGAGAAAATGTATGCAATTAGACGGCAGTGGGAATTGAAATCTCCAAAGGGTGGAAGAGCCTGACCTCACTTCTGATGCTGTGAATGGGCTGTGATGTGGCCACAGCAGGGTGGGCTGAGGGGTGATTCTCTGTAATAGGAGAGGAGGCTGTGGTTATGAGCCTCAGAGAAGAGCTGAGGCTTTATCCCATGGCACAGGCAACCACTAGAAGGTTTGGGGCTGAGGCAGTGCGTCATCAGTGCTACCCTTTACAAGATCCCTTTAGCTGCTGCAAGGTGAGAGTGAGTTGAGGGAGGTGAGGTTGAAGGCAGGGAAAAAAACCTCAGGGAATAGGAGCCAGCGTCTAGGGTCTGGGTTAGAGCACTGTGTGGAGTCAGGCTCTACCACGGACCAGCCCCAGGACCCCCATTTGACCTTTATACCCCACTTGACCTTCAGCTTCCACATCTGTAGAATGGGAATGATAACAGTACCTACCTCCCGGCATTTCAGGAGAAGTAACTGTCAAATAATGAGCCAGTAGACAAAGACCCCCATAGGAAGCTAAAGGAGAGATGATGGGAAGGATTGAGATTAAGGACTCTGATGTAGCCTGGGTAGACGTAAAAGAGAAAAGTGTATGAGAAACTCCAGAAATACATTGGCCCTATAATCAAATAATCTGGGAAGAGATAGCATATAATGGGGAGGACGTCGTGCAGAAAGATGGACTCTGGGTCGGGATCCAGATGCCCAACTGGAGGAATATTCCTTCACTGACTCCCAGAACAAGTAGGGAGGAGCAGGTGCTGAGTTCAGAAGCAATGGGCTTGGGGGCACCTGGGTGGCTCAGTAGGTTAAGCCTCTGCCTTCAGCTCAGGTCATGATCCCAGGTTCTGGGATCGAGCCCCGCATCGGGCTCTCTGCTCAGCAGGGATCCTGCTTTCCCCTCTCTCTCTGTCTGCCTCTCTGCCTACTTGTGATCTCTCTGTCAAATAAATAAATAAAATATCTTTTAAAAAAAAAAAAAGAAGCAATGGGCTTGGTTTTGAGCAGAGGTAGAAGCTGGTGATACCATATGGTAGTGAGGCAGCTTTATCTGTAAGTTGGCTTTCACTTAAGGCAACTTTGTGTTAAGTGAATCATATATTATCATATATGATATGATAATTGGCTTATGATATATGACAGATACATATGATATGAAAGTTGGCTTTCATTTAACGCAACTTTGCATTAAGTGAGTCATATATTATCATATATGATATATATATACATATGATATATACATATCATATCATATCATATCATATATGAATCATATATTGTTCCAGAAGAAACTATAGCAACTCTAGTGGAGTCCCACCAAGCTTTTATAGCCTCAGGAGCAACAGGCTTTAGTCAAGGAGGGAGGGGACTAAGAAAAAAATGCTAGTAAATTTCACACACCTTGAAGTCATTTATTTATTAGAAGTAATAAAGAGACATCTAATTTCATCCCTCTGAGGGATTAGATACCCTGATACTCTGCCCACACAAATAACTAAATGCTGAAGAAGATACCCGGATGTATCTCTTAAACACATCGCTGGTTGGCACAAAGGTAATAAATCCAGAGTCCCCAAAGACACAGAGTCAGAGATGCTGAGTGGTGAACACCCACCAACGTCGGTCTTTTTCCTTGAGGGTTTCTTCCAGACTCTGAAAAATGTCAGCTTCCCCTTTCAAGGCCACAGACAAGTGAAGGCAGGACACAGTGTCAGGCACACCCCAGGTGAGAATTTAACAGTAGATCCCTTCATAGAACCGCACCTCAAAGAACTCACTAATGCAACTTAATTTTACACCGGGACTCAAAGATCACCTACGATGAAGTTCAAAGGAGAGTTCACAGTACAAAAAAACAAAAACAAAAACAAAAAACACACCTTGAGAAAAGGAGGCCCAGCATCGTAAATGGAAATAAGTACAAATAATTGATGGTAGAAAGAGACCTGCAGGGGCGCCTGGGTGGCTCAGTGGATTAAAGCTTCTGCCTTTGGCTCAGGTCATAAACCTGGGGTCCTGGGATCGAGCCCCGCATCGGGCTCTCTGCTCTGCAGGGAGCCTGCTTCCTCCCCTCTCTCTCTGCCTGCCTCTCTGCGAACTTGTGATTTCTCTCTCTGTCAAATAAATAAAAAAGAAAGAAAGAGACCTGCAGACTTCAGACGCCGCAATATAAATACAAAACACGTAAACGCCAGCAACGGGCTTCAGCCAGCTCGCGACAGCTCCTCGGGGCTCACTGAGAGCATCTCTTTTCTACCCCGTGTTCAATCAGATCTCATCGGTAGCTTGAAATCAGCCACAAGGATTACAGACACCACGAGAGTTGGTAAACGCGGTAAATTGGGGTCTTTATTTATTTATTTATTTTAAATATCTGTTTTAGAGAAAGTGAGAGTTATTAGACCTTTACTCTACAGTTACAAGCCACAGTGGACTCCCTGAGCCTTGGCGGGGGGAAACCCAGGAAGCACGGGAGCAGGCCAAGTCCCCCGAGCCGTGGTCAAGGTGACTCAGGCTAAGACGTAGCAGCCCATCCCCCTGCTCTGTGGGCAACCATGTGGCAGCCACAGGAGAGCTGTGGCCCCAGGGAGCTCACCTCCCCCTTCCCCACCTGCTCCCTCCCCCAGAAGACACTGTACTCCAACCGCTTCTTCTTTTGCAAATCATAGCCTGGAATTTCTCTCCAGGTTCCTGCTCCAAGTCTGTGACTTCATCGCTCTGGGCCTCTGTGACATGATTCATGCCTACCTTGTAGTGCCTTTGGTGATGACGAGACCATATACAGAAAACATCGAGGTGCTCAAGAAGTGACATCTGGGGGCGCCTGGGTGGCTCAGTGGGTTAAAGCCTCTGCCTTCGGCTCATGTCATGATCCCAGGGTCCTGGGATCGAGCCCCGCATCGGGCTCTCTGCCTGCCTCTCTGCCTACTTGTGATCTCTGTCTAATAAATAAATAAAATCTTTAAAAAAAAAAATAAAGAAGTGACATCTGGATATTTTAGTGCATCAACATCAACATTCTCAACCTTGAGCCCCAAGCGGGAGGGGCCAGAGATAGAATGTGATTGTCCCTCACTTTGCCGGCTGTGGAGCCCAAGCACTTCCTGAACCCTCACTTGGCTGTGGGGGGCCTGGAGCCCGAACACCTTGCATGCTGCCCGGGGGTATCGCATGCTCTCTGCAGACCCCCTGGTGTCCTCCCTTTCTAGTCTCAGACCGTAAGTGTGCCATCCTCAGGGCCAGACCCCAGGCCTCGATTTGTGATGGAAGCATGGCAATATTTACTAAATCAGTTGTTCCCCAAAGTGTGGCTCCTGTGCCACCCTGCTGGGAACAGAGAGCTGAAGAACCAGGTTCACCGATAGGCTTTAAATATGTGAATACACAGCAGGGAAGGGAGCCTCCTTTCCGTGATTTACCATAATCACCATTATCACTATATATTTTTAAAGTTGGCTCCATGACCAGCGTAGGGGTTTGGTTGGTCTCATGACCCTGAGATTGAGACCTGAGCTGAAATCAGGAGTGGGACACTTAACCGACTGAGCCACCCCAGTGGCCCGTCATTATCACTATATTAAATTACACCATGCGAAATGGCTGTTTTTGTAGATTAAAACAAATATCAAGAATTTTATATGACTCAACCTAACTGGATATTTTAGACATATAAGAAGTCATAAAGGACGAGACTATGGGGGCACCTGAGTGGCTCAGTTGGTTAAGCATCCAACTCTTGGTTTCCACTCAGGTCGTGATCTCAGGGTCATGAGATCGAGCCCTGTGTTGGGCTCTGTGCTCAGCACAGAGTCTGCTTGAGATTCTCTCTCTCTCTCCTTCAGCCCGACTTGACGATTGTTCATTTTCATGCACTTCCGACCACCCATGTGTACCTCACCCTTAGCTACTACTCTGCGGACTGCAAGCTGGTTTTGTCATATCACACAGGAGGAGGGAGCTAATCAAGTTGCAAATCCTGAAAAATGAAATTATATAAAAACAAAATACACTTCAAAAAAGAAAAATGAAATTTTAGAAACACGCAGTGCTATTGGTCACTGTAAACATTATAATGCCTTCCCGTTGGAGATGTGCATTTTTTCTTTCAGCGTTCCCCTACATGATACCTATTAAAACGGGAGAAACACAGACCCAAAGTGTCCCCTCCTCAGTATACACCCCAGGGAAATTCCTACATATGTGCATAAAACACACAAGGCAGCCATATTTGTGATGGCAAAAATAAATAAATAAAAAGCAACACAAAAATAGATACAAAGGTTTTTTGTAAGCATTCCAGAGTAAGTGTGGCTTCAATAAATCGAACACAATTTATATCTGTCACGTGAGGAATTAAATGGTTGTTGAAATAAAGTTGGTCAGATCCATTATACATTGGGACACAGGACATGTTCTGAAGGCTTAATGGTTGAGTCTTTACAATTTTCTCTCCTTCTTTCATACTAGTGTGGTCTTACACATTAAAACCAATAGCCGTGACGTCCATGAGAATGTTATATTTCTAAGAGACCCTTAAAAGAGGTTACTAAGGGGGCACCTGGGTGGCTCAGTGGGTTAAAGCCTCTGCCTTCGACTCAGGTCATGATCCTAGGGTCCTGGGATTGAGCCCCACATCGGGCTCTCTGCTCAGCAGGGAGCCTGCTTCCTCCTCTCTCTCTCTCTCTCTGCCTGCCTCTTAGCCTACTTGTGATCTCTGTCTGTCAAATAAATAAATAAAATCTTAAAAAAAAAAAAGAGGTTATTAAGGGCTAGGAATTCAGATATGGGCATTCCAGAATCTTCTCTTGAGCTGATCTGCCAGTACAATCTCTCCATACCTTATGAGGTATGGGTCACTCATGATTTCCCATCCGTGACTTCTTCCAGAATCAGTATACCTTATATGTTATTGGGGCATCTGGCTACACTTCCAAGGAAAACCGATAATTTTAGAGAAAAATGCTGTTTCTTCTTATGCATATCAAAGGATAGTGTCTTTAATGTCATTAATGTCTTTCAGTGATTTCTCTTTGACAATCCCACAATGGGAAAATGACCAAACTAAGGCCACCAGGTGGGTGGAAGCTCTTTGGAGACTCCCTGTCAGAAGAATCTGAATTCCACTCTCAATTCCGGCTGCATTCTGTTTCTTGAAATTATTTGATTATCAGTCTACACATGATCACGCGGGCAGAAAAAAGTCATGCAGGGGGACCCAAATGACTAAGAACCTGGGAAATGCAACACTTGTGACTTGTCACAGGGGAATATTGTGGAGCCCTAGGACCAGTGGGTTCTTCAGCTAGGTAACGCTTGCAGTATTTCAAAACTGAAAGACATCCTAGGGATAATGTAATCTGAACCACATATTTCACGGGTGACAAGACTGTGGTCCAGAGAGAGGAAATGTCTTGCCAGTGGTGGTACAGTGAATCGGTGGTTGAGTGGAGGTTGGCATTCAAGTTTTCCTGACAAAGCACATGACGGGGTAGTGGTTGGATTGTTAGGAAGGAGGAAGGCAGCCTTACAGGTGGCTAAGAGAATCTACCCTTATCCCTTGTTCTGTGTCCCCAGTGTTGGCTGTTTGATTATCCATTATCCCACCTTCCATGTGTGGGGATGGGTCCTCATGCCTTGGTCCTCTCTCTCAAGTGCCTAAGAACATGGTTTCCCTATCCCTCCCAGTAAATGACCCCCGGCCGTCTTCTCCACAAACATGGCTGAAGATTATAAGCCATCCATACTCCCGTATGTCATTACAACTCCCTTTTGCGGGGGTGAGGGATGGGGTGGGGGTGGGAACAAGGAAAGTCTGAGAAACTGTCACAGCCAAGAGAAGCCAAAGGAAATATAATGACTAAATGTCATGGGAGAATCCTAAATGGGATCCCAGACTCACAAAAGGACAACAGGTAAACATTAAGGAAATCTAAAGAAGGTATGGATTAGTGAATAATAATGCATCAATATTGTTTCATTAACTGTGACAAATGTAACAGACTAATTTAAGATGTTCCTAATGGGGAAACTGGGTTCAGGGTGTATGGTACCTTCTTGGTTTTTCTGCAAATCTAACACTGTTCTAAACACTCAAGGTTTTTTTTTTTTTTTTTTTTTTTAAGGTAAATAAAAAAAAAAAACCACCTCCTTGTGGAGAGAGGCAAGATGGCGGAGGAGTAGCAGAGTGAGACGACATCAGGTCGCAGGAGTTCAGGTAGGTGGTTATCAAACCATTCTGAACACGTACAAACCCAGCAGGAGATTGAAGAGAAGAAGAGCAGCAATTCTAGAAACAGAAAACCCACCACTTTCTGGAAGGTAGGACGTGTGCAGAAGTAAATCCAAAGTGACGGGAAGATAGACCGTGGGGGGAGGGGCCGGCTCCCGGTAAGCAGTGGAGCAGCGGGGCACAAAATCCGAACTTGTGGAAGTCTGCTCCACTGAGGGACCTCGCTCCAGAGGCTAAGTGGGGGTGGAGCCCTTGTGGGGACAATGTGGGCTCAGGTCCCGCGGGGTCACAGAAGGATCGGGGGTGTCTGGGTGTAGAGCTGAGGAGGGAGCTCTCCGCTCCGGGTTACCTTAAACCATGATCTGCAGCACAGTTGGGTCACTGCTTTTCAAGCATGGACCACACAAGTGGCAGATCCGGGGAGACTCACCTTCCTTCTCTGGAGGCAGGCATCTGCTGGGTTTGAAGACTCCAAACGGGGCTGTGCGACAGAGACAGAAATGCTGGGTCACAGGCCGGGTGAGCTGGGAGCGCGGCCAGAGACCAGGGAGACGGGAGGGACTGAGAGCTTTTCTCCAAGGACGCACTGAACAGTGGGGTCCGAGCTCCTGGCTCCTCTGGGGCTGGAGACTTGGAGGCCGCCATTTTCATTCCCATCCTCCAGAGCCTTACGGAAAGCATTCAGGGAACAAAAGGTTCCCAGCGCGAACTCGAGCAGATTGCTTAGCCCGACCCCAGGCAAGGACCACGCAATTCTGTCTCCGGCAAAGACATTTGAGAATCACTGCAACAGGCCCCTTCCCCAGAAGATCAGCAAGAGCATCCAGCCAAGACCAAATCCACCAATCAATGAGAGCTGCAGAACGCTAGAGCCAGGGGAGAGCCACACATAGAATTCATGGTTTTCTCCCCAAGATCCTTTAGTCTTGCAAAGTTAAATTAAAAATTTTTTTCTTATTCTTTTTTTTTTTAACTTTTCCTCTCTCCTCTTCTAAGGTTCTTTTAAAAATAGTTCACCTTAACAATACCTTTCTTTAAAAAAAAAAAAAACTTTTGGGGGCACCTTGGTGGTTCAGTAGGTTAAAGCCTCTGCCTTCGGCTCAGGTCATGATCCCAGGTGATGAGGGAGCAGGAGGCTGGCTGAGAACGGATCAGGGGCTGGTGCCTTGCACCCCCTCTCCACCCACTCCCCTTGGTAATATGTGTGACATTTCACAGGCACCCCTGACTGCCCTACAAGAAGAGCAAATGGTTATCTTGCAGAGATCACAGTCCTGCAAGGCAGGAGTCTCTCTTGGTTTACAAATGTCCTTGAGATTTACAACAAAGAAGTTGTCTTATCAATAGCCCAATTTCCAAAGACACATAACTCAGTTCCTCAAGCCCTAATGTCACCCTCCCCTCCATAAAAAACCGAAGGAAACGGAGGTAGAAGGAAAAGTAAATAAAGTTAAATTTATTTTAAAGACCTAAATCTCACTAACAAGGACGTTTGATAGCAGGAATGTAACATTCCACCAGGAGACTCCCAATTGTCTTTATGTTAGTGCCTCATTAGAGGGAAAGTGGCCTTGGCTTGATAGTAACCAGGCCTTCAATATCCTGACAGTCTTCTTTACCCCAATAGCCCTTCTGAACACCCCTTTGTCCTCACCTACCCAACTCCTGTGTATATAACCAGCCACTCCTCACAGGCCCTGGGCAGCCACATCTCTGCCTGCCCACGGGTCCTGTCCCCGTGCTCTAATAAACCACCTTTTTGCACCAGAGACATCTTAAGAATTCTTTCTTTAGCTGTCGGCTCCGAACCTCACCCCACCGAACCCCACCTAGGTTCAGGAACTTCATCACAGGGTCCTGGGATCGAGCCCCGCATCAGGCTCTTTGCTCAGCAGGGAGCCTGCTTCCTCCTCTCTCTCTGTCTGCCTCTGCCTACTTGTGATCTCTGTCTGTCAAATAAATAAATAAAATCTTAAAAAAAAAACAAACAAACTTTTTTAAACTTTCATTATTATAGTCATATTTTATCCTTCATTGTATTTAACCTTATTTTTTATATACGTATAGGCTTTTTTTTTTCTAAAAAATTTTGGGCTACAATTTTTTCTAATAGATCAAAATATACCCTAAATCTAGGACAGGGCTTTGTTCTAGTCTCCATCCTGAGCACATTCTCTCCCTGCCTCCTTTTTTTTCTTCTTTCTTTTTCCAATCAACTTATCTTATCAATTCCTTTTATGGATTTTTTTTTCATCTTTACGGTCATATTCCATCCTTTCACCGTCTTTACCCTTTGTGTGTGTGTGTGTGTTTCTTTAAAATTTTGAGAAGTAGTTTCTTCTAAGAGACCAAAATACACCCAGTATCAAGTGGGTGGCTCTGTTCTATTCACCAATCTTTCTTCTCCCCCTGATTTGGGATCTCTTCTGATTTAGTTAATGCATTTTTTGAGGTCTTTGCAACCCTTTTAGTATTTTATTCTCTCATTCATATATTCTTATCTGGACAAAATGACAAGGCAGAAAAACTCACCACAAAAAAAAAAAAAAAAAAAGAACAAGAAGCAGTACCAAACGCTAGGGACCTAATCAATATGGGCATTGGTAATATGTCAGAGCTACAGTTCAGAATGATGATTCTCAGGGTGCCAGCTGGGCTCGAATAAGACATGGAAGATACTAGAGAAACATTGTCTGGAGAAATAAAAGCCCTTTCTGGAGAAATAAAAGAACTAAAATCTAACCAATATGAAATCAAAAAAGCTATTAATGATATGCAATCAAAAGTGGAGGCTCTTACTGCTAGGATAAATGAGGCAGAAGAGAGAATTAGTGATATAGAAGACCAGATGACAGAGAATAAAGAAGCTGAGCAATGAGCAAAAGAGAGACAAACAACTACTGGACCAGGAGGGGAAAGTTCGAGAGATAAGTGATACCGTAAGATGAAACAACATTAGAATAATTGGGATCCCAGCAGAAGAAGAAAGAGAGAGGGGGGAAGAAGGCATATTGGAGCACATTATAATAGAGAATTTCCCTAATATGACGAAGGGAACAAGCATCAAAATCCAGGAGGCACAGAGACCCCCCTCAAAATCAATAAAAATAGGTCCACACTTTGTCATCTAATAGTAAAACTTACAAGCCTCAGTGACAAAGAGAAAATCCTGAAAGAAGCTCAATACAAGAACTTTGTAACATACAATGGTAGAAGTATTAGATTGTCAGCAGACTTATCCACAGAGACCTGGCAGGCCAAAAAGGACTGGCATCATATATTCAGAGCACTAAATGAGAAAACTATGTAGCCAGGAATACTATATCCAGCTAGGCTGTCCTTGAAAATAGAAGGAGAGGGCGCCTGGGTGGCTCAGTGGGTTAAGCCACTGCCTTCAGCTCAGGTCATGATCTCAGGGTCCTGGGATCGAGTCCCGCATCGGGCTCTCTGCTCAGCGGGGAGCCTGCTTCCTCCTCTCTCTCTGCCTGCCTCTCTGCCTACTTGTGATCTCTCTCTGTCAAATAAATAAATAAAATCTTAAAAAAAAAAAAAAGAAGAAAATAGAAGGAGAGATACAAAGCTTCCAGGACAAACAAAAATTAAAAGAATTGCAAACACCAAACCAGCCCTACAGGAGATATTGAAAGGGGTCCTCTAAGCAAAGAGAGAGCCTAAAAGTAGTAGACCAGAAAGGAACAGAAACAATATACAGTAACAGTCACCTTACAGGCAATATAATGGTGCTAAACTCATATCTCTCAATAGTTACCCTGAATGTATATGGGCTAAATGCCCCAATCAAAAGACAAAGGGTATCAGAATGGGTAAAAAAACAAAACCCATCAATATGCTGTCTAAAGAACAGCAAAGGAAACAGTCAACAAAACCAAAAGACAACTGGCGGAATGGGAGAAGATATTTGCAAGTGACTTGTCAGATAAAGCGCTAGTATCCAAAATCTATAAAGAATTATCAAACTCAACACCCAAAGAACAAATAATCCAATCAAGAAATGGACAGAGGACATGAACAGACATTTCTACAAAGAAGACATCCGGATGGCCAACAGACACGTGAAAAAGTGCTCCACATCGCTCAGCATCAGGGAAATACAGACAAAAACCACAGTGAGATACCACCTCACACCAGTCAGAATGGCTAATATTAACAAGTCAGGAAATGACAGATGCTGGTGAGAATGTGGAGAAAGGGGGACCCTCCTACACTGTTGGTGGGAATGCAAGCTGGTGCAACCACTCTGGAAAACGGCATGGAGATTCCTCAAAAAGTTGAAAATAGAGCTACCCTAGGACCCAGCAATCACACTACTGGGTATTTACCCTAAAGATAAAAATGTGATCCGAAGGGGCACGGGAACCCGAATGTTTATAGGAGCAATGTCCACAATAGCCAAACTATGGAGAGAAACTAGATGTCTGTCAACAGATGAATGGACACACACTTGAATACTATGCAGCCATCAAAAGAAATGAAATCTTACCATTTGCAATGACATGGAGGAATTAGAGGGTATTATGCTGAGTGAAATAAGTCAATCAGAGAAAGACAATTATTGTATCATCTCTCTGATATGAGGAATTTGAGAGGCAGAATGGGGAGTTTAGGGGGTAGGGAAGGAAAAAAAATGAAACAGGACGGGATTGGGAGGGAGACAAACCATAAGAGACTCTTATTCTCATGAAACCAACTGAGGGTTGCCAGCGAGAGGGGCGTAGGGAGAGGGTGGTTGGGTGATGGACACCGGGGAGGGTATGTGCTATGGTGAGTGCTGTGAAGTGTGTAAGCCTGATGATTCACAGACTTGTACCCCTGGGGCAAATAATTCATTATATGTTAATAAAAATAATTAATTAAAAAAATTTAAAAACCCTCCCTTTTGGCTCCTTCTTTCCTAAACTCCTCTAAGTTTTAGGCTCCTCATACCTCCTCTTCTTCTCTCAGGACTAATGGACGGGCATTATTACCTTGTCCAAGAAACCTCATGGTCTCCTAACTGCTGGGATGAGAAATCTCAGAAAAAAATAGGGGAGGAAATTTTCTCTCTGACTCTGGCTGCAGCAATTAAATGCTGTTTCCACATCCCCAAGTTAGTTCTAATAAAGCTGAGAAAATTTGCACAAGTGTCCATCTCCATCTCCTGTCATGAGAGGAGACGTGTGAAAATGTGACATTTGCCTTGTGATTATAAAACTATTCTCGAAAGTGCTATTTGTACAAAGTAGCCTTTTAAGATACAGAGCCTGAAAAAATTATTGATTTAACCTGTGGATTATGACCTTTAATGCCTAAAAGCATGCACTTTTACCATCTTAATTGATGGTTTGTTGTCCTGGGAATAAAACTTACATCGACATCTCTGTGTGCTGAAAAGTATAAATGCTTTGTTAGGTGAGAAGAGTTTTGGAATTTCTACCTTCTGCCTTTATGTATAAAGTTTTTATTTTATTTTATTTTTATTTTTTTAAAGATTTTATTTATCCATTTGACAGACAGAGATCACAAGTAAGCAGAGAGGCAGGCAAAGACAGAGTGAGGAAAGCAGGCTCCCTGCTGAACGGAGAGCCTGATGCGGTGCTTGATCCCAGGACCCTGGGATCATGACCTAAGTTGAAGGCAAAGGCTTTAACCCACTGAGCCATCCAGGCTCCCCAAAAGTTGGAGCTTTTGACATTATCTCATAGATTCTCAAAACTCATTTTATTTCCTCAATCTTTTCTGTTTTGCAGATCAAAGACTTTCTATTGCTCCAACTGAAACTTTGTATCTTCTGTCATTCCCCATTTTGCTGTGAATTGCATCCAGTGACCAAATTTCATATATCATATTTCCTTTTTTAGTAATTTCCATTCTGTAAGTTCTGAATGGTTTCTATTTCTTTTGCTGAAATTTCCTATCTTTTCACTTTTATGAGCATATTTTCCTTTACATCCTTTATGATTCTTTCTTTCTTTCTTTCAAATGGTTTCTTTATTATTAATTTATTTTTAAATTATTTTATTTAATTTTTTATTTTTAATCTTCATGGTAAGGATTTTCATTTTTATTTATTTTTAATTTTATTTGTTTTTTTTTTTAAGATTTTTTTTATTTATTCATTTGACAGACAAAGATCACAAGTAGGCTGAGAGGCAGGCAGAGAGAGAGAAGAGGAAGCAGGCTCCCTAGCAGAGAGCCTGATGCGGGGCTTGATCTCAGGACCCCGAGATCATGACCTGAGCCCAAGGCAGAGGCTTTAACCCACTGAGCCACCCAGGCACCCTTATTTTCTAAATTATTAACATATAATATATTATTTGTTTCAGGGATACGGGTGATTCATAGTCTTACACAATTCATAGCACTCGTCATAGCACATACCCTCCCCAAAGTCCATCGCCCAGCCATGCGCTCTCTCCCATACCCCTCCACCCCAGCAACCCTCAGTCTGTTTCCTGAGACCAAGAGTCTCTTATACTTTGTCTCCCTCCCTGGTTTCATCTTGTTTCATTTTTTTCCTCTCTTCCCCTATGATTCTTTGCCTTGTTTCTCAAATTTCACATCCTAGTGAGATCATATGATAATTGTCTTTCTCTGATTGACTTATTTCGCTCAGCATAATGCCCTCTAGTTCCATTTCATCATTGCAGATAGCAAGATTTCATTTTTTTAATGGCTGAGTAATAATCTGTGGTGTATATATATACCACATCTTCTTTATCCATTCATCTGTTGATGGACATCTAGGCTCTTTACATAGTTGGCTATTGTGGACATTGCTGCTATAAACATTGAGGTGCACATGCCCCTTTGGATCACTACGTTTGTATCTTTAGGGTAAATACCCAGTAGTGCAATTTCTGGGTCACAGGATAGCTCTATTTTCAACATTTTGAGGAACCTCCATGCTGTTTTCCAGAGTATCTGCCCCAGCTTGCATTCCCACCAACAGTGTGGGAGGGTTCCCCTTTCTCCACATCCTCACCAGCATCTGTCATTTCCTGACTTATTCATTTTAGCTATTCTGACTGGTGTGAGGTGGTATCTCATTATAGTTTTGATTTGTATTTCCATGATGTGAGTGATGTAGAGCACTGTTTCACATGTCTGTTGGCCATCTGGATGTCTTCTTGGCTGAAATGCCCACCCATGAAATGTTTCTTTAAAAAAAAAAAAAAGATTTTATTGTTTTAAGTCAACTCTACCCCCAACAAGGGGCTTGAACTCGCCACCCCAGGATCAAGAATCACATGCTCCACCAAGTGAGCCAGCTGGGAGCCCACTTTATGTCTTTTTCATTCATAGCTAGAGTCACTGCTTTAAAAATCCTTGTCTCCCAGTTTCTACATCTGGGTCATCTAGAGGTCAGTTTCCATTGTCTTTTTCTCTTGAAAATGGGTCCCTGGTCAAGGAATTTTGGATGTATAGGGCACATCCATTTGTTGCAAACACTCTGGATCAGTATAATCTGAACTGTGTCAATTTTTTGTTGTTGATTTAGCGGGCTCCTAACTTGGCTGGAATCCAATGCAGTCTTCTCTTCCCTCCCCACCCTTGTGCTAAGTTGCAAGTCAAATCTCAATTCAGTTCCTTCAGCCTTAGCTGAGCTGTTTGGAGTCTGACTGTGAATGTGTACATGGTTCAGAAGTCAGCTAGGTATCTGGGCAGTTTCTACACAGAATGGGAAATAACTTCTCCCTCCCCTGCTTCTGGAATTTCTACACCCACTTTCCAGCAGCTAATCCTTAGCCTGGATTCTGTCCTCTGGTTGTTCAGGGCAGCTAAACTTTGCACTTTTTAAGAGTTTTTGTTGTCCTGCACAGCATAATGGAGTCTTTAGCCTTCAGGCTAAAACCTCGGGCTGAAACTAACTGGAGGTATTCTTATCTTTCCTGTGTTGATTTCGTTCCAGTATCTTCCAGCTCTGGTCCCTCTTCCGTGCCTTTTTTGTCTTTTGTTTTTTGTGACCCCCCTCCACCCCGCTCCAGAGTTGTTAGTTGTTATCTGTGGTAGAGTAGCTCAGAAAGGAGCTACTTGGGTCTACTGATGTTGAGATCCTTATTTGTCTCACTTAAATGAACAAGCAAATGGGCCCATCTGAGAGATGGTAGAGCTGAGGCCAGGCTAGGAAATGAGATCACCGATGTGTTTCAAAATGATAAAAGAAAACAATCAGTTACGACCAAAAAAAAAAAAAAAAAAAAAAATTGGGTTGGGAACTTTTTTTTAAAAGAATCATTTATTTATTAGAGAGAGAGAGCATGAGTGGGAGGGACTGAAGGAGAGAAAGACAGAATCTCAAGCAGACTCCACACTGAGCACGGAGCCCAGATCCGGGCCAGATCTCACGATCCTAAGACCATGAATGGAGAGGAAACCAAGAATCAGATGCCCAAGGGATTGCATTGCTCAGGCGCCCCTGGGCTGGGAAATTCCCGAATAGAATCCTCAAATAGACTGTCTCCCACACAAAGCCTCTCTTTTTTGCATTAGGAAATCTGAGATAGTTATTTGTATACAGTCAGTGCTTACTAGGTCTAGCGCTAAGCCCTTTCAATATTCAATTCGTTCATTCAGTTCAATTCACTCATTCAATTCAATGCATTATCTTTTTTAATCCTCAGGTAAACTTAATGAGGGTGGATAACTTTCCCTGGGAGATTTTTGCTAAGGAGGGAACTGAGGTTTAGTGAGGGTAAGCCCAAGAGGACAGCCGTGTGCATGACCAATAGTAATAATAATAACAACAATAATAATAATAATGGTTCATCTTTCTTGAACGATTGTCATGCTGTAGATAACATGCTAGGTGCTCTGCAGACATTATCTCATTTAATTCTTCCAACGACTCTCTGAGATCAGGCCTGTGATCATCACTCCGTCTAACTAGGCGTTGAGGACGAGGACCATCATCCAACCTTTTCAGGTGCAGGAATGGGGGCTGGGAAGAGTTTGAGCAAGTTGCTCAAGTTCATATAATTAGGAAGCAGTGCTGGGATTTCAACCCCAGCAGACTGGCTCCCAAGCCAACTCTTTAACCTCTACGCCCTGACTGCCTTCTTGCGGTGATAAAACTTCTGAAAAGGACCATCACTGGGGTAAGTTCCCAGAGAGGCAAGTTCGCATCCCGTTTAGAGAATACCAGGCTGGATCAAATGGAAACGTGCAGACTGGGGCTGCTCTGACCCAGGCACATGGCCGGTCCCAGCCAATAGCGGTGGGGTCCCAACAAGCCCGAGCACCCATTTCCAACCAGACATCAGGCACCCCAGCCTACGACACAAATGAGGAAACCTGCCCAAGCAGGAATTAACGGCACCCAACTGCAGAGTTTCCCTCATCCTGTTTTTCACTTCATGTTTTGGATGCTGCAGGCTGCGCGAGCAGAGATCCTAGGCTTTGGCTGAGGCAGCTGGCCTGCCTCCGAGCCCTGCCATGAACCACTTCCAGAGCATCCTGACGCGGGTCCAGATGCTGCTGTCCAGTCGTCGGCCAAGTCAGGTGCAGGCCCTCCTGGACCACATGCTGGAAAAGGAGCTCCTGTCCCGGGAGTACCACTGTGCCCTGCTCCGTGAGCCTGATGGCGAGGCCCTGGCCAGGAAGATCTCCTTGACCCTGCTGGAGAGAGGAGACCCAGACTTGGCCCTCTTGAGGTGGGCGTGGAGTGGGTGGCAGCTCCCGGTGGCCGAGAGGGACCCTGGCTCGGACCATGGTGGTAAGTCAGTTTCCCCTTCGCCCAAGTAGCAGTGATTGACCGTAGGCAGTGCATGGGTGGGTTTTTCCTCCTCTCTGAAAGGAGGCTCCTTATGCTCATCCTTATCCCCAGATGCGAAGGTAGAGCTGGGCAGGAGTCAGGGCCTCTGAGGAGCTGGCGGGAGCAGCAAGTGCTCCGAGGACCCCGTCTGATCCTGGGTATCCTGGAACCCCCACAGTACCCTTCCGCTCTGCGTAAGAAAAGACCATCGCAGAGGCATGCAAACAAACGCCTGCTTGATTTACACTCTGAGTGGCCTCGATGTGTCAGGCACTGTGCTGGGGACCGGCTGGGGGCTACAGATGCACTCCTGTCTGCCAGGGGCTCACGGTCCAGTGGGGAAGACGGCTTCAGGCACTCGGTGGGGTTGAACACGGAGAAACCAGGTGCCAGAAGAGAGGACAAGCCAGGAAGCTGGAGGACAGAGGATACTCTGTGGGCACATGTACGTGCGTCTGTGGTGTGTGCGCCCGTGTGTGCATGTGCACGTGTGTGTGTGTGTACACCTGCACATCAGCAAGAGACAGAAATCGAAAGGGTGAGACAGAAGAGAGAGAAGGAGGGAGACAGAGACCGAGAACAGGAACCCGTTCAGAGAAAAGAGAGGAAGAGTGTCTTACTTTTAGGGCACTGACGACACTTGACGCATCTTCCATCGGAAAAATAAGCCCTCACCAAGGTGCCCCCACCCACGCCCCTGACCCCGCAGACCGTGTAGGTCTTCCTTCCCTGTTGCAGAGGTTCTCGCTCCGTTGCCAACAACATTCTTCCTAAAGAGGCAGGTCTGTTCTGCCTCCTGCTCCACCCAGATCTGGGCTTTCCCGATTTTATGATAGATCGCCGCAGATTTTAGGCATTCACGGGACCCTTATGGTTTCGGAGTTACTCGAAGTGGGAGAAGATCATGATGATTCACGTTGATTGAGTATTGGCCGCGTGCCTGGTCCCAACTAAGCCCTCAGTTCTAACCAAACGAGGGAAACCCAGATGTGCCCCCCACCCAAGGTGACCCCATCACGGGTCCCCAGGTGGGAGATGGTGGAAGCTGGATTTGAACGCAGACAAACTTTATCCCCAACCTGGCTTTGAGGACTGAAAAGCCTTCTGATGGTCTTGATTGGGTTACTGGGGGGTGGGGGGCGGTGTATGCGTTTCTCCTACTCTTCTGCCCAGATGTGGATTTACAAAGGGTTGGTTTTCCTAGTGGTTAAGTTCTCGTCCAGATGGTGTCTGTTGCTTTCTTGGACGTGTCTCTTACTCTCCTCCTTTCCCACCTGAAGGACCTCCCTAATTTCTTCATGGGGGTGCAGGCAGCCTGTGTGGTCTTGACGGGGGTGGAGAAGCCACTCAGGGATGGCAGGGGGGCAGTGGGGGAGGGGAGTCAACTCTGCCCTCCTTCCCTACAAACGGCACGCTCCTTGCTCCTTTATGGGGAGGCTGCCTGACACCTCAACACCCCACCCCCCCGTCTGCTGGTTCCTGTTATTTAACTCAGTTTCCTCCCTAGGGATGTCATATTTTTGTGTCTGAGCCCATGTGACTCTAGAAAGGGAACTGGGCTCAGTGACGTGGTCTACAGCGGAGTGGGAGACAGAGAAGAGCAAGGCGCCCCCTCTCCCTACCCTCTCTTCCTGTCCTCCAGCTCAGCCCCCCCAAACCTGACAGGGCTACAGGGTGTGCCGCTGTGATAGAGGACAGAGGGAGCAGCCTTCTTAGGGGAAGAGGGAGTAGGGGAAGGGCATTGTGTGCTCTGTAAAGAAAGGGCCCCGACTCTGGTTTCAACGGGGGTTCAGAAGAGGAAATCACCCTGTGAAGGTTTTGTAACTCTCTCCACAGCCCTTAGTGATCTTCCCTCTCCACAGCTCTAAACCCTGCACTGGCTCCCCATCACTCAGAGAAGAAGCCAGATCCAGACAAGGCTCATCACAGACGGACTCTCCGTCTCTCATCCCCTACTTCTGCTCATCTCCTCCAGCCACACTGGCAACCCCACTAGCCCTGGGACAGGCCTGGCATGTTCTCTACCACAGGACCTTGGCATGTGCTCTTCCTACTACCTGGAACATTCTTCTCCAGATAGCCTCTTGGCCTTCCTGCTTAGCTCTTGGCTCAGATTTCACCTTCTCAGCAAGGCCTACCCCAAGCATCCCCTTTAGAACTGCGGTCCCCACATGTGGGAAGGCTCAGTCATTTAAGCATCTGCCTTCAGCTCAGGTCTAGTCCCAGGGTCCCGGGATTGAGTCCTGCATTGGGCTCCTTGCTCAGTGGGGAGCCTGCTTCTCCCTCTACCTGTCACTTCCCCTGCTTGTGTTCTCTCTCTCTCTCTGACAAGTAAATAAATAAAATCTTAAAAACATTAAAAAAAAAGAATTGTAGGTCCCCATCCACATTCTGAGCCCACCCCCTAGACTGACGTTTTCACCTCCTATATACTTTACTTTTGTATTATGTTTGTCGTTTGTTGTCTGCTCTCCCACTAGGGAATAAGCTTCATGTGGGCAGGGATCTGTATTTTGATCATATGGTATCCCAGATGCCTAGCACGGTGCCTGGTGCTGGGTAGGTGTGTGATGTCGATTGTTGAATGCTGGATGGTTGCATGGATGGATGGATGGATGGAGGGGGGCGGGGAGGGGTGTCTGGGTGGGTGGATGGCTCAGGTACCACCATTATTTTCACTTTACAGAATGGCAAGCTGAGGCACAGAGAGGTTAAGAGATGGCCTGCGAAGGGGACTATTGGGTGTCCCGAGGCCAGAGCTACTGCTGCACTTTCTGCTTGGCTGCTTCTTCTAAACAACCCAAGGGATACCGTAAATCTAGCCAAAACAGGTTAATTATCTTCAAACTGAAACTAGGCCTGAAACTTCAAACTGATTCAGAAGTCACCTTTGACTACCATGGTGCCTTGGTGTGATTGTGCAGAAAGCCTACGTCTGGGGCTGCGACCCTGGAGGTCCGACTCTGCTACCTGAGGCATCATGGGTGCATCCAACCCCAGGCAAGCTCGGGGGATGGGGGAAGGCCTGAGAGGCCAGATCTTTGTCCTGACACAACCCGGAAGCTTCCCTGGGGAATCAGAGCAAAAACACTCAGGGCACTCTTTGGTGACAGTGGGTGGCAGTGCATGTCAGGCAGTCTGGGGACAGAGAAGAGGCAGTGATGTTGACAGTGATGGAGAAGGACCAGGCTGGACACTGGAGAGCTCTGGGTGAGAGGCCACGCTCTGCTTCTTACAAACCATGTGACCTCGGCCCTGTGACGGGACCACTCTGACCCTCTGTTTCTTCATCTTGTGCATAGGTGTGGTGATGTAAAGCCCTCAGTGCTAGAGTGAGGGTTAAATTAAGTGAGATGGTAGCTGGAAACTATCTAAGGCAGTGCTTGGCCTTGGATAGAGGTCACAGCAGGGAGAATTGGACAAGGAAGAATAAACCAGAGGTTTGAGATGCAGAGAAAACAATTGTGTCTACAGTCTCACTGGGGGGCCGCACAGAATATCTTGACAACTACTCCATGCAAAACACAATGCTGAGGGCTTGGGTGCTGTGTATATCTGAGAAGCGCCTCAATGGACCCCCACCATTGGGCTAGTACATGGTCTCTGCCCTCAGACTGCCTGAGTGCCAGTCATAGCTCCCTAATTCCAAGGACTGTGGCTATGAGCTCCTTCTGGAACATCTCTGGGCCTCAGTTTTCCACATCTGTAAAATGGCGGCAACAATGGTACCCAGTGACTATTATCTAATGTAGGGTGCTTGCATTTCCAGCAAGGAGAGAATGGATTCTGACTCATCGATGTCAGGGCTGGTGTTTGGGCAGCTACAGCCCCAACGTGAACAGCCGGCTTGGGTCTAATGGAGAGTTTGCCCGGTGGTGCCTTTGGGCATGGGTTCTCAGAAGCCTTAGGAATCTCCCCACCTCCCAGTCCCTGGGATGTTTTATTTTATTGTTTGCTTTGGCTCTTTCTCATTATTTGGCCACTTTAGGTTTTCGAGATGTGTTACATTTGGCCACAAGGACTCTGTTGTAGGAACCATAGAACAAAGTCTCCCTGTAGGATGTTGCCTGATTTATTGGAAAGGAAGGGACGTGCCTCACACTGCCAAACATTTCCTCTGGCTTCTTTCCTCATTTGGCACTTAGCCCCGGAGCCTGGAACTCAGACAGGAGAGGCTCTGTGCCTTCCCACCTGCCTCTTTCTCTTCCCAAGACCTGTTCCTGCTCCGATCTGGAGGGATCCTACTCTGCCTCCTGGAAGGAGACATGCTGGAGGGAACAACTGTCATCCATTCACCTTGGATGACTTCCCCGCCAGCCAGACCACTTCATCGTCACCCCCAGGAGCCGCAGAAGGAAAAGCACTTGCACCCGGAAGTTGGCACTTCCCCATGGGTTTTCCCAGGCTGACCAGTGTGTCCTGTTCCATTCTCTGCTTGGCTCCAAGCCGGGCACCTGACCCAACCAGAGCCGGTTTCTGTTCTCTGTTGTTACCTTAAGCAGCTTACCAGTGTCCTTCCTTAGGATCCATTCCTCTCTCTAGGTACCTGCCCAGCCACTTAGCTGCCTGCCTTCAAACTTACCTGATCTACTTATCCACCTACCAATATCTACTTTTCAACCCATCATCTTTTTTTTTTTAATATTTTATTTATTTATTTGACAGACAGGGATCATAAGTAGGCAGAGAGGCAGGCAGGCAGAGAGGAGGAAGCAGGCTCTCTGAGGAGCAGAGAGCCAGATGTGGGGCTTGATCCCAGGATCCTGGGATCATGACCCGAGCTGAAGGCAGAGGCTTTAACCCACTGAACCACCCAGGCTCCCCTCAACCCATCATCTTGTATGTTTTCCACTTGCACACATTTACCAATCAATCTATCTAACTAATTATAGTTTTATGTATCAATTTATCTACCTGCCTCCCTACCAACTCATTTGCTCCTGTCTTCGCTGACTTCTAGGTCTGCGCTCTCACGCACCTTCCTATGGGCCTCATTTGGATACATACCAGTTTTATTGTATCTAGTCACCTACATCTCTACTCACCTCTTTCCCTTCCTTCCTTACACTTCTTCCCTCCTCCTTAATCATTGTCTAAGCCCCCACTAGGGATCATGATGGTCACCCAAAAGCATAAGAAAAGGTAGTTACAACCTAGGGAAGAGGGGACTCTTCACCATTGGGAACCTGAGCCTGCCTTGATCGTGCTAATCCAAACTTCGGTTCTTTCATTCAAAAAATCTTGGAGTGGTGTGACTTTTAAGGAAGAAAAGAAATCACTGGGTCCCAGACAGTAGCAACCTCATGATCTAATCCGAGGCAGCACAGTCTCTACTTCTGAAATGGGAAGTTCACCCATGCATTGCCAAGTACAAAGCAACAAGTTTTCTAAAAATGAGTAAAGCCCAAGATTGATGTTATGTGGAAGGGTGCTGAAAGCAAGAACTCAGGCCTTGACCTTGAATGATGGCTAAAATAGAGCCCGACGGGGAGAAGGCAGGAGCTCAGCCTTGCACGAGCAGAGGTACCCACGTAGGGCGAGCTGGTCTATTTGGGGACACCACAGCTGGGGATGATAAGCTTACTCAGAAGAGAAGTTTCCCCCATGTCCTTCCCTTGGGACTTCACAGAGGACCCCGCCTGGCAACTTGTTCAATGCTTCTCCTGGTAACCAGTGATCTTTGTCCTGCTGGATCCTGACTGCAGGCAAAGAAATTTACATGCTCAGGGCCGGGCTGGCTTGAGGAGCCACAGAGAGAGCTCCCTAATCAGGAGGGAATTGATTATATTCAAAGCAGCCCTGGCTTGCTTGTGAGAATGATCACCGTCTCAGAGGGAGTTTCAAAGAGGACCACTAGCGGGAGGAAGGCAAATCCTGCGCTCAGCTCAGCCCCTCTGTCTGCTGCTTGCCCTGCCCATGCAGGAGGCTTGGCATTCTAGTTCTGCTATAATGCTAGCCTGCCCAGTCTTCATCTCTTTGTTTCCACTGCCCCTGCTGAAATTCAGACCCCATCAGCTCCTGGCTGGGCACCCCAATGGCTCCTCCTCGGTTTCTCTATGGGGTGGGGGGTGGGGTCCTCCTTGTGCTTATCCACAGCTTCTCGCATCTGCCAAACATGCAGCCTTGTACATGTCAGCACCCAGACCTGCTGGACACATGCATGGTCAGGTTTGGGTCTTGAGTATGGGTCTGGGGGATGGCAGCAGGTTGGGGGTCAGTGAGGATGTGGAAAGACCAGGTGGCAAAGATGAGGTCAGACCTAGTGCACCCAGGCAGGTGCACCCAGTCGGAGTCACTCTCATTGCCAACTCTGTCCTGCCATGAACCCAATTCAGAACTATCTTGGTCGTGGCCGTCAGAACTGGCTTCCTCCGAGGACAGGAAGGGCCTCTCATAAGGGGCTTGAGACGAGTGAGTGGGCAGGTGCCTCTCCCTTGGCACCAGGTCGTGGGAAGATGAGATTTCTTGAGATTTCTAATATTTGTCCTATCTTGTTGTATTAGCCTCCCAAGGCAAGACTGTGTTTCAAATTGACTATCAGCATTTCCCACGTGTCTGCCTATTTCCTCCCTGGGCCTTCTAAAAGCAGGGACTGTTTCAAAATAACCACATTACAAAGATAGGCACCATTATCTTTTTTTCATAGGTGGGGAAACTGAGGTTCACACAAGGGAAGTGAGGGGTCCAAGGTCATGCACCTGCTGGTAAGAGCAGGGGCTCGATGCCAGCTCTTCAGATTCCCAACCCAGTGCTCTTTCAGTAAAAATACAGGCAGGAGGACCTCGTCACTGCTTCCCAAACCTCATTCACTTCCAGACCAGCTCACGACTTCTGTACTATTATTTACTCGACAGGTGTTTTTTCAAAACACTCACTTTTTTTTTTTTTAATTCAACTTTATTTTCCCAGGACGTTTATGCCCATCTTAAGTGAAAGGTATGCCACCCACTGAAGTGCACTGTGAAACGGGAAGGCAGGGCAGTGTTTACACAAGACAAGTCAAATACTGTTGTCTGGCTGAAGGCTTGTAGCTAGGGATGGCTTTCTGGGAAACAGGGATGTACCCTGCATTCCAAGAGGTGTTAAAGACCTATTAGCTTGACAAACACTTTCCCCCAGATGCCATCAGAAGCATGGGTAGAGACCTGCAGAGGCACTAACTTTCCCCCTGTGGGTCACCCCAAACCATCTAGCTGTAAGTAGACCGCATCTGGGATAACATTGTTTTATGTGGCATTCACATTCTGGTCCAATGTCTTGGAATAAAAATCACGAATGGACCACACGTAATCACTGGGGCAATTCCTGGCAGTTTGGTGTGGGGATGGTGGAGGAAAACAGAATCTTGAAAACCTGCTGGACCCCAGCTGGGGGTGCCCAGCTTGTTTTGAGGTATCTGAGGGGCTCAGATCCTGGCCCTGTAGTGCAGAAGATGGCAGGAATTGGCAGTTGGTACCAGTGAGGCTCCACTGGGGTCACCATGATTTCAGAATGTCATTTTGTCAAAGGTCCCTCTAGAAGAGACAACTCTCAATCTTCTGCGGTTACCCCATTTGGTCCACAACAAGGAACTGAAATTATAAGAGGCAAGGGGAGGGCTTAAGGGAGCGTGGGCAAATTAGAGAGTTTTAGACAGAGAAATGCAACGGCTTGATGCCACTTCACAGAGGGGGGAGTTTTCTGTTGGTCCCTTGCTTGCTTCCTTTGCACGCTGGCTTAGTCTTGGTGGGCTCCTGACTGTACAGGTGGATAAGCTGGAGATGAAGCTCTCTGCTCCTGAACTAGGCATTCAGAGGCATCGTTGGACAGGCTGAGGGCCCCAGGGGGAGCTGCCAGTCTCCTGAAGCCACTGCCCCACAGGGTCTCCCACACCATGCGTTGCTTGGCTCCACGCCCTGCGGGGTCCTACCTGCCAGAGCCCCAAGGTAAAAGGGGGGGTGAAGGAAGTCGGGGTCTGAGAAGGCTTCTTGATTTAGGGTAAGGTCTCCGCTGGCCCCACCATCTCTGAACTGGGGGGTTGGGGCAGAGAGAGGGGTCCTTGTCCTGTTGGGGCTGTTGGGAAAAGTGAGGTGGTTGATTATTTCTTTCTACTCGAGGGACATTCAGATTGGCGCAGGTGCCCCGCACGTGAGAGCACTTTATCAGCGCTGAAGGGTTCTAGAGGGCCAACTTGCAGGAGGCGTGTCGTTCGCGCTCAGGGCTGATGGCTCAGCTCAGCCAACCACAGGTCCTCTCTCTACCAGGTAAACACAGAGGGGTGCCCTTGAAGGACAGGATCCCTGCCAGCCCTCACCCCATTCCCCGGGAGAAGCAGGAAAATCAAAGCCGGAGTCCTGGGTGTAGCTGCTGAGCCCCAGCCGGCTGGACAGATGCTCGCCTCTCCCCAGTTTCTTTTTTTTTTTTTTTTTAAAGATTTTATTTATTTGTCAGAGAGAGAGTGAGTGAGAGCGAGCACAGGCAGACAGAGTGGAAGGAAGAGTCAGAGGGAGAAGCAGGCTCCCTGCGGAGCAAGGAGCCCGATGTGGGACTCGATCCCAGGACACTGGGATCATGACCTGAGCCGAAGGCAGCTGCTTAACCAACTGAGCCACCCAGGCGTCCCTCCCCAGTTTCTGAATTCTGTTTGGGGGGAGAAGTGGGGGGCAAAAAGACGGATGGCCCCAGCTCTGAAGTCAGCGCGGCGGGTTTGAATCCTAGTTGCTTGCTGGCTGAGTGGGATGTGATGCAGCCCAACTGTCTTTGAGGCTCTCTTCCTGGGCTGTTAAAAACTCTATGACAAGGTAATGGTGAGGAAGCGAAGTCCAGCACACTGCTGGGCACACTGTAGGAACCAAATGTCATCACAGAAGCCCAGCATTGCTGGTGTCGATGTGTTGTGCGTTTTGGAGGGATGAGACTCCTGTCCTCAGACACCGGTAAGATGTCTTCCTCTGGACCCACGCGTTGACGGCGTGTCTGCCAGCTCTGCTGGATAGAGCTTGTGAGGAGTTTTGATGGGGAAGGAGAGGTCAGGAGTGACCTCGAGCCACCCCTTCGATTCCAGACAGGAACTCCAAGCCTGGGAAGGGAAGTGCTCTCCCCACAGTCTCATGGTGGGTGGCGCTGAGGTCCAGGACCTCCAGAAGAGGAAAAGGCAGGAGGAATGGAGTCCCAGGGATGTGGTGATGGGGAGGCTGGCTTGTCAAGGCTGAATTTCCAGCCCACAAAGGTCCCAGGGGCATTTTCTCTTGCCTCTGGAGGGCATTTGGCTTCCCAGGAGGGTATGGCTCATTGAGCAAATCTCTGGGTCCGTGTTGCCTGTAAGGGTGGTTTGCCACTTTCATAGCTGGGCTGAGCTAGAGACACATGGAGGCCACCCCAAAGCCAGCGTGAACAGCCCACAAGTCAGTGCTTGCAATTGGCTTACCCCCCAGGCATGCTACCTCCCCAGAAGCAGGGGACTGGCCATTTCCAGGAGCTGATGGACGCTCTGGGAGTGCCCATGAGTGTTGGGACAGTGAGCTGGGTGCTTGGGAGAAAGCACGCGGTGGGTGCAGCAAGCCTGCTTACTCCCCAGCTTGGCCCAAATCCCAGCGCTGAGAGAAAGTGAAAGAGAAAAGGACGCCTGTAGGGGGGTGAGATGGGGTGGCTGGCCAACAGACCCGGCCCAGTTTCGCCTCAGCCCTAGAGCCGGCAGGAAGCACTGGGAGCACGCGGGACTCCGGGGAGCCGGGAGCGGCGGTAGGTAACCAGGGCTCCCCACCCTGCACCCCAGAAAGTCGGCGGGGCAATCGAGCTCAGAGGCTGGCAGCTGCTTTCTTGGAAAGCTGGAAGGGAAAGGGCGCGTGCGGAGTGCAGACCCGGGAAAGTCCGCGTTTGCAGCATCCCCAGCCTGAAACACAGGGACCAGGCGGCGCGGAGTCGGACAGCAGCGCAGGGTCGCCAGGCCCAGAGCGCGCGGCAAGGGGAGGCGGGCGGGAGGCTGACGTCTGCTGGCACTTCTGGGGCGCGGGAGGAGCATGCGGAGCGGAGCCCAGCGCGGGAGCCAAACCCGGGACTCACACAGTCTCCGCGCCTCCTAGAGTCTGGAGAGCCGCTGTGGGGTGCGCCGTAGAGAGCGACACACAGGTTCCTCTATGGGGACCCTGGGCTCTGGCCGCCCTTCTCTGAGCCTCAGTTTTCCAGTTGGATCATAGCACCGCTCTGACCCAGCAGTGCAGGTTTCTGGCCCTCGGGTGGGGGATGCCTTGCAGAAAAGCTTATGCCCCCCCGCCCCGCCACATTTCGTGGGCAATCTGGGGAAATCCTCAGGTCTCTCCCCCTGGGGGGCTAACCTGGAAAAGGACAAAGACCTTGATTTGGGTTCTCAGAATTGCAATTCGTGGAGCACAGGAAAGCATCTTGCTTGGGTGGGGAAAGCCGGGGGTTTTTATGAGAAAGGAGAGGGTGATGACATGATTTAGATGAAGAGCAGAGAAGAAAAAGCCTGCTAACGTCGTGGTCACTGGTTGAGCCCCTTCTGCTGATTATCTTATTGTTTTGTTGGTGCTATCGAATGAAACTGACCTTTGGAGGTATGAACTCTCCTGTCCCCATCTGGTCTGAATGCTAGTTGTTCTGTTGACTTTTTATGAGCAGCTGCTTGTAAAACAATTGTAAAAGCAATCACCAGTTCAAGAGTTAATTAGTTAGAAAGGAAAATGGAACTTTAAAACGAGTCTCTTATGGGTTTTTTTTTTTTTTTTAATATACAATTCCAAGCCTCTCTTCGATCATCTGGGGTGGGGGTGGGGCACAGCTTTCTGGGATGGCTTTGACAGGGCTGATATCTCCACCTCCCTTTGGGGTCCCGAGCCCTGTCTTCTAAAGAGAGAAACCAAGGAACCCCAGAAATAGGTGTGTGGGAGGGGAGGTCTCTGGGGACGCAGAATGCCAGAATTGGAGCTGCCATGCCTAGCTCCGCCTTAAAGCCCACAGCTCTCTGCGAGTCCCACGTCCTCCCCCCATCCAAGGTGTAACAGAGCAGAAGATAGACGCCCAGCTGTCCCCAGCATCCCATTTACAATTGCAGCCAGGCTTTCCTAACTTTGGCAAGGTGACCTCCATCCATGAAACCCCCCTCCACACCAACCCAGAAAAGAAACACTCCCAGCCAATCAGAAGGTTAAGGAAATTGGTGCTTCTTTGCTTTAGGGCCTGGTGGAGCTGAGACGGGGAGGGAGAGAGACCTCAGAAAATCACCTTCCGAACCCCAGGCTGCCTTAGGTAAGGACCTGGTTTCCAAAATCCCAGGATGTACAGAGGCAGGGGGTCCCAGGCTTCCGGCACAAGGGAGTCACCTGTTTGGCATGTGGGCTCCTGGTCCCGTCCCCTGGGCCCTGCCTGGGCTACACCATTTATCTGGTGATTCCTATGCCAGAGGCTCAGAGATTATAAACATGCAGTGAAAGGCATTTATGTGGTCCAAACCCTGTTCTCTCACCATGTTATAAAACCTCCGGGGACTTCCCCAGGAGATTTGGTAACCAAGGTCACATAGTCAAGCTGTTGGTAGGATCAAGATTTGAGTCCAAGTCTGTGGAGTGCCCAGTCCAGGGCCTGGACAGAGGCGTGAGCCTCCTATGCAGGGCAGGTCCTGCGTAGGCAGAGTCATCTGGATACAGTCCCTGTCTGATGGCAGGGACCTGGTCCTACCTCTTGAGACCTCAATCCCTGGTCCCTTGTGAAGAGTAGTCAGGAAATTAGCAAAGGGACTCAACAGCATGGCCCGGAGTCAATCCCAGGCAATCAGAGAAGTGGCCTGAGGAAGAGAGGGAAGCTTCTGGACTTGGCTTTCAGACTCGCCATCAGTCACCCCGGATAAATGACTTCCGTCTCCGAGGTGCATCTATAAAATGGCTAAAACAAGGGCACCATCTTGGAAGCCCTTGGGCAAAGTCACCAAAAATACACCTGTCACAGGAGTAAGCATTATAGCTCCTGGAGGGATTGTATGGAAAGATCTGGAGCGAAGTTGTGCCCGGAAGGGAGGCTTCTAGACTTTGACACAAACCTGATGGGTGGTCCCCAGACAGTTCTCAAAGAGGTGTTAATTGACCCTGGGTCTCCTGGAGAGGAATAGATCCCTTGCTTTTCTGATTCTTTCTCTAGCCACCTTCCCCCATTTTTGTGGGGAGACATCTTCGACCACACTCACACTGGCTGGTGCTACTTTTTAGCAGAGTGGTAGGACAGCTGACCTTGTTGTGACAACATTGTTTTGTTTTTAGTGGCAAGTGATGCTGGGTTTTTCCCCCCACCATGGGAGGGAGTGATAGAAAGTTTCCTTTTTTTTTTTTTAATGATAATATGAAATTTACCAACGAACCCATTTTGAGTATACAACTGAGCTGTGATAAATACGTTCCTACAGCTCTACAACCACCATTCTTCTCCAGAAACTTTTCATCGCCCCAAACTGAAACTTGGTCCCCACGACCCGCGAACTCCCCATTCCGGCCCCCTCCCCCACCACCGCCACCACTTTTCACTGTTCTGTCTCTGGAGCTGACCACTCGAGGTGCCTTATTTAAGTGGAATTCTATAGTATTTGTCCTTTGGGGACTGACTTCTTTCATAGAGTATGATGTTTCTTTCTTTTTTTTTTTTTTTTTTAAAGATTCTGTTTATTATTTATTTGACAGACAGAGATCACAAGTAGGCAGAGAGGCAGGCAGAGAGAGAGGAGGAAGCAGGCTCCCTGCTGAGCAGAGAGCCCGATGCGGGGCTCGATCCCAGGACCCTGGGATCATGACCTGAGCCGAAAGCAGAGGCTTTAACCCACTGAGCCACCCAGGTGCCCCAAGAGTATGATGTTTCTGAGGCTTCTCTTTGTTGTAGCAGGTGTCGCCATGTCCTTCTTTTTTATGGCTCAGTAATATTCCAGTGCACAGGATTCTAGTGTACAGAATGGTGTTTCTGCATTCATCTGTTGATGGACACTTGAGTTGTTTACGCCTATTGTCTGTTACAAAGAGTGTGCTATGAACATCTGTGTACCGATGTGTGATCGCCTGCTTTCAATTCTGGTGGGTTTCTTTTAACATAAATACATTTGTTTCTTTAAATAGTTAAGTCAAGGACAACACCAATTATGGCAAATTATGGAATAGGTGGTAGGCAGATCTGACCCAAAAGTTGTGAAGGGGACAGATGAACACCTGAAGCTTGAGAGACTGGACGGGGGGGTGGGGGGTGGGGGGTGGAGACCCAGTAGCAGCTGTAACCACCCAGGGTGTGAGGCTGGTGCAGCTCCATCAAGGGCACAGCGGTAGACAGGGACTCTTGGAAGGAGGAGAAGAAGAATTGAGGAAGATGTGAAGTCTGGTTCTAGGATTTTCAGCTGGGGGGAAATGGAAAGGTGGCAGACCATGGAGAGTCTGGAAGGGTCACTTGGGTGAAGGAGAATTGCAGACCTCCCCGGGCTCAAGAAAAGTCACCCCAGCAGTGGCGTGGTGTTTTCTTGGCAAGAGGAAAGTCAGGCTGCCTTGAAAATAAAACCCATTTTAACTCCGTACAGGCAGGTGTGTGTGCGAGGGGGCACAAGAGGGTGCTCGTTTAAAAATACAGAATCTCTGGGAGTCGGACCAGGGTGCCGTGTGCTCAGCACCCTTTCCAGGCAGTCTTGATTCACAGCCAAACCTGCCAATGGCTCGTCTCTGTCGCTGGATGCTGACAGGCAGGGCTGGCCCATGGTTTGTGACTCAGAGCCTCTAACCCCCTCTCGCAGAGGCCAACCTGGCTTGGCCGAAGGTTGCTCATTCCCCTCCCCATCCCAATTCCGGGCTCAGGTTGTCTTCCGGGAGCAGGGCTTGGGGGAAGCCCGTTGGACTCCTTTCCAAGTCACTGACTGCAGCTTGGAATGCTGGGACATGCAGAGGGAATGCCGCCTGGAGATGGGAGGGGCCGGGACGGCCGGAAGGGGGCTGGCTCTCTGGACTAGCACCCACCAGGCCTCCTCCCCCAGCTGTAGCTCTGACTGCTGGGCTCTTGCCTTCCCATCCCATCCCTCCCCTTGAACCCCTCACCCTGGGTCACTGGCCGTCTGGGCACATGCACCAGCTGAGGTCCTATCATGCAAATCCCAAAGGTTTTCCAAGTCTCCACAAGGTGCATGTCCTCAGTGGGGGTCCAGCCTAGATAGGTGGCTTGTCCCAGCTCTCAGAGGTGGAGGCGGAGGGGGTTTGTGGGGTTCTGTATGATCACCAGGACCCCTGGTGGAAAAACAGAATAAGCTTGCCTCTGGTGAGGTTCCTAGGAAGCAGACTGGGCTCAGAATTGAAGATTTGCACATGGGAGGTTGATTGGAGAGGCAAGGTGTGGGGGAGACATGCAGGGAGAGGGAGGAAGCAGGACTGGGGTGCCAGCCATAGTCTCTCCAGGGGCTTCAGACACACCCCTGCCCCCCCCCACCCCAGAGGGCGCTGGAGCTGGGACAGCTCTCAGGGTTACTACAAATTGAGGCAACAGACTGGACCTTTGCACCCCACAGGTCCCAGTCATCGGACACGGGTTCCCCTTGGAGAAGGGGTGTGACTTGGAGCTATGCCCAGAGTTAGAAGCAGGAAGCCCCTTGCCCTCCAGCAGCTGGTAGATGGGCACCCCGACCTCAGCCCCTTCATGGGTTTCATCGATGTTGTAGCAGATGCTACATGTAACATCACGCCAGTGAAAACTGTCAGGCCAGAGTAGCAGGAGGCCAAGGTCTAAACGCTCCTCCCGGGTTGCTTTTTAACCATACTCTGCAGCCCTCTTTCGGCAGGGGAGGTTGTGGGCTTTCCATTCCCTTTAGGCAGTGCCTCATGCTCTGAGATTTGCCTACTGATACGTTCGAGGTGCATCCTTGTGTTTGCGTATGCTCTTGGAACCTCTCCGTGGCGTTTTCAGGCGCCTGGATGTCCCCCTGCATGTCTAGCTTGGGGCGCTCGGAGCTCCTTCTGTTTCTGACTGTACCCTCTGAGCTACATGGCTGGGCGTGCGTCGGGTCTGTCGCTTCTGACCCTGCCTCCTCCTCCATGGGTCACGCTGGCAATCTTTGACTGCCCCTCCTTCAGCCACGGACACCCGGATGGCATCCACCTGCTGTCACCCCACACAATTCCACGGGTCCCCTGTGGGGCTGTGGGAGCATTTCTTTGCAAGATCTATCCCCAGCCTGGAATGGTGAGGTCGTTGGACCTCTGCCTCCTTTGGTATTTAAACAGGCTCCAGGCCGTACACCAGGGTAGTCTGCATACAAAAGCCCCACGGTTGTCAACCTTCGGCATCTTCCTAGCTTTCTAGTTTTGACCAGCAGTGCACAATCTAGTGGTACCTTGGTTGTTTTTATTTGGAAACTTACATCATTGTAGCACTTTCTGGAAATGTCACTTTAGGCAAGGCAGAGCAACATAATGAGGGAGGCACTCTGCCAACCAGATGAGGTGGGGTTCACAACTGGGAGAGGCTGAGGAACTTAGGTGAGGGCACATGGTTAGTGGGGAACTGAGACTTGAACCCAGAGCACGCAGTCCTAACCACTGTATTATTATCATCACAATTTATCTCCCTCTTAAAATATCATCTGAGCCTGCTTTGCAAGTTTCTTGGCAAGGACTTAAACCTCTTGAGGGCCCCCTGGAGAACTGAGCCCAGTGGGGTTGGTTGGTTGGTTGGTTGGTTTGTAGGAGATGCTCAGTAAATCATTGTTTTATAGATCTGGGTGAAACCCAGTGCAGTATGTCTTTTATAATTTATCTTGAGGACTAAGATGCAAGGGAAGAGGAACTTTGTTCAATTAGCCCCACAGAGATAATGACTGGGGGTTGGTCAGGGAAGATAAGGTCGCCCTGGGCTCCTGGCTTCCTGCCACCATCTGACCCCCAGAATCTGCTTATTGTGAGTTTGGGGAGCAAGGGAATATTGAAGGGGGACCTTGGGGGAATATAGAGGGGGAAGGCTGACAAGCAATGAGGTATCCAGAATCTCAAAATAGCCTCACTGAGTGGGCTCCGCCCCCATTTGGTGAAACTAAGGCTAGAGGGTCCTCAAGGCAAAGGCAGAGCTGGAACACAACGCCATTGTCTAGACCCACAGTTCCAAAGATCTTCATTCCTTCCTCAGGAGGAGAGGTAGAGTCAACACACAAGGAAGTATTCCTTCTCATGCTCTTTTCTCGCCGCACAGGGCAATGCCCAAGAGTTTGGGGGTAGCAAAGGTGACCGTTTCTCCCTCTCAGAGCCACCCAAGACCCTCAAGGATACACTCCCTTGTCTGGGGAGAGATCACCTGTTACATTGAGCCTAACCTCATCGTCCTCCTCTGTAAAATGAGTAGAATGAGGTCATCCACCTAGAGCATTTAGCACAGCTCCCGACACGGCACACTCCCCGCTGCGGGGAGGGACCACTGCGTCAGCAGGCACCAGCAGTCAGGTTACCTAAGGAAGAGGTAGAACAGTTTGGTAATCCTTCATTTCCCTCGGAGGAGAGAGAAATGAATTTATTCCAGAAACCATTTTGATGCTGACGGTCTTTCAAAGCCTGTGGTGTAGTACAAAGTGGGGACAGAAATGAAGCCCCAAGGGACTTTTGGTGGCCGGAAGATTAGGAACTTTTTCTCAACTTGGACGTGGAAGGTGGTAGCTCGGGAGGGAAGGGCGGGTTCAAAGAGGACCTTCTAAAAATACTGCCTGTTTACCAAAAAGACACAGACCACTTCTCTGCTGTTCCCCCAGACAACTTCTCAAAAGGAGAAATCGTCTTGTCACCCATGCCTCGTCACCAGGTGAGGGCATCTCCCCGGGGTGCCTGGGGACACAGAGTAGTTGGAAGAACTGTGGCTTTGGGGCCAGGCCATTGGCTCAGATCCTACCCATCTTCTCTCAGCCTTTTTCCTTAACTGAGCAATGGGAAAACGAATCACAAATGTGTGTGTTAGACTGAGCAGAATCAGATCCTCACATCAGGTCATGCGGGCACCCGTGGATTCTAGTTCTGTATCACTTTTATGCATAGAGAGAGCCTGCTGTGCATAGGAGCCTGCTGGGGTCTGGGGACAGGTGAGCTAGACAGACAAGGATCCTGCCCTTCCAGGACTGTGTGATTTGCCCTGTGCGGTGGCAGCTGAAGGGGACTTGCCCTCTGCAGTGAGGTGATTTGAGCCAGCTCTGTCCCATGTCCCCTCTAGAGAGGCACATGGAGGAAAGAGTCCAGCCAGGGGCCTTTGAGGCAGTTCCTAAACATCTAGAGACACAGGGGACATGGTTGTAGGGACGTTGAGAGGACTCAAGCCAAGATATAAGTCAAGTGAGGTGTGAATGGGAGGCACCGTGGCTTTGGGAGATTGAGACCAGACTAGACTCCAAAAATGAGCCCCAGGTCTGCAGAATCCTAACATAATGGGATTCCTTTGACTGTAGGCCTCTTGTGTGCCTCCAAGAGCCTTTCCTGGCCTTGCAGCGGTCCTACAAGGGAAGCTTCATTATCCTGACCTAGTAGTGGAAAAAATGATACTCAGAGAGGGGAAGTCACTTGCTTAATGCCTCCTAGCCAGGGTTCAAACTCAAACTCTCCAACCAGCCGACCTTGGACAAGCCATCCGATGGATGTGTTTGCGTATCCTCATTTATCAAATGGGCATTAAATCCTGCCTTCTCTCTAGAGCTCTTTGGGAGCTCAGATGGTGGGGGTGGGATGGAGGCAGAAGCCCGTTACGAGCTGGAGATCCCTTTCTATTCAAGACAGGTGCATAAAGTGTAGGGTTCGTCTTAGGGTAGCTGGAAGGGAGGTGCTGAGGTGTGTATGTTCTGGGTATCTGAGTGTGGATGTCATCTTCCTCTATCTTTTCTTCTTCATTTTCTTTGAAAGAGACAGAGCATGAGTGGGAGGGTTGGAAGCAAAGGGGGAATGAGAGAGAGAATCTTAAGCAGGATCCATGCTCAGCGTGGAGCCTCATGTGGGGCTTGATCTCAAGACTCTGAGATCACAACCTGAGCTGAAACCAAGAGTTAGATGCTTAACAGACTGAGCCACCCAGGTGCCCCAAGAGCAGACGTCCTCTTGTCTGGGTTTAGCCAATGTCACAGAAGCTGGGCCCGTGGGTGACTTTTCTCCAGTCACCTTCTCAGTGGTAGCCATGGGGGACATGAGAAGACCTCCCAGGCTGCACTTCTGGGGGCTTTCTTGTTCTTGTGGGGTCTCTGGGTCCTCCTTATGTAAAAGAACAGAAAGGTTGGCTTTGCAATGTTGTGACTTATGGAGAAATGAAAGAGAAGGGGTCCCTTCATCAACCTCACAGAAGTTAGAAGCAAATTAATGATCATTGACAATAATAATAGTGATGACCATGGCCATCCTCTGCATTTGCTCACCATGTATGTGACGGATGCCATTCTAAACCACCATTCACCAAGTGGCTCGCTAAGCACCAGTGGCCTTTCTGAGGGCGTTAGGAGAATTAACTCCCCTGATCCTTATGGGTTACCGATTAGGATTCCCATTTTACAGATCAGGGAACTGAGACTCCAGGAGGTTGATAAGATGAACTTGCCCAGGTTGTGGTGGGTAGGAATGGTTTCAGAGGCAGGCAGTTTGACTCCAAAGCTCACACAAGTTGGCTTGTTTCTCTTCTGTCCATGTGTTTCTCTGGGGTCTGATCGCATTTGGGAAGGCTGTCCAAAGTTTGAAGCTGAGCCCTCAACAGTGAGGCTGGGTTACAATTCTTCAGGCTTCTCCCCATTGACACCTCCTGCCATTACCCGTCTGTGATAGGACCTGGTTCCTCCCTAACCCTGGGCCTCGATAAGATGGGGGTTGTTCATTGAATGGAAACATTCTGATTGGCAAGAAAGAGCACTGGGCAGAGAGTCTCGTGCTGGGGGAGATCAGGTCCAGGCTTGGCCAGGGACAGGTAATGGGGCCTTGAGCAAGTCGCTTCCCTTCTCAGGGTCTCATCTGCTCTGTAGAGTGGAGGAGGTTGGACTTGAAGGCCCCCGGCAGACCTGTTACTCTGGGAATAAACAGTTTGGGAAACTTGACCAAAGTTACCCAACTCATTGGTGAAATGCCCGGGCTCAATCCAGAGCTGCTGCCCCCAGATCTGGCTGCCTGGAAGAAGAGGCAGATGGCTACAATGTAAGCTGTCCCTAAATACCGCAGATTGAGAAGGGGAGGAAGGCAGCGGGCAAGGTTTAGGGAGGGGGTTCTTTTACCTTCAGGAGAGAACAGATTTCTTCTCTAATTCTCAGGCCACTGTGCTGAGAGGAGTGGGAGTTCTCCTTCCCCCTCCCCCCAACCCCAGGCTTCGCTTCATGACAAGAAAAGGGTGGGGGCCCCCATCTTTCAGTTCTGCTTCCTCCAGTCATGGCTGGATGGACCTTTGAGGCAAGACTCTGATGTTTGAGTTCCTGCAGCCTAGGTCCCCCCCTCCCAGCCCATTATCCACAGACAGCCCCTGCCAGGGCCCCATGTTGGACTGGAAAGTTCATTTTCTGTGATATCCAGGGTCTGTGCAGAGACCCCCCCCCCCAATAGGGAGTGAGCTTTTTCAATGAGTCCAATGAAAAGAAGCAGCTGGAGGGTGGTGGTGAATTGTGTGCATGTGTTTCCCTAACCCTCCCCTCTTTGGTCCTTCCTACTTCACCTCCTCTTTCTTGTGGCCCAGGCGGGGCACTCAGAAGGCTCTGGCAGATCCTCCGGCCTTCGAGGCCAGCTCCCCTCCGGCCTCTTCTAAGAAACTCTGAGTCCTTCCAGCAACTGTCTGCATTTCATGTCTAGAAGGTTGAATGCCCTCCCCCGCCCCCGCAAAGATATGTCCACATCAAATCCCTAGAACCTGTGAATGTGACCTTATTTGGAGAAAGAGTCTTTGTAGGTGTAATCAGGTTAGGGACCTGGAAATAAAATCATCTTGGATTTTGCGGGTGGCCCTAAATCCAAAGGCAAGTGTCCTTTTAAGAGAAAGGCAGAAGATTTGAGACATGCAGAGGAGATGATGGGACCACTGAGGCAGAGATTATAGGGATCTGGCTACATGGTCACAAGGAAAGGAATGCTGAGGGTTTCCAGAAGCTAAAAGAGACAAAGAAGGACTGTCCCCTAGAGCCTCTGGCAACACCTTGGTTTTGGACTTCCGGCCCGCAGAATGGTGAGCAACGAAGGCTCTGCGGTTTGTTTTTTTTTTTTTTTTAAAGATTTTATTTATTTATTTGACAGACAGAGATCACAAGTAGGCTGAGAGGCAGGAAGTGAGAGGAGGAAGCAGGCTCCCTGTTGAGCAGAGAGCCCAATGCGGGGCTTGATCCCAGGGCCCTAGGATCATGACCTGAGCTGAAGGCAGATGCTTAACCCACTGAGCCACCCAGGTGCCCCAAGGCTCTGATGTTTTAAGCTGCTCCGTTTGTGGTGCTTTGCTCCAGCGGGTCTGGAAAATGAAGCTACTAGGGAGTGGAACAGGAGCCCGGAGGCAGGTGCATGAGGCTTCAGAGTGCTTCTACCCAGAAAGAGCTGTGTGTTATCAGCAATGTTATTTGGCCTCATTTGCAAAACGGAGACAATAATACCTATCTTCCCAGGCTGGTTTTTGTTTTGTGTTTACAGCTTTATTGGGATGTAATTCGCATAGCGTGTAATTCACCCATTTATTTTTTTTAAGTAATTATTTTTAGAAAGAGAGAGAGAGGGAGGAGGGGGAAGAGTAGAGAGAGTGGAAGACAGTCTCAAGCAGAGTCCTTGCTGAGCAGGGAGCCCAACATGGGGCTCAATTCCAGGACCCTGAGATCATGACTGGAGCTGAAATCAAGAATTGCACACTTAACCAACAGGGCCATCCAGGTCCCGTGCAATTCACCCATTAAAATGCACCGCTGGTGGTCTTTGTAGTATATTCACACAGTGGTACAACCATCCCCACATTCACTAAAGAATGTTTTTGACAGCCCCCGAAAGAAACCCCACCTCCATGATTATTTGCCCCCTGTTTTTTTCCTCAACTCTGTCCCAACCCTAGCCCATCACTATTCTACTTTATCTGTAAGGATTTGCCTATTCTGTACTTTCATACAAATGGCATCATACCATTCATGGCCCATTGTGTCTGGCTTCTTTTGATGATCATCATGTTTTCAGGTTTGATCCATGTTGTAACCTGTATCAGTACCTTATTCTTTCTCTGGCTGAATAGTATCCCATGGTTTGGATTTACCCCATTTTGTTGATTCATTTATTTTTTTTTTAATTTATTTATTTGACAGACAGAGATCACAAGTAGGCAGAGAGGCAGGCAGGGAGAGTGGGGGAAGCAAGCTCCCTGCTGAGCAGAGAGCCCAATGCAGGGCTCGATCCAGGGACCCTGAGATCATGACCTGCGCCGAAGGCAGAGGCTTAACCCACTGAGCCACCCAGGCACTCCTGCTGATTCATTTATTGAGAGAAACTTGAGTTGTTTCCCTGTTTCGGCTGTTATGAATTATGCACCTATGAAATTTCCCATACAAGTTTTTGCATGGACATGTCCAGAGTGTTTGGAAGGTTGAATGAAGCAGAATCGAAGGTATCTGATATGCCCTTCACCAAATGAGGAATCTTAGAATCTGCCCCGACTCCTGCAATTTACAGCTTAGGAAACTGAGGCATGGAGAGGAGCAAAGACTTGTTCGAGATCACCTAAGGTGGTAGAGCATAGCACTTAATTGCCTATGTTTGTATCAAAATCCCCAGCACCAAATCCTGGTTCCATGTGGAGCTGGGTCACTTTAGGTCCGTCATCTCCCCTCTCGGATCCTCAGTGTCTTCATGTGAAAAGCGAGGATAGTAAGAGTATCTACCTCATATGGTTTTTGATGTTAGAATGGAAAGTTCCAGCCTATGTGTCTGGCACATGGTAGATGCTCTACAGATCTCGACTGTTACCACGGCTGCGCCAGAGGTGGACCCTGAGTCTCCTGGTTCCCAGGTGTAAGAGGTCTTGAATCTACACTTCCCCAGTTCCCTTTCCTGTATGGTGGGCATCTTCCCAGAGTGATTATAAGTTCCTTGGGGGAAGGAGATAGGGCTTCCTCTCACCACTGCCCGGAGTGTGTAAGAAGTGCCAAATGAGCACTTCTGCTCGCTTTCTCCAGCTCTCCCAAACTCTGGCCTTCACCAGGTGACCCAGCTAGGGACTGTGGTGGGTGTTAATTCTCTACATCTTTCCAATGCTCCCTGCACTGACTGAATGTGTCTCCCTTCCAGGCAGTGGGCAGTGTGCTGCCATGGACCTGGGGCCTCTAGAAGGCGGGTACCTGGAGCTTCTCAACAGCAGTGCTGATCCCTTGCAGCTCTACCACCTCTATGACCAGACGGACCTGGCTAGAGAAGAGCTTGAGCTCTGCTCAGGTGAGCTATCCCTGCTCTGGCCCCTCCCCAGGTCCTTTCTCACCCCTTCCTCACTGCCTTTAGGGGGAGGCAGTCAGCAACTGGGGGTTGGGGTGTGGGGAGGCTGGGCAGGCGACATTCGGACCGCCGAGCTCTGGTCAGCACCACGGACAGCTCCAAGCGCTCCCCTGTTTCCTTCCGAAGGGCACTTCTTCCAGCCCGCACCACTTCTCCTTCCTTCCCCACCAGCCCTCTTCCCAGACTTTTCCTGCTTCATCCGTGGGTCTTTTCCCTCCAGAACCCGACATGGACACCATCAACTGCGAGCAGTTCAGCAAACTGTTGTGTGACATCGAAGGTGATGAAGAGACCAGGGAGGCTTATGCCAATATCGGTGAGGAAGCATTCTGAACCCAGAAAAAGGCCAGTTGAGGGGAAGAGTTCCTTTTTCTCTTTTGCTAACCTCACCCATTCACCACAAATCACAGCAGGCTCCTCCCTCATAAATTAGGGCAAGGGGGGTGGGTGGGATTGCAGAGCAAGAGCTAGAAAAGAGACTCCAGGGAAATGGAGAGATGACCTCTTGCCCAATGACCACCAGGAAAAGTCTTTTATATTCTCTGCCTCCAGTTCTATACCTTTTTATATTTCTTGCTCTCCTTGCTTCCTTCCACACAGCCCATACCATATACCCCTCCCTGTCTTCTCCCTCGCTCCTAAGCCAAATGACTCTAGTATTTGTAATATCTACCATTTGGGTTCATTTGTTGCTCACTGATCACTGTATGTGTGTTACTGCACTGAATCCATACAACAACAACAAAGGAAATAGATCCTATTAATATCTCCTTTTTGCAGAGGAGGAAATCGAGGCTTAGAGAGTTAAAGGAATGTACCCAAGCCTGCATTAGAGATAGCAATGGTCAGCCACGAGATGGAAAGCTAGGTCTTTCTCATTTCAAAGTCCTTCTTTTTAACCATGAAGAGGAAAGTGTCTAGGGTGGGGAGGTTCTCTAAGGCTTAAGCTGAGAGGCTTATCTTGCAGGTTTAAAAAGGGCAACTTTACTTCGAAATAAGGGCAGGACTCTTTGGGGAGAGGTGTTGCTGTTGGTTTTTGCTTTTGTTTTTTGGAGGGGAGTGGGGTAAAGTCTCCCTCCTTACAACTATCTCATAGAGTCTCTGTTGAATTAGAAAAAGATGCCCCCTCTTATGGAGGATAAAACCCCCATTTTTCCTCTTGCTGGGCAACCTTGTGCAGTCAACAACCTGCCCAACTGTTCTTTGTGGCCCTTTCCCTGGCAACCCAAGAGCCACATAACTCAGGAGGTCGTGCATAGCGTGAATGTGGCCAGTCTTTCCCCAGTCCACAGTTAATCCTGCCGCACACAAAGTGGAAAATGGAGAGTAGTAACTGTGTCTCAAAAATTACAGAACTGAGAAGTCTGCCCACTTCCTTTCCTTCTTGGGAACTTACTTGAGGAAGCAGAAGTGTTCGGTGTTGAGGACTTTCATATTCCTCACAGCTGGAGGCAGTGATGAAGGTTTGAGCATTACTTAGGATTTAGGAGGGTTTTTTGCAGGAAGTGGAAGCTGCCAAAGCAAGGGGAGGGGGAAGCTTCGTCCAAATCATTGGGCTTTCTCTGTGCTTCTAGAAAGCCAGGCTCTGGCCTGAGCGTGCAATCATTTGAGACATCTTGAAATATATGTAGAAAATGGCTTCCATATGTGCATGGTGGGTATAATAATCACACCTCCCTCATGGGATGGCTGAGGATAGGATGAGCTTCTCTGTGGAAAGTGTTTAGGAAAGAAAGGAATTTGCAAAGGGAGAGTCAGGTGCCCCGCCCACCCTGACCCAACTACCACCATCACCATCATCAGAGATATCAAGGTCACTGCTGCCCTTTCATGGCTCTCCATTGCTGATAAAATCAAGCCCTACCTTTCCCCCAACATGAAACTTTCCTGCAGACACCTGTGTGTGAGTTTCTCAAACACCTTTCCTCACCCCGTCCTCACTGCCCCAAACTCTCCGCTTTCCACCTCTCTGACTGTGACCGTCTGTCAATGTCTGGCTCTGAGATCCCTTCCCTCTGGAGCCCTCCCTGAAAGACCCATGCTGCCATCCGCTGTTTCCTCGGCCCTTTTGCTGTGATAGCTGTCTTTCCCTGGGCTCCCAGTCATGTAGCATCTGATATAAAGAACCACTGCTTCTTAATTGCCTGTGGTGTCCTGGCTACTGTATCTGATGCTTTAACTTAGAGGCAGAGCCTCTAATCCTCACCACGCATCCTTGGGTTGTAGGCATTTCTTATTCTCATTACACAGCTGAGGACGTGGAGCCCCAGAGAGGTTAAGTCATTGGTCCAAGCTTGCACAGCTAGTAGGGTTAACGGGGGTCAAGCTGGGATTGAAACTTAAAGCCCGTGACAACTCTACCACACTGCCTTGTACTACTTTACAGCAATAGTTAAGTTTTCATGGATGCGTATCATCCCTTCAACTAGATTGAGAGCCCATGAAGGTTCAGGGTTCCTTCATTAATTTGATCTTTGAGTCAGGAAATGCTGATTGAGCCCCCTGCCCCATGCATGCCAAGGCTGGAGGGTCACAGTTCCTTGGTGCCCACCCCAAGGCCAGGCACACAGTGGGTATTCAGAAAACTCATTGAATGACTGTTCTTTTCCTTGTCTGGGCAGCGGAACTGGACCAGTACGTGTTTCAGGACTCTCAGCTGGATGGTCTGGGCAAAGACATTTTTAGTAAGTTGGGGGGACTCTTGGCTCAGCCTGCATTTCCTTCCTTGTTCCTTGGTGAGCAACCTGATGACCTCCCTTCGAAGGATGGTCAGATCCTGCCCCAGCACACCGACAATGAAGGCTCATTTGGGGCATCCACTGACTGTGTGTTGCAGTCTCTCTCTTTTTTTTTTTTCCCCCCCAAAGTCGAGCACATAGGACTGGATGAAATAATCAGCGAGAATGTGGAGGTGCTGGAGGAAGCAGGGCAGAAAAGTCAGAAAAGACGTGAGTAAGCCCTTCTCAGATCTGACCTCAGCCTGCTTGACTCCTGGCCCTGCCTTGGCCCCAGAGCCTGCTGTAGCTCCCAGTGGCTTCCCTTGTTAAGTCCTGTCTGCTCTGCCTGGGTTTGGATGTGCCACCCTCCACTCCCCTCACTGGTGCTCCCTGGTGACCCAAGGAGGAAGCAGATAGCCCTGGGGCTAAGGCCATTCTCCAGGTGTGTCTCTAAGGACCTTTGGGCTCTGGCTTCTCTTTCATCCTTAGTTGTCACCCCTGTCTTTGAGGGAGGTGTCTTCAACCTTAGATTCTAGAGTCAGCAAGAACTGGGTATGGGTCCGGGTCTGTTATCTCTGGACTCTGTGGCCTTGAGCAAGTGCCTATCCCTCTCTGAGCCTCCTACTCAGTCTCCCTTTCTCCTTTGTCCTTACTGGCAGTCATCTTTTTATACCATCAGTTTTTAAATGCAAATTGCTGCCCTGCTAACCCTCCAATGGCTACCAAATACATACACAAGGCAGATATGATCTGACCCTTCCCACCTCTCCAAGCTTGCCATGGGGCAGGATACTCCAGCCACACTGGCTTCCTACCATTCCTAGAACTCATGTACCCTTTCCAGCCTCAGGCCTCACGTGCCCTTGGCTCTTGAGGTTCTATCTGGAAGGCCCTTTTCCCAATTCTTCCCAAGGCAGGCTCCTATGAATCCTTGAGGTCTTGGCTAACATGTCACCTCTTCCTGGAAGCCTTCCCTGACTACCTTTCCCCATGGATCACCTTGCTGATTTTCACCTTGTGTGTGTATCTCCTCGTCCCTTAGCACTTGTCACCATCTGGACTTTTTCAAATGTATTGCCTTTTGCCTGGTTCCCTGCTGCGAGAACCGTGATCTTGTCTTCCTTACTTATGAACTACACCCGCAGGATCTAGCACAGGGCCTCCAGTAGCACCTCAGTAAATGTCCACCGAGTGCGAATATCTGTAAAATGGGTTGAACAGTCGAGTGAGAGCTTACTACGTTCCAGACCACATATCAGACATGTACCTATTACTTGATCTGTCCACAGATAAAGCAGGTTCATGCTATAAAAATTCGAAAGGTGCAAGGATATTCAGTGGGAAAAAAAAATCTCCTTCCCACTCCTGTCCCCTAAGCCCTCAGTTCGCCTCCCTGAAAACAGCCTACTTGGCTGGTTCCCTCCAGGGAATTCCTCTTGCTGGCTTGCTTTGTTCATTTTATTTGATAGGTATTTCCCCCAGCATTTTACTGTGAAGCTTTGCAACATGAAATAAAGGTGAAAGAATCATACTGCAAATGTTTGCCTTAACATACCTCTGTCCGTCCGTCCATCTATCCCACTATCCATCCACTCATCCATTTGTTTTTTATTGGGAACATTTCAAAGTAAACCGCAGACACCAGTACCCTTCCCCGTAGGTCAGTTGGCATTCTCATTCTCTTTCAGCATGGAATTTCGCTGGGTGGGTGAACCGTGATTTAAGCAGCCCCTTGCTGAGGGGCGCGTAGGACTTTTCCCCGCTAGTGTGCTACTGCTCGATACTTAGCTCACCGATTTTCCATTCGTTCCTGCAGAGTAGGAAGCTCTGCCCCTGTGTCCCAGATGAGTGATCAAAGGCACACAGAGGTGGGGTGCCTGGGTGGCTCAGTGGGTTAAAGCCTCTGCCTTCAGCTCAGGTCATGATCCCAGGGTCCTGGGATCCAGCCCTGCATCGGGCTCTCTGCTCAGCGGGGAGCCTGCTTCCTCCTCTCTCTCTGCTTGCTTCTCTGTCTACTTGTGATCTCTGTCTGTCAAATAAATAAATAAAATCTTTAAAGAAAAAAAAAAAAAGGCTCACAGAGGCTCTGTTGCAAAACCACCGGGCTAGGGAGGGACCCCAAGCAGGTTGTTGTTGTTTTTGTTTTTATTTTCCTAAACTCAGAATCGTCTCGTGTCCCCTTTGTGGTTCTGCCTCTTCCAGTCCCTCACTGCCCCTGGGTCTTCAAGGTGGGGTTTGGGCACAAGCAGGCAAGCAGGGTGGCAAGGGTCAGGGGAAGGGGAGGGACTGGGAGCTGCAGGGCCACTTCCCAGCCGTTAAAGGCAGGGCCATAGGGGCTGCTGGGGTTCATGGGCCCCTCAAGGCTGGGACCACACCTTCCTTGGGGCGGCTGACCATGATGTTCTCTTTGCAGCCTTCCCAGAGGAGCTGCCCGTGGACTTGAAGCACAGGAAGCTAGGTGAGCAGGGTGGGGTGCACCGAGGGGGGTGCAGAGTGCGAGGCAGGGAAGCCAGCCTCTTCAGGAGCATGAACGAACTGGCAGTGGAAAGCCAAGGCTCAGAGAGGGGAGGTCACTTGTCCAAGATCACACAGCCAGTGAGAGGCGGAGCTGGGATTCAAACCAAGATTCGGTCATGACTCCGTTGCCCCTGCTCTGCCGTTTAAAGGCCGCTGGGAGATCCAACTTCTACAAAGCCTCTCCCCCGACACCCCTTCTTAAATTCTGAGTCAGAGTTGAGGCCCCACTTTCTGCCTTACTCCACTGCCCCTCCAGACCAGACCACACGTCTCCTTTTGGAGGGCAGCGTCACCTAGGGTCAGCTGGTCACCCAGCGCCCTCTGGTCTCCCGAGAGCCCTTCCCCAGGCTCACCGTCCCCCACCAGGGGCTGCGTCCGCTCCCTCCACCCCCCCTCTCATCCCACTCAGCTGTTATTGCGAAGAAGGTGGGGACCCTAGCCCCGAGGGGCCCAGAGTGAGGAAGCAGCTCACAGTCTAATGAGGGAAGCCTAGTCCCTGCCCTCAGAAAGTTCTGATCTGGTGGGGGAGACTGGGAGCCCGCCCCTGAAGAATCCAGAACGATGGAGAAGCGATTCCTGCCTTCGGACATCTCTTAGTCTGATGGGAGAGACGGGGTTCCTACTTTCCAAGACCACCAGTCTGATGGGGGAGACAGGAGCTCTGCCTGTGAAGACCCCGGGGTGATAGAGAGGTAGTTCCTGTGTTCAGAGAGCTCCCAGTCTGACGGGAGAAGCAAATGTCTATCCTCTTCGACCTGCTTACTAAAGGGAGGAGAGAAACCGCCCCACTCAGATGGGACAGCACAGGACAGATCCTGCCTCCTTTGGGGAGTGCTTGGGGCCTCGTAAGGTCCCCCCAGGGGCTCAGAGGCTGGCTGTGGAAGGTGGTAGGGGCCTGACCCAACAGCCAGTGACAGGGAGAGGGCCAGGGGGGTGTGGAAGGCTGCTTGGCACAGGGAAGTTGCCGACAGAACAGCTTCCCGCAGGGCTGGGAAGAGAACAGGAGCTCCCTGCCACTGCCAGGAGAGAGATCCACTCCGCTTCTGCGATCCTCCCCAGAAGGGCCCCGCCAGACGCCCCCTCAGATCCCACCCACGGTCCCCCGGATCTAACGTGGTCCTCTTCCTCACAGCCGAGCCCGTCACTGTGCCCATGGTGACTGGCACGTTCCTGGTGGGGCCAGTGAGCGACTCCTCAGCACTGCCCTGCCTGTCACCTCCTGCTGTGTTCAACAAGGAGCCAGAATCCAGCCCGCGTTGGATGGAGGAGACCGTCCTGATGCCTGGTATATTAGGGACTTGGGGGGGGGGGGTCCTCCCTCCCGGGGGGTGCCTGAAAAGTGGCCACAGCAAGGCCCACCAGGGACAGGAACCCTCCCCCCATGTTGGTGCCACCCAGATCCCTCCCAGCTTGTCCCATCCCTCAGGGTCCCCGTCAGCTCAGCCTGTGCCCAAGAATGTGCCTCCACAGGAAACCTCCCTGGGAGATAGAGCCAGGAATCCCCTCCCGTGAGGGTGTTTGCCCAGCAGCCATCTTCGTCCATCAGCGATGAGCTGAGCACCTTATCTGCCCGCTCACTCTGCTGGGTGCTGGGGACAGACACAGCTGCTGCTCTGGGGGACAGTGGAGCCCTTTAGAAAGAGAGTCAGGTCTTAACTGCAGAATCAGAGAACGGGATTATGAACACTGGTGCTCACTGACTTTGTCTCCTGCAGTGCCCCCTTCCAGTTCCTTGCTGGGGTGCCTCAGCCTTCCTGCTGGACCCATTCAGATTGTCCCCAGCCTCCCCTCTCTGCCCCAGGGGCTCTGGCGGATCTCAGGGCCTGGGACAGGGGTGTCCAGTATGGTCATCTATCAAGGTGAGTGTTCGAGACCTAGCCTCCCCCACCCTGCCCCCTCTTGTGGCTATCTGAACACTCTCTGCCCCCGTCCTCCCCCAACCCCAAGCATTTGACACCTTCTCATAATCCTCCCTCCCCAGAACACCCTTCTCTGACCCCCTTTCCCATCTATCAACAGCATAAGAGCAGAGATCCCTGAGGTGGTCTGGGTGAGGGACCTACTCAGGGGCTGTAACTTTCTATGTATCTATCTCTTTCCCCCACTAAGCCTTAGATTTGCCTTTTTTCCCCCTTTGTGTTAAACCTTATTATATTTAAAAATCACATCAATACTTGCTCATTCACAAGCCAAACGAAATGAGAGGCTTACAAGAGTCACGGAGGCTCTTCTGCACTCTCTTAGCCTAGCGTGGTGAGCGGTTTTGTATGCCTCTTTGCGTGGCTTTTTTGGAATTACCTTCTTTCTTGATCGGCAGGCTGGTCCCTGCTGACCTCCCCCACTGAGGAGCTGTGAATTGCCCAGGGCAAGGCTCCTTTGGGTTCTCAGGGCTGGGAGAGAGGATGAAGTCAGTGGGCGAGACTGTCACCCTAGCCAAGAGCACCCTTTAAACGTTGGAGGCTGGGTTTTTTGTAGAAGGCACTGGTGGACCCAAAGCAAGGGAACATGCCTGACCTGACATCCAGGCCAATGAGCACTGATTGCAGAGCACGATGAGTGTTACTGTAACAGACTGTGCCCATTTCACAGATGGGGAAACCAAGTCGCGGTGAGCTAGGTGTAACTCCAGAGTTCTTTCCTCAGTCCTGTCCTGAGAGGTCTTCCTTTGGAAGTTCCCCAGTCTCCTCCCCAGACTTCCCAAGCTGAGACTGATCTCCTTTGGGATCGAGGGGTGACCCAAGTGGGGCCCGGGGTAGATACCTGGTTGTTCTGACCCTTCCCTTTGTCCCAATATAGGCGAGATGCCCCAGGCCAGCCAAGTGCTTCCTTCCAGTGGCCCAGCTGTGCAGAGCCTCCCCAAGTCTCCAGATCGGCCTGGCTCCACCAGCCCCTTTGCTCCGTCTGCAACTGACCTTCCTGGCATGCCAGAACCAGCCTTGACCTCCCGTGCAAATACAACAGGTAAGGACCCTTGGGGGCTCGTGGGAGTTAAAGGAAGCAGGACAGAGGCCCTGGGCGAAGGCATCATTTCAATCAGGTCCATGAGCCAAGCTGTCCACAAGGACAGGCAGGCTGTGTTTATAGGTAAAACAAGGCAGGGTGGTCTCCATGGAGTGGAGGGCAAAGGAGAACCCATGTTCCACCTAAACTGGACCACTGGCTTTCCGCTGCTTGCCATTGGGCACGAAACCAGACCCAGTGCAGCCAGACCTTCTGAATGGTCAGCAGAATCTGCAAATTCTCCGTTTTTACATAGGTACTATGCTTTTTAAACCCCGGGTTAAAATTTATAAAGCAGCGCTGGCCCAAGAAAGGCCTCTTTGAGTGGGATACAGCCTCAGGTCACTCCCTTATGACCATTGTCTCGGGGGAGACCCAGCCCCCAGCCTCCCCACCCGCTGGTTCTGCCTTCGGAGAGGACTGAATGTCCCTGAGGCAGGAAGGTCCCCGGGGAACGCCCTTCACCCAAATTTCTTCATCTGCAGAGGACCAGAAGTCCCCTACCCAGGGCCTGGCGACTCATGAGGTCTCCAGCAAGCCTCCGAAATGGCCTGGTGAGTGAGAGGGGGCGGACTCTCTGTGCCCTGGGGACGTCTCTGCTCCTTTGCTCCTTCTGTGAGCAAATCGTGTGTGCGGAGGTCCCGCCCTTGTAAGCCCTCGCCAGGGGGTGGGGGTGGCATCTGGTTTTGCTGACTCTGGGCACGGGGGTGATGGGAGGTGGGATCATGAGACCAGGACCGAGCCCCAAGTCTCATTCTGGTCTGTGAGCTCTTCTAAGCAGATACATGGAATCATGCATGTGACAAAAAAAAAAAAAAAAAAGCCCTAATATCATCCCCCTTTTGCAGAGCGGGGACTCCTGGGGGACCCCTGGAGCCGTAGCAGGGTCCATAACATGCTCCGTAATTAGCTATGGGCCTGGGATTTGAACCAGATACACGGATTCCACTCTCTTAACTCTCAATACCGCCCCCCACCGCAGGGACTTTCTGTAGCGAGGGAGGGTGCTTAAGAAGGGGCTTAGGGAGTAAATGAAGGAGCAGATAAGGAAGGGAGAAGACAGGTGAGTGAGGGGTGTGAGAGTCAATGAATGAATGAATGAAGTCTGCGTCACAAGGCAGCGGGTGGGGACCAAGACGCTGGTGGTGGCCGTGGGGCTGGTGATGGCCCACCCTGCTGCTAGCACTGTCCCCACCCAACACACACACAGACACACACACCCTTGGGCCTTTGCAGAGAGCGTGGAGCAGTTCTGCCGTTCCCTCCGGGACAAGTACCAGGCTGAGCCCGCAGACCCGGAAGGCATCCTGGTGGAGGTGGAGCTGGTGAGGGCGCGGCTGGAGAGGAGCGGCGACAAGAGCCAGGAGCGGGAGCTGGCCACCCCGGACTGGGCGGAGCGGCAGCTGGCCCGCGGGGGTCTGGCTGAGGTGCTGCTGGCTGCCGGGGACCGCCGGCGGCCGCGGGAGACGCAGGTGATCGCCGTGCTGGGTAAAGCCGGACAGGGGAAGAGCCGCTGGGCCCGGGAAGTGAGCCGCGCCTGGGCCTGCGGCCAGCTGCCCCAGTACGACTTCGTCTTCTACTTCCCCTGCCACTGTCTGGACCGCGCGGGGGACAGTTACCGCCTGCAGGATCTGCTCTTCTGCCTGGGCCCCCAGCCACAGCCCGCGGACGAGGTATTCAGCCACGTCTCGAGGAGGCCCGACCGGGTTCTGCTCATCCTGGACGCCTTCGAGGGCCTTGAAGGCCAAGACGGCCTCTTGCACAGCGCAGGCGGACCCGTGTCCACAGAGCCACACTCCTTCCGGGGGCTGCTGGCTGGGCTCTTCCAGCGGAAGCTGCTGCGAGGCTGTACCGTACTGCTCACGGCCCGGCCCCGGGGCCGTCTGGCCCAGAGCCTCAGCAAGGCCGACGTCCTGTTCGAGGTGACCGGCTTCTCCGCCCAGCAGGCCGAGACCTACATGACCCGCTACCTGGAGCGCGTCGGGGGTACCAAGCGCCGAGAGCGAGCCCTGGCGCTCCTCCGCCGCCGGCCCTTCCTGCTCAGCCTCAGCCACAGTCCCACCGTGTGCGGGGCTGTGTGCCAGCTCTCCGAGGCCCTCCTGGAGCTGGGTGGCGAGGCCGAGCTGCCCTCCACGCTCACGGGACTCTATGTGGGGCTGCTGAGCCCTGCGGCCCGCGACAGCCCCCCGGGGGCCCTGGAGGGACTGGCCAGGCTGGCCTGGGAGTTGGGCCGCAGACACCGTGGCACCCTGAGGGACAGCCAGTTCCCATCAGCGGAGGTGAGGGCCTGGGCCGTGGCCCGAGGCCTGGTGCAGCCTGTCCCGGGGGCCCCGGACTCGGAGCTGGCCTTCTCCAGCTTCCTCCTGCAGTGCTTCCTGGGAGCCGTGTGGCTGGCTCTGAGCACTGAGATCAAGGACAAGGAGCTGCCGCAGTACTTGGCCTTGACCCCGAGGAAGAAGAGGCCGTATGACAACTGGCTGGAGGGCGTGCCGCGCTTCCTGGCTGGGCTGCTTTTCCAGCCTCATGTCGATGGCCTCGGAGCCCTGGCGGGACCAGCGGGGGCCGCCGTGGTGGCCAGGAAGCAGAAGGCGCTCAGCAGGTACCTGAAGCGGCTGCAGCCCGGGATGCTCCGGGCTGGGCGGCTGCTGGAGCTGCTGCACTGTGCCCACGAGGCTGCGGACGCTGGGCTCTGGCAGCACGTGGTGCAGGGGCTCCCAGCCCGCCTTTCCTTCCTGGGCACCCGGCTCACACCGCCCAACACCTATGTGCTGCACAGCGCCTTGGAGGCGGCCGGCCGAGACTTCTCCCTGGACCTCCGCAGCACTGGCATCGACCCCGCTGGGCTGGGGAGCCTCGTGGGACTCCGCTGTGTCACCCATTTCAGGTGTGGGCAGGGGGGGGGCAGCGCTTCTGCTGTGGTCTTGGCGCTGGTCCTGGCGCTGGGCACCGCGGTGGGGTCTCGGTCAGAATGTACGGTCGCCGGGCGGGGGCAGGCGGAAGGGATGCCTTCCGTTTTCAAGATGAGGACATCCAGGCTCAGAGAGGGACAGCAGCTCGCCCAAGGTCACACAGCCCGTGAAGGACAGTGTCTTCCACCCATATTTGTGGAGTTTTTAAATTAAAAAAATTTTTTTTTTTCTATTTTAGAGAGGTGGGGGAGGAGAGGGAGAGGGAGAAGGAAAGAATCTCAAGCAGACTCCACGCTGAGCAGAACCAGACATGGGGCTTGACCTCACGACCCTGAGATCATGACCTGAGGCCAAACCAAGAATCTGACACTTAACCAACCAAGCCACCCAGGCAGCCCTTCAACCAGTATCCATTCTGCTTCATCTTCAACTGTCCATCAGAGCAGTCTTCCTAGAACTTGCATCTGGTCATATTCTATCCGTCTGATTCCTTAACTTGGCTCATTTAAATTATTCTCTGATCTGTTTGATCACTTCAGCCTCATCTGCAGAAAATCTCTCCCACTTTCCCCGCAAATATACTTCACCCAAGCTATGAAGTCCTGTACCATTATACTGGTTCAACCAAGGATTCACCCCTGAGCTCCCTGGTAGCCAAAGCAAAAAGCAAAACCAAACCACTGGGAGGGCTGAGAAAAGGGAGGCATCAGTAGGAACTGGAGTGGATATGGAAGGCTTCCTGGAGGAGGTAGGGATGAAGTTGAGGACAGTGTCTGAATAGGTAGGAGGTTCCTTCATGGAGCTGCCCCTCCATTATGGTCTAGCCCGGCCCTTGTGCCTGGGTCTGAGGCCTTTTCTCCGCAGGGCTTCGCTGAGTGACACGGTGGGCCTGTGGGAGTCTCTACAGCAGCGTGGGGAGACCGAGCTGCTCCAGGCAGTGGAGGAGAAGTTCACCATCGAGCCTTTCAAGGCCAACTCCCCAAAGGATGTGGAAGACTTGGGCAACCTCGTGCAGATCCAGAGGTGAGGAGGAGAGGGCGTGAGAGGTGGCACAGACCATGCAGGTGGAGGACAGGCAGGACTCAACGTTAAGTTTGGCATTGGTACTTCTCCTCTCCTTGGGGACATCCTGAGCTCTCCCCAGGCCACCCAGAATCTCCCACTGTAGGCACCCCCTGGGCAGAGCCGCCAGGACCCATTACCTCGTGCCATTCAAAACTAGCCATCATGAATCCAATTCGTCCTCAGCTAGAGCCAGACAGATACTCCCTGCTAAGGGTAGAGAGGTTGCCTTCTGCATCTAGTGACAGAAGTGACACGGATGGCCGCCTTTCAAGGCAGCCAGGATCAGAACTGTCCCCATCAGATAGGTGGCAAGGCTGGAAGGTCTAGAAGGCAGAGAAAGTTGGCTGTGGAGCAGCTGTTTCTCATTCTGTCCTCATCCGTTGCTGGACCCCCTACTGTGTGTACTGTGTGCTCCTGGGCCTGGGTTTGGTAAGCCCCTGCTCCGAGGCTTTTTTCCATGAAACCCACAGGAAGGCCTTCATCACGCCCTATTCTGAGATATATATTTTTTTAAGATTTTATTTATTTATTTGACAGAGAGAGACATCACAAGTAGGCAGAGGCAGGCAGAGAGAGAGAGAGGGAAGCAAGCTCCCCACTGAGCAGAGAGCCCGATGCGGGGCTCGATCCCAAGACCCTGAGATCGTGACATGAGCCAAAGGCAGAGGCTTTAACCCACTGAGCCACCCAGGCACCCTCTGAGATATTTTTTTAACAGGGGACAACAACATCCCCCAAGGAAGGCAGGCCACCCCAGGAATTTGGGGGCCCAGAGGCAGTGAGCCTGGATCCCTCTTGTAGAGGCTCAGGGACAGGCGAAGAGCCTGCTGTCCGCTGACTTTGCCCGTTCTCTCCAGGACAAGGAGTTCCTCGGAAGACACAGCTGGAGAGCTCCCTGCCGTCCGGGACCTGAAGAAGCTGGAGTTTGCGTAAGCAGAGGAGTGAACAGTCTTGGGTCCCTGTGAGGTCTCTTATCTGCCGTTATTAGCGGGGCCCATCCCACTGGGAATGGAGATAGGTCCCCAAAATCATTTTTTAAAATATTTTATTGATTTATTTGAGAGAAAGAGAGAGAGAGAGAGTGGGAAGAGGAGCAGAGGGAGAGGGACAAGCAGACTCCGCCGTGCTGAGCTTGGAGCCCGACGCTGGGCTTGATCCCGGGACCTTGAGATCGTGACCTGAGCCAAAGGCAGATGCTTAGCTGATTGAGCCACCCAGGAACCCCCTCAAAATCATTCTTATCCTATTGTCTCGCCCCTTTGGAAGCCAGCTTCCGGCATCTGGGGATCGGCTGGCCAGGGCTGGGGCTGGGGCTTCTTGGGTGTGATACCAAGTGGCCCATTTACCGGTGAACATCCGCCTTCCCATTCATTCAGTGGACAGAATCCATGGACTGAGGCCATTGTCCTCAGTGAGCCCGAACTTTAGTGTAAACAGACAGTTACCCCCTGCTGTGATTGGGGGCCCGTGGTGGCCAGGGGGTGGGGAGGCCAAGGGGACCCTCTGGAGAAGGTAACCAAAGGGTTGATGGTTGCCTGACTCTTGCTCCAACAAAGGAAGAAACTAAATTCGTGTACGATCCTTGTTAGAGATCTAAAATCATCTAACGATTAGGAAGAAATTATTAAACACCTACAGTGCAATTTACATATGCTCTGGGAGGCGGTCACTGCCTGCCCCGTTTTATAGATGAGAAAACTGAGGCCTAGCCATGTTAAGTGGCTTGCCCAAGGTCCCCAGCTGGTCACCCACCAGCTCCCTGCCCCTCCTGATCTCTGCTCCCCCGGACCCCAGGAAAAGCAAGTGTTTCTGGTTTTGAACAGAGACAAGGTGCCACATTTGTGCAGAATTAAAAATGTTGCTGGAAAGAGGAAATGCGTGAAAACAATCACCAAGGGCCCCTTCTGCCTCTGAATTATTTTCAGCTTAAAAAGCCCCGAGGCTGAGGTCGGAAGTGTGCTCTGGGGAACAATAGCCGTGAGGTGAAACGGCCCAGAACCAGGACACTAGCCACCCGGAGGCCAGAAGCCCCAAGAAAGTTCTGAGGAAGGAAGGAAGGAAGGAAAGTACTATTTTGGGTGTGTGACTGCCAGCCACCATGCCTGGTACCACGCAGGCCCTCACGGCCTGGAGATAAGGCCTGTTGGCTGCTCAGAACCCGTGAGGTGCTCTGTGGGGGGGGACGGGGTCCTTCCCTGGGTCAGCCCTTGAACAGGTACCCTCTATATTCTGGGCTGCCTTCCATGCTCCCTCCACTCCAGCCCCAGTCTCACTACACAGGGTCTTGCTGGCCTCCAGGCTCACTACACAGGGTCTGACCCCTGGGCCTTTGCACTGCCTTGCCTTCTGCCCACGATGCTCTTCCCCAGACACCTTCACGGCCCACGCCACTCGTCTCTCATTTCCTTCTCGTTTCCACCGAGCTAAATGCTCCCGTGTTTGAAAGTACCATTCTACCCCGACTGCCACCATCCTAGTCTCTGAATTACTGCTTATCTCCCACGCCAGATAATCGACCGATTTCTTTGATTATCTGTCTTGCCCATGGGACCATCAGCTCCATGAACAAGGGACAGGATCTCTGTCTGTTTTGTTCATGGCTCTGTCCCGGACAGACTTATATGGGCCCGGCCCCCAGGAGGCGAGCCGTCAGTGTCGGATGCATGAACGCTGTCATCCTTCCGGCAAGCTCATGGGACTGCGGCCAGATGCTGCGGGGACCAAGACTGAGCTGACAGGATTTGCCCACATGGTCCCACAGCGGCCACGTGGTCGGGCCCAGCTTCAAATCAGGCATCGAACTCCCCCTTTGTGACCTTTTACGAAGGTTCACGGTTCCCAGACTTTGAGATTGCAAAGACAGAGGATATTTTAGAGTAAATTTGAGGGACTCTCGGCAGTTACCACCTTTTCGTTTTTATCAAATGGGTTCATATAATAACTCCTGCTGGCACCATAATTTTATCAAAGAAGGAACATTTTCTTGCAGGAAATGCCCCAGAGGACACAATTTCAGAATAAAAGGACAGTTAAACGGACGTTGGGTCCACTTAGCCATATTTTAAAAGCAGAACAGAACAGCCCTCCACCGTCTTTATTTTTCTCATTCCCTGGAAGTCGGGTGTAAATGTTGATCCACACTGTGAGACCTTGTGTGAATTAGTTAATCCCTCTGTGCCTTGGTTTCCCCATCTGTAAAATGGGGTTAAGAAGTGCCCTTAGCTCAGAGTTGTGAGGATGAAATGACATCTACTCTGAGTGAAGGACCTGGTGTGTGTCTGGCATTTAAGTCCTCTATAAATGGTTTTATTTGTTATTAAAATGTAATGACACAGGGGTACCTGGCTGGCTCAGTCAGTAGAGCACGCAACTCTTGATCTCAGGGTTGTCAGTTTGAGCCCCATGATGGGTGTAGAGATTACTTAAAAAATAAATAAAATTTTTTAAATTAAAAAATTAAAAAAAAATTGTAACGGCAGGTAAGTAAAGCCTTTTTTTTTCAAGACTGGTGGTGGTCTTCAGGCTAGAGTTTGGGAACCACTTCCCCAGGGCTGGAGCCCAGCTGCCTCTAGGGAGGCTTTGGTGAAGTCTGGCAAAGCAGAAGGGACTGGGGTGCCATCTGGTGGGGAACAAGGGGAGGGAGGGGCACTGGGGAAGCAGGGGGGGGGCCGGGGAGGGGTCTCAGACTGGACCTGCCTTCTGTGGCTCTTACACCCACCCTGGTACCTCACTGAGGAGCCTTGACTGTTCTGGGGGTGTTACCTCTGTCCTTTGCCTTCTAGGCTGGGCTCCGTCTCAGGCCCCCAGGCTTTTCCCAAACTGGTGAGGATCCTTGAGGCCTTTTCCTCCCTTCAGCATCTGGAGTGAGTACGGACTCAGACACCCTCTGGTTTTGATAACCCCCGACCCTGCCCCTGGGGACGGTGCACACGGAGGACCTTCTCTGTCCCTCCCTCGAGTCCCCTCTCCTGCGGCTTCCTCCGTGTGGCTGGTGGGAATGGCCACATGACCCCACTGCAGGGAAGGGAGGAAGATGAGAGAATCTCCAAGAACATAGAAGGTTGAGTCCCCTTGTGACCTCTGAAACCTCTTTTCCCTCGCCCGGCTCTCATGCTGTTCCAGGCACCGCCAGGAGGAGGCAGGGTCTTTGCAGAGTTGTGGTCCCCAGAGGGTTAAGGAAGTTGCCGGAGCTCATGGGGCTGGGGGTGGGGGGAGTGGGGACAAAAGGATTTGGGTCTGTGGGGAGTGAGAACTTCGTCCCATGGCTGGCTCTTGACAGTTTGTCTATGGTGGGTCCAAGGAAGGGGGGGATGCGAGGAGGCTGCCAGGTCGCTGGTCTCCGGGGTGTGCGCTGACGGCCCCTCCATCCGATTCCACCCGCAGCCTGGACTCCCTGAGTGAGAACAAGATCGGGGATGAGGGTGTCGAGCAGCTGTCAGCCACTTTCCCTCGGCTGAAGGCCCTGGAGACTCTCAAGTGAGTGCTGGAACCGCCCTCGGACTTTTGCGTTCTGTTCTTCCGGTCACTCACGCATTCGGTCATTTCATTGGTTAATTTCATCAGCAGATCCCGAAGGAGCACCTTGCTATGGGCAGGTACTGTTCGGGGTCCTGGAGACCCTGCTTTAAACAGAGCGATCAAAGATCCCTGACCTCAGGGATCTATCTCCTAGTAAACAAGCAAACAGATAAATCGGTGATTATGAAGCACACGGTGATGAACGTAAATAACGCTTAGTGAGACAAAGTTCTGCCGGGCGGTGCGAGAGGAGGAATGGACCAGGATGTGTCACTAAAACATCATCATCAAAATAGTAAATCTTTATTTAAAAAAAAAAAAGAAAGAAAGAAAGAAAGAAAAGAAAAAAGAGGGACCCTGGGTGGCTCAGTGGGTTAAGCCGCTGCCTTTGGCTCAGGTCATGATCTCAGGGTCCTGGGATCGAGTCCCGCATTGGGCTCTCTGCTCAGCGGGGAGCCTACTTCCCCTCTCTGCCTGCCTCTCTGCCTACTTGTGATTTCTCTCTGTCAAATAAATAAGTAAAATCTTAAAAAAAGAAAGAAAGAAAGAAAGAAAGAAAGAAAGAAAGAAAGAAAGAAAGAAAAAAGGAGCTCCTGGGTGGCTCAGTCAGATAAGTACCCAACCCTTGATTTCAGCTCAGGTCTTGATCTCAGAGTCCAGTTCAAGCCCCACGCTGGGCTCAAAAAACCAACCAACTGTCCTGGGTATGGGGAAGTGGATGGATGAGATGTGGGAGGATTCGCATGATCGTTTACTGAATGTAGAGGGGATTGTCAAAGCCTGTCCACACTCCGCTTCTTAACTGGCTTGGGATGGCTGCAAGGATTCGCTTTGGGATTTCTTTGACTGTAGAACCCTGAGACTTCCCCAGTTTTATAGCATTCTGGGTGATGCTGTGGGTAAGCTCGCTCTCCCTCTCTCCCCTACTCCTCTCTTCATCTCTCCCGCCCTCTCCAACCTTTCCTTCCTGTCTTTTTCCCATCCACTTAAGTATTTACTGAGCACCTACTATATGCTGGGCACAAGAGTACAGTAACAAACAAAACAGACCTGACGTTAAACAAATAATAGGAACACGTATTCAAGTCTAGGGTGGAAATGTGGTCCCAAGGGAAGAGAAGGATGCCATCGAATCATTGAACAGGTGTGGGGGACACATGAGCTCTCTCTGTTTCGTCACTCCCACATCCCACGCAGCCAAACATGGGACAGCATCTGTATTTACTAAGAATCGGCGTGTTGCCTGTGTCTCTCCTCCAGGTAGACAGGCATGTGTTTGCTGCTCAGGCCACCGTGTGGGGAAGTGAGCGTTCCCCAGCTCTGCCCCAGCTGGGTGGGCACGGATAGGGAAGGCCATCAGACTGGGTCTTGAGCCCTTCCCCTCGCTGTGTCTCTTCAGCTTGTCCCAGAACAGCATCACTGACGTGGGTGCCTGCAAGCTCGCCGAGGCCCTGCCCTCCCTGGCTTCATCCCTCCTCAGGCTGAGGTGAGTGGGGCCCCCACTGACCTGGCGGGCTGGGGGACGGTGGAGAGCCCCCTTTTCTGCCAGAGTTGCAGAGCCCAGGGCTGGGGCTGGAGAGACTCCCTGCCGGGTATTGTGTTTGCTTGCTTTTCTTGCACAACTAGGTGCAGGGCTGGGGTGGGGTTGGGGGGAGGGGCTTTGACCTAAAATCCAATATGAACATACCCCCTTCCCCCCCGGAGCTGGGCCACGCCAAGGCCCCAAACAAGAGGATAGCAGGGCCTGGGGAGATGCACCTGACAAGCTGGGAAAGTTGCTTACTCGTTTGGAAAATGGGGACCATCCCAGTGGCCTATGGAAAGCACTTGGCCCAATGCCTGTTTCTAGTGCACAGTAAATATTGGCCCTCTTTCTCCAGGGGATGGCAGGACTGAGGCTTTTTCTGGAGTCCAGCAGTGACCGTTTCTAGAAGGCTGACTTCAAACAGGCAGCCTTGGCGGGCTCTTGCAGCTCACACAGTGCCTGCACTGCCACCTTCTGGTAGGCCTTGGCATAGCACTTCTGGCTTTTGATAACTTCCAGCCTGGCTCCCCGGGGTGGTCCCGGGTCTGATGAGGGGAGCTCAGACCAGAGCCCCAGCCATGCAGCTCAGCCTTGCCAGCTCTCCTCTCTGGCCAGGCTTTCCTACTCCCTCCTCATCACCCACCAAGGACAGGCAGAGTCACATTCCCAGAGGAGATGGTATCTGGTTCATCTAGTTATTGAAGAATCCACCCTTTATCATTCCAGCCAGGGTCACCATGTACAGCTGTATGGGTTGTGTATTGTGCAAATCATAGTCTATGTGATTGGCACTCCCTAGACTTGTGCAGGACATCTAATTACCTCTAATATCAACTATGGGCCAGTACTTGTGCTAGGAATACAGCTATGAACAAAACAAATAGTCCTTGTCTTCAGGCTTCTTGCATAATAAATAAGCATGTGTACAAACAAAGTATTTTTAAATAGTGATTCATGCTGGGGAGGAAACTAACAAGGGCTCGAGAGGGTACAACGGGAAATATTGAATTCATCAAAGAGGTCAGGAGACTCTCTTCTGTGGGTGATGCTCAGGGACAAGCATTCCAGGAGAAGGGAACAGAAGATGCAAAGGCCTTGAGGTAGGAAAGAGTTTGAGTCTTTGCCAGAAGGGCCACTGTGGCTGGCTACAGGGAACGAGGGATAGAGGGTGGGAGACGAGGTAGGAGAGGTAAGGGAGGCCAAATTAAGCAAGGAGACCCTTGTAGGTCTGGAGGGGGCTTTTGGAGTTTTCCCATTGCGAATAGAGAAGCAAGTGGGGCATGTGGGGGCAACATCTGATCTGACTGACACTTTAGAAAATGTTACTAATTAAACCATGACATTCATTGATGATTAGACACCCCAGGATCTCAATGACATTCAGATGTGAACATGTACCTCTTGGCATCCGTGAAATATGGGAAGAATCCTCTGTCTGTGGGAGGAGGGGGAAGCCCCCTGGGTTCTAAGACCCACCTCAGGAAGTAAAGGCTCTGCCTGGTTCCAGCCCTGATCCTGGCCAACCTGGGACATCAGGGGATGCTGGAGGTCAGCCTAAATCCGCTTTGCTGCAGTATAGACCTGCTGCTTTTACACGCAGCCCTGCAGTGTAGCCTCAAGGCTGAGTCATGGCAAAGTCATGGCCTTGAAATGAGAATCACAGGGGCACCTGACATGTTAAAGGGATGATTGTTCCTGAGTATATAGCTTCAGCTGGCACCGGCGTTATTGACTATGCTGCTTATGGTAGCTGGGACTATGCCGCAGAAACCCACTCTGGCCCAGTGGCTCTGGTTTTTTTCTCTCCCCTACTATGCCCCAGTGCTGGTCACACCATCTGCGTTAACTCATATAACCTTCACTGACCTCCCACCCCCACCAGGAGGTAGTAATAACCGCAGCTAGGATTGTCATTCCACCTGCTAGGCTCTGTTTTGGGTGTTGCATCAGCATGAACTCATTTACTCCTCCCCAGGATTATTGTGCCCATTTTCTGGAGGAGCAAACTGAGTCACACAGGAGTTAAGCAACTTGGCCAAAGGTCACACAGGCAGCGAGCCCTGCAGCTGGGATTTGAACTTGGGAAGTCTCAGCCAAGAAGCTGCTTCCGCTTGCTCCTGTTGCTTTCCCTGGACTCTGGGCCCATTTTTCCCTCTGCAAAATGGGCCTAGGATCTGGCTGGGCATGGATCCCCATGGACCCTGACCTCTGTTTCCTGCAGCGTGTACAATAACAGCATCTGTGATGTGGGAGCGGAGAGCCTGGCACATGTGCTTCCAGACATGGTGTCCCTCCGGGTGTTGGAGTGAGTGTGGACAGTGGGTGGCAGGGGTCTGTGGCTTGGGGGGACTGCGGGGTCTCCTGCTGCCAGGCTGGGAAGGGCTGTTCTTTGAGAGCGTGGGGACAGCCTTGGTCTGGGGCCTGATGGCCCTGAGCAAGGGCCAGACCCCAGGATGGGTTTCCCTCTCTAGTGTCCAGTATAACAAGTTCACGGCCGCCGGGGCCCAGCAGCTCGCCGCCAGCCTGAGAAAGTGCCCTCACGTGGAGACACTGGCGTAAGTCTTGGTCCCCCTGTGGGCGGAGAGACATCAGCTCTCCAGGGGCGCAAGCTCCTGTGAGCCCTGAGCCCAAATCCTGCTCTCACCCTCACCAGTGTGGGATCTTAGATGAGCAAACTTTGCCGTGCTGGCCTCAGTTTCTTTGTCTGTAAAATGGGAGTGATAATATTTACCCCAAGCAGGTTTGTGAGATTCAGGTTAATCTTGGAACAGTGGCTGGTGCCTGAAAATGCTCAGTGTATTAGGGTGAACGATAGGAAATCACTTAAATTCTATGATTCTGGACCTGGCAAATTTAGCAGTTTCATATGGTTCAAATTTATGTGTTATTCCGTCACCACAGTGTCCAATGTCTGATATCAGCACTTTATACTCTCTCAAGGCACTTTCACCTACGTAATCCCCCGTATCTTCTGGGCTAGAATTTATAAGACCCATTTTACAGATGAGGAGAATGAGGCCCAGAGAGGCTAATTGACTTTTTTGAGGTTTAGAGCAGAACCCGGTCTACAGAAAGGGGTCTCAGGACTTCTAGGTCTCTGCAATCCCCATATCCCCGCCCTGGTCTGGTTCTGCTGGGTGGGAGGTCTCCAAGATTCTAGGCGGGGTGGTAGGTGGGAATTGGGGGGTCCCCTTCTCTCCTCTAACCGGCCTGCCATGGACATCACAGGATGTGGACGCCCACCATCCCGTTTGGTGTCCATGAACACCTACAGCAGCTGGACTCACGGATCAGCCTCAGATGAGCTCTGGGATGCCTGGGACGAGCTACCCGAGGTGGGCTTGGACGGGGATAACTAGGGGGTGGCTGCTGGGTGAGCACCGCGGGACGTGCACCGTCTGCGGCCTCCTGCTGTGATTGACAGAGGTGTCTTTAAAGGCTTTGGGGACTGGACCCTGAGCCTCCTGTCTGTGGCCAGGCCTGGAGAGGTGGAGAAAGGATGGAGCTTGGGGGGGTGGTCAGACATCCACTGGCCTTAGTTTGGGGCAAGAGGTCCCCCCAGCCACCCCTGTCGCCTACCCTGCATGGTCTTATAGGAATTTGCGCTATGCGTTTCTGTGCCAATGAGTGTCCCCCCCCACTTCTGTGCTCCCCCAACCTGTGATGTCCCCCTCTTCCAATGCCACATCCTCCCCAATCTCAACAGCGCCCTGTCCGTGGGTCCAGCTGCCCCCTCCTGAAGCTTTCTGACTCAGCCCTTCTCCTGATCTCTCACAGCATGTTCTCAGAGGACGCTGACCACGCTGGACCTTGACCTGGTTATCTGTGGACACAGTTGTCCTTGGGCCCACGAGCCAAGCAGTCTGGCGCCCAGCCCTGCCGGCTCAGGGTCGGCCCCCACCCAGCTGCGAGGAGGACCTGCTCTGCGGGCCCAGCTCCAGGCCTCCATGGGGCCCAGGTCGATGACAGCCCCTGCAGACGGGGTGGGCGCCCAGTGGCCACTGAGGTCCACCCAGGAACCCTGAGGCAGGCCCTGTGGGACACTCTACAGCAGTGGCAGGCCAGAGTAGAGGAGTGGGGCATCCCCATCTCTGTTCCCTCCAGGTCCCTGCTGGCCCGGGAGGGAGGCACTTCTCCACACGGCACTCCTAATAGGGGTACACTGCGTGCTGTGCGGACAGCTGTGGCCACTCCGCCAGCTCCTTTCCCAAACTGTGACAGGCCGGGATTCTGCATTCTGCGGCAGCTGCTCCGTGTCTGCTGGACCCACTGTTTTGCACTAACTTCGTTGAGCCCAAAGCTTGGCCTGGCGCAGACACACCGGACTTTAGCTGGAAAGAGCAGACGGTACACTAATGGAGGGGGAAGGGCGAGGGGGCTGGAGCCACACCTGCCTCTCGGCCTTCATATCTTGTGTTGTGTTTCACTACATTATAAAGGCCTCCCTTAATCTCACGGCACGTCCACCATTTGAGTTTATACCTTGATGACCGTTTTGGGGCGCCCGCTGTACGTTTATCGAATGCACCACATACTCCCCCCAAGATGCAGGGACTTAAGATGACACATGCGTTGATTCTGCTCCTGGGCCGGTCATTGTGGGCTGGGCTCGTTGGGGACGGGACATCTCGGTCCCACTCCGTGTCAGCGGGGGTGACGTGCTGGCTGGCAGGGTCAGCTGGGGCTTGGGTTCCTCTAAGGAACCGACCACAGAAGGGGCACCTCTCCACGTGGGCTGGTTTGGGCTTCCTCATGGCGTGGCAGCTGGGTTGAAGGGCGATCATCCGAAATGGAAGAGGGAGACAGAGACCAGAGAGAGAAGAATCCTTTCTATAAACCATCCTTGGGAGTCACCTGGCATCACTTGCTCCACATTCTTTCTAGAATGGGACAGGGGCCGTGGCTGTCCTCCACCCCCCCAGATCCCACCCCCCGGCGGAGTCCACCATGGCCCAAGTCCTGTCTCTTTGGAGAGCCCCTTCCTATGGCATCTAGAGCTTTAGCAGCAAATTCATATCTAGGGACCGGCAAGGTGATGCACCGTAAGCCTTGCAGGGGGTTTGTTTCCCTCTGCCTCTCTCTGACTCGCTGTTCTATCCTGAGAGCCATTTCTTAGTCGGGCTGGCATCTTGCCTTGGCCACGGTGAGCCTGGAAGGGACCTGGGAGCTTTGTGGTCTGCACTGAGAGCTGCAGCTCAGCTATTGTTTTCACTGGAGCGTGGCCTGCTTGGTCAGAAGTCCCAAGGTGGGTCAAGCTGGCTCTCTCCCCGTGGCAGCGGGAGCAGTCTGCTCTGCTTTAGCGCACCAGCCCTGATGCCCGGTTTCCAGTCTCTCCTCCTCTTTCCCGAAAGTGGGAGTCAGGGATCAGGAGGGTCGGAGGGATTTGGAGCCAATTGCTGGGTTGGCAGTCTTAGCAGAGAGGGGCGTTGCCTTCTGCCATGGCCCCGCTGCTGAGGGCACCAGGCGCTCTGACCCAGGCTTGGGTTTTAAAGAGCATGGGCATTACTCCTCAGGGTGTGCCCGGATTTGTGGATTGTGTGGACGCCCATGTGTACAGCCGCAGGGGCGAGCACCCCCCAGCTGGATCGGGAGGGCACGGTGCTTCCATCTGAGTCAGAGGCTATGATTATTCATAGTTCTGACTTAATATACAATGGCTACCATTTATTAAATAAGTTGCTACCTGAAAGGTGCTTCACAGTGGAAGGGTCATAGTAGGTGTTCAATAAGCATCAGCAACCACCACTTTGTGCCAGTACCTTGTTAAGCCCTTAAGCTGGTCTAGGGCCAGCAGCAGACGCCAGAGCTAGATCATGTGGACTCGGTGCCCAGCTCACCACTTGTGCAAATTCTCATGCCTCAGTCTCATCGTATATAAAATGGGCATAATTATAGTTCCTCTTCATTATGCAGAGATTCAAGGAGTTAAGACACTGACAGCAAGAGCCTGGCATACAGCTCAATACTTGTTAGCCGTCCTTATTACGTTTGAATGTGTGTTTTGTTTCTGCCTGTGCCTGGAATGTTCTTCCCAGGCCCTTCATAGTGGGCAACTTCTGATCCTGTAGGACTTGGTTTAAAGGACAGGTCCTCATGAAGGTCTACTAGACCACCCTATCAAATAGACACACCACCCCCACTCTCCAAACTGGTTATTAGTTTCTTGTTTTCATGCTTCTTTGTTGTGTTGTCTGCTCCTGTCCTAGGATGTGAGCTCCAGAGGGCAGCTCACCTGTCTGCTTTGTTCACTGCTGTGCCCTCTGTACCTTGCAAGGTGCCTGCCTGAACACAGTAAGTGCTCAATAAATGTTTGTGGAATGAATGGTCCTCACCGCAACTTTGCTTATATGCTTTGCTCATTCCACAAATATGCACAGAGAACACAGAGAGGTACTCAGTACAATGCTCGAAGCTCCTGCTCTGGAAAGTCTTGTATTTTAGTCAATTAAAAAAAATTCCCTAGGCAGGGCTGTCTGGTATCGTTGGGTGGTCCGTGCACTGCACAAAGATACCTAAAGAAGGGGGCAAATGGGGGCTCCAAATCAGTGTGGACTCTGCTTGCCAAGCTGGGAGTCCTGATGCCAAGCCATGTCATCCCAGTGGGGCACCTTTGTAATTATTAGCACAAAGTCATCTTATGAGAGTATGTCAATTACTGTTCCCATTTCACAGATGTGACTTGCCTAAGGCCACACCCCTGCAGAGGAGGCTCTGAGTGGAGATGCAAACTCGCCTTTTGGTTTCCGTAGAGGGGTGGGTCTGCACAGGCACAGGCACCGTGTCGCTGGGACAGCTCTCCCAGCGCCATTTTCCAGGTGGGAGGAGCGATCCCCAGAGGAATCAGGGCAACTGTCTGGAGTCACGCTGTATGTTGATGGCATGATTCCCATTTTAATACATTTTTTCAATAAATGCTCAGCTTTCCCCCCAGGCCTCTCCCCCATCGGAAACCTCTCCCTTTGCCCGCGCACCTCTCTTCCTGGGCCTCTCCGGTGTGTTCTATACACGGCCCTTGGCACCCTTTCTTAGCACAGGAAGACAAGGGGTGCTGGGGCTGTTTTTTCTCTGGAGTTCTGCGGGTGCACGACTCTCCCTCACCTGTGACCTCACTCACACAACGGAGCCAATCGTTGTGCCTTGTTAACCTCGGTGTGTATGTGGGGGTGCTCTGAGTATCACGGGGCACTGGCAGAATGGAGAACCACAGCTACTCTCTGATGAAATTGCAGGTTAACCCAAATTCACCTGTTCCTTCCCTTCCTCTCGGACTCTTCCGCCCTTTGTGGAATGAGAGGTCCTGCCTAACGGCTCCTTCACCAGATCTCAAAAAAAAAAGAAAAAAGGGGGGAAAAAAAAGAGGCAGGGCCCCCACAGTCTGGAGTTGCATACATGTTTTAATTGAAAGAAGTCAGCCTCCTAAGTATTGCTTTTACAGGTTTATCAACATCAGGTATGCATACCACTCACATTTTCAAAAAATATTTCCGGCCGGAGGGCCGACGCGGCATTCCCCCGGCGTGATGTCTCAGTTCGGGCAACTTGATGAAGAAGCAGCAACTTGAAATGAATAAGTCACACCCGGCCCTCGGCCTCTGTCACCGTCTGTGGCTTCTTTTCCTTCCGACTTACTCCCTGAACTAGTCATTGCGTCTAAGACCAGCCTGGGGCCCAAACCGGCTGGGTTGCGGGCTCCGCGGGCTTCAGAAGGAGCTGGGAGTGGCTTCCGTGTGTGTCCGCGCTTTGAAGTATTCTCTAGGAAGATGAAGTGGGAGAAGCAGGTGCAGTCGGGGGTGAGGAGCGGCGAGGCGGGCTCTGGCTGGGTTCTTGTAAACATCCATCGCGACTGCGAAAGGTCATAAGCCAAGGCAAGGCCGTGTGTGCGACGCTGGGGGCGGGGGAGGTCTTCGGACGCCCTTGACTTTCCCCTCGGGCAGGGGCAAAGGCCTTCTGGGCTTCCGCTCTCAGTTTCAATCTCTCCGCCCCACCCTCCTGGGTCTGGACGGAAACCTCTCTGTTGGCACGGAGCTTTTGGGGGAAGCAGGCCTAAGCGAGAAGGGAGAAGGGGTGTTACCAGCACAGAAGCACCATCCCACTGTCACCCTATAGGGTGGCCTCAGCCTTCCTCCTTCCCATCAGAAACCCCAGACAGACGCAGGCTGGGCGTGTTGTCCTACAACTTTTATTAACTCTTTATAATGAATTTGGTGGATTTCTAAGGACCCTGGACTGGACAGCCAGTGCAACTGCATTTGGGAGAGGAAGGAGGGTCCATTCCTTGGAGGGAGGAGACGCATCCTGGTACCGGAGGAGGGAGGGCTTGCTCAGGGGTCAGGCAGGGTCTGCTGGCTGACCTGAGCCCCAGGGCAGCTGAGCAAGCTCGGGGCAGTGGGCAGGGCTTGGCAACACCTCCCAGCTTGCCCGGAAACTGCTTCGCAGGCTGTGGCCTCAGCCAAGCCACTCAACAGCCCTGCTGCGCTGGTCCTTCCGGGACATGGCATCGTCCACACTGCCACGTTTCCCGGGCCCTTCACTTTCTGTGTCTAGCTGGGTGCCAGAGGCTCTGCAGTATCTTAAACTCCCAGGCCTAGCCACCTGCCCTAGCTCTCTGCCCCTCCATGGCCAACTCCGATTACACGTTCTGCAAACGTCATCGTGCACCAATTAAAACTTGTGTGTCAGATATGCAACATGCGCTATCATTCACGGGCCTTTGGGACAGAACAGTTCTCTGGGGCGGGAGGCCATTCTGGGCACTGCAAGACTGGGAGCAGCATCCCTGGTCCCCGACCACTAATGCCAGTGGCGTTCCGGGGCACGGTGACAATGAAAAATGTACCCTCGCCCCACTTCCAAGGGGCACATTGAGGGGGCAGAACAGCTTCTGTTGAGAACTGCTCATCTCCCCAAGGTTCAGAGAAGCCAAGTGACAGGCACAGCTGGTGCTGGAATGGTGACAATGGTAGAAACTGTCACTATCAGGTAGCCGCCACCCCCTGCCCCAGTCCTCACCCCCATGAGGGCACGCTGATCGGGCGGCTTCCACCTGTGGGGGACCTGCCTCCAAAGCCCACCTGACTCCCGGGCTGAAGTGCAGGCAGAGCCCATGTCTCCCCAGAGCTGACTTCCAGCCAATGACGACCAGGAAGGTCAGCACCCCATCAGCTGCACCCCACAGCTGACTCCCCACCTGTCCCGGCCCCTGGAGTTCCAGAGCAGGACTGAGCTCAGGGCTGCAGGGACCTACTGGATGACAGAACCCTTTCCTGTCTGTCTCACTGACCCACTCCCTCCTGGTAGTTCCTGGGATCACCTCCCCAATAAATGACTTGCATTTGAACCTGAGAGGCAGCGTTACACACACCACGTCATTCAGCCCTCCTAAAACTCCTGGAATGACATACTATTAGGATTTTCATCTTACAAAGACATGAAGGCTCAGACACGGTAAGACGGGGCGAGATTTTCAGCACTACCTAATTTCATCCCTCCTGCGTGCCAGGCCTAAGCTGGGTGCTGGGGACCCCACGATACATGCAGCCAAGCTTTTGAGACACAACCTGGTGGGCATTCGCAGCCCAAGGTAAGACACCCGACAGGGAGGAGCACAGGGGCGGAGGGAGCTCAGAGTGCGGGAAGACTGCATGAAGCTGGCAGGCTGGCAAAGAGGGCACAGCAGGCCCTAGTTTGGTACAGGGTGGGGGAAGGGAGCAAGACGGCAGGCCACGGTGGACACACAGCTGGAGAGAGGAGGAAGGACCAACTCAGCCAAGTGTCTTGTGCTACCTGCCGGATTCACCTGCTTGAGGCCAGCTGGGAACACCCCCTCCCACTGCGGAGACCTTCCCTCACTTCCACTGATGACACGGGCCAAGTCCTTGGGTCCTGGGCCAGAGCACTGGTGAGCTATGCCCTCTAGAAGGGCATCCATGGCTTCCCCTTGCATCTCACTAGGAATCCACCTTCTGCTAATCGTCCGCTCCAAAGAACCCCTGGGGATCCCTGTGGGGGTTAGTGCTGGTACCCCTGAAAGCAGGGCTCACTCCAGACATCTCCAAGGCAGCGGTTCATACTTAAGCCCATTTCAGACTTGTGCAGACTGGGCGGGTATCAGAGAGGACAGAATCACCCCCAGCAGGGGAACCCACTCCTTACCCAGTCTTGGTGTCTGCCACCAGTACAAGCCGTCAGTCTGGCTGGAACGCGTTTCCGACACGCGCCAATCCCCGTCTGGCCAGGCCCAGGGCCCCGCAGGCGCCGGCTCCAGCTGGCCCTGCTACCACTGTCTCTTCTATGCCATCCGCGGGGTCACCTATTTATGGTGAGGCCAGCCTTCCACTTCTGAGAGTAGCACCAAGCCCCTGTCCTTTCAGGGCGCTACTTTGCTTTAAAAAGCGCCAGTTGAGGGCGCCTGGGTGGCTCAGTGGGTTGGGCCGCTGCCTTCGGCTCAGGTCATGATCTCAGGGTCCTGGGATCAAGTCCCGCATCGGGCTCTCTGCTCAGCAGGGAGCCTGCTTCCTCCTCTCTCTCTCTGCCTGCCTCTCTGCCTGCTTGTGATCTCTGTGTGTCAAATAAATAAATGAAATCTTTAAAAAAAAAAAAAAAAGCGCCCGTTGAAAGAAAACAGTGACACAGATGGAAATTCAGACCACAGAGCCAAAATTGCTGGCAGTGTCACAGGGGCTTTGGGGAACCCTGATTAGGGTTCCGTCCCACTCCTTCCACAAAGCGCCCGGACAGGGTGGGGATCTGCCCTGAGTCATACAAGCAAGGGGAAGACAGCCCTGGTTTCTGCGTCTTTGGCTAGAGGATGTCCTGAGACCACTCACCTGTGCTGCCCACTCTGGCTGTTCATCACTCCCGTTGCTCCTTAACTTGCAAGTCTGGCCTCACAGCATCCCCTGCTCCCCACCCCACCAGGAGAATCCTGAGAATCTCAGAAACAGGTGGAATTTCCAAGCACTCTACGCTCGCCTTGTACTATCTGCTTTTACTCCTGTTCTAGCTCATGTATACCTCAGAACCCCGGGGGCGGGATGGGGGTGGGGTGGCAGACTCATCATTGGGAACTTCAGATGGGGCTCAGAGAGGCTTCAGTCATTGTTGAAGGCCACACAGCTTGCAAAGGGCAGAGGCGGGATTTGAACCTCTGTGGTCTGATCTTAGGTTCATCTCTTTCCGTGCAGGCATCAAAAGCCAAGGGCTGAAAGCTTGCAGAATCCAAGGTTGGGTTCTCCAACCTTCTAACACCTTTAGAGCATGACTTACAATTCATCAGCCATTGGCTTTATTTCCCCCCACCCCCTTCCTCTTTCTTTGGGAAACTGTAACCTTTCATTCCAGGCGATTCCTGAGAGCTGGACAGGGGGAGTGGCCGGCTGACTCATTTCTGTCATTAAGAATGACAGCTGGGGCCCTCGATCCATTTTAAGAAGCAAAGTCTCAGCTCACTGCCTCTGGGGAGAGGCTGCCTCGTTTGGGATTGGCCCTTGTGTCTTAGGGGTACTAGGGGCTGATGCTCTGGACAGGCGTCTTCCCACGGTCCTCCTCAGGGGCAGTCAGGGCAAGGCCTATCTGTGGGAATTCCGGTGCTGCCCCTTCTTAGCTGTGTGACCTCAGGCAAATGACCTCTCTGGGCCTACTTTCTTCATCCAAAAGAGGAGAACAGTGCCCACCTCATTAGGCTGTTGGGAGGACACGAAATCATGTCACGGGAGTGCCTACAATACACAAGGCATCAGTCCGCAGTGGCCCCTCGCCTCCTCCCAACCTGTTCCAGCCAGCGACCGTACCAGGCAGGGGGACTCCTTGGCGCTCAGGGCCTTCAGAAAACAGGAGCCCTGTTGCCCTCCAAAGACCTCGTGTGCTGAAAACCCATTGCTCGTTCCTCTTTCCCATCCACCAACCGGCCAATGCAAGTGGCTAAAGACAGATGTCACCCAGAGCCAAATGGCCCCATGTGCCCACTGTTGTCTCAGTGATGGGCCGTGTGGCAGAAGGACCTCTGCCTCGGCCAGTCTGAGAGGTCGCGGCCGGAGGGGGATGGGAAAGGAGCTGACGCCCGACTACCTGGGTCCCTGATAGAAGGCCGTGTTCTGGAGAAACGAGGATTGGTTTCTCCCACCAGGATTCTGCTTTACATGTCAGCTGCTGGCATGTACCAGCTACGGGTTTCAGTGAAGATTCTCGGTCCAGAACGTGTCTCCAGCTGGTCGGGGCCTCAGACTTAGTGAGGCCCTTCTTAAAGATTTTGTTTATTTATTTGACAGGCAGAGATCACAAGTAGGCAGAGAGGCAGGCAGAGAGAGAGAGAGAGAGGAGGAAGCAGACTCCCTGCTGAGCAGAGAGCCCGATGCGGGGCTCGATCCCAGGACCCTGAGATCATGACCTGAGCTGAAGGCAGAGGCTTAACCCGCTGAGCCACCCAGGCATCCTAGTGAGGCCCTTCTGAAGGGCAGGGATTGCCCATGAGTCCTGCCACGTCTAAGAAATACCCAGATGATGGTTTATTCATTATTTTAAATCAAGGCACCTTTTTTTTTTTTTAACTCCAAATTTTTAAAAGGGACCTTTATGTCACTATCATGCATAAAAAACAGAATCATCTGGGGTGTCTGGGTGGCTCCGTCGGTTAAGCGTCTGCCTTTGGCTCAGGTCATGATCTCAGGGTCCTGGGATCGAGCCCCGCATCGGGCTCCCTGCTTGCTTCTCCCTCTCCCTCTGCCCCTCCCCTGAGCTCATGATTGCTCTCTCTCAAATAAATAAAATCTTAAAAGACAACAGAATCATTGGTCATAAAGAGAAGGGAATGCTAAAAACAAGTATGATGAAAATGGAACCATTAGCTCTAGCCGGATACCCCTGGCCTGCAAAACTGAGCCTGGGCCTGGTTTCTCTGGTCAGAAGGGGAAGTAGCAGGTGCCCAGGAGCGACAGAGCATCAACAGTGTTTTAGCAGCCTCCCCTGTGGCAGAGGACCTCACTCCAGGAAGCCCTTGGAGCGGGGCTAGGAGGCCCAATGGGCCACGTCATAGCTGGGTATCTGGGGTGAGTCACTGAACGTCCCCAAGCCTCAGTTTCCCTCCCTGTGTAATGGAGCTAAGGAGCCCTGCCCCACCTGCCTCATGGATGGCGTGTAGGGGAAGCTAGGAGATGTGGGAGAGGCCCTTATTTTTAACCACCTAGCCAACCCCCCCACCCCAGGAAGGAATCCCAGGAATGAAACCTTCCCTTTCTGGGGGAGGGAGGGTGTGGAGCTAGAGCTCACTCCCCAGGCTGGGGGCAGGGGATGGCAACTGTGAGGGCCCCAGATCACCGGACTCACCGGGTACTAGTTATAGCCCTGGGCTGCTTCTAAAAGCAGAGCTGAGGGGCACCTGGGTGGCTCAGTGGGTTAAGCCACTGCCTTCGGCTCAGGTCATGATCTCAGGGTCTTGGGATCGAGTCCTGCATAGGGCTCTCTGCTCAGCAGGGAGCCTGCTTCCCTTCCTCTCTCTCTGCCTGCCTCTCCATCTACTTGTGATTTCTCTCTGTCAAATAAATAAATAAAATCTTAAAAAAAAAAAAAAAAAGCAGAGCTGAGGTCCGAGATCCCATCCAGATCCCCCTTTGTGTTAAAGGCAGAGAGAGACACATCCTCCTTGGAAATGGGTCCCCAAGAGGAGGAGACCAGCATGGGAGGAAAGGGGAGGCTTCTGGGGCTGAGTCCCCTCTGGGTCTGACACACCGTCAGACAGTGTCGTTTGTTAACGGCCACACGCCATTCTTTTTAAAAACAAATTCACATAAAAAAGTAGATTTTTGAAAAACAAAGTTCTAAAACTAATGGATTTAATCGTAACTCCAAGTTATAAAGGGAGAAATAGTCACCTTTATAGCGGAGAGACCTGGCAGACACCACCTTAGCCAAACCATCCAAGTTCACATCACCAGCAGTGGGACAGACAGACGTCATGCGTCTCCCAGACGCCCTGCACTCCCTTCTCTGCCCTGCACTCCCTTCTCCGTGGGGTTCCTGCCAACAGTGCATCATCTGAGCCTAATCTCCAGAGTAAACATCAGATAAACCCAAACAGAGAGATAGTCCACCAGATGCCAGATTTGAACTCCTCCAAAACTTCAAGGTCGTGAAAGATAACAATGAGATTGACGGCAGCTCAGGAGATAATTAAGGCAGAGGGTGATCTGGGTGGTGGGATCCGGGACCTCAACACTGCCCTTTTATTGTGAAAGGTGGCTTATTGGGACAACTGGTGAGATCTGCAGACGTCACAGATTAGGGTGGTTTGGGCTTGCATCAGTGTTAAAATTTGCTGATCTTGACCATTGTGCTACGATTATGGAAACGAATGTCCTCCATCTAAGAAGCTATGCAGGGAAATATCTGGGAGTAAAGGAATGCAATGTCTGCAATCATTTTCAAATGGTTCAGAAAAACAAGCTATACATCGGTGTGTACGTACACACGCACGTACACGGCACGAGCACACACTGCCTACGTGCGCAGATATGGAAAAATGTCAATCCGTACAACTGGGGACCCTGGGTGAAGGGTGGGGGGACTTCTTTGCACTCTTCTTGCAACGTTTGTATACTTGGGAAGTTATTTCAAAATAGTTTTATTTAAGAAACTCAGCAAAAAGGAGTGAGCTCTGTGCAGCAGGCCTAGAAGAGCCGTGAGCAGTATTCCGAGATGGGATTTGGGGCCCCTTCCCGGAGGCCCCCTGTGGCTGGGTAAGCCCGGCACTAGGTTGGGGAGGGGGTCTCTGCTATCTCAGTCAGCTTTGCTTCCCTGGCCCCTCACTTCTCCTTTCTGGGCCTCGGCTTCTTTATTTGTGCGATGCGGATAATGCTGCCTGTCCCTTTAACTGTGATCTTGATTTCCCACAAACAGGCTAAGCTTTCAGAAGTTCCGGGGGAAAGACAGCAGATAAATCAGGAATGCGAATGGCCAAGTCGAAAGGAGGACTTCATTTTTTTTTTTTTTTTGACACAAGGACTGTGAGGGTCCTTCTTGGATGAAACCTCCGGTTTGCATACCTCGGGGCCAAGGCAGCTGAACGGCTGGCATCCCTTGAGATCCCTAATGGGGCCTTCTCCTATCCACAGGGGCAGCCAGCACCCATGCGCCCTGTGCCCAGCAGGCTTCCAGGTGAGCCTTGCGTTAGGACAGAGCTAGAAAGTCAGCCAGGCCTGGGGTGCACCTGTCTCTCGTCTGGACCCCGGCTACGGGAGACCGCCTGACGTCCCCCAACTACCCTGACTGCTCTTCTTTCCCTCACTCCCCGCAGGAGCTCTACCAGCTGCCGGTGGGCTCTCCCAAGACTTCAATCCATGGCCCATGTCCCTGCAGAAGGTCTGGGTTTCTGAGTGGGGCAGTGACACACCAGCCAGGGTATTCTGCTGCTGGCACAGGCTGCATTCTGGTACGGAGGGACCAGGGCAGCTGGATCAGAAACAGCAGCTGTGGCTCTGAGTCAGGACCGGGAAGCTGAGAGACCCTATAGTAAGCAGACTGATGGGTCCGGTTACCCTAGCTCGGTATCTGAGCTACACCAGGCACCGCTGATGCAGGCGGCAACGTTCTGCAGGCTCTTGGTTTCCGGTGCACTCAGGCTCTCTCCCACAGCCCTCCCTCACTCTGTGCCAGGAGCAGGGACGGATCAATCCAGCTGCTCCGCCTCCGCATCGGAAGTGCTGGGATGTGAGGACGCTCCCTGGCTCCCAGGCCAGCCGCAGTGGCCCTCCTGGGAAGTGGCCTTCCCTCCTAGGAAGAGGGAGCTCCTGATTCCCCACTTCCTGCCCCTCAGGCAATGATTAAAACTCTAGGAGAACTGCAGGGCCGACAGGGCTCCAGAGCTGGTGGCCTTTGGAGACCACAGGCAGTGGGAAAGGTGCCCCGGGGGGTCCTGGGTCGAGAGGGCAGAGCGGTAGTCTTTCCCAGCCGTCCACACCTGAACCCGCCCAGCACTCAGGCAGACAGTCATCTTTGGCTCATCCGGGGATCTAAGTGTTCACTCGTGAGTGCACGTGCAGTTTTATATACTTGCAAGGGCCCGAGTGTACACACTTTCCATTGTATCTGACTGTTTATGCCAGCAGTGGTATATTACTATATCGCTTACTGTACATAGGAAGGTCTGCGAGCTTTATATGTATCTCACTCAATCTTCTCAATGAGGAACATGTCATTATCCCCATTTTGGGGAAGAGAACAGTGACACAGGGAGATATGGAACAGGCCCAAGGTCACAGCTGAGATTGGGATTTGAACCAGGTTCTTGCTTATGATCCCAACCCCAGTATCACCTCCTTTGGTAAGTGCTCAACAAACGTTGGGTGGACGGTACTGTGCGGGCACACACCAAGAGAAAAAAGAGAGAGAGGGGGAAGTGAGTACACCCTGAGATCCACCCCAGTCCCCACGACCACGCATGCCCCATACCCTCAGCCAGTGCCTCCATGACCTTCTGGTGTGTAACATGAGAATATGTCCACATGAGACCAAGCCAGAAATAATGAGATCTGACTACTGAGGTTCCTTCGCTTCCAGAAAGGGGCCCGGAGCTGAGGTACAGTCAGACCCTTTTTGGAGCTCTCCCAAAGGCTTTGCCTGCTGCTGGCCACCCTTCCCCTCCCCCAGCCTGGGCCTCCCTGGTTCTGGGACCACCCTGGCTTGGCTTTTGGATTGGGCGAGAAGGAATGCTGTGCGTGGCTTCCCCACTTCTTCAGGCTTGAGTACTGTCCCCAGCCCGTGGCCTCCCTACCTCCCAGCTCGGGACCAGGCCCTCTGACAGCTTTGCAAGGGTGTCCCAGCTTTGCAAGGAAGGGTGTCCCTGAGACATACTGCCTGGCGTTTCTGTGCAAACAGCCTCTGCTGCAAAGTTTGTCGGAGCATTTGGGCTTCAGTTTTTGGTTCAGAGTCTGCCAATGTTTTCATTTGGAAGGGGAAGTGTTTCTGTTGATGTGGTGAAGAGATAAAATAAGACACCGACATACACTGTCTGAAAGTCAAACGCTTGGCTTGGAGGCAGGGATTCATTTTGGGATCTGCAAGGCCTAGCACAGGGCCTGGTAGAACAGCACGCAGAAGCGAAGTTTGCTGAACAGCTGACTGAGTAATACGCAAAGGGCCTAGAACGGGGCATGGGCGATGATCAATACTCAGTCCAGGTTTTGAATGGATTCCTCAGGTTCTGCCTTCAAAAGGTCTTCTCAGTCTGTGTTTCTCCATCTTTAGCAACCTTGCCCTATCCAGGCCCCCGTTACCTCCAGCCTGAGCAACTGAATAGTTCCTAACTGGCTTCTCCGCTTCCATGCTTGTCCCAACAGCCGATTCTACCCACAATGGCCAAAGTCGGCTTTACAAATTGTGAATTGAAATTGTGTCACCTCCTGCTTCCCACTGCTCATGGCCATGGCCTCCTATGTCCTTTATGGTCTGCCCCACCCGCCCCACAGACCGCTTCCTGGGCTGCTCTTAGCCACACACTGGCCTCTTCTTGGTTGCTGCAAAAACCAACTCTCCCACCTCACAGCTTTGGCTCTAGATTCCCTCTGCCTTGATTGGTTTTCCCCAGATCTTAGATCTTCAGTCTGGCTCCTGCAACCAATTTAGGGCTCAGCGAACTGTGTCATCTCAAGGGACCTTCTCTGGCCCCCCTCCCCCTTTCTAAAGCAGCCCATCTCTATTCTTCTGCTTCGCTCATTCAACAGACATTTATTGAGTGTCTACTAGATGCCAGGCACTGCCCATGTCCTCGTGGCTCACAAAAGATCTCATCACCTTCTTTGGGAATCTGCTTGTCGTTTCTCACCAAGTACCAGGAGGTCACACCTAAGTCTCTCTTGTTCACTGTGTTTATCTACTGGGTACAATAGGTACTCCATAAATATTTGTTCAATCAAAGAATGGATTTATGGATGGATGGATGGAGGGCAGGCAGACAGACAGGCAGACAGGCAGGCAGACAGGCAGGCAGACAGGCAGACAAGGAGACTGGGTAGGTATGCAGGGCAGCTGACCCACTCTCCATCTGGCACTTGGTTCTGGCTAAGGTCTCAGTGAGCTCAAATGAAGCTTTTATCAAAGAAATCTCACTGTCCACCTCTCAGGGGGAGCCCCCAGCCCTCAGCCTACCTCTAGCAGGTCCTGCCCCACCCTGCATTCCCTCTGACTATGGTCATTTTGGAAAGGGAAGGCCACAGAGGAGGGGCGTTAACTCAGCTTGCTTGGGGGAAGTGGCTTTAGTGTCCGTCTTCTAGAAGGAGCCCTTGCCATCTCAATCCTCCCACTCAGGCCCTGTGCCTAGTGACACTGCACACTGTCCAGTGGAGGGGCTCAAAGAGTGCCTGCAAGTCCCATGAACCTCACCAGACCCAACAGCCTGCCTCTCTCTCTTTCTCTCATCTTGTTCAGCTGCCTCTCTTCCCAGCCCTGAGACTTCGGCCAAGTCCCTCTCCTTCCTGGACCTTCATTTCCCTCCCAGCAACACACAGGGTGGGGCAGAACACACAGCCGCCTGGTTGCAGCCTAGAACACCTCAGTGCAAAGATCCTGTGGTCCCTACTCCTGCTGGCCCAAGGGTTCCTTGAGGCCTCGCAAACACTGCAGGCAAAGCCAGCCCCCGCCTGCCTGGTTTGCGAAAGGAACCTGCAAAACTGGCAGTCCTTGCAGATGCAAGCTGCAGACCTGCCGAGCTGGGGCACTCTGAAACACGACTCCCAAGAAGCAGCAAACCCAAGGCCAAAAGGAACTGCAGACTTTGCAGAAGGAGGTTTCTCCTCTCGCAGCTTCAGCCGGGGCCCTTACTCTTGAGTCTCTACCCCGTCCCCTAGGGGCCACAGGACAAAGGTGGTCACTGCCTGGCTTGCTACCTCTTCTGACACTCCAAGTCTTTATCCTTCCAGGACTATGGGAATCCCCAGCAAGCCAAGGTCACCACCAAGCCAGACTGAGGCAGAAGGGAGAAGCTGAGAGCTCTGCCTCAAAGGGACCTGGGTGCAAAGGCTTTTCTACAAGCTGTGGCATAGGTACCGTACTATGGCTAACCCGAACACCCCTTGGGCTCTGCCTCTCTTCCCCTCTGCAACAACTGTCACCTTCATCAGGGGAAGCTTTCCAGCCCCAGCTAAGGGCCTGACAGGGGTCTGGCCATTCCTGGCATCGGAATGCACCTCCAGGAGCCTGGGGGAAGGGTGCGTGTCTGGTCTGCAGATGCCATCCTCTTCGCCAGCACCCCTAACCCACACTCATCTGGTGCAGAGAGGGCACTTACAGGTCTTGGAGGCCGGAGTCGGCCTCGTCCTGGGGATTCCATCCCTGGCCCGACGATGCCCCCAACCAGCAGCGGCGGCATGATTTGGGCGGCTGGTCCAGGCCGAGGGGTGCGGGTCGTTGGGGGGAGGGGAGGACGGTAGCCAAGCCTACTCCAAGTAACCATCGAAGACATCGAGCTCAGATTCGGCTTCGTAGAGGCCGGAGCCGGGATCGGAGAGCACGCCCAGGTCCACCAGCGCCTGGTCCATGTCCTCGGGCAGGAAAACGAGGCCCACGTTAAGGACAATGTACTCCATGAGGAAGGCGTAGTACAGGATCAGCACGTTGACGAAAAACAGGCCCACGTAGAACATAGAGGGCAGCAGCGACGGCGGCACGTAGGGGACCAGGGGGCCCAGCGCGTCCAGGTGGGCCGCGACCCGGGCGCCGGGCATGCAGGGGGCGGCGAGGGCGGCGGCCCGGCGATCCCAGCGATCTCAGCCGCTGCGGCGCCCGGGCGGCCGGCAAGGGGGCAGCTCAGCCATCCAGGGGCGCCCCGGGGGCTCGACCCAGGCGGCGCTGGGCCCCGGCGGTTGCCCCGCCGGTGTGCGGCGGCCTCTGAGGACGCGCCCCGGCCTCTGAAACGTACCCGGCGGGGTCCAGGCACTCCCAGATGTGCCCACAGGGTCCTCTCGATCCTCCCGGCGGCCAGGCAAGACCCCCCCACACTTGAGGTGGCCGGGGACTGTCCGGCTCCTCCGATGCGCCTCGCTCGAGCTCACAGGCCCTCGCAGCGCCGGCGGGGATCCCACCGCGGCTCAGCGTCGAGGGCCAGTCCCGGCGGCGGTCTCTCCAGCCCCGCCCGGCAGTTCCTCGAGCCCCCTCCGCGCCCCCGCAGGCCCAGCGCCCATGGCTGCGGCCGCCGCGTCGCCCTCCTGGTCGCGTTCCGAGCACCGCCTCCGGGGCCGCCCCGCGTTCATTGGCCCGCCGCCCCTTGCCCGCGCTCATTGGCCCACTCGACTCCCGCGCTCATTGGCCCGAGCCGTCCGGGGGCGGTACCGCTTCGCTCCGCCCCTCGGGGGCGCTGGCCTCTGAGCTGCTTCCCCGGTTCCGGGCTCCGCCCAGGTCTCAAATCCAATTGGCTCTGGGCATCCCCCATGGAGTAGCGGGAGGGGAACGACACAGAACACAGTTCAAAACTAGACAGATGCTGAAGGTTAAGGTAGCAGAAGGGAACCCCCCCGCACCCCGCTCCAAGCCTCTTCAGCAGCCTTCTCTGAACTTGGACATGCGTCACGCCTCTTTGGAACTCAGTTTACCTGTCAAAAGGAGGCGGGGTAGGGGAGCGGTGAATTTACCGGTGAAAACCTAGGACTTTCCAAAGTGGCAATTTTCCTTGGTGGGAAAGATTAATCAGGGCCTCCTTCGGCTCTCCAAATTCTGGGTGCCAGAAGGTCCTTAACAGGTGCATCGCGAGGAGGTGCATAACAGGGTTCAGGGACCCCCGAATAAAGAGATTCCCAGGCAAGTCAGACCTGTGGCAGTGGGGTTGCTTCCTGTTTTGCTTTGTAAACCATGTTTGAAAGAGGACGTGGTTAAACATTGAAACAGCCAAGAATTACATAGAAAAGTGAGTCTCGCACTCGCTGATTCCCCTTTTCATGAGCAACTCTTGTATATCCTTCAGGAGACTGATCTTGCCCAAAGGGCCTTCCAGAACAGTTCCACAGATCGTCCTTATTTTTCAAGGATTTGATTTTTCGAGTAATCTCTGCACCCAAAGTGGGGCTTAAACTCACAACTCCAACATCAAGTGTTGTATGCTCTGCTGACTGAGCCGGCCAGGAAAGACCTTTACATCTCGGGTCACACTGAGCTGGGTGTTTTACACACATCGCTTAATTGCAGCTAGACGTGGCTGTGTAGTGTGCTAGGCCTTTTTACAGATGAGGAGATCTGGGCCCAGAGAAAAGGGAAGGCCCCGGAAGGCAGAGGCTAAGTCTGTGTGTGTTTGGAGATCAGACCTGCCCTTTTTCCTCCATTACTGTCTCCTTGTCCATTTATTTTTTTTATTTTTTATTATTTTTTAAAGATTTTATTTATTTATTTGACAGACAGAGATCACAAGAAGGCAGAGAGGCAGACTGAGATAGAGGAGGAAGCAGGCTCCCTGCGGAGCAGAGAGCCCGACGTGGGGCTCAATCCCAGGACTCTGGGATCATGACCTGAGCCGAAGGCAGAGGCTTTAACCCACTGAGCCACCCAGGCGCCCCTCCTTGCCCATTTAGATCAATTACAGCAAACCATTAATTCTCCAACTGCCTAAGGTGAAACAAACCTCCATTCTGTCAGTCATTCACATATGATGTGCCAAACTTTGTGCTAGGCAGTGGGGGAAAACATGGGTCCTTAGCCCAACTCTGAGCACAGCTAATGAGACACAGTAGTCCTTAGATAACTCCGCGGTGCAGAAAGGAAGGAATGAATGGTGAACAGGGCAGCCTTGCCTCCAGGGAGCTTCTCACTCCTCCTGCAGGACAGACATTTAGATACATCTTCCTGACTCATATGGGGAGTTGGGTGTTTCTTTTCTTCTAATTCTAATTCTTCTCCTCAATGTGGTAGTTTTGGGAATTGCTTGGATTTGGGGTGAAGACTAGAGAAATCCTCTGAAAGCACAGGATGTTCAGTTTCGGTACACTGTTGCCCGAAGACCTTCCAAAATCTATTTTTTTAAGTTGAAGTGGAAAAAGAAGAGCTGTAAAGACCGTCAAGACCATTACCGATTTGGTACAGATTAGTTTAGGGGGGCATAAAATGTAGGTGCCAGGGTCTGAACCATGCACTTACTAGCTGCATGACCTTCGGAAAGTCAGCTCCTCTGTGATTCAGTTTCCCCGTGGGTAGCGTGAGGATGATAGTACCCACCTCATAGGCTGGTTGTTAGCCTTAAATATCAGTCTATGTAAAGCGCTCAGGACGGTGGCACATAGTAAAAGCCATGCAATAGCTATTCCGATTCTTGTCATACAACCTAAAGATCGTGAACACTGCGGTTACTTTTTTTTTTTTTTTTTAAATTTTATTTATTTATTTGAAAGACAGAGATCACAAGTAGGCAGAGAGGCAGGCAGAGAGAGAGAGAGAGGGAAGCAGGCTTCCTGCGGAGCAGGGAGCCCGATGCGGGGCTCGATCCCAGGACCCTGACATCATGACCCGAGCCAAAGGCAGCAGCCCAAACCACTGAGCCACCCAGGCGCCCCCACTGCGGTTACTTTTAAGCACCCAGCCTCACCGATTCCCTTCCCAGGGGTGCACGCATAGGTTTCCCATTCCCGCCCACCGTCCGGGATACTGCGGGCTCTCCTCCTCCTCTCGCTCCGCCTCTTCTCCGAGGCCGCAGGCCCGCAGTTGCGCAATGCACCTCGGGCCTTGTAGTTCGTTTGCCGAGTCCCGTCGGCAGGGGCCTCGCGGGCGAACTGCACTTCCCAGCGTTCCTCGTGGCGGCGGCCGTAAAGCGCGGCGGTCGAACGGCCGGTTCCGGCTGAATGTCAGTGCGGAGCTGTGGGCCGGGGAGGAAGGTGGTTGGCGGTCCCTCTACCACCTCCGCCGCTGCCTCCTCCGCTTGTGCTGCCACTGCGGGCGCCCGGCCGCTCGGCCGCTCGGGCATGAGACCGTGAGGCGGGCAACGGGTCGGGGCCGCCGACATGTTTGGCCGCTCGCGGAGCTGGGTGGGCGGGGGCCATGGCAAGTCTTCCCGCAACATCCACTCCTTGGACCACCTCAAGTGAGTGTGCTGGGGGCTGAGGGGGGCAGGCCGCGGGGCTGGACTTGGGGATGGGGGCGAATAGCTCCGGGCCGGGGGCTCTGCGAGGTGTCAGAGCGAGGTGGAGGAAGGAGAGAGACGTCCGGGAGAGGCTGTACGATGGTTAAGAGCGAGGGCTCTGGAGTCAGGGTGCCTGGGTTCGAACCCTGACACCATCGCTCCTCGCTGTGTGACCTTGGGCAAGTGGCTTAGCTTCTCAGAGTCTCAGTATCCCGTTTGTAAAGTAAGGGGATAGATTTCAGCTTACGGATGCACCCTTCGTTGTTGCCGGGGCAGCGGTGGGCACCAAGCTTCCGGGGGTGGTACTTCTTCGGCTGGGCAGTTTAGGGGTCAGAGGTCAGGTCGGGGTTCGAATCTAGGTGTGTGAATTTAGACCTCAGTTTCCTCAGTTGTAAAGTGGATATAGTGACAGCATCTACTCCCCATGATTGTTTGGAGGGTTGGTGAAGGGAATGCACATAATAAAACTGGAAGCTTGTGCTAGTGCTCAATAAAGGGCAGCCGTTTAAAAAAATTTTTTTTTTCCCCTGGGAGAGTTTAAGGAGGGGACTATCAGAAATAGAGTTCTGGGGGAGGGCAGGTGGCTAACGTGGTCCTGGGAAGCGGGAGTGCACAGAAAGGCCTTGCAGTCAGACCTGCATTCAGATCCTTGTTCTACCGCTTCATGGCTGTGTGACCTTGGATAAATGACTCCTTGAGCCTCTGTTTCCTCATCTGCAAATGGGGTTGATGTACACTGTGCGAGAACTCAATAATGTCATGCATGGAAAGAGATAGATCCAGTGTCTCTTACACAGTAGGTGGCTAATGGTGGAAGCAGTGTTTATCAGCTAGGTAAGGCCTTTCCAGACCACCTTACCTAAAGTGCTTCCCCACTTCAATTCCTTTCTACCTGATCTTTTTCTGGATTTCATTCAATGCATATCTCCACTATCTGCATTTAGCCTGTTTGTTTTCACTCCTTTTCTATCTGCTCCTAAACTGGTACTTCCAGGAGAGCAGAAACTGCTTTTTGCACTCACAGCTGCATTTCCAGCATCTAGCGCTGGGCCTGCACACAGTAGGAGTTCAGTGGGTACCAAAAGAGTAGGGGAAAAAAGTGAGTGAATTGGGAACAGATGCAGAGCGTGCTGACAAACCTAGGATTTTTGGGTGGGGGGTGATGGAAAAGACACTTTTGTGGAGGAACAGACTGAAGGGAGGAAAATCTAGTGTGTGTGTGTGTGTGTGTGTGTGTGTGTGAGTGTGTGGCAGTTGGATGGGGAGTAGGCATTCCTTTGGTGGTAAGAAATAGGCTGGTTTCCAAAGGGAGCTCCCAAGATTACTAATGGGAAGGAAAAAGGATGGGGGTGGGGCAGGAGCAGTAGAAGGAAGACTGGGGCCCAGGGAAAGGATTGGTGGGAGGGAAATTAGATAGGGTTTCTCATTTGGCAAGGGGTCATGGTGTTGTGCCTCTCAGCTATGTCTTTTCTAGCACAGAGCAGGTGCTTCATAAATGTTGGTGGGTCTCAAAGAGCTGGAGGGGTAGGAGGGATCAGTATGTAGTGAGGAATGGTATTGGGGGGGTGATGAGAGAGGACACAGGGAGGAGGAGGCAGAGGACAGGATGGGGGTGTTTCAGGAGGTCAGGAATCTTAAATGGGAGGGCAGCCAGACTGGAAAGGGAGAGGCAGAAGGATTTCAGGAATTTAGAGAGTGGGTGGTTGTGGCTGAGAAGGGGAGGATGGTTGTTTAAAGGAGGCTGGGCCTCCTGCTAACGTCCAGGCACCTGCAGGCTTTCACCTATCTCTGCCTGCCTCCAGCCCTTGTAAAGTACTTTAATCATTATTGAATGCATTTTTTGGTGCCAGGTACTTACTGAGGACTTCCTGTGTGTTATTTCCTTTAGTCCTCACAAGTCTGTGAGTTATGGGAACTGTTATTGTTTTCCATTTTATAGGGGTGGAAACTAAGGTCCATAGAGGTTAAGTCACTTGCCACAAGGTGACAACAACTGAAGCGGTCAAAGCCAGGGTCTGACTTAAGTGCTCGTACCCACTGCACTGTCTTTCTGAATGAAACTGCCTCCTAAGTCAGTTTGGGAAGACTTTCAACTTGGTTGAGTCTCTCTGGCTGATGGGACATCTTTACCCACCAGCCAGCCAGGGAATGGTAAAGGTCCTCAGATTTCTTTGAAGTATCTGGGAACTGCCCTGGCTCATTGTTTAGGTTAAAAGGCCATTGGGTGCTTTTGGAAACCTGAGCTGCCTGTGTTGGAGCTGCCTGTCCTGGATCAGGCAGATCAGCTTTAATCCATATTACAGTCTAAGGAACCTAGCAATTTGCAGATGGCTGTGGGGCTTAGAAGATCCCAAAATGACTTGAAAAAGATGCCATAAACACCTAGTGCTCACCCCAGCGCTTGTGATGTTCTTCATTTGGCTCTGATGGTTAGCATCTTGGGTCTTGGGTACAGAACAGCTCATTCCCTGAGGGAGTTCACAGGCTGGTGCAGGAGACAGCCATAAAGCCAGTGACTGTACAGCGTGACAAGTGCTGGGATCGGTGTAGGTTCAGGATTCTGTAGGAACCCTTGGAAGCCTTCTGGGGGAGGCAACGCCAGAGCAGAGGCTTTGAGCGCAGAGCTATCATGTGGGTCTGCAGGAAGTGGGAGGGGCCCCTGGGGTTTGTGGAGTATTGAGATGGGGCTGGTGGTTGTGGGAAGTTAAGGCTGGAGGTAGAATGTAGCTTGGGCTTCATCTGACATGAAGGGTGACCAACCATCCCGGCGTGCCTGGGACAGAGAGATTTCCCAGGACGTGGGACTTTCAGTGCTAAAACTGGGAAAGTCCTGGTCACCCTAATAGATTCTTGGCTTGACCTAGGGCACTGTGGGTGGAGAGGAAAGAATAAATAAAAGAATTTAGAGTTGAAAAAAAAAAGGTGTTTTTTTTTTTTTTTGACATGCAAAGCATCTAAGAACCCTCCCCATTTTAAAAATAGACCTTATTTTTAAGAACAGTTTGAGATTTAAAGAAAAATGGAGAAGATAGTACAGAGAGCGGGAATTGCTTTCGAACCACATTATTCTTCCTAACATTCTCAGCTTTCAAACTGGAAAGGAAAGGAACCTTTGTGTTAGACAGGGTTGTACTTTTGCTAAATAACGGGAAACTACGTGCCTGTGGTCCTTGTGTGCTGAATCGAGTCAGGGATTCAGTGGAGACAGACTGAGATGGTGAGAGGTTATTGGCTACATGTCAGCGGTGGTTTATTGCCCAGACTAGTGGCAAGGCCGTGACATTGACTAACCAACGCCCACCAGCAAGCAGAACCTTTACTGATGGAGTTGTGTGATTGCTTCTGAAAGATCACCTTTAGCAGGAACTGCTAGTCTACAGACCAGTAGAATCACCTTTGTGTGTGGGTCAAGATTCTTGGTTGCAAGTGACTGAAACCTGGCTGGAATTGCTTTCTGCCCCAAATGGAATGATTGGCTCCTGTCCCTAAGCAGTCTGTCCTAGCTAAGCCATGGCCAAGTCCAGGTGTTCAGACAGAGGGGTCAGCACCTGTCTCTTTGCAGTCCTTGTCTCCGCTTTCTTTCTGTGTTGGTGTCATTCTCAGCAGACTCCAGGCTTCTATCGAATCAGTCTAGCAATCCGTGGGGGAAAAGGTAGCTTCCTTTCTAAATATTGTCCAGGAGTGAGTACAGTTGGACCAACCTGGGATCTCTTGCCCGACCCTGAGCTAGTCACCGTGGCCAGGGGCATGGCGGGCTCTCATTGACCCTTGCCTGGAACCAGGGTGGCATCAGTTCCTCCCAAGCTAGTGAACAGGGAATGAAATAAAGAGGTGGTTTCCCCTGGGAAAATCCGGGTTTCTTACCCAAAGAGAAGGGGGATGTGTATCTCGCAGGCAGATGCTCTCCTGTTTCCACTTTAATCAACTTTGGCCCAAGATAACCCTGATTATTATTTTTTAAAAATATTTTATTTATTTATTAATAAATAACACAGAGAGATAGATCACAAGTAGGCAGAGAGGCAGGCAGAGATGGGGGAAGCAGGCTCCCCGCTGAGCAGAGAGCCCAATGTGGGGCTCGATCCAGGACCCCAAGATCATGACCTGAGCCAAAGGCAGAGCCTTAACCCACTGAGCCACCTAGGTGTCCCAACACTGATTATTATTATTTTTTTATTTTTTTAGATTTTATTTATTAATTTGATAGAGAGAAATCACAAGTAGACGGAGAGGCAGCCAGAGAGAGAGAGAGAGGGAAGCAGGCTCCCTGCTGTTCAGAGAGCCCAATGCAGGACTCGATCCCAGGACCCTGAGATCATTACCTGAGCCGAAGGCAGCGGCTTAGCCCACTGAGCCACCCAGGCGCCCCAACACTGATTATTTTTAAGGGTATAGTATTGCCAAATAGATTTTTGGGGGGATATCATATTCACCATATCACTTATAATGAGTCTGAGGCACCCATTATGTCAAGTCCAAGTTCTTTCAGGCCTTCTGAGTACTCTAGACTCTGTTGTCATCCACCTAGTTTTAGAGCACAGGTCAGGACCCTCTAATGCAGGCTAGGGAGTCAGGAGCATCCTTGTCAGGCAGACACCCATTTAAAGGGAGGTCTAAACGATGAGAGGTGTGCCAGACTGTAGGGGGGTGGTTGAAAGGGAGGATCCTGTAGGCAGAGGAAGCTGTGATTGAGAGGCCTGAAGGAGAGAGAGGCTCAAGTCGTTCAGTGAGGGGGTGCATGTTGGGGGAAGGGAAAGTGTAGACCCCAGAGCAGATTGGTGAGGCAGGAGACGTCACAGACACCTCTCCTTAAACACATTAAGGAATTTGGACATCAGGCTGGAAATAGTGGGCAGCCATTGAAGGTGTTTTCTTGTTTTTTTTTTTAACCGGAGTGCTGTGGTCCAGCTGAAGTTTGGAGGGTGGGTTGGGGGAGGGCCCGGCAGGAGGTGGACATCCAGTTGGACTGCTGCCACCTTCTGGGAAGTGAAGGTGGCCGCCCTCCCTAATCCAGGGGTTCACCAAGATGGGTCTCCTGTCTCCCTCTCCGTGACACATACCTTATACGCCCATCTCCCTGCATCATTTCTCTCTCCACGTGAGCTGCCCTCCTCTTGCTGCCCATCCAAATGCCCACTGTATCATGGAAGTACCAGTTCTTCCATAAAAATTGCCCTGGTCACTTCAGCCAGCAGGAAGCTCTGCTGTTGTCTCTCATGTCGCTTCTTGTTCCCACTCAGTTAACCCATTGTCATGTACAGTCTTCCTGTCACCAGAGATAGACCAGCTGTTAGATGCTCTGGGCTTTTCTAGCTTTATCTCATCTGTGAGTTAGAGCCCCAGGAAGCCGCCCAGGGTTCCTCAGGCTTGTCCTGTTGCTATCAGAAGTGGTCTTACTTGAGCATATGTTGTCTCTGCCAATTTGAGCACAAGCTTCCTAAGGACAGAGAGCTGGGTGGCTTGTTCACCTGGGAATTGTCAGATGCTGGCACAGGGCCTGGCACACCATATGTGTGTTTCAGTAACTATTTGTCACAGGATGAACGAAAGGGGCAAGTTTTGGCCAGCCTTTTTTAAAGATTTTATTTATTTATTTGACAGACAGAGATCACAAGCAGGCAGAGAGGCAGGCAGAGAGAGAGGAGGAAGCAGGCTCCCCTTGAGCAGAGAGCCTGATGCGGGACTCGATCCCAGGACCCTGGGATCATGACCTGATCCGAAGGCAGAGGCTTAACCCACTGAGCCACCCAGGCGCCCCTGGCCAGGCTTTTCTTAACAACAACCTGCTCTGGCCAGTTTGGTCCCAGCATCCACACTGGAGCTGTGACTTTGTGTAGAGTGCCTACACCCCTGTGTGGTTGTCAGCATCCCAAATCACAGACCCGGTCTCACTGGCTGGCCCAGTTTGACATCTTTCTGGGCTGATTCATCAGAAGCACTGCCTGTCACACCTGTCCCCAATCCTCTGGTCTCCTTGTGCCCCATGGGGAGCTTCTCTTTGTCCTGCTGACCAGAGGGCCAGGTACTGACCACGTATGGTTCCCAAGGCGTGGAGTGGATGCTCAGACCAAATACACAAAGGCTCCTTGTCCCTCTGTCCCCCCGACATTGTTAATTTGGGATGTGTGCTTTTGCAGGGAGTGGACTTCTAGTCTCCTTAAGCCTCTGCCACTCCACTTACCCTTCTGCACACTTTAGCTTATGGCTAAGTTTCAGGATCTTCTGGTAGGAGCACCCTAAGAGGCATATTATGATGCAGGGTCATGAAACTTGTATGAACTTCGTGTGTCTATCTCAGAAGTGGACATAGTGATTATTGACTGTAATGGTTTAACCTGTGAAATAAGGGACTCTTGAGAGAGCAGGGTCTGTGGGGGCAGAATTTATTTACAGTCCATCGTCCTTGGCGAGAAGCCGCTGTTGTCCACAGGCAACAGGCTATGGTTTTCTCTCCAAGCATTTCAGACTCTTTGGCTTATCGCTCAAGGAAGAGTTGGCGCGTGTGCTGGGGTCTGATACTGAAACCCTATGTTCTTCAGAGCTTGTACTGGAGATAAGATGATGTTGCCTGTTTTCTGAAGAAATAGAGTAAGGGTCAGTTATAAGGACTGACTTTAAGATTGGGAATTTTCATGCCTTTTTGGTTCATTGTTTATCTGCTTGGTTTCCTTGCATGCTAGGCATTCATTCATAACTTCATGTAAATGTTTGGCTAATAATAGCGTTTACTTGGCTGTTTGCATTTCCTATCCTATCTTGGTTATAAGCAAGGGGTGTGGAGTCCGACTGCCTGGGTCCTCTGCATCGGGACTCCGGGCAGATCCTAGCCTCCCAGAGCCTCAGATTCCCGGGGTTATTTTAAGGGTTTACTGAGTGAAGGGTTTACATCTAGAGCACTCAGAAGAGGGCCTAGCTGCAACGGTTTTGAGGATGATAAAGTGTACACACAGAGTTTGAGAGAAAAATGTTTTCATTGTACCCGTGATCCTTGTAAGAGAAAACTCTGGCCTTCTGTCCTTGGAAACTTATCTGACATAGGGACACAGCCTTGCACACCAAGGGGGCCACGGTAACATTGTTGATCTTCTAAACAAGGAGGAATCCTCATGTCCAGCACAAGAGTTACCTTGTGCTTGTCCTGATAGCTGTGTAGCCATTACAGATGCTTGCAAATAGCTGTCAGTAACAGAAGCGCTTTTATTACTGGAACATGAAACACGAACACCGAACTCGGGGTCAGAAAGATGGGCAGCGAAATGGATCTACAGCAAAATCTCAACAATGTGAAAACCCACCACAAAGAACAAGACCCAAGGAAGTACAGCACATTCCATCAGTGCTCATCTCTGGGCAGTGGCATAATTGGCATTTCTGTTTTGTTGTTGAAGCAGCCAACCTTCCTCAAATGAGTGTCGCCCTCAAAATCAGAAAGTTATTAAACTATATTAATATCTCTAGGTAGTTGAATTACTTGATCTTCCAAAGCTCTGGAAATGGATACATTAAAATATTAAACCTTAATCTGTTTAGCGCCAGTGCATTGAAACAAACATGTATTGAGTACCTCTTCTTTCTTTCTAAAACATTACCTAAATGGTGTGCTAGGGCATTGTGGGTGTGAAAAGATGGGCAAAGTGCATGAACAATCATCATAGAAATTTGGAGGTTGAGGGGCGCCTGGGTGGCTCAGTGTGTTAAGCCTCTGCCTTCAGCTCTGGTCATGATCTCAGGGTCCTTTGATCGAGCCCTGTATTGGGCTCTCTGCTCAGCAGGGAGCCTGCTTCCCAACCCACCTCTGCCTGCTTCTCTACCTATTTGTGACCTCTCTCTGTTAAATAAGTAAAATCTTAAAAAAAAAAGAAATTTGGAGGTTGAGATGTGGTGGGTATTTGCATCTACCAACAGCAAACATTTAGAAAATGAGTATTTCGGATGCTACGATTTACAACAGCATCAAAAAAACAAAAAACCATCAGTTACCCACAAATAAATCTAGTGAAAGATGTGCCAGACCCTATCCAGCCAACACTGAAAGAAATGTAAATGTCGTATTACCTTATTGTAAAGATGTCATTTCTCTCTATTTTTAGCTAGAGATTTAGGGCAATCTTAAAAGAAATCTTAGCATGTATTTTTGTGGAAGTTGAGAAGGTGATTTTAACATTCATATGGAACTGTAAAGGGCCAGGAATAGCCAATATAATAATGAAAAAACAGAGGGGGAAAAGTTGGAGGACTTCCATTATCACACAGCAGGATTTCTCATAAATCTGCAATAATCAGTGTGATATCAGGAGAAAAGTACATGATCATTGGAACTAGAGCATTCAGAAAGAGTTTCCACACGTGCAGTCATCGAGAAATGACAGAGGTGACATTAGAGTGCATTGGAGAATTCAGGACCTTTTCATTAAATGATGCTGAATCAAGCAGATTTCCATATGGAGAAAGTGAATTTTGGCCAGTGTCTTACACCATACACAGAAAAGTCAGTTCTAGATGTATGCTAAGTCAAAATTGCAAGGTGAAACAGACTTCACAGTAACAGGTGCTTGCTACCCTGCTGTCTGTCTCCTGTTCCCGTGACCAGGGCTGGAGAACTGCCCATCCTCTGGCTCATCGCCGGACCCCTGGCCCCCAGCTTCTGAGATTTGTAAGGAATAAATCTTGTGACTCTCATTCCTTTGCATGGGTGTATTGAAACGACACGTTTGATCAAAACGACCCCATGGGTTTCACTTCCCCGTGTTCCCGGAGGGGGGAGCGCCTGTATGAAGGGAGCTACCTGCTGCCCCCGTGTGGGTGGCTGGTGCCTCTTCATTCACCTGCATATCCTTAGTTCAGCACCTGCCCCGCTTCTCAACACAGGCGTTCCCAAGAGATGCCAGGAGTTGAAGTCAGGGCTGGTCCTAAAGACTTTTTTTTTAAAGATTATTTATTTATTTATTTGACAGACGGAAATCACAAGTAGGCAGAGAAGCAGGCAGAGAGAGAGGAGCAAGCAGGCTCCCTGCTGAGCAGAGAGCCCCATGCAGGGACTCAATCCCATGACCCTGAGATCATGACCTGAGCCGAAGGCAGAGGCTTAACCCACTGAGCCACCCAGGTGCCCCTGGTCCTAAAGACTTTTAAGCCCTCCTATCCCTTTTTCGGGGGAGGGGGGTGTTTTCGGAGCCATAAAAGCCACCGCCTCTTCCACTGGGCCAGGAATGTGTTAGTGGGGTGCTGTAGAAGCCATCATCTCCCCAGAAGGAAATGCTGGAGTGGGGAGGATCTGCCCTCCCCCTCCCTTCACCCCCGAGCTGCCAACGATGCCTGTCCAGCAGGGTAGGAGGCACACTATGGGTCACATGCCGAGTGCCACTGATGGCCATGGGGTGGGGTGAGTGAATGCAGCGACGCTGAAACCTTAGTGGAAGCTGGTTCAGAATGCAGACTTGGGGCCCTGCGCCCAGGCATCGGCTTCGGTGGGTGTGTCTGGGGTGGGGAGTTAGAATCCGCAACTGAAAGGGGACCCTTGGAGCACAATTTGGGGAAAACTCTGCTCTTTGAACTTCTTGGGGAGAATGCATGGGAGGGGAGGTGGAGGCAGAGATTCATGAGTGGGTCCTCCTGTAATTCATCCAGGGTGCCTCGGCGCCGTGGAGGCGCTTTCACACAGGGGAAAGCTGGCCGCCATGCCCAGGTGCAGCCCGGCTGGTGGATTTGGACACAGGTCCGGGAGATTTCTGTATTTGGAGAGCTGTGTGGAGTTACTGTATTGAACGTTGCGTGAATCTTTGATTCAATCATTAAGGGACTCATTGTTTTGTCTTTAAAATATAACAAAGAGCAACAATTTTCAATAAAGCCCACCCCCCCAAAGCAGATTAGGCCTGACTGTGCCATCTGCAAGGTTCTGTGTCTGTATACCCTACCCATTTTTAGAGATTTTCGATGGTAGGATCCTGTCTAGTCCCCTGCCTTGCTCTCATCAGCCCCACCTCCAAAGTGAAGGAAGCCATCAAACAAGTCAGAAGGTGACTCCTCTCCAGTCAGTCCCTCTTGGTGTCCCTCTTTTCCTCCCAAACCAGGACAGCTAAAGTCAGTCTGGGGACCCTGGAGATGCTTTTTATTTTATTATTTTTAATTGTTTCTTCAAGTTTTTATTTAAATTCCACTTGGTTAACAATGTAATTAGTTTCAGGTGTAGAATTTAGGGACCTTGTTCATCCCCCGTGTCACCCCTCCCCCTCCACCGCCTCCCACCTCCCTCCTGGTAACCAGCAGCGTGTTCTCTAACGTTAAGTGTGTGTTTCTTTGCTTGCCTCTCTTTTTTCCCCCGGTTTGTTTTGTTTTTTCAATTCCATCTAGGAGTGAATTCCTATGGTATTTGTCTTTCTTTGACTGACCTCGTTCGCTTAGTGTTACACTCTCTAGCTTCATCCACATCAGACACAAAAATATTGAAGGGAGGGGGCGCCTGGCTGGCACAGTCGGTGAGATTCTTGATCTCAGGGTTGTGTGTTCGAACCCCATGTTGGTTTAGAGATGACTTAAACATAAAATCTTTAAAAAAAAAAAAAAAAAGGGACGACCCTGAGGGAGGGGCGGCAGCACCTTTGGGAGCCGGGGTGTCCACATCCTCAAGTCTCCTTGGAAAGGATACATGCACCCCGAGATTTAGGGCAGCATTATCAACAACAGGCCAATTATGGAAAAGAGCTCAGGTGCCCGTCGCTAGATGAATGGTGTATAGACACAGTGGAACAGGACTGCGCCATAGAAAAGAGGGAAGCCTGGCCATTTTATAAGGACGCTCTTAAAGCTGTGTGCGTGGTACTCCTGGGGCATCTGGCCAGACTCTAGTCCCCACACCACCCAGGATGGGCCTCAGTGATTCTTCCGGTTGCGCTGACACCGGTAGAGGCTGGAGGGTGGGACGGGGTCCACCTGCCTCTACCCCAGCAGCACAGGTCTGGAGCCGAAGAGGCCTCCCAGGAGCATGTGGGTGGGTGAGGCTCCGTGCTGTAGCCTCCCAGACCCACCTCATAGTGGGTACCCGGCAGGGGAGGTCAGTGCCTTGAACTGTGGGTAACCCACTCTGTTTGAGCTCTGAGTTCTGATGGGCATTCCAAGGGTTGTCTTTTTCTTTTCGTTTTTTTAAGATTTTATTTGTGACAGAGAGACACAGCAAGAGAGGGAACACAAAGCAGGGGGAGTTGGAGGAGAAGCAGGCCTCCCGCTGAGCAGGGAGCTGGATGCAGGGCTCGATCCCAGGACCCTGGGATTATGCCCTGAGCTGAAGACAGACACTTAACGACTGAGCCACCCCAGATGCCCTATGATTTTTTTTTTTTTTTTTTAAGACTGACTGACTTAGAGAGAGACACTGTTGGCATGCATAGTGGGGGGTAGGGCAGAGGGAGGGTAGAGTCTTAAGCAGACTCCTTGCTGAGCCCAGAGTGGGGAAATCATGACCTCCACTGAAACCCAGACTGAGATGCTTACCTGAGTGCCCCACCTGGTGCTGCTGCTGCTGCTGCTGCTGCTGCTTCTGCAGAGGGAGAGGGCCAGACTCCGAACTAAGCACAGAGCCCAACATGTTTGAACATGGGGTTCAATCCCACAGCCCTGAGATCATGACCTGAGCTAAAATCAGGAGTTGGACGCTTAACTGACTGAGCCCCCCAGGGACCCCCCAAGGATCGTCTTGATTGCACGCAATCTTTGCCCCAACAACCGGCTTTGCGATCTCCTCTCCCTATCTGAGCCTCCGTCTCTCTAAACCTCTGCATCAGCCTGGCTGAGGGTTTTATACATGATGCTCAGCCTGGGCCATGTGTCTCCTGTGGCTGCTCCGGCATTAGAGAGTCCTGATGGTTCGGAGTCTCTGGGTGGGCTCCAGTAACCCACTTTATCCAACCATCTAGGTGATTGTCTTGCACACTGACGCTTGAGGATGGCTGTCTTCAAGAGCTCAATGATTCTCTTACATCTGTTTGGGTCAGCGTGTGTCCAGTTAACATTTCCCAGCATTGTCTGCCTTTTTTTTTTTTTGGGTGGCGAGTTATTTCTCCTCTGGATGAGAGTTGGGCTAACCACATCCGAAAAAGCACAGCCAGATTATCCCCAAAAATCACTAGTAGTCGTTGAGCCTGGTGTGTATTTCGGTCGGTAATCCTTAATTTTCTTTGCTTTTTTTCAGGTATTTGTATCATGTCTTGACCAAAAACACCACAGTCACAGAACAGAACCGGAACCTACTAGTGGAGACCATCCGTTCCATCACTGAGATCCTGATCTGGGGAGATCAAAATGACAGCTCTGTATTTGAGTAAGAGTTTCCCATGTTTCTCGTTTTTTGCCTCTCCTTCCTTTGAATATTTTCCCAAATGTATGCCATGAGTCATTGCCGATGACGTCAGGATTTGACACCCGTTTGGGTCTTCTGCAGATTTCTATCTATATCTGTATAGAAAATGTCCTTGAAACACTGGAGAAACGTAAGCTGACAGTGGGAACCTCAGGGAAATGAGTGTCCCAAAATCTGAAAACATGATGGATAATTTTCTCAATAGTGTCCGACAGTCTTCCCAAGGGAAGGAGAAAAGTTAGCTTCTAAGTGAACTGGAGAGACACGAAGAGCTCATCTTTATTGTGTTTACTGCTGGGCCCAGTGCTGAGCTCTCCATGAGATAATCTAAATCTCCCTGCTGCCCCGGGGGTGGGGGCCTTCGTGTCCTGAGTATCACCATTTCTGCTCAGGGTCGCACACTGGTAAGCCGCGAAGGGGCTTTTCCTCATTCGTGTACTTCCTCGGTGAGCAGTTGTAGGCCAGCCTCAGTTTCCTCATTTTTTTAAAGGGGGGAGGGGCAGAGAGAGAATCTTAAGCAGGCTCTATGCACAGGGTGAAGTCTGAACGCAGATTTGGGTCTCACCATCCTGAGATCATGACCTGAGCTGAAATCAAGAGTCAGATGCTCAACCGACTGAGCCCCCCAGGCGCCCCTCTTCATCTTCATAGAGAAAGTTCCTGCCCAGTGCCTGGCACAGGGTAGGCAGTCAAGAATTGTTAGCCCATGATGATTTATAAAGAAATCTGCATTATGGGACAATTCAAAAGTCCAGGCTGGAAACTGTGGACTGCTGCCCCAGCACACCTGTCTCTGTGTCTGAGTACAGAGGGATCTGGGTTATGACAGCCACCAAACACAGATTTTATTTTTATATCAAATAATCTCAACTCTCAGTATTGAGGCCACTTAAAAAACCCGTCTAAAACAAATAAAGGTGTTCTGTCTCCCGCCTGGCTTCTTATTAGATATTCTGATTTTCCAGCTAGCTCTCTGTATCATCAGTAGGGTTATCTAAGATAAAGCTATTTTTGGGAAAATCAAACCTGTGACACTGGCCTTTTCCCCAAAGGAAAACACGAGTAAGGAGGGAGGTGTTGTCTGCAAATGCCACTGGCTTCCTTTGCAGATGCACAGGGCATTGATTGGTTGGTTGGTGTGTGTTTTGGAAATGTGAATGACCTTTGGGTTAAAGATTAGAAACCGTGTTCCCCTTGACCAGCTTGGACTTTCTGAGCCCATCTGTTGTCTCAGAAAAACTGCTGAGCCCAGCAGTTCCTAAATGGTTCCCTGTTAGGGTCCCCAGGAGAATTTATTTTTCTTTTCTTTTTTTTTTTTTAAAGATTTTATTTATTAATTTGACAGAGAGAGAGAGAGATCACAAGTAGGCAAAGAGGCAGGCAGACGGGGAGGGGGAAGCAGGCTCCCTGCTGAGCAGAGAGCACCATGCGAGGCTTGATCCCAGGACCCTGAGATCATGACCTGAGCCAAAGGCAGAGGCTTAACCCTCTGAGCCATTCAGGTGCCCCGAGAATTTATTTTTCATCCATTTCTATATTTTAGAATAATTTTAGATTTATAGGAAGGTCACAAGGATGGTACAGGAAGTTTTCAAACAGCCCTCTCCTGTCTTCCGCCACTGTCCATGTTTTATCTGACTGGGGTGCATTTGTGGAAACAGAGAAGCTAGCCCTCTCGTGTTCATGTTGAGTAAACTCCAGACTCGATTTGGATTTTGCCAGTTTTTCCATGCAGAGCCCCTTGCTGTTCTCGGAACACAGCCCAGCTCCCACAGTGCATCTCGTTGTCACATCTACCTGGCCTCTGCCAGCTGTGACAAATCTTTAGTCTTGTTTTCCTGACCTTGATGGTTTTGAGAAGTCCTGGCCAAGGGTCCTGTAGAAAGCCCCCTGCCCCCGTCTGGGTTTCTGTGATGCCTTTCTCAGGATTAGCCAGGGGGGTTGTGGGGGAGAAGACCACACAGAGGGGCAGTGCGCTTTTCATCCCATAGTATCAGCAGTCAAGATGTTCCCTTGCTCTCTGGTGAGGTTAATCTGATCTCTTGCTTAAGGTGGTATCCGGCCAGGTTTTTCTGCCCTAAAGCTACTCTTCTCCCCTTTCCCTGCACTGTTCTTTGAAAGAGAGTCCTTCAGTTTAGCCCACCTGGGGGTGGGGGGAATTTAGCTCTACCTTCTAGAAGGGGGTGGTGAGTATCTACATACATTATTTGAAATTCTTCTGCATGGAAGACTGGTCTCCTCTCCCTGTCTATTTTTCTAGTCATTTATTTGTATTAATATGGGCTTGTGGATGTTTGTTCTATGCTTTGGACTGAAGTAGACTGTGGATCCAGTACTGTTATTAAACATTGTGTTACTAATACTAAATTACAACACAATGCTCGTGATAGACTTTGTGATCCCGTACTTTGCTATTTTTTGTGTTGTTCCAGGTCTGTCTCTGGACACTTGGGGGCCCTTTGGGGTTCGGGTCCTGTGTTCCTTGCCACACCCCATCCTTCTGGTTTTTTTGAGCACTTCCTTACTTTCCGGCACTCTAAGATGCGGCACGCTCCTCTTGTGTTTTCCGTGCCCCAGATCTAGAATTAGCCATTTTTCCAAGGAACCCCTCCCTCCTCTAGGGAGTTTTAAAAATCCAGGCTCCTGGATTTCGCACTAGACCTGCAGAATCTGCCCGTGTGGGCCAGATCTCGATATAGACATTTTAACAAGTTCCCAGGTTGGTCACGGTGCCGCAGTGAGCCTGCTGGGGTGTGCTTGCGAGTCACTGATTTCTTCAGCCTGAAGCAAAGGAAGACAAAATAGGTCAAATGATAGCCATGTTCTGAGGGTCAGCGTGCATGGCTCTTTTTGGTAGGCAGGCTCCCAGAATCAGAATTGGAAAAGGTTTGCGTTCATGTTTTTCTGGTTTGCTTATTCGTTTACCTTTTCATGAATTCAAACAGAAGTTACGCAGCACTGAGCGAGAGCCAGGCCCATGATCCTGCCATTGTGGAGCTGACAGCCGAGGGGGGAGAGAACCCCCCCACTGGAACCAAGTGACAGACACTTGTCACTGCAGGGACCTGTTCCCAGTCATCCAGATGAGCAGTTACCTGGTCTTAGCTAGCACACTGAGAACACATAACTAGAAAACACCATTTTCTGCCTTTCAAGAAAGGCATCAGGGGTTCTGTCTCCATTGCAAGACTAAAAGAGCCAGCACGTACCCCCAGAAGTCCATGTCCCCAGGCTGCTTGTGGACAGATGTCCTGTCTAGAACAAGAGAGGCAGAAGCTGACCTGGGGGCTGGGTAGCCCCCCAACCCCTTCAATCCCTTCCAGTTCTTTCCCCCCAGATTTGGAAACTCTTATTAGCATTGTCTTGAGTCTTTGTAGGTAATTCTAGGTGGTGCTGTTTAACATGCAAAGATAGGAAAGTAAAGGAAGGAGACCTAGTAAGGAAAACTAAGAAAAGAGAATATTGGATGGGAAAAGCGGCCTGGCGGGTTTCTTAGCTCAGGTAGGTAACTGCGTCCTCATTTAGCACGTAGAGATCTTCCCCTTTCTGCTTCCGCGGATCACTGCTGCGCTGTCATTGCAGGGAGACAGTGCGAGAGGCCGTCTTTAGCTTGGGGGGATGATGGTGTCCCCCGGGAAGCCAGGGCCTTGCAGATGCCTCTGGCAGTCAGGGACGGTCCGCGCCCGTGTGCGGCGCACGTGATCAGCAGATGATGTGTATTTGCACGTGTGGAAGCAGATCACTGACACCTTCTTGTTCTCTCCCCAGCTTCTTCCTGGAGAAGAACATGTTTGTTTTCTTCCTGAACATCCTGCGGCAGAAGTCAGGCCGCTATGTGTGCGTTCAGCTGCTGCAGACCCTGAACATCCTCTTCGAGAATATCAGTCACGAGACCTCCCTGTGTAAGGACAAGCCCTTCCCCTCCCACCACTGAGCTCTAGCAGCGTGGGGCCCGGCGTGGACTTCGTGTCGCCTTTTGCGTGTTTGTGCTTCTTGTCCGTGTCTGTGTGCTTGGGCTCCTGTAACAAAATGTCCTAGACTGGGGGCCGAGACCACGGAAACTGACTTTGTCAGAGTTCCTGAGGTTTGAGGTGCCATCGGGGCGGTTTCTGGTGAGGCCTTTCTCTCCGGGTCTGTAGATGACTGTCGGTCGCCTTGTTTCTGGTGTGGCCTATCTTTTCGTGTGTGTGCATGGAGAGAAAGTTCTGGTGTCTTTACCTGTTCTTAGAAGGACAGGAGTCTTTGATCAGGGGCCCATCCTAGGACCTTGTTTAACCCTAATTACCTCGTTAAGGCCCCTCTCTCTAAATACACTCAACAGCGGTAGGGCTTCCCAGCGTGAATGGTTATATCGTGCAGTTCGGTCCATAACACTTTTTATGCCTGTGAAGGGCTGGGGGTGCTCCCCTCTGCTCTGTGACTCTGGGCTGTTCGCATTTTTCTTTATAATTTGCTGGGGTCGCTGAATCATTAGCCAATGGAGTAAGCTCTAGAAGAAGCAGGGCAAGGAAGAATAGCCCAGGGCTTGCAGGGGGTGGGCTTTGGCAGCTGACTTGCCTGGGGGGCAAGGGTATGGCTCCTGAGTGGCTTCTCTGCCCTCACCAAGCCTGAGCTCTTTGTCTGAAACAGCCGCCCTTCCAGGCAGGTGCTGTCTGTTTGGTGCCCAGGGAGTTCCATTCCATAGCCTGTGGGGACCGCTCTAGCCAGGCCAGAATCCAGAAGGGCCTCAGGCCAGCGGAGGTAGTTCAGTGGTCCACAGCTGGGCGTGATTGTGCCCCTGGAGGGCATTTGTCAGTGCCTGTGGACATTCTCGGTTGTGGTAGGGGGTGGAGGGGTGTTGGCATCTGGTGGGTTGAGCCCAGGGGTGCTGGTAAACATCAAACAGGACAGCTCCCCACAGTAAAGGATCATCTAGCCCCCAATGTCAGCAGAGCCAGGGGCAAGAAACCTGGTTAGCTCCTTTTCCTTGCTGCTTGACCTCAGCTTTATTACTCCAAGATGGCTACGCAGGTCCCAGGCCCTGCCCGCCGGTAGCAGGGAAAAGAAGACAAGTGACTGAATGTCTGTGTCAAAGGCAGGCTATAGGTCCCCAAGACGGGTTTAGAAAAAGTTTCGGTGCGGGGGGGTTGGGGGAGAGGAAGGAGGTAGAGATGGAGGTAGAAGTAGAGATGGTGGCATTCTCCCTCAGGAGGAAGCAGGGGGAGGCAGGGAAGGGCTGTGCACGCAGCTCCGGGAGCAGCCACTAGGTGGCGCTGCCGCCCCAGGAGTCTGCTCACGCTTCCCAACAAGCGAGAGTTGACTTACTCTCCCTGAGTGGTTTCCCGCATTAACAACTTTTGTTACCCTGGATATAAATTGTGTGCGGTTTCTGAGAACTCTGAGCGGGGAAGACCCAGCTCGGGGGTGCAGGCCCTGGACTCTGACCCACCAGGTCCCAGGCCCCACTCTGCCACATCGGCCTTGCATGTGCTCCGGGGGTGGACTCTCGGCTTTCAGCTGCAGCTTCTGTGAAGTGGAGATGATCTTGTATCTGGAGAATGTGGTGTTGTGAGGGTTCAGCGTGACAGTGGCTGTGCAGAACGGAGCCTGGGGTCTGGCAGGTGGAGGCGTCTACTCGAGCTGCCTTTTTTTTTTTTTTTTTTAATATTTATTTATTGGACAGAGAGATCACAATCAGGCAGAGGCAGGTAGGGGGGGGGGAGGCAGGCTCCCCGCTGAGCAGAGAGCCTGATGTGGGGCTTGATCCCAGAATCCTGGGATCATGACCTGAGCTGAAGGCAGAGGCTTTAACCCACTGAGCCACCCAGGCGCCCCTCGAGCTGCTTTTATCCTGAAATCCAGCGTTACCCCAAATGTCTGTTCTCGGGTAACCCTGTCTTAGCCCAGCTAGCTTCAGTAGTTGGGACGGTAGGATATGCTGGAGTTTCTGGATCATAGCTCTTTTTGAATTAGGACTGGACAAGGGGGCCGTGCTGTAAGAAACGCAGGCACACGCCGCTGTCTTTAGGGAAAACTCACCAGAGCACTTTCCTAAACCCTGCGGAAGCGGCACACACATCACCGCCTTTTACAGCACTTCGATCTGGGGCGGGTGAGGAGGACACGTGACTTTGGCTTTTATTTTTATCTTCCAGTCATAGGAAGAAAACGTCCCCATTCTAAAACAACAAAAAAAATCAAACGGTACGAGAATATAGAAAACAAAAGTTCTACCGAGCGTCTCCTTCACGGTTCAGTGGACACAGAGCATTTTGCCATTTGTTTTCCGTTTTCCCAACTTGCTGCTGTATCTTAGATTTTCATGCAGCCCGTTCACGTGCCCCCACTTAGTGGGGCTCCCCGGCTGCGTCTTGCTGAGCCCTGCGTTCTTCAGCCTGCCCACAGGCCTCAAGGTGGTTTCCGGGTTTTCATTATTACCAGCAGCCATTTCACGAGTGCACCTGTCGCCTGTCGATTTTGGTAACCTAAGTCACAGAGGGCCCGAGGGACTGAGATTACTTAGAGACTCCTGGATTGAGAAAAGGATACCACAGAAAGTCGGCCACCCAGGGAGGGGGTAGGCAAAAAATCCCAGCCCAATAATAGAGGCACCTCGGCTGCCCCCACAGTGGCCCTCACCACCCACAGAGTCATAGCGTGGAGACCCTGGAAAAGTCCCCACCGGGGAATGATGGGAGTGCGTGGCTTTTCCAGCTCGAGTGCAGCCCGGAGGCTCGTGGTTGTAGTCTGAGGCTGCCAGCAGCAGCATCTGTGCCTCTGGTGGCCCGGAAGCCACCAACCGGTCACAGTGGGGCTCCCCGTGACATCACCGTAGTCTGTCCTCCTGCCAGCTCATTCATCCCCAGCCACAGCCAGAAGGACAGAACAGGGAAGAAGGCCTCAGCATCACCTGGGCTACTTGTTACAAGCTAAAAGTCCAGGCGGGTAGGTTGTGGACTGTGCAAACAATAGAGCACTGCATAGCCAAATGGAGGAAAGGAGTGAATTAGTGCCCTGCTGTGTGAGGCAATGTGGGTACCTCTCAGATGTGACTGGTGAGAGCGGCCAGACATGGGAAGCTTATCCGTGATGGTCCGGGATTATGAAGCTGTAGAGCCGGCAATACGCGTCTGCGTGATCCCAGTCAAACCAGGGCTTGTGGGCAGGGGAGGGGATTGGCTAGCCTATCAGGGGGCTTCTGCGGAGTTAGACATGGGTTCTCTCTGATCTGGATGATTCTTACGTGGTGTATATGTTTGCAGAAGTTCATCAAGCTGGACACCTAAGATCTGTAATGTGTAAATGTGTGTGTTTGTATATACATATGTATACACATACATATATGTATTTATTTATGTGTGTATATGTACACAGACTGTATTTATATACATAAAAGTACTCAGGTACTTGGATTTAAGGTTCATCTTTCTGTACGTTTCCACACATATCCAGCTGTACATGTAAGAGTTGTGATACGTGTAGTGTCATTTTTAAACAGTTAAGTCAATTAAGATTCTCAGGACTCCCAGCCCAGATCCACTGCCTCCTCTCTTAGAGCCCCATGATTTGCCTCAGGAATTGTCAGAATCAGGAGGTACTGAAAACCGTGCTAAGACGACAGACTGCAGGACCTGTTTGTAAAGCCAGGAACACCCAGCATGCTTTCCCGAAGGCAGTGGCTTTCCTGAGGGCTGGCTCTGAGGGCGCGACCCAGCGGTGGGCCCTATTGGCCCCTCTCACCACGCCGGGCCTCTGGAAGGCTCCTTGGGGTGCATTAGGTGACGTCAGCCTTTTGAGCTGTACTTTGGTTTAGGTTGGATACCTCCTTGGGACCAAGTAACGGTCTGTTTCCTGCCCCCCACCCCGAGAGCAAGTGTGCTTAGTCCCGGAGGGCCCGTGGTGGAAATTGGGAGCCTCCGCCCAGGAGCACTAAGACGAATGGTGGCAGCTGCCACCACGGTGTGCTTGCTTTGTGCCCCTCGCTGTCCTTAGTGCTCCGTCTTCTTTAGCTCTCACAGCAGACCAAGGAGAAGGTACTGTTACTCCTGTTTTTAGATAAGGGGACTGGAGAGTGGGGCGGGTGAGTGGCTTTTCCAGGGTCACCAGCTAGGAAGTGGCAGGGGTAGCGTGGATCTAAGTCCCCATCAAATGTGAGGCCTCTGAAATATGAGCGCCCCCCCCCTTTGTTTTGGTAAAGATTTATTTGAGAGAGAGCACGAGCTTGAACTTAAGCGGGGAGGAGAGGGAGAAGCAGGTTCCCCACTAAGCAGGGAGCCCGATGCAGGGCTCGATCCCAGGACCCTGGGATCACGATCTGAGCCAAAGGCAGAGGCTTTACTGACTGAGCCACCCAGGCGCCCCATGAGCAGAGCTCCTTAGCATGCGGAGTGTACTGAGTCCACCGCAGAGATCTGAGTCAGGGCACGGGGCTGGGGCCCAAGATGCCTCGTGTCTGACGAGCCCCACGTGATGCTAGGCCGTGGGTCAGAGGCCAGGCTCCCAGCCACCGAGCTGCGCCGCTTTAACCCTGTGTGCCTGCAGGTACAGTTGTCGGTCCCATTCTGTCTTTAACCATGGGGGGCAGCGAAGGTGGGATGGTGCAGAGCTCACGGGCTGGCAGCCCACAGTAGTGGGGAGCAGCGCCCGCTTTGCAGGGTGGCTGGGGAGGACTCAGAGGCTTGTTTGGAGAGGACCCAAGGCCCGGATCGTGAATTGCAGGCCCCTAGGTTCCAGCCCACTGTCCGGCATGAAAAACTAGCTGGTCCCGCGGCCACCATTGCAGTCGGGATGCAGCCTTCGGATGTCTTCCAGCTTCCCTTGCATAGCTGGAGGCTCCCCCGGTGCTGGGCCTGCATTTCTGCAGGGGCTGGGGATTTGGGGGGTGGGGGGTGGCTGTTCTGTAGTTGGCCCCCGTACTTTAGGCCCTCACCACCCAATCTTCATTATTGGGCCCCATTAGTGCATGACATTGACACACGCTTTGAACTAGTACCTGACTTGCAATCCCAGCTCTGGGACTAACGGTCTGTGTGACCTCTGCAAAGTTAACCAACCTCTCTGAATTTTTTTTTACTTCTCTGCAAAATGGGGAGAATGGGACCTGCTGGGCTGGATTGGATCGTTGTGGTGACCATGTAAAGCCCTGAGCCTGGTCCTGGGCGTGTGGGAGGGATTCTGCATCAAGCAGCTTTTAGGGAATCACCTTGCTGTATGGGGAGAAAAAAAAGTCCCATAGCCCTTTGTAGCATTCAGGGATGGCAGTGTGACTCTTGCTGCCAACATGGGGCAACTTTTCATCAAATACAGTGTTTTCCCCTCATCTGTGGGTGGTTTGTGAAAATACCCACACATCTTCCCTACCCCCGGCTCTATGCTGAACTTCATCACGAAGGAAAAAAGTGTTCATAGGTTTTTTCTATTTGGTGTAGGAGGGAGGGGTAGCCTGGGTCTTTCTCTCCATTGGCTCTTGAACTTGCTTGAGGCTGCACCTAGTGGCTGCCTGATTTCTGTGCTGCCTAAGGGTGAGGCTGCTCCCAGTTGGCCTGTTAAAACCCCAGAGACCCAGAGGCTTGATGGCTTCGAGCACAGTCAGTCCTCTGTTAGCTGACTCTGTCTGCTTAGCTTTCCTCCAGCACGAATTAACCTGTTTTGCTTTGTGTTTTGTTTTTTTTTCCCCCTCCCTCCAGATTATTTGCTCTCTAATAACTATGTAAATTCTATCATTGTCCATAAGTTTGATTTTTCTGATGAAGAGATTATGGCATATTATATATCATTCCTGAAAACACTTTCGTTAAAACTCAACAACCACACCGTCCATTTCTTTTACAATGAGGTAAGTGAGTTCCAGAAAGGTACCGTGCATTGGGGTGCCAAGCTAGCTGGTCAGAGTGGAACCTTTGGGCTGGGTGGCCTCATGTCTGTTTGACAAAGCACTTGTGTGCTCACCGTTACCTGATTTTCATAATGACACTGTTTGACCTTAACCTGCTTTAAAAAAAAAAAAAATTTTTTTTTTTTTTTTTAAATTTAGAAGTCCCCTCTCTGTTTTGAATGTAAAAATCAGTTTGTGCTACCCGAGAGCATTGCGTTCTCGGCAGGGAGAAGTGCCTGAAAGTTAACTTGGGGTTGTGCTGCCCCATGGGAAAAACCGGCACTGTGGTCAGCCCCGGCTTTGCCACGTCCCTGCTGTGTGACCTCGGAGAGGTCTCCATCCTCTGAGCCTGAGTCTTCTCATCTGAGAAAGGGGATGGTCATCTACACTTTACAGGATTTTCCAGGGGTTGAATGAAATGAGATGATATCTTCAAAGTCCCTAGTATAAACCAGACTTTAAAATCATACCCACTGTTGACCTTCACAAACTAACGTCCCTGGTATTCCTTGGGAGAATTACTAGCAATTTCAGTAAATAAATTGTTGCTGTTTTCATAGTGAAAAGGAACTTGATAAGGTCAGTTGATCTCACATACCAAAAGGTACTGATGCCGGCTCTCCTGGGGCTGGTTCATCCTGTGGCTCAACTGCTTCATTGAGGACGCAGGCTGTTGATCTATCTGCCTGTTCTGCTGACCATACAGTTGGCAGCTATCCTCAGGGTCGACTCCTCATGGCCCCAGGATGGCTGCAGCAGCTCCGAACATCACATACACACCACTGCCACAAGTCCTGAGGAGATCACTTCCCTTCTTGTGTTCCTTTTTAACTTCCCAAAACACTTCTTTTCCAGAAGTACCCCCAGCAGACTTCCTCTTGTGTCTTCCTGGTCAGAATTAGGCCCCATCTCCCCTGTGGGGTGTCAGGAATATGGGAGCAGCCTCGCAAGACAGCTCTGCTCGGTCTTTCACGAGACTGGATGTGAAGGCTGGATGGGGCAGGGGGATCTGCTTCCAAGGTGGCTCATTCCTATGGCTGTTGACAGGAGGCCTTGGTTCCATAGGCTTCTCCAGTGGCTGCTTGAGTGCCTTCATGGCACAGCAGCTGGCTTTTCCCAGAATAAGCAATCCAAGAGACCAAGACAAGCTTTTGTGACCCAGCCTCAGAGGCCACACACTATCTTTCCTGCCATATTATTTAGGTCACACTGGTGGGCCCTGACTGGGTGTGAGAGGGGATGACAGCACGTGAATACAGGCGGTGACAGTCACTGGGCCATCCTGGAGGTGGGCTGTGACATGGCCACATGCTGTCTGCATGGCAGCTGTCTTCTGATTGGTGGTCATGTATGCCGCACAGCCCCGCTCTAGAGTCAGACCTTCCTCTCAATCATACCGTTTAAGTTGTGGGCAAAACCCGTCCAGCTGTCCCCATGGGAGGAGGCGAGAACAGCCTGAACCTTGATCTTCTTTGTCTAGATTAGGAGTGGGGAAGACCTGGGCTCAGAGGGAGGAATTATTAGTCATCACCCACAACCACAAAATGTGTAGCAGTTTGAAAAATGACCATCCCGTGGCCCAGTATCTGCCAGATGGTAGGTGCTCGGGTCCAGGGACATGTCGATGGTCTTTGCCAGAGGCTCTCCCAGGCAGATGAAATTCAGACCAGAGAGAGGTACTGCCACTCAGGGGCAGCCTGGGCTGGTGTACACTGGGTTGGGACCCTGAGATTCTGGGACCAGGGCAGTGCTTCTGGAAAGAACATCCTGCTGGTCACCGGAAGTGGGCCCAGTTCCCTCTTGTATATTTCCAGTGCTGTAGCTGCCACTTTCTAAGGGCACCCATCTGGTGCTCCCAGTGGCATTGCCCTCATTAGACAGATGTCTCCTTGCTGGGGGTTGGCTGGTGCCTCTTCCCCACACCCTCAACTGCCCGTGGGTGCCCTTGGAGCACGGATGCAGAGCCGTGTGGGAAAACTGGCCAGGAGAGGGCAGCAGAGCTCGCCTCATGTGGCTCTGGGCCCAGATGCCCTCCTGCTTTTTTCTCAAGGCCCCAACAGAGCAGTTCTCTGCTTCTGAACTGTTTTGATCCCTTCTGATGATATCTTTTTTATGCCAGCAGATTCCCCTAAACCCTCCTCCTCTATGGTAATGTATCTACTTGTAGTGTTTCTAAATAGAGAAACGTGTCCTAGCCAGAAGAGATTCCAAATGTCGTAAAACTTCACACTGGCACCTTCATTAGTTTAAGTGGCCTCTAATAGTAACAACCAGCCTCAGTGCTGAGCGCTTGTTAGGTGTAGGCCCCGGCCCCTGCGGTCATCTCAGGGAATCCTAGCAGCTGTGAACTGGGATTTGTTATCCCCATTTTGTAGGCGAAGGCTCAGAGGCTTAGAGATATTAGAACCCAGCACGCAGCTGCGAAGTGGCAGGACGGACAAGCCCAGGCCCGGCGTTGTCAGGACCCTTTCTTCTGTTTCTTCTGGGATAGTCTTGCCTCCCCATTCCTTCCCGCATTCGCCCCTGGGAATGAACCACTGGCTTATGGTTCAAGGGGGATAATTTTTTTTCATTTTTTGCAGAAGTCTATTAGGATTCAGGAAGCTGGGTGGGGGGAGTCCTGCCCTTTGGGTTTGTAACCTATTTTTGGTACTCCTTTTGTTTTAAGCACACCAATGACTTTGCCCTGTACACAGAAGCCATCAAGTTTTTCAATCATCCTGAAAGCATGGTTCGAATTGCTGTAAGAACCATAACTTTGAATGTCTACAAAGGTAAGCTTCCTTGGGCGCTCACACCTCATCTGATTCTAACTTGACAGCTGGGATTTGCTGTCATGAGTCCGTATACACAGTTCTCCGGTGGCAGCCAGGAGTTCATGTAGGACAGCTGGGGTTGCATGTCTCTTGAAAGACTTACAGTCATGGAACATTTAATAGGCCCCTTCCGTGAAGTTTTGTGCCACTGCCTTTGCCTGCGCTCAGTTCTGCTTGTCGAAGTCTCCGTACAGACATGCGGTAGCAGTAAGGTCCTAAGAAAGGTACATGTGGGGCTCCAAGAAGCCATGTGATACTTAGATAAAGCCTAGTTGTCTTCTAAATGTTATATTTACATTTTTGTGTTGCAGGCTGTCAAATGTACTTAAATACAGCAGGGGGGTTATGGGATCTTTAAATAATGTATAGAAGTATTTCATGTCACGAACAGCAGAGGGCAGCATTGTCTTCTCAACTGCAAAGCCCAGCAAATTCCCCTTTTGTCAAGATGTACTTAGTTCCCAAACCCTTGCACTGGTTCCTGCCCATCCTGGCACAAAGGCTGGCTGGACACAAGTTCCTGGCCTGGAACTGCCCTCCGAGGGCACGCCTTCTCTGCCTGACCCTGGGGTTATTCCCTCTGGAGTCACCACACTGGAGCTGGGACTCTATATTCTCAAGGACTAAAGGGTTTTGACCTTCACGGGTTATGAGTCATGATGTTATTACTTGCGATGACCCCTAATTGGGGTGAGGGGAACTCCTCAGGGACTCACTCCAGCCTGGTTCTGGGATTGCTTTAAATTGAGGAGCCTAAGAGCCTGGTGGACTCCCCCCCCACCCCACCGGGCCTGCACACCAGGGTTGCAAACTGAGGGCTGGAGAGCTAGATCCAGCCCTCAGATGTGTTTTGATTAGCTTAGGTATTCCGTGAAAAGATACAGAGTTGCCAGTATTTAAACAGGGGGAGATCTTGGGTCACTTTCTGGATTTCTGACTTAAAAGTAGAGACTTGGCTGCTCTGGGCCTACAGGCTTGTAAGGCAGTGGTGGGCCAGCACTGAGAAACAGCGCCTCTCCCTGGGGCTGAGGCCCAGGCTCCCTAGTTCACAAGCGGGGGAGGGTCGCCCTGCCTCACTCACTGAGTCACCAGCCCACCCAGCCGGCTGCTGAGTCTGTGCCCTGGTCTGAGCCCCAGTTCTGCCGCCCCTGCTCGCTCCTTTCTCTTGTTCTCTTCCAGCCCGTATCTTTAGATGCCTCCTGCCCTCGCCCTCTATCCTTCTGAGCAACTGTCTCACCATCCCAGTTCCTAACCCTGTTAACTGTTGTCTGTTTTTTGCCTTTCCTTCAATGACGATTCCCGTGTTCCTTATTCCAGTGTCATGTAAGTTATTAACTTCTGGTTTTCCGCTTTCTTAACTTATCCTTACATGTAAATAAAGGAAACTTGCCTGAGAATGGTGTAGTTTCCATTGTAGTCACTCTAAATGCACTGCTGATAAGTGGGCTTTCTGATTGCACTATTAATGTTTAGCCCAATTAATTCATTTTGTTAACTATGAAAATAGCGTAAGAACTGCCTTGATGTGTATGGTTTCACGATTAAGATAACCATTTTTCAAGTGTTCCCAGGAAAGACAGAAACGGTTCAGATTATAGCAGAGAGCTTTTTCATTGTGGTTTTGGTATTTTTTTTTTTTTAATCTCCCCAGTTATTTTTGGTAGCTTGACTTTTTTTTTTTTTTTTTCCTCCTCCTTCTTCTTTTGTGGATTTTCTCAGTGGATAACCAGGCCATGCTGCATTATATCCGAGATAAAACTGCTGTTCCTTACTTCTCCAATTTGGTCTGGTTCATCGGGAGCCACGTGATCGAACTTGATAACTGTGTGCAGACCGATGAGGAGTAAGTAACTGCCTTAGGGCAAGGGGGGTGGGTGGGCTTCCCAGGCAGAGGGAGGAGTTCCAGGAGAATTCCATTTTCATTGAGGAAGAACAGAACACTAATGCAGAACCCCCCTGTGCGAGGGCAGAATGTGGACTTCTGTCCTCTGAAAGGTTCCACCCACCCGTCCACTTTTTATAACTGTGGAAAGTTAGTAACGACTCTCATACCTCCTGGCGTGGAAGAGGGTCACTAACCTCACACCCGTAAATGGGGCGCCAGGCAGCTGGTAAAAAGAGTGAGGTGATCTGCCACCTGGTGAGCGGATAAACACAATGGAGCGTTTGCATACAGTGGGATAGTAGTCGGCAGTAAAAAGAAACAGCACGGACCCTTGGCACGCTGTCCTTGGACCTTGAGAGCATCATAATCAGCGATGGAAGCCAGATGCAAAGGCCCACGCTCTTGTGACCCCATTTTACATGAAATGCCCAGAACAGGCAGGTCTGGAGAGACTGAGTGTAGACTAGTGGTTTCCCAGGGCTGCTGGAGGGTGTGTGTTGAGGGGAAAAGGGAACATGGGGCTGTTTAGGGAGGAGGGGCTAAAAATATTCTAAAGTGGATCAGGAGGAGGGTTGGACAACTCCGCGAATGTACTAACAACCATGAAATTGTACCCGTTAAGTGGGTGAATTTTATGGTATGGGAATTATATCTCAGTGAAGCTGTTTAAAAAAGGCAAACAACATAGCAGATTAAGATGGTAATTTGGGCCCAGAATGATGAATCCAAGATTCATCAGAGCAAGATTCCTCCAAGTCGGCACTATTGATCTTTGGAACTAGGGAATTCTGGGTTCTGGGGGGCCCATCCTGTGCCCTGTAGGAGGTTTGGCAGCATTGTTGGCCCCCCCACTAGATACCAGCAGTGCCCCTCTTCCAGTGGTTTCAACCAAAAACGTCCCCAGACATCGCCAGATGTCTCCTTTGAGGCAAAATCGCCATCCGTGGAAAACCACTGCCCCAGAGTGACAGCTGAGTGGAGCCCTGGTGAGAGAGGCTCCCCTGGGCGGGCATCCAGGAAAGGGGTCTCCTGGGGGACGGGGCTGAAGCCATAGAATAAGAGCCCCGATACTGGGAAGGAAGCAGGAGAGGTGGGCGGCACATCCAGTAGGGCGTTTGGGAAAACCGGGACCTTCATGGAGATGAGTAGTCCTGGATGGGACGCATAAAGTGGCACTGGATTCCAGAAAAGGCAAAAAGTTATTCCAGGAAGGAAGCGGACTCCTCATCGTCTGTGTGGCCCTCCGGTGAATGGCTGGGGTGATGTCAACACCGACTGTTGGTCACTATCAGGGGAGGGGCGGAGGGAACGCCTAGGGTTCCGGCAGAACAGGAGGTCGTTATATGATATCTAAAGGACTCTATTTGAAAATAGACGACCTTGCAGATTTTCTAGAGGTTATTGGGGTGGGGAAATGTCCACAGATACAACTCAAAAGTTAAAAGGTGCCTTCTCTGGAGAGCAGGCAGGGGTGGGGGAGGCTGGGCCAGGGCTGTTGTGTTTTATCATCAGCTTTTCGATACCCTTTAACTTTTAAACCCATCTACATATATTTTAATATATAATAAATATGTATATTTAATATATACTTTTAATATATAATTAGTGTGTAATGATTTAAAAAGTGAAGTGTGTGAACTGTCTTGCTGAAGAAAAACTTCCACAGTATCTAATTAAAATTAAGTGGAGGAAAAGGTTACAGAACACAGTCTCAGGTAGGTGGGTGGTGGGCTTATAGGTACTCACCATACTGTTAGCCTTTACAACATGTATTTGCTCTGTATATTCATTAAATAGCTTTTTAGAGTATAATAAGAATTTTTAAAAATTATGTGAAAGAGGGATGTGTGGGTAGCTCAGTGGGTTAAAGTCTCTGCCTTCAGCTCAGGACTTGCATAGTCCCAGGGTCCCAGGATCGAGCCCCACGTCCGGCTTTCTGCTCAGTGGGGAGCCTGCTTCCTCCTCTCTCTCTCTGCCTGCCTCTCCGCCTACCTGAGATCTCAGTCTGTCAAATAAATAAATAAAATCTTTAAAAAAGAATTATGTGAAAGAAACAAAATCCTATTTTTACTTAAAAAACAACAACAACAACACATATGGTTAGAAGGAGAGATACATCCTTCCTACATTTAGATGTGGTTATAGGGGGACATAGAGATAGGAATAAGAAAACAGACTGTAGGGACACAAGTCCCAAAGTGTTATCTCTTAGTGGTTGGACAGGAGACCTTAATGTCTTTTGCTTTTTCTTCTTTAATTTCTTGTCTTCCGAAATGACCATCTGTTACTTGAGGAATAATTATAATACACACAAAATGTCTTACCACAGCTGCATGCTCTTTGCAAGAGACATGACTCCGGGGGTAGTGCAGGTGTGCCTGCTGGCTGTTTTGGGGGTTCTGTTCTTGGAAAGTGTGACACTGATGAGCTGTGGGGCCCAAGCAGCATGCTTGTTGTTTTACTGGAAGGAGACAGAGACCTCCTAGGGCCTGGGGTCAAGTGTCACATCCTCGCGCTGTCCCTCCCCAACCCGCCCCCCCCCCGCACTCCCCCTCCCACCCCGCCATATGCTCGGGGCCAGGGGGTTGGATGTGGTCGCTGAGGCCTGCTTTTCTCTTTGGAAGCCCTCTGGAGCATTTTAATCAGCGAGGATTTATTGCTCCAATAATACTCCTTATCTTGGGAGGCGTGGGATCTTGCCACATTGACTAGTGGTCACTCTTGTGGAATGGCTGCTCAGGCAGCTGGGTTTTGCTTTATTTACCCATTTTGTTTTGGGCTGTGGTGGTGGTGGTGGTGGGTGAGTTGTTGTGAGCCCCCCGCAGCGGGTGGGGGGACTCCAGGAGTCCCCTGCAGTCGATTACAGTCCACCTGCCCGTTTTCCCTTTGTGTATGTCGCCAGTGGGGCCAGTGTAAGGGTCCCTCGAGCCTGTTTGCTGGGTGAATATTTGTTGCGTGAATGAAACACTCCCACTGACTTAAGTCCTTCTTCTTGGCAGACACCGGAACCGGGGGAAGCTAAGTGACCTGGTGGCCGAGCACCTGGACCACCTGCACTATCTCAACGACATCCTGATCATCAACTGCGAGTTCCTCAATGACGTGCTCACGGACCATCTGCTGAACAGGCTCTTCCTGCCCCTCTACGTGTACTCGCTGGAGAACCAGGACACGGTGCGTCTGGGCGCCTGGTCCCCACCGTGCGTGCGGGCTGCAGGCTGACTTTAGAAGGGGAAGAATGTTCCCCTTGAAGAGGACCAAACTTTGCTAAGGGACCAAGGCTTTGAGCTTGAGATGCCTTTCAAAGTGCACTGGTTCTTCTTTCCTTTTATGTCCTAGGGGTGGAGGGGGAGGTGGAGAGAGGGAAGCCTGGGAGGAAATGCGCATGTGCGTAGGGGAGCGGAGCAGTTAAAGTGAATGAGGAAAGAACATTGACGCCAGAAGGAAACAGGAAACCTCTATGAATTTAGGATTTTGGTTTCTCTGCATCCTTCACTTGAGGTATTCTCATACCTGGTGATTCTTTCTGATAGTCGCCAGAGTGAATTGATCTGCAGAAGATCCTGGCAGCCACAGAACTTGCCCAGAACGATGGGAAGGGAGGGGCTGCACTTCGGAAAAGATCCCAGAGCAGTGACTGTTCACTTAGGCTCAGAATCCCGTGTGGAGGTTGAAATGCACATCCATGGGGACCTGCTCTCTGTCTCAGGGATTTTGGCTCAGTGGATCTGTGTGGACCACTAGTCTGCAACTTTAACCTGTCCCCCAGGTGGCTCTGAGCTGGCCTTCTCAGATCCCACTGTGAGAATTTCTGCCCAGTCCTTCCCAGGGTTATGAGGCAGTGACCTCAGCAGGAGGCAGGACAGGGCCTGTTGGCTATTGTGCGGGGGCGGGGGGGGGGGCAGTCTTTGCAAATGTGCCCCAGAGGGTTATAGCTTTGTTTTTGGAGATGGAACATGGAGATTCTTTCTAAAAACCAGTAAGTAGGAGAAAATTACAGCTCTAACTAGATCTGCCAGAGGCAGCTCTGGGAGGCAGAGGGAAAGCATGGAACTTGGAAATTTCAGACCTGGGTGTAGATGCTGCTTCTTCCCTTTCCTCCCTCAGTGGCCTCGGCCACGGGAGCTAACCTGCCTGAACCAAAGCAGGGCCCTGAAGGCCCTCTCGGGGTTGACACAGGATGGAGCACGCTGGGGTTGCCTGCAAACGACGGGCTTTTCCGAGGCCAGAGGACCCCAAGCCCTCCTTGCCCATTTTGAAAGCTCTTCCTGAGCAGAGGCCTCTCCGCGGGGCGGCGGGCTCTGTGCCGCAGCCGGGGGACTTTCTCATTCCTGGTCATTTAAGGAGCTAGTTCATCTCCTGGACCTAGCCTCTAATCCGTGACTAATGCTGAAGGATTTCTCAGGTGGAAAAACAGAGGCCGGGAGAGATGGTATTAGATGGGCTTAGATTGCGAATTTATCTTGCAGAGTGGCCTTCCCACAAGTACCAGGAAAGAACAGCCTTGGGGGCACGGGGGATGTCGGGGACAGGGCGCCTTGCCTTCAGACAGGTAGCTTTTAGCGTCCTGTGTTTTGTGCTGCTCGTGTGTGTGTGACGTGGACTTTTCTCTGTCTCTCCCCTAACCCTCCCCAGGGAGGAGAACGCCCGAAGATCAGCCTGCCGGTTTCTCTCTATCTCCTGTCGCAGGTATGCTTTTTCCTCTGTGTGTGTGCCCAGCCACGCTGGGGGGTCTTTCGGGGGACCAGGCCACATCACCCCATCTTCCTTCTGTGTCCTCCATCTTGAAGCAAAACAACAATAAGGAGAAGGCGGGTGGGGGTGTTCTATTTTCCAGACACTCAGTAGCGGGGCTGGTATCTTCTTCGTGGTAGTGGGTGGAAATTGGAAGAAAGATGGAAAGTGAATCAAAACTGGCCTGCTTGGTTTTTACCGTGGGGACTGGGGTTTTCAAACAACCAAGGAGTGTTCTAAATACCCCGGAAATATGGACGGCGTGGGTTTTATTCACAACATTTTGAAGTAAGCCCCTGACCGTAAGACCCGGTGTGTGTATCCCTGCGGCAGCCTTGCTCTAAGAAACTTCCACTATGAGGCTGTTTTTAAAGACTTTTGTCATGGTTGCAGTTCCCAGATTACCTTCTGGAAGGTACCTCCTAGCGGCCTCCATTCCCAGATTTGCGTCTTGAGCCAATTTGTCTGCTCCCCCTCCTTAAACAAGCGTGTTTCCTTCTCATAATTATGTAATATTTACAAGAAGGGAAAAACTCCATGGTGACCCAGTTACATAACTTGAAAAATATTTTTATTACAAGCCGTCCAGACTTTCGGGCCATCTCATTAGACTGTCAAGTAGTCGAACGTTTGACCAGAGCTCTGTTCCCACTTCTGCAGCGGCCCGGGTATTTCCTGGCTTTGCCGAGAGAATGGCCTTCTGGCTTGGTCCCTGGGCCATTTGGAGATGGAGGCAGAGCCGAGAAGAGTCGCAGCCCTGGCCTCTCTGTGCTGGCTAAGCCAGCCGGGGTCCACACGTGGCCTGCTGCTTGCTCCCCCTTGGAGTCTCGTCCCGGGGGCTCCGTCTGCCTGGAGCCCTGCACCAGTGCCCACTCCTTCTGAATGCCCCTCTGTGCAGCCAAGCGCAGCACAAACCCCAGCTTCCCTGGCACCCTTGTCCGCTGCCTCGTTACAGATCTGCCCGAACCTCCTGCTTGGGATTCTGGGAGTCTGGGCAGCCAGATGCGCAGCCACAGGAATCCCAAGGAGAACACTCCCAGGACCCCGTAGCTGTTGGGGCGCTGCGCGGACAGCGTCCCATCTGAGGAGTGTGGGCTCAGGCCGCGCCCTTTCTCTGAGAAGCCCCTTGCTCCTGTATCCTTAGAGGAGGCCTATCGGCTCACGCACTGATGACTTGTGCAGTATCTCATGAAAAGCAGAGTGTGCGATTCAGCATCCTCAGCCGAAGTGACAGGGCCCGCTCTCCCCTGCATTTTCAGTTAGCTTTTTCATAGCGATGCCCCAAAATGTGTGAAAACCTTCAATCAGGTAGAAATCTCATGTCTTTGGTCTCTACGTCAGAGCATCCTTACAAATTATTTGATAAGCACAGCTACGAAACCAAGAAAATTCACGTTTACCATGTTAATTTAGTGTGACCGGGGATGCTGTCCTTGGAGAAGTCTCCCTCTTACTCCCGTCCCCAGGCACCCGGTCCCATTCCGCAGGTGCAGCAGTGTTCCAGTGTCTGGCAAGGCTTTCTCTCCCTCCCTCTTTCTTTCTTTCTCTCTCTCTTTCTTTCTTTCTTATCCTTTTTTCTCTTTCTTTTCTTTCTCTAACAATGTTTATGTTTGTAATAAATTCTTTAAGTTAAAAAGTTCAAACAGGTAAAAACCGAGTTTCCTTCCTACTTTTGGTTTGTCACCCGATTTCTGTCCCCAGGGACAAGTACAGTTACAGGGTTTTCCTGTGCCCTTCCAGAGATGTTGCCTGTGGAGGCGGGGAGGTTCTCAACTGGGGGTGATTTTGCCCCCCCACCACCCCAGGGATGTTTGGCAACATCTGGAGACATTTCTGGTTGGGAAGAGGCCAGAGAGGCTGCCAACATCCTCCAATGCACACGACAGCCCCCCTGCACCATCCCCCCCCCCCGCCCCTGCAATAAAGAATATGGCCGGATACTAGTGCCCGGGTTTAGAAATCCTGTTCCGTGTGTATGTAAGCAGATGCAAATGTGCACACACGCCCTTTTTCTGTATAAATGGTGGGTATGTCCCAAGCTGTGCTGCACCACTGGTGTGGTCTTGGTATTTTAAAACAAAGTAGCAGGTGTGTCTGATCCAGCTTCCAGCACCCCCATTCCCAAAGCCGTTCTGCTGAAGGTTAGGCAATAGGGTGGGGCAGTAGGGCCATCCCAGACAGCCCCGCCCCTGCTGATTCTGCCTGCTGGCACAGCTAGGCCCGACTCTGGCTCGTGTGGCTTTCCTTCCCCGCAGCGTCCACACCTCCCAACGCTGCCATGGCATCTCGGGGGTCAGAGCTCATTCCAGTGATGGGATCTCTGGGCAGCCGACCCTTTGCCAAGTCCTTGATTGGAACAAGACTCGCCAGCCCCTTCTTCCCGTATAACTGAAATGTTGGGCCTGTGCCTTCCAGTCTTAGCATAATCAAATTTGACACTAAAATGCCTGTGGAGAGGAAGGAGTGTGCTGTTTTGGCTTCTGCTTTCCCACATTGCTCCGCTTCAGCCGGATTTGGCTTCCCCCAGCCGTGAGGGACAGTCTTGCTTTAATGCACTTCCTTCCGCTGGGGAGCAGCCAGCCAAATAGGCAACAGTCCGAACAAAGGAGGGGCCGACCCTGGAAGGAGAGAGGCCTGGCTGCTTTTGCCTAAATGGGACCCATTCTTTGGATTTTGCTTCATGGCGAACGCTGCTTAACACAGGGATGAAGTAGCCTAACCTAGTTGTTTCTGATCCAGGAAGGAAGAGGTAGATAGGGAGCAGGCTTTAATGCAAATCCTATGTCTCCTTTCTCACCAGGTCTTCCTAATTATACATCACGCACCCCTGGTGAACTCATTAGCTGACGTCATTCTGAATGGTGATCTGTCTGAGATGTACGCTAAGACTGAACAGGATGTTCAGAGAAGTTGTGTAAGTCATTAGCGTCGGGACTGTTCCTAGACCTTGATAAGAAGCCACTGCCCGTTTTGCTCACGCGTGTGTTTCTCTAAAACCAGAAACCAACCTTCTGCCTCTGTGGCAGTGATGATGTGTAAGCTGGTCGGGGATTCAAGGAATCTAATCAGTCTTTAAATGTGTACCCAGGAAAACTTGGGTTGGGGAACTGATTATCACATGTTATTGAACAGGAAATCGTACTGCTCTGGGCCCACAGTTACGTATCTGTGAGACGCTGTTACTGGGACGGAATGAGAGGGTACCTTGTCTAAGACATAAATACCTACAGAGACTGGACAGAGAACATCTATGCATGATACGAGAGAGCAATAGGGGAGGGTGGGGACTGGGGCAAATTGGAGAGCATATATGTCCTTAGTCAGCAGCTACTGTTCCAGCTCTACCTGTAGTTCAGTAGGAATATGGATGCAGCAGTGCCTGCTTTCCTCATGATTCCAAAGAAGCTGGAAATCTGCATTTGGATGCAGACACTCCCACGTTTTAAACGATCACCCCCAGCTGTGGCCTAAATAGAGCACGTCTGTGGTTTGTGTGTATTGGTGCATTTTGTGCTCTGCTAAAGGAAGACTCCCGAGATCGGTATCACGATTTCTTCCAGGGTTTTTTTAGCGTGGCCCATGTGTACTTGCCTGTCTTCCCTCCTACCATCTTGCTCCTATGTCCTGAGCTCCCGGGTTCCTCGGTACTGGTCCAGCTTGCTTTTTCCCCAGCACGCCCCTTGACCCTGTGCCTTTTCCATACCTGCACCCTGGAATGCCCTTGCGTTGCTCCTCGTTCCCTCTCCTTGAAGCAGCTTTAGGCGCCTCTGGCAGTCACCTTGTCTCCCCATATCTGTCGCAGCTGGGATTTGGCCTGTGTATCTGAGACGAGCACAGTATTTCACACAAAGGCAGCTTCGTGAGCGCTCTGTGTCTTCCACTGGTTTCTTGGGCAGTAGGCACAAAGGTAACAGGGCTAGATTTGCCCTTGGGCAGTTAACTCTGTTGCCATACCTGAGCTTGGAGGCTGGTGGATTGTGGTCCCATAGCCTGAAACTCCGGGAACACCCAGAGTGCAGTGACGGGAGTCGCTGCCGTGCTGGTTTTTCTGGTGTGCGGCGGCTCAGCCGGGCCATTTTGCTGTTCAAGGGAGTCACAGAGCCTCTGAAAACGTTCCCAGAAACTTTCTGTCCTTGTTGGTGGTGGCACTAGTTCAGCTGAATTGAATGGGGCCCTTTCACGGCCCCTGTCTGGCCTATCCCTCCTTTGATTCATTCAGCGAGTGTTTATTAAGCCCTTTCTTTGGCTCAGGCACCGCGTTAGCACTGCGGACATCCTAAATAGTCTGTCTTGTTGGAGCTTTAGAGTCCAGTGGGAGAGACCGATGTTGATCAGATAGACCAAGAAATGCACTCTCTCCAGTCTTATACAAGTGCTCTAAAGGGAAGGAGTTGCTTTTGGCAAGAGAACGGGGAACCTAGAGGTGACGGGGTGATGAGTATTGAACCGGGAAGGACTCCCCTCAGGAGTGCCAGGACACCATAGCGAAAACGTGGAACTGACTTGGTGTTCGTGGAGCCAGAGATGTTTCTCTGCAACTTTCTTAAACTCCGTCTTGCTGACTGAATGCCCGAGGTGCTGCGCTGACTCCGCAGAGTCCCCGGGGCCTCCCGGGCAGAGCTGCTGAGGGCTTGCCCGAGGCTCCCTTCAAACACAGTGTTTCACCCCATTTAGAAAGCAGGGAGGGCTGGTCCTTACCCCGGAGGACCGTCGGTGAGGACGGGAGGGAACTCTATCGAAAACGTACCTGATGGGTCCAGCCCAGCCCTCAGAGCTGTTTGGTTTGGTGTTTGGAGTATTTAAAAGAAAATTTTATGAACGACCAACTCTAACATTTAGGAAGTTGCACATAAATGCAGATTTCGGGATTGCGTTGAACAGTCAGCAGGCCTGGTCCCCATCACACACGTGTTTCTGCAGTAAGCTTCTCCACCGCAACCCCCACCATCAGATGAGGCATGTGTTTGCCATCGGACATGCCCACTCCCCACGCCGCCTCTGCAGACCCGTATGGCATCAACATTGGTAGCAAGCTGGGATGTGCTGAATCCCTTTGGACTTTCTTTGGTCGCCACTCAGGCTTTGTCCCAGAATGTCTTCCTGTAAGACATTTGGTGCCAAAGTCCGACTTGGTGTTCAGAGAGATGATGCAGAGATCTTTGGGGTGCTGGGGTTTGCAGGGTTTTTCATTGCGACTAATGGGCATGCAGTTGTGAAAAATAATCATACTCTTGCCCTGGTCATCCCCCAGGGGTCACATCTTGCAAAACTCTGGTACCCCGTCACAGCAGGATACTGGTCTCAATGCTTGGGGTTTGCGATTTGAGCAAAAGCAGATGGCACAAAGTTCCTGCTGACCTCTCAGCTTGGGATACCCACTTCGGTCGAACCCTCTAATGAGAGGGAGCATTTAGGAGATCTGTTCTTTCTCTCTCCTGCCTCCTTTGGAGATGAGGCTCCTGCCTCCATTGTGATAGGTACACAACGGCTCGCCGCAGTGGACGCCTGAACCAAAAATGAGATTGTTTTGAGCGTGAAAGGAATTGCCAGCCCAAGTGAAAGTGTCAGCTTTCTGATTCCGGCTATTGCCTTTCTCTGGGCGCAGAATCGAACTTTGTTGTGTTCCGATGAGTGCACTTGAAACTTGGGCCGAGTGGAGGTGAACCCCATTTATGACTTGCTTGACAGGAGTCCTGGTAAGATTCACCTTCCTTCCCTCTGAGCGAGAACGGTCTCCTATTGTTTCCTGCCTAACTCGGATGTGGTTTGATCATGCTTGTTTTAAGCTTCTTGATCTTTTTTAACCTACTTTCTCCTTCCCGTAATTTGTAGATAAGTTACTGGTATTGCTTCATTTTTACCAGCAGACCTTTCACAAAACCAAACCAAAATTGAAGAGAGAGAAGCAGAGGGAAGAGCAGAGTTATTTGAAAAGTCTATAATTTAGGGTGAAATTTAAAACACATGAGCATGTTTAGGTAAATGTCGAATTGAAATTCATCTGTGCATTAAAATCATATGGTTCCTGCTAAGGGCCAGTTCTTGCTATAATTCTAATGCAGAGCAGATCCTGTTTCTTGTCGAGGGAAATAGAAGAGGAACACTAATCCTGAAACTGCTAACGTCTCATTATTTTTGCAACATGAAAATCTAGATGAGGTGATGGGATACGCATCATTGCCTACAGGTGCCTTTTATTTATTTATTTTTTTTTTTGAGGGCCTATTTTCATCTTCTGCTTCTGTGGAGTAGTTTCCTTCATTTTGTATTCATTCGGTCCGTTTCTGCATAATAAAGACACAACCCCCAGCCTTGTTGGGCTTTCCGTGCCCCGCCAGCAGATGAGGCCATGGCCTGGAGATGCTGGCATCAACCCGGGCCATCGTTGGCTTGCCAGAGATGCTCACAGGCACTCGCTACAAGAACAAGCCAGTCGATGAGTGAACTGGGCGTGGGGTCACAAGGGCTCTCGTGATGTTCTTAATGACTCTCAAAACAGAAATAGCTTCAGAGCCTGACGCTCACATGCCACCTTCTCTTTGCTCCGTGGCGGGCTTGGAGGGGGAAGCGTTAGAGCGGGTTGCTTTGGGTACTGCTCTGCATCCCATCTTAAGGGACAGTCTAGTGGAGTGGACTCTGGAGTCAGGCTGCCCGGGCCCCCCAAATTCTGGCTTCTGCTCTCACTAGGTGCAAATCAGGGCAAGTTAGTCCACCTCCCCAGGCCTCCGTTTCCTCCCTTCTCCAATTAGAATAATGGACCCAGGCCTGCAAAGAGGATTAGATGCAGGGTAAAGTGCTTCTCCTGAAGCTTAGTGCCCATTAAGTCCTGAATATTAGATGTTGACGTTACAACGATCTTAGTTTCTGAAGGTACGCAACAATCCTGTGTCTCCTACTTGGGACCTCCCTTCTTGGGATGATGAGGGTAGAGGCACACTTACAGCACCCCTCAGTGGGGCGCCTTGTGACCACACATGGAGGCACCAAGGGCAACATCGGCAACATCGATGACAGTGATAACACTAATAGTGAACTGTTGCTGTTTGGTGGCAGGGAGCTGAGCTCTTTCATTCGTGGACCTGCAACTTGGCCAGCCCCAGATTCGCTCTCTGCAAAGTGCAAAGGCTTAACCAGCTTAGGTGTATTCCTCTGGTTGGCTGGCTATGAATTCAGGATGGGGACTGAGAATCCTGGGGGCAAAATAGACTCATTTGTCCCAAAGCGAGGATGTCGACCACCCCTCTGTAGGAACCAGTTCCGCTAGTTGGAATGGTTTCCCTGTGATTCTCGGGGGATCCCAAGAGTGCATGAGGGCCCCCCTAAAACATGAGCCTCCGTGTCCTCTCTGCATGACACCTCTCTGTCTTTCCTGGGAGCTGGGTCTGCTGCCGGCCGAATACTCCTCTGCTCCTGGCCTGTGGAGCCCGCAGCCGAGAACCTAGCAGCCGGACTCCTCTGCTTCTGTGTGTGCAGAGGCAGAGCACTTGTCATTGTCTTGGGTCCCCTGGTCGCTGCTGCAGGACTGTCTCTGCAAACCAGGCTTGAACCAGACGGCGGCAGAGCCTCCTGCGTATTGAATGCAGCACGCAGAGTAGCCTTCTCTGCAGCCCGAATTAGAGCTCCCCTGAGTCTTTCAGTGACCCTGACCTTACTCGTGATCCCTGGCTAATCAATTCTGCTTCTGAAGCACGCACATTCTTCTTCCTGAAAGTGGTAAGAGGCTTCTGGGAGAGAGTTGATGGGGCACACTGAAGGAAAAAATAGACCACCATAAATCAAGGGCCTTCATTGGCACAGATACAAACATTCCCACAAAAGAATTTGAACTCATTGTGTCTTCTCCCTTTCTTATGGGGCTGTTGTGGTCTGTCCTGTAATCCCTGAATGGAATGCTCGGTCCTAGTCACCACCATGGCCTGCAGAAGGTTGGAGTGTGGTGGTGCTGATTCATGCTAAGAGGATGTGACAGAATCAGAGAAGCCAGAGCATGGCTCCTTCCACTTAGCGAGTGGGGCGCTGTGGATGAGAGACCTCTTAGAACAGTCACCTCTTCCTTTCTCCTGGGCAGGTGGTGCTGGACAATTGACAGAAGTCCCATAGCTTGGATGCTTGCGGTGGGAGAGCCTTTAGCAGGGCTGAGGGTGACTGCACCTGAGGGCCAGGGAGGCCAGTCCTAGTCCAGTGAGCCCGAGAAGGGCCAAGGGTTCTTGGAATGGCCATATGTTGGGAGGAGACAACAGGGAAAAGCAGAGTGGGCAAATTGGGGTGCAGTGGGGGTGGAGAAGATTTTATGGCTATGACCCTTGGTGGCTTTTCTGTAATTGCTGGGCAGCATGACACAGAGCGGGCTGGGGTGGCCCCAGTGCTGGAGACTGCTTGCTCCTTGATGTGAGATATTCTCATCTTCCCCCACTTTCCCCCAGTGTTGAATGGGGACCATCTAGTCTGCGTTGAGCCGTTGGTGAATTCTTCCAGGTTTCTGTGAAAAGTTGGAAAATTGGGGGTGGGGACAGAAAAATGAGGCACCCACTGCTCTGGCATCTCTGCCCTGAGACTTGGTTTTTATCAGCCGCCTGGCCCCTGTGGGCATTTGTGTTTTTTAACGAGATTCTGAGTTTTTTGAAGCCTTGTCAGAATTAACTTATTCCTCTACTTAACAAATAATTGTTGGACAGGTGCCACATACTTTTACAGGCACCATAGTACAGTAGGGAACTAATAAGGCCCCAGACCTGCTTGGAGCTTCCAGGAGCTTCTGTCTTCATGGGAAGAGAGAGAGCAACAACAAAACTGTTAGTAAACATTGTTGCATGTTAGAATGCGAGAAGTGCTTTAGAAAAGCAACAGTAGTAAATTAGAGAAGGGAGAGAGGGCAGCACTAAAAGGCTTGAGAGGGTGCAGTTCTCCACAGAGTGGGCAGGGTAGGGCTCATTGGGAAGATGAAGTTGAGCATAGATGTGAAGGAGATGAGGAAGTGAGTCATGTAGATTTCTGCAGGAAGAGCGCTTTGGCTGGAAAGAGCAGTCAGTGCAAAGGCCCCGAGGCAGGAATGTGCCTGGTGTGTCAGGAACAGCAAGGAGCCGCGTGGCAAGGCATAGTAGTAGGGTGAGGTCAGGGAGTCATCAAGCCTTTGAGGCATATGGTGCCTTGGGAGCCATTGGGAGACTCCGGAGTTTAGATCAGGAAAAATGGGAACATCATAACCTTTGTGGCCCCAGGTTTTAGCATGGCTCCTACAATAAACATCACTTGTCTTGAAATAGTGAATCTCTATGAGGGAATTGAGTACCTTGTCTATAACGAGCCAAGGAGATCCAGTCTTGGTCCATGCCAGGGTCCTCCCACCGGGAAACTTGGTTTTGCTCAGGGTGCTTTGTCTGACAGGAGGCGGGGGGGCCACACACAGGTGACAAAAGGGCCACTTTGTTCACTTCCCTTTCCGATGCCCCAGCGGTTTAATGACTGGGCCAGGAGGGGACTGGTGTGAATCAACTCATTGTCCAGCTGAAGACCCCAAACGAGGCAGGTGGGTGTAACTCAAATCCCGGGAGACAGTCGGTGGGCTTTTCCCAGGGAGTTCAGAGTTCTGGCTGTCCTGTGATTGAGTACTCGCTGACCACTTGCTGTGATGCTCGTAACCTTACTCCAGGGGGCCCTGCTGGAAACCTCCAGCTTCATGAACAAAAGAAAAGGAAAAGAAGGCTTCGGGGCATTATTGGCTCACATGGTATTGCCCTGGTCCCACTACTGCGATGGGTCATTCCGCAGTAAGAGCAGTGCCCCTCTGTTGAGCCCTTCCTGTGTGCCAGGCTGGCTGTCTTGCTCACCCCCCTGCCCCCTCCCACATGTGTTTCTGGAGCACCCACACATTCTAGACAGGCACTGGGCTGGCCTTGGGATACAGGACGAACGAGACAGACGAGGTCCCTGTCTTGACATTGTGGTAGGGGGAAGCATAGTACATAAGCATGTCGACACAGATTGAAGATTTGAATGTGGGAAGAAACAAACCAGCTTTGAGAGAAGAAGGTGAGGGAAGGCATCCCAGAGGAGGTGGCCTTGTTGGGTGGGGGACTGAAAGATGAGGAGCTGACCTGGGGGTCGTGAGGGCCAGGGGTGGGTTGTGATGGGCAAGGTGTGGAAAATGGTCAGTCAGCATCTTGGTGGGGATATACTGGCTGGGATCAGAACAGGCACCCCTGTGCAAGAAATACCAGATCAGTGGGAGAGAGGGCGCGTTTCTCATCTTGTTCATCGCCTTTGACGTCTCCTTTTAGGCTCCTGCGAACCCAGAGAGTGGGGAGGTGTTATCGTTCCATTCCGTGCATGAGCAAGCCGACACTCCCAGAGCTTAGGTGATCATCCTGTTCTCCCCCAGCACCAGGGGACTGCAGGCGTCCAGCCCCAGACCCGAAATGCTGCCTCTGATTCATGCCCTCCGTCACTGTCTGCAGCGACAGTCACTCTCAGTTCAGCATGACATGTGGGCTTCTGAGCCAAATGTTTAGGATGCCTGGGAGTTCCCACTATCCCACAGCTCCTTCTTCCTTGAGAATAAGTTCCAGTAAAACACTCTTCCTAAAGAAATACCCCATAGGTGTTTGGTGTGTTGTCACTGACTGAGCGAGTGTGTTTTATTTTGCATGAGCCTTGAACACGCCTCTTGCCTCATAAGCATCTTGCAGTTAATTTCTCCCCCAGCACTCATTAGCTGTTGGTCGAATGCCAGGCACAGCACTGAAGGGGCAGACCAGGCAGCGCTAGGCGTGGAGTGGGAGAAGGCCGAGGGAGGAGATGAGGCTGGTGTCTCCCGGGCCTGGCAGCACCCAATTTTGCTTCCTGGGCCGTCCCAGCCCCATCTTGCTGCTACCTGCTGCGTCTCATCCGGGCACGGTGCCCGGCACAGGTGCAGTGCACATCCTTGGAGCTCCGAGAGCGTTCTGGTGCCAGGTCTGTGGGCATCTCTCTGGTTTTTGCCTCTGCAGCTGTAAAGTCCCTGATAATTGGATGTTGCGCTCCTCTTGTTCATGGAACTGGCCTCTTACGTCTTCACGTTTCTCCTGATGGGTTTTATTTTCTCCCTTACATTTGGCAGTGCTGTCCAATTGCTTCACGGACATGGTTGTGCATTCTGGACATGTGCTGGCCTCAGTTCCGCAGCCCCACATTACTCGGGGTCCGGCCTGTGGTGTGTGCACCCGGGGGCCAGCCTAGTGCTTTTGCCCTCTGATGTTTGCTTGCTGGTCCCCGCCTTGTGGAGCCAGAAGAGGTTCACTCTGCAGTGGCTATCTGCCGAGCTTCCCTTCACGGCCGTTTGCAAAGCCGAGTGCTGTTGGTTATAGTTGGTGCTGGCCTGGGTCTCTGTCACCCCCTGTGACATTCGGAGCCCTGTGTGTACGAGGCAGACTGGGGAGTAATTACACATGGTGGGTGGCTGTCATGATGGTGAGGTCAGGAGGCTGCCTCGTGAGTGCTCTGTCATCTGTCCCTGAGCTTTCAGGGCGTGTGTCCCCGTGCTGCTCTGATTAGCATTTGCCCTGCGGGAGGCCGGCCCCACCTTGGCAGACTTGCCAGGTGCTTATTGAAGGGGATGAGTGCCCGAGCGGTGCTGCAGAATCATCAGGCCCCTGGGCACTGAAGCCAGACTCCCTAGATCCAAATCCTGGCTCTGTCTTCGGCTCTGCCTTTGCTGAGCGGGTGACCTTGGGCCAGTCCTTTGCCCTCTGCAGCACCCTCTCCTCCCTAGTCAGCTGTTAGAGGATAACGCGAGTCTGTGTATATAATGTGCTCACAGAGGCAGCAGTGGGTACACTTCTGTTGCCCACGGAACCTTAGTGATAGTCGTTAGTACCTGGAAACAGGTTGCAAGGAGGTGTGCTACATTCTGGCACTGGCCTGTGGGATAGTGCTGCTATGAGGCCCATTTGGTGCCTGTGGGAACCGAGGCCCAGGGAGGAGGTGGGGAGCAGTGGGACACTGGGCCTGGGCTCTGGCTTTCCAGCGTCCCCACCGGTCCCAGCCTGCCTTGGTGCTTTTCCTTGCCATTCCCAGTGAACCACTGAATGGGTACAAAGCAAGCCTCTCTGCAGGTTGGATCTACCAGGTACAGAGGCAGAGGTACCCCAAGAGCTTGTCGTAGGCCATGGGCACCATGAAGTCCATCAAGAGCCGGGGGCTGGAGGGGCCGCCCAGCGGGCCCAGCTCCACCGCCCCACTTCCAGTGTGCCTGCTGCTCCCTGGGGGAGATGGCCAAGCACGTCACCAGGTGCCCCAGCTCCAGTGGCCCTGGCCTTTACAGAAATAAAGAGTGAATGGCCAGAGCTCTGAGCTGGCCTTCCTACCATTCTCCTCTTCTCCCAAGCCGCTTCTGGTGAACTCCGGCTACCTTGCCGGCTACTCCGGCAAAACTTGGACCAGTCATTTCTTTATCCGTGAAGCCCTCCTGCACTTCCCCCTTGCCTCTGCCTCCCCTGGCTGGCATAGTTCCCCACTCCTTCCTCCGTGCCCCTGGTGTCCACGTGGACACATGGCGGAGCACTGCCTGCTCCAGGCTGGGCTTTGGGCTCTGCACAGGCAGCCCCAGGACAGCCGTGCTCCTGGTGTTTGGTCTGGCTCAGTGAGTGAGGTCAGTCCCCTGGTGATGGCTGTGACTCCAGCCTCCAGACTTGTCTGAATTGTTCCTAGTTTGTATTTAGGGCATTAGGACAATGAGATTTCCTTGAAAAGTCTGTAGGTGAATTTTTTTTTTAATTTTCTATTTTTTTATTAACATATAGTGTATTGTTTGCCCCAGGGGTACAGGTCTGTGAATCATCAGACTTACACACTTCACAGCACTCACCATAGCACATACCCTCCCCAATGTCCATAACCCAACCACCCTCTCCCTACTCCCTCCCCCTGGCAACCCTCAGTTTGTTTTGTGAGATTAAGACTCTTTTATGGTTTGTTTCCCTCCTCATCCCATCTTGTTTCATTTTTTCCTTCCCTACCCCCCAAACCCCTCATGGTGCATCTCAACTTCCTCATATCAGGAAGATCATATGATAATTCTCTTTCTCTGATAGACTTAGTTTGCTTAGCATAATACCCTCTAGTTCCATCCACCTTGCTGCAAATGGCAAGATTTCATTTCTTTTGATGGCTGCATAGTATTCCATTGTGTCTATATACCACATCTTCTTGATCCATTCATCTGTTGATGGACATCTAGGTTCTCTCCATAGTTCGGCTATTGTGGGCATTGCTGCTATAAGCATTCGGGTGCACGTGCCCCTTTGGATCACTACATTTGTATCTCTAGGGTAAATACCCAGTAATGCGATTGCTTGGTCCCACGGTAGCTCTATTTTCAAATTTTTGAGGAGCCTCCATACTGTTTTCCAGAGTGGCTGCACCAGATTGGATTCCCACCAACAGTGTAGGAGGGTTCTGCTTACTCTGCATCCTCGCCAGCATCTGTCGTTTCCTGACTTGTTAATTTTAGCCATTCTGACTGGTGTGAGGTGGTATCTGCTTGTGGTTTTTGTCTGTATTTCCCTGATGCCGAGTGATGTGGAGCACTTTTTCACATGTCTTTTGGCCATCTGGATGTCTTCTTTGCAGAAATGTCTGTTCATGTCCTCTGCCCATTTCTTGATTGGATTATTTGTTCTTTGGGTGTTGAGTTTGATAAGTTATTTATAGATTCTGGTTACTAGCTCTTTATCTGATATGTCATTTCCGAATATCTTTTCCCATTCTGTCAGATGTTTTTTGGTTTAGTTGACTGTTTCCTTTGCTGTGTAAAAGTTTTGATCTTGATGAAGTCCCAGTGGTTCATTTTTGCCCTTGCTTCCATTACCTTTGGTGATGTTTCTAGGAAGAAGTTGCTGCAGCTGAGGTCGAAGAGGTTGCAGGCCATGTTCTTCTCAAGGATTTTGATGGATTCTTCTCTCACATTGAGGTCCTTCAACCATTTTGAGTCTATTTTCGTGTGTGGTATAAGTAAATGGTCCAGTTTCATTCTTCTGCACTTGGCTGTCCAGTTCTCCCAACACCATTTGTTGAAGAGACTGTCTTTTTTCCATTGGACATTCCTTCCTGCTTTGTGAAAGATTAGTTGACCATAGAGTTGAGGGTCTATTTCTGGGCTCTCTATTCTGTTCCATTGATCTGTTTCTTTTTTGTGTCAGGAACATACTATCTTGATGATGACAGGTTTGTAACAGAGCTTGAAGACTGGAATTGTGATGCCACCAACTCGGGCTTTCTTTTTCATCATTCCTCTGGGTATTCGGGGTCTTTTCTGGTTCCATATAAATTTTAGGATTTTTTTGTTCCATTTCTTTGAAAAGAAAATGATGATATTTTGATAGGGATCACATTAAACATGTAGATTGCTTTAGGTTGCATAGATATTTTCACAGTATTTGTTCTTCCAATCCATGAGCATGGTACATTCTTCCATTTCTTTAGGTCTTCCTCAATTACTTTCAGGTGTACTTTATAGTTTTCTGAGTACAGATTTTTTGCCTCTTTGGTTAGATTTATTCCTAGATGTCTTATGGTTTTGGGTGCAATTATAAATGGGATTGACTCCTTAATTTCTCTTTCTTCTTTCATGTTGTTGCTGTATATAAATGCAACTGATTTCTGTGCATAAATTTTATATCCTGACACTTTACTGAATTCCTGTACAAATTCTAGAAGATTCGGAGTGGAGTCTTTTGGGTTTTCCACATAAAGTATCATATCATCTGCAAAGAGTGAGAGTTTGACTTCTTTGCTGATTTGGATGCTTTTAATTTCTTCTTCTTGTCTGATTGCTGAGGCTAGGCCCTCGAGTACTATGTTGAATAGCAGCGGCGATAGTGGACATCCCTGCTGTGTTCCTGACCTTAAGGGAAAAGCTGTCAGTTTTTCTCCATTGAGAATGATATTCGCTGTGGGTTTTCATAGATGGGTTTGATGATATTGAGCTATGTGCCCTCTATCCCTATACTGTGAAGGGTTTGATCAAGAAAGGATGCTGTACTTTGTCAAATGCTTTTTCAGCATCTACCGAGAGGATCATATGGTTCTTGTTCTTTATTTTATTAATGTATTGTATCACATTGATTTGCAGATGTTGAACCAAACTTGCAGCCCTGGAATAAATCCCACTTGGTCGTGGTGAATAATCCCTTTAATGTACTGTTGGATCCTATTGGCTAGTATTTTGGTGAGAATTTTCACATCTGTGTTCATCAAGGATATCGGTCTGTAATTCTCTTTTGATGGGGTCTTTGTCTGGTTTGGGGATCAAGGTAATGTTGGCCTCATAAAATGAGTTTGGAAGTTTTCTTTCCATTTCTATATTTTGGAACATTTTCAGGAGGATAGGTATTAATTCTTCTTTAAATGCTTGGTAGAATTCCCTGAAAAGCCATCTGGCCCTGGGCTCTTGTTTGTTGGGAGATTTTTTTTTTTAAAGATTTTATTTATTTATTTGACAGAGAGAAATCACAAGTAGTCGGAGAGGCAGGCAGAGAGAGAGAGAGGGAAGCAGGCTCCCTGCTGAGCAGAGAGCCCGATGCGGGACTCGATCCCAGGACCCTGAGATCATGACCTGAGCCGAAGGCAGCGGCTTAACCCACTGAGCCACCCAGGCGCCCCCTGTTGGGAGATTTTTGATGACTGCTTCAATCTCCTTACTGGTTATGGGTCTGTTCGGGTTTCCTATTTCTTCCTGGTTCAGTTTTGGTAGTTTATACGTCCTTAAGAATGCATCCATTTCTTCCAGATTGTCAAATTGGCTGGTGTATATAGTTGCTTATAATATGTTCTTATAATTATTTGTATTTCTTTGGTGCTGGTTGTGATCTCTCCTCTTTCATTCATGATTTTATTTATTTGGGTCCTTTCTCTTTTCTTTTTGGTAAGTCTGGTCAGGGGTTTATCAATCTTACTAATTCTTTCAAAGAACCAGCTTACTAGTTTTGCTCTACTGTTTTTTTGGGGGGTTTTTTTGTGTGTGTGTTTGTTTGTTTCTATTTCATTGATTTCTGCTCTGATCTTTATTATTTCTCTTTTCCTGCCAGGTTTAGGCTTTCTTTGCTGTTCTTTCTCTAGCTCCTTTAGGTATAGGGCTAGGTTGTGTATTTGAGACCTTTCTTGTTTCTTGAGAAAGGCTATATATTATAAAGTATTACTATATATTTTCCTCTCAGGACTGCCTTTGCTGTGTCCCACAGATTTTGAACAATTGTGTTTTCATTCTTTTGTTTCAATGAATTTTTTCAATTCTTTTTTATTTCCTTGTTGACTCATTCATTTTTTAGTAGAATGCTCTTTAGCCTCCATGTATTTGGATTCTTTCCAACTTATCTCTTGTGATTGAATTCTAGCTTCAGAGCATTGTGGTTTGAAAAAATGCAGGGAATGATCCCAGTCTTTTGGTACTGCTTGAGACCTGATTTGTGGCCCAGGATGTGATCTGTTCTGGAGAATGTTCCATGTGCACTAGAGAAGAATGTGTGTTCTGTTGCTTTGGGATGGAATGTTCTGACTATATCTGTGATGCCCATCTGGTGTGTCATTTACAGCCTTTATTTCATTGTTGATCTTTTGCTTGGGTGATTTGTCCATTTCAATGAGGGGGGTGTTAAAGTCCCCTACTATTACTGTATTATTGTCAATGTGTTTCTTTGATTTTATTATTAATTGATTTATATAGTTGGCTGCTCCCATGTTAGGGGCATAGATATTTAAAATTGTTAGATTTTCTTGTTGGACAGACCCTTTGAGTACGATACAGTGTCCTTCCTTATCTCTTATTATAGTCTTTGGCTTAAAATCTAATTGATCTGATATAAGGATTGCCACCCCAGCTTTCTTTTGATGTCCATTAGCATGGTAAATTGTTTTCCACCCCCTCACTTTAAATCTGGAGGTGTCTTCGGGTCTAAAATGAGTTTCTTGTACACAGCATATTGATGGTTTTGGTTTTTTATCCATTCTGATACCCGTTGTCTTTTGATTGGGGCATTTAGCCCATTTACATTGAGGGTAACTATTGAGAGATATGAATTTAGTGCCATTGTATTGCCTGTAAGGTGACTGTTACTGTATATTGTCTCTGTTCCTTTCTGGTCTACTACTTTTAGGCTCTCTCTTTGCTTAGAGGACCCCTTTCAATATTTCCTGTAGGGCTAGTTTGGTGTTTACAAATTCTTTTACTTTTTTCTTGTCCTGGAAGCTTTTAAACTCTCCTTTTATTTTCAGTGGTAGCCTAGCTGGATATAGTATTCTTGGGTGCATGTTTTTCTCATTTAGTGCTCTGAATATATCATGCCAGTTCTTTCTGGCCTGCCAGGTCTCTGTGGATAAGTCTGCTGACAATCTAATATTTTTACCATTGTGTGTTACAGACTTCCTGTCCTGGGGTGCTTTCTGGATTTTCTCTTTGTCACTAATTCTTGTAAGTTTTATTATTAGATGTCAGGGTGTGGACCTATTTTTATTGATTTCAAGGGGGGGTTCTATGCGCCTCCTGGATTTTGATGCTTGTTCCCTTTGTCATATTAGGGAAATTCTCTACAGTAATTTGCTCCAGTATACCTTCTGCCCCCCTCTCTCTTTCTTCTTCTTCTGGAATCCCAATTGTTCTAATATTGTTTCGTCTTATGGTATCACTTATCTCTCAAATTCTCCCCCTGTGGTCCAGTAGTTATTTGTCTCTCTTTTGCTCAGCAGCTTTATTCTCCATCATTTGGTCTTCTAAATCACTAATTCTCTCTTCTGCCTCATTTATCCTAGCAGTAAGAGCCTCTGTTTTTTATTGTACCTCATTAATAGCTTTTTTGATTTCATATTGGTTAGGATTTAGTTCTTTTATTTCTCCAGAAAGGGGTTTTATTTCTCCAGACAGAGTTTTTCTAATATCTTCCATGCCTTTTTTGAGCCCAGCTAGCACCTTAAGAATTGTTATTCTGAACTCTAGATCTGACATATCACCAATGTCCTTATTCATTAAGTCCCAGCCTCGGTCATGCCTCTTGTTCTCTCTTTTTATGGTGAGTTTTTCCACCTTGTCATTTTATCTAGATAAGAATATATGAACTAGAGAATAAAATACTAAAAGGGTGGTAAAGACCCCAGATAAATGTGCGTTAACCAAATCAGAAGAGACCCCAGATGGGGGGGGGGGGTAAAAAGAAGTTCAAAAAATTTTTTAAAGAGAAAAAAGAAAAAAAATATATATATATATATATATAAGACTGATGAATAGAATAGAGCCACCCACTTGATTTTGGGTGTATTTTGGTCTCAGAAGAAATTACATCCCAGAATCTTAAAGAGAGAATAACTTATATATATTCAAAAATAAGGGTAAACATAATGAAAGGATGGAATATGACTGTAAAGATGAACATTTTTAAAAAATCTAAAAAAGGAGTTGATAAGTTGGTATGGAAAAGAAAGAAAAAGAAAGTGGAGAGAATTTGCTCAGGCTGGAAACTAGAACAAAGCCATGTGCTAGATTTAGAGTATATTTTGATCTATTAGAAGAAGTTGTAGCCCCAAATTTTTTAGAAGAAAAAACCCTATACATATACAAAAAATAAAATTAGATACAATGAAGGATAAAATATGACTATAATAATGAAGACTTAAAAAGATTTTTTTTTAAGGAAGGTATTAGTAAGATAAACTAGTTAAAAAACTTTAAAAGAGGAAACAGTAAAAATTTAAAAAATTAAGATGAAAAAAATAAAACTAAAAAAATTTAATTAACTTTGCAAGACTAAAAAATCATGGGGAGGGGACGCCTGGGTGGCTCAGTTGGTTAAGCAGCTGCCTTTGGCTCAGGTCATGATCCCAGCGTCCTGGGATCGAGTCCCACATCGGGCTCCTTGCTCAGCAGGGAGCCTGCTTCTCCCTCTGCCTCTGCCTGCCATTCTGTCTGCCTGTGCTCGCTCTCTCCCCTTCTCTCTCTCTGATAAATAAATAAAATCTTTAAAAAAAAAAAAAATCATGGGGAGAAAGCCATGAATTCCATGCTTTGCTTTTCCCTCCTCTGGAATTCCGCTGTTCTCCTTGATCAGTGAGCTTGGTCTTGGCTGGATGTTCTTGCTCATCTTCTGGGGGAGGGACTTGTAGTGATTCACAAACCTTTGCCTAAGGTGGAGTTGCACTGTCCTTTCCAGGGGCCGGGCTGAGCAATCTGCTCAGGTTCACTCTTGGGAGCTTTTGTTCCCTGAACGCTTTGTGTGGAGCTCTGGAGGACGGGAATGACAATGGCGGCCTCCCCATATCCAGCCCAGAGGAGCTGAGAGCTTGGGTCCCCACTCTTCAGTGTGCCCTCAGAGAAAAGCGCTCAATCACTCCCATCTCCTTGCTCTCTGGCCGCACTTCGAGCTCACCCGGACTGTGACCAAGCGTTTCTGTCTCTGGCACACACCCCCGTTTGGAGCCTCCAAACCCAGCAGAGGCCTGTCGCACTGCTCTTCTGGTACGTCTCCCTGGATCTGCCATTTGTGGGGTCTGTTCTTGAAGAGCGGTGGCCCAACTGTGCTGTGGGTCATGGTTTAAGGTAACCCCAAGCTGAGAGCTCCCTCCTCGGCTCCGTCTCTGTAGTCGGCTTCCCTGCTCTAATACCTGCGAGCTCTGCTATACCCAGACACCCCCGATCCTTCTTTGACACCGTGGAACCTGAAACCACACTGTCGCCACAAGGGCTCTACCACCGCTTAGCCTCTAGAGTGACATCTCTCAGTGGAGCAGACTTCTCCAAGTTCGGATTTTGTTCTCTGTTGCTCCACCGCTTGCTGTGAGCTGGCCCCTCCCACAGCGGTCTATCTTCCCGTCACTTTGGATTTACTTCTCCGCATGTCCTACCTTCCAGAAAGTGGTCGGTTTTCTGTTTCTAGAATTGCTGCTCTTCTTCTCTTCCATCTCCTGTTGGATTTGTAGGTGTTTGGAATGGCTTGATAACTATCTGATTTTCTACGACCCGATGTCATCTCAGTCTGCTTCTTCTCTGCCATCTTGACTCCTCTCTCTAGGTGAATGTTTTTTAAATCGAGGGATAACATAAATAAAGTGCAGTGATCGTCAGTGGCTTTGTGCTTAGAATTACATTTGTGCATACCTTAGGGCAAGACAGAAGACATTTCTGGTAGCTCGTCCTCAGTCTCTAACTCCTCCCCCTTTCTAGAGCTGCCTTTTTAAAAAAAATTGTGGCGGAATACATCTAAAAGTAATGAATTACCTATTTTTTTTTTAAAGACTTTATTTATTTATTTGTCAGAAAGAGAGAGAGAGAGAAAGCACACAAGCAGGCAGAGAGGCAGGCAGAGGCGGAGAGAGAGGCAGGCTCCCCGCTGAGCAAGGAGCTGGATATGGGACTCGATCCCACGACCCTGGCATCGTGACCTGAGTCGAAAGCAGCAGCTTAATCCACGAGCCACCCAGGAGTCCCTGGATTACCTATTTTTAAGCATCTAGTTTAGTGACATTAGCTACTTTCTTTGAAGGTACTCATTACATTTAAATGGCATTAGTAATACTTTCTTGGGCACAGTGACTGGACACAAACAACTAGAAGAGAAAGTGAAAGTTCCCCCAGCTTCACTGTCTTCTTTAGAAGGGAAAACTATATGGAGCCTGTGGAGCCTTCCAGACCTTGCTGTGTGTACTGTTATGCCCACTTCTCTCCACACAGGAAAGCATGATACAGAGGGCCAGGTTTTAACTGATAATTTTACTTTTTTAATTGTAACCAGAATCCCGGATTGGTTGCTCGATCGTGGCTCGCTTTCTCATGTGCAATGTGCATGTGGCCTTTCTGGGGGTGGGGGGCACTCCTGGACCTAACAGAGGACATTCTGTTCCACACCTGGGGCATTGACAGTGCTGTGTCTTCTCCCGTGTCCAACACCTAGGCCTTATGTGTGTTTGTGTCCTCCTTCCTGACCCCTTGCTACAGACCCCTCTCGCTGTCCATGCAGAGCCGGCTCTCCTAGTTACTCCTGACCACTGCGGAGTTCCCTTCTGGAGTATTTACACTTTGCACAAGGCTGGAAGCCTCAGGGTGGAGGAGTGGAGGCCAGAGTGAGATATGGTTAGCCAGTGGGCAGAAGCACACTAGGGAGCAGTTCAGCCCTTGGGCCATCCCTAAAATCACATTGACTCTGAAGTGAGCTTTTCCCTTTCTTTTGGTTAGTTTCACCATCCTTGCTCTTGCTCCGTGCTAAAGTTAACCTTCCAAGGCTGTCGGACTCCTGTTTTCTTCCATTCCACACTTTTCTTTGTTCTTCTCTCTTTTACTTTGGGTGCCGTGTGGGCACATACCACGCAGCCATGAATTCACTCAACAGCAGCCCACTGAGGCCCTGCCTTGCTCCAGGCACCTGATTTTGTGTTGAGAGCATAGCAGTGCGGGGCGGTGGGCGTTGCGGGGGTTGTAAGGTGGATGGGCCCTGCTCCTGTGGACTTGCCATCTGGAACTCTGGAATTGTCCACTGTCACATGGAGAGTCCTGAGAGGCCAGTAGCCAGAAGGCTCTTGACAGGAGCCACAGGAACAGTCATGAATCTCTGTCCACATTTCCCAGCCAGGCCTTGTCAGCTTCTTCATGGTAATGGCGGAGTTTTGATGCTGTCGGTATTAAGAAAAACACAGGCTTTTGAATATAAAAGAAAAAAAAAGGAACAATAAAGTTCAAAGTTCTAATGTCCAAATGATTCCTGATGAATTTTTTTAAAAAGGTTAACATGCATACCAGATTAGAAATTTCAGACCAGATGGAAAGGTCTAGAAATGAAAAAATGCAAGTGTGCTTGTGCAGGTACAGGATCAGAGATGAAATCTTTTATCCCCCAGAGATGAAATCCTAAGATATTTGTAGGCCGCTTTCCAGGAAAAGCCGTTCACAGCATCACATGGAGCCTTGGAAGAGATTTACCTGTAGGGGGCCTGCTGAGTTCCCCGCTCATGCTTCTCCACCCTGGTACCAGTTTGGAATCCATGCACATGGCTACAAAAAGACCTGGGTCTGGGTCTCCTTAACATGTTCGTGGATTCCCATTCTATGGGCAGACCGTAATGACCTAACCACTCTCCTGTTGATGGACATTTAGGTTATTTCCAGCTGTTCACTGGATAGGGTTGCATTTTAAAGGTTTGAAATTTCCCCAGTAAACACGTCCTCCCAATACCTGACCATCGAGAAGAGCAGATCCCTTTGGAAAGTTTTTAAATTTATTTTCACAGTTGACTCTTACCTTTTTTTTTTTTTTTTTTTTTGGTAAGGAGGCAGGGAGAGGAAGGTGACTCCTATGTTGGATGCTTACTGAAAGAACTTTTACATCCGTGATTACGTTTAGTTCTAGAAGGCCAGACAAGGACTCTGATGCTCAGAGAGGACCCACAGCTCATGGCAGGGTCCAGCTGGGGATCACACTGCTCTGAGCAGCCCTGGGCCTCGCACGCTGGTTCGCTTCCCTTTGTTCTGCCACTTCTGTACATCTGAGTTCACACGGAGCTCGGGGAGAGGTTTCTACATCCATCCACGTGAAGTTTTACTTAGACCTCCTAACCGGGCCATGTTTTGCTCTGCGTCGGTCTCGGTTTTCTGTTTCAGAAAGCTTTGATTGCGTATGGGAGTAAGTGGTGATCAGAGGAAGCAGTGACTTTATCTCAGGACCCTAATTTCCTGGGTTCGAGTCCTTCAGCAGAAGATGAAGGGGCTGTCCAGGGCTGTGTTCGATCACACAGCATCCTGAGTGGGTTCTGATGAATGCTGACTTTCCAATGCAGTACCCCTGGGGGGCTCCCATCTCTGGGCTCCCACTCGTTGGTGTCTGTAATGCACTCAGCGTTTCCTGGGCAGTAGAATCCTATCTCAATTTATCTGTCATTTTTGTGGATGAATAATCTAAAATGAGTAAATAAAAATTAATGTTTGGATTTGGATGCTAATTTAGCTTCCAAATAGGTTTTGTTTTGAGCGTTATTGAAATTAATCTGTGCTTCTTGAGCACATTCCACTTACTGGCAAGGTACGGTGGCCCCCAGAGTACGGTGGGTGGTTGGTTAGGGGTAAATTCAGAAGATGGATAAACCATATCAAGATAATGGAAACGTTTTCTTTAAAACTTTTTCCTTTTTTAATGACAAAAGGATGTCTGGACATCATCCAGACCCTGAAAAGAGAGAAATACTTGAGTCAGAATCTGCCCCAAACAGACTAGTTTTCTTTTGTCTTTTTTTTCTTGCTAGACCCAGTCCATTTGCATGTAAACACTGTTTAGAGGGTACTGAGCCCAGAACTGAGTTTGAGTTCCTGAGGAAGCACCTGTATTTCAGGAGGAGCTTGGGTTTTGGGATTGGGCAGTCTTCAGTTCCACATCTGACTCTTGGCTCAGGAGCTGTGTGACCTGGGCATGTCACTTTGTCCTTTGGAGTCTCTGTTTTCATATCTGTAAGATGGGAGTGGCCATCCGCCTATCTTATGTTTGTTACCTGGACTGGGACACAACTCAGTGTTTCCCACAGGCCTCTTTCATTTCTCTTAGAATGCCTCCTGACTTCTCAGGGGAGAACTTCTTTCAGCTTCCTTTGGGAACAAGTTTAACTCCCTGCTGGTACTTGCCAAGCCCCCCTTTTTAAGAGCCAGCATTTAGCTACATCTAGTGCACCTTGCTTTTTCTTTTCTGTTACTTATTTTTACCACAATAAGAGACACTGGTATTCCTTGCCCTATAGCAGTATACAGCTTCTTTTAACATACATTTATTTAAATTAGAAGTTAGGAATGCCTGAGTGGCCCATTCGGTTAAGCATCTGCCTTTGGTTCAGGTCATGATCCTGGAGTCCTGGGATTGAGCCGAGCTTTGGGCTCTCTGCTCAGCGGGGAGCCTGTTTCTCCTTCTCCCTCTGCCCCTCCCCCGTGCTCGTGTGCTCGCTTGCTCTCTCTCTCTCTCTCTCTCAAATAAATAAAATCTTGAAAAAGTCAGTAACAGCAGCATGCCGTACTGAGGAACTAAACTGGGTGGATGGTAGGTGGGTTTTCAGCTCGGAGTTGGTCCGAAGGTTGTGGGTTATTGTTAAGCTGTTTAATATTGTTAAGCTGAATCTCAGATCGGCTACCTCCTGGCTCTTTGACTGTGGTTGGGTCCTCTACCACCTTAGAGCCTCTGTTTTATCATCTATAGAGGGAGGGAAATGATAGGAGAACCTCCTGGGGTCGTTGTCAAGTTCAAATGAGATAGTGCATTCAGGGCCCTTAGAACAGCGTCTGGCACATGCAAAGTATCCTAAAGGTGTTGACCAGAAGGGCGTTTCCTTGACAAGCGATGGCCTTTGGGAAGCCCACGGCTGGTGTTGGTAAAGTGCTGAGTTTCTGACTTAGGGTGGTGGGCTTGAGTAGATGGTAGCTGGTGCTCTCGTTCTGATGACTTAACCATGGTGGTGTTCATCATCGTCCTGATGATGAAGTAGGAGGTAGACTTTTTTTTTGTTCCGGAAATAGAATTTCTTGGGGCAGCAACTCTAGGCAGCTTGACGATGGTGTCGGGCGAGATTCCAAGGTTCCAATCCGTGTGTTGACTTCCCTAGGCCAAGCCCAGCATTCGGTGCTTCATTAAGCCCACCGAGACGCTTGAGCGCTCCCTTGAGATGAACAAACACAAGGGCAAGAGGCGGGTGCAGAAGAGACCCAACTACAAAAACGTTGGGGAGGAAGACGAGGAGGAGAAGGGGCCCGCCGAGGATGCCCAGGAAGACGCTGAGAAGACTAAAGGTACTGAGGGTGGTTCAAAAGGCATCAGGACGAGTGGGGAGAGTGAAGGTGAGTGCGCCCGTGAACGCCACCCTGCCGCCTGCGCCGCGAGCCAGGCTGTCCCTTGTGTCTGGTCCCCCTGTGTGTCCATGGGCACTCGTGTTCCTTCCCGACGCCAGTGTACCTCATTCTGCAGGCCCAGCCCTTTGCAGGCAGCTGTGGGCAGGTCCCCTGCCCTCATCGCACGGGTGACCCAGAGCAGGCTTCATGACTCGGAACCCTGTGCCTCAGTTTCTCCTTCAGTAAACAGAGGCTAGCAGATGGTATTTACTTTGTCATTCTGAGACTGGAGTGAGTGAATACGCATACCGTGCTCGGAGCAGTGCCTGGCCTGGGTCGCAAGCACTTGATGCTGTTACCGCTGTTGTCAGGCTCATTGCAGTTCTGTTCGTCCCCGTCACCTGCCATTCTGGTTTTTGACGCGGGTCGTTGTTTCCAGTGCACTGCAGGAAGAAAACCCATGTTTAATGAGATTATATACCTTTAAGACAATTATGTTTTGGGAGGATCCAATAATCAGATATCACTTCCTAGATTCTTACGTTAGGATTTGTCTGAAGTCTTGTCTTTGGACAATGAGCACAGTCTTTGGACTTGTCTTGTCTTCGGACAGTGAGTGAGGTACACCGGGGTTCGGGGCACATGTGCTCAAAAAGCCAATCATTCATTCCTCTTTCTCTTTTGTATTGGGATGATTCTGGGTGAATTTCCACCTTGCTCTGACTCACATACTAACACTTTCTCGATCTGGACAACGGTGTGTGCTCTGGAATTAGGCAAGCTTCAGCCGTGCAGGCTCTCTGGTGGCAGGGGTTGGGTGCACAGCCACACAGATGGGGTCTCTGGCCACGGCCCGGGCACCCGGGGTGGAGCAGAGCATGGGGTAGAAATGGGATCGGGGCTCTGCTCGCTGGAAGTTTACTCCTCTGACACTTCCTGCAACACATGCACGGGCTGTCCTCAGCTCCCGCTGTGGGCTGTCCTCTTGGGTGCGGGGCTGGTTGTGGCTGCTCCAAAGCCAGCAGCTGTCGTTGGCCCATCAGTCTGGACTGTGGGAGTCCCTAGTCTGGGAGGCTCTGAAACTGGAAGATGGAGGAGCTCCGTAAATCCGTGGCTGGGAACTCATTTGATTTGGGCAGTTTGCTGTGATTTCGGAGCCAGAACCCAACCCCGTCTCCACCCTGCTGGCCCCATTCTGAATCTCTTGGCAGTTCTCAGGAAATGCCAAGATCCCATTTTGATAAATCTAACTGAAGTATCTCTCTGGTGCCGCCCAGCCCCCTTTGTAAGGCTGAGACCCCCGCATGCTTTTATTCCTGTTGAAAGTGTGCAGGAAGCGCTTTGACAAAGGAATTCCTATTTGGCCCGGGACACGATGCCAACAAGTATATCTTTGGTGGGGAGGTGAGGGGCAAATGCAAGGTAAGCAAGCCATCTTAGTTGGCTTAGTTGCATCTTTTCTCTCTCTCTCTTTCTCTCTCTCTTTTTTTTTAAACTCAGGAGAAAGCTGTCTGGGTAAAAACCCTGGGGTTTAGTTGTCCTGTGACCACACTGGGGTAAAGGAGGAGGATTTCACCCCATTTTGTACTCTGTGTTCCTGTCGATTTTGTTTTGGAAAGATGCTACCTCTTTCATTCCAATCCTTTTAAGGGCTGCTCTCTAACCAGGCCTGGCCATGACTAACCCTGGTGTGGACAGGGCAGGCTTGGCCGCAAGCACACAGGCAAGTGAGTCAGCCCGGCCGCCTGGTCCTGGCGTGCGGGGCTGCAAGCGGCTTGGCTGGGCTGCCTGCCGTTCCAGCTCGCTGTTGGGATTGAGGTGATGACTCCCCAAATGCTGAGCCTGCCTGTCCTCTGCCCGGGGCAAGGGGAAAAACATTGACCAGCCCCCAAAAAACCTGTTTCCTGGGTGCTTTCTCGGCCAGGTTGAACCAGACAGGGCCCCGGCATCTCCCCCAAAGGTTTTGCTTGGACAGTTGATGCTGATGTTAGAACTTTAGTTGAACATGACTCTCAACGGTCGCCCCCACCCTTGACATTTTGGTGTCCTCCTATTTTCTCGAACACACAGTAGTCATTCCAAAGTATTATGGACCTCTCATTTTCCCACCCAGCTCAACATAAGTAAATACAGCTCCCACAGGCCTGTCTAGCAATGAGATACCTCACTGGGCGGCGGCAGCTCAGGTGAGCGGGGCTTTGTGTGTGGTGAATTTGACTCTTGCTTATTCTTAGATTTCAGGTGTGGCCGGTGGGTATCCTCTCCTTAGACTGTGTCTGTGTGAAACCAGGCAGCTGTTAGGTCCTGCGACTTGGAAGGGCATCAGGCCACAGTGTCCATGTGGGATGTGCTAAGAGATGGGATGCCTTGCAGTCAAGTCTAAGTTTATTGTGAGCCTCGACTGGTCTCCCCAAGCTCTGTACCTCAGTTTCCCCGTCTGGAAATTGAGTATTAAAAAATGTAATTCACGTGGTGCTTTTTTTTTTTTTTTTTAATGTTTTATGTTAGGATTCTTGTGGTTATGAGAGTCAGAAATTCAACTCTGACTGGCTTCAAAAGGGTGACTATTGTTCATGTCGCTGGAAGGCCTGGGCAGGGCAGGCCCCGAATGTAGATGACGACTGGCAGCGCGAGGCTCGCATCCTGCCCGCCTACCACTGAGTAGAGAAGGAGCTGCTTCTTCCCGTCGGCAGCTCCAGTCTGGGGGCCAATGCCCTGTGACACTGATGGGCCTGGCTCACCCGTTGCTGTAGAAAGGTGTTCTATGCCGACTGGTCACACTTGGATTGCTTGTTGATCCCATGATAATGACTCCCTTGGTAAAAAAGAAAATAGGGTGTGTCCATCAGAAGAAGGGGGCACGGATGCTGAGCCAGCAGAAACAGCAGATGCTCCCCGAGAAAGCTGCACTATTTCTGTGTGCTCCTTTGCCCTTTGGAGGTGGCTCTGTGGCTCTTCTCCCCTCCAGATGACTTTTCTCTGGCGGGCTTCTTGTCCTGTCCCTGGATCTAGAGGCTTGTTGACATCCTGCTTGAAATCAGCGCAGGCGGCTCTGGAGTGAAGAGATGCTGGCAGCAACTTCCCCTGCAAACCCTGGCATCCCCGCACTCGTGGGGGAAATCTTGCCTTGGTGAGGTGGCAGAAGGCACAGGCATAAAAAGGCGTGTGGTCACAAGTCACAATTTTGCCATGACCTGATTTAAATGTGGCATTAACATGTTCTTTTTCTACAAATGCAACCAGAATTCACCCCTCCTCCACAATGAAGCCCAGACAAGGAAGTAGTGTGAAATGAGTGTGTGCCTCTGGACCCCTCTGCTTGGCTTCGGGTCCCAACTGATGAGTGACTCATTTTGAAACTGAGAAAATCACAGGGCCCCTAAATTCGCAGAAATTACACACTAAAAGGAAAAAGAGGGGTACCCTCGTGCCTGTGGCCAAATAAGTGTTCACTCGATGCATGTCAGTCTGAAAGGACAGTTGTCTCTTTTTGGAGCCACTCAGAGCAGTAATTTAATAAGCAGACCTAGAACAAGAGAGCGAATTGTTTACACTTCTTGTCTGAAAAATAGGATGTAGTTTTGGTGTTTGCCTATGGAAAAAGTAGGCGCTGATTTCATGTCCTCAGATTAAAGACCTACTCTTTTCTTGAATCCCAGCAAGGGCACGGAGTGAAGAGTCCATCCCCGATTTTGAAAATGCCAGGTCAGCTGGGAGTTGAGGGGTGCCCAGACGTTGGGAACCCCAGCTTTGCCTGTTTTGTTTTGTTTTTGTTTTTTTTCCTTTCCTTCTTTTGAAGCCTCCATTGAAATGAAATGGAATCCTGGCCTCATTTCTGGCTCCTTTTGCAAAGCCAGAGCCAAGCCCACGGCTGGCAGAGTCTCCTGACTGGGACGAACTGTGGATTAGTGGATTAGCCACTGGTAGGTGAGGGTCTGACTCCTAGACCCTGGAGAGGCTGCTCCTGAGCAGCTCTGTGACCCTGGGCAAGTCATTGCTTCCCCATGGGAGGCTTCCCAATGCACAGCCCTCAGGCTGATGGAAATGAGAGCATCACTGTCTCAGCATTCAACCATGTGGCCCAGGAGCACTGCAGAGACAACCTGGCCAAGGCGGAGAGCAGAGTGAGGAACTTGGAAGGACCGCATGTGTTCAGGCAACCCCCTGCCACTCCCTACTGCGAGTTTCCACGAAGCTGGTTCTGTTCATTTGTCTAACGAATTAATGAGGTGGCTGTGTGGGTGAGTGTTGGGGGGGGCGGGGGGCGGACAGCAGGAAGGGAGGGAGGATTAGGTGGCTGGGCCACCATCGCAGAGACGTGAGAGTGCCACCTTTTCAAATGGGCTTAACTAGTATAAGGAACTTCCTAGAAAAAAACATTTGGAATGCAATCTTGTGCTGTTCAGCCAAGGAAAACAACAAAACAAAGGAAGAGGTTCCCCCAAATCCCCAGCTCATACACACCCTGTTGTTGCCAGGTGCCTCTGGAAATTCTGCTCCAGAGCCGGCCAATCACATGCAGGCCTTCCCTTATTTCCTAGGTAACCAGCAAGGGCATTTTTTCCTCCTTCCCTGAACGTTCTCGTTAGGGCCTTCTTATTCTCCCCTTCCCCCTTTTTATTATCTGTCCTCATTTTGATTCCTGGAATGTAGAACACAGAGGGCAACTCAGAAAATCCTTGAGTCTGTGAAGTCAAAGACTGTCGGGAGGTCATGCCTGCCATTTCCCTGAAAAGCACTTCATTTACCAAATATTAATCAGACTAGAATGTACATCATCCTGGGCAAGTTGATGGATCATTGCTTTTTTATTTAAAAGTGTCAGAGCATCAGGGAAGCTCCCGGGTCTGGCCAGAGTTGTCACTTGGAGGGGGAGAGGTTGACATCCTCGGGTGCTGGGGGTCCTTCGGGCTCGCCTGTCCATCCACACTGTTGTGCAACCCGCACCGCCGTCCGTCTCCGTAGCTCTTTTCATCCTCCTGAACTGAAACTCCGTCCCCCTTAAACACGTAACTCCCTGTCTTCCCACCGCCCCTCTGGCAACCATCTTTCCACTTTCCAACCTTCCAGTTTGGTCCTCATGACTAGTGCTGCTCTGCTCTGCCCATGGCTACGCAAATCCTGTCCTGTTCTGGGGGCTTTTATGCAAATGACAAGAGGTTGAGGGCCGTGGCAGGGCCTGTGAGGCCTGAGGAGCTGGAGATTGGGGTTCCCAAGCTGCCCAGCCTCATGAGGAAGGTCCTTGACTCCCAGAGGCTCAAGGCTATAGTTGTGGAAAGGGGTTGTACCACCCAGGCTGGGGTGCAGGAGCCCTTCACGATGGTGGGTCCAGGGCCTGGTGCTGGGACTGTAGCCACACAGGAGCTCCTTGCCAGGACGTGGCTGATGGGCCGTGCCGAGAGAGGAGCCCCCCCAGCAGCGGGGCAGAGGCCCACCTCCTCGATCTCTCTCTGCCCTCAGTGTGCCCTCCTGTAGAATGCCGACGTCGGGCCAGCTCAGCACTGCTCCAGCTGTGGGACGCGGGGGTGTTTGTAAGTGGGATGGGGCGGTGAGAAGACTCTTGTTGACATCAGCCATACGCTGCAGCCCAGCCGGACGTGCTGTCCCTCACGCCTCCCTCACGTCCCCACGCGCCCTCCACTCCCGCGCCCCCCCCCCCCCCGTCCCAGTCCACAGCAGGCCTCGCTCCTGGTTGTTCCCTCATGGCGTACACTTTCACACTTGCTTCCTATTTACACCAGCTGTATGCTTAGAGGACTAAGGAGGCTTTTTTTTTTTTTATTTGAAAATAATTTCAGATTTATAAGAATTAGGAGAAACAAAAATAGTATAAAGAACACCTGTTTACCTTTTACCCGGGTTCATCTTGTAACATGTTATGGCCCATTTGGTTTCTTATTTATGTTTTCCCTCTCTCTGTCAACATACACACACACACACACACACACACTTTTTCTGGGTGAGCTGCATCTATCCTGTCGCTTCGCTCCTACGCGTGTGAACACCCAGTTGCTAAGAATTGGGCTTTGGCTTGAATGACCCGAGGGCAGCTGTCCATGCCAGTGTGGGTTTCTGCGGTCCCTGTCCAGTTTGTCTGTTGGCCCGATAATCTCCGTTCTAGCGTATTTCCCCCACCAGCCTGGGGTCAAGTAGTGCCTTTAGTAGTCCCGTCTCTCGGGCCTTCATGACCCTGGAACATCTTTCCACAGCCTTCTCTTTCACAACAGTGACATCTTTGAAGAATGCACAAGCTCTCCCTCCTTTGTTTTAATAAAATACTCCCTCGTCTGTCTTTGGTGTTTTCTTTGTGATTACATGGAGGTTACGCATTCTTGGGTGGACTGTGGTGTAGGTGGTGTCCTGTCTTTCTCAGAGTGTCCCACCCGGAGGCATGTGCTGTCCCCCTGACCCTCACGGGTGACATGAATACTGGTCACCTGCTGTGGTGACCCTTCTCTCTGCTGTATAATCGCTTTCTCTTTTCTTTACAACTAGTTCACAGGGAGGCGCTTAGAGATCATACAGTCATGCTGTGCCTCAGTACAGTGCCCCTGGGAGCCCGCATTCGCTGATGATACTCACCTGATCCCATCTTCACCAGACTGGTAGCAAAACGGTCATTTTCCAACATCAGCCCTCTCTCCGTGTTTAAAAATCAGCCCTCAGCATTCCATTGCAAGCAGGACTCCTCCTTTCTCCCCATTTCTTTCTTTATCAGTTCTTGGCACAGACTCAAGGATTTCAGTTTTTCGTGGTTTGTATTTCATTACTGACTGAATTCATCCAATGCTCAAATTGTCCCAGACTTGGCCTTTGGGAACCCTTTTGCACTGGCTGCTGTGTCCTTGTGCTAAGCTCCCGTCATTTCTTTTGAGCAATCCTTATACTTTCTGGCTTGATAAGGTATTCCACATTCATCTTGGAATGGTTGGGGAATGCCCATCCCTGACACAAGCCATTTCTCTGGAAAACCCTGCTTCCGGCACCTGGGTGGCTCAGTGGGTTGAGCCTCTGCCTTTGGCTCAGCTCATGGTCTCAGGGTCTTAGGATCGAGCCCCGCATTGGGCTCTCTGCTCAGCAGGGAGCCTGCTTCCTCCTCTCTGCCTGCCTGCCTCTATGCCTACTTGTGATCTCTCTCTCTGAAATAAATCTTAAAAAAAAAAAATCACAGGGATTTGTTGAAAAAAAAAGAGAGAGAGAGAAAAACCCTGCTTCCTCTCAGTGGACAGTGGTATTAGAGGCCAGGATCTGGGTGCCAGAAGGGCTGATGGCTATGGGGGTGCCTTGCTTTTTGGCCCTTTCAATGGACAGATCTAAAAAACGGATGCCTGTATATACACAAAATATACATTTACTCGTGCATACCTATATATATGTACAGACATGCATATGCATGTGCATATTTTAAAAATCATGAATGCGTAGCAATACCTCCAGTACTGAGACCAACGCAGATCTGTTCCCAGAGCGTTCTTTCTTGCCTTCCCTCATTCCAAATCCGTGTGTCACTTCTTCAGCGAGAGCCTTGGCTCCCAACAATGTCCACACGTTTGTTTGCTCAATCCTATAATACACCTTAAAAAGTTTCAGTTTGTTTATTGCTTATTAAACAGGAGATCACAGTGAGCCCACCCCTGCATGCCTCATCTGTCTCCCCACTGAGGGTATACGATCCAGGAGGATGTTTGTAGCTCCTTGTTAGTCTGCCCTTTCTTTGTTCTTTATTCCCCATCAGGATAGGTATAGCATGCATTAGAAAAAATATTGGTCCTTTTTTTGGTCTGGTAAGGGTTCTTCCTTCTCATTTTTATAGATTTAATTTCTTCTTCTTCTTTTTTTTTATTTAAATATATGGGTTATTAACAAATTTAAAGCCACGCAAAAGGGTAAGTTTAAGCAGTGTCCCTTTTTCCATATTCCATCCCATTTCTCTTCCCCTGGTAGATAACCAACTTGGCTGCTTTCTGGAATAGCCTTCCCACGTTTGTTTTTGCGAGAATAGGAGGATCTATAAATGCTTGCTTTCTTTCTTTTTCCTTTTAATATTTTATTTATTTGTCAGAGAGAGAGAGAGAGAGGGAAGGCACAAGCAGGCATAGTGGCAGGCAGAGGCCGAGAGAGAATCAGGCTCCCCGATGAGCCAGGAGCCTGATGTGAGATTCGATCTCAGGACCCTGGGATCATGGAGCCGAAGGCAGTGGCTTAACCGACGGAGCCACCCAGGCGGCCCCGTTTTCTTAGTCTCCCTTCTCTCTTACACACAGGGTAGCACATTGTAAACACTCTCTTTTTTCTTCGCTTAGCGGCTTCTCTGGAAATCACTTCGTATCAGTTCACCGAAGTCTTCCTCATTCTGTTTTACAGCTGCTGTGTGTGTCTGTACCAAAGTTTATTCAACCGATCTTTACGCTTGGACAGTTAGGTAGTTTCCAATATTTTGCAATTACAAGTAATACTTCAGTGAATTGCCATTGTGTGTCTGCATTTTTATATTGTAAAGGGGTGTATCTTCCAGATAAATCCCTGCAAGCCGGGTTGCTCAATTGAAGGGTATAATGTGATTTAATGCCCCCCTCCCTTTTTTTCTTAAGTTTCATTTTTTTAAGTAATCTCTACACCCTGTGTGGTGGTTGAACTCTCAACCCCAAGATCACGAGTCACACCCTCCACTGACTGAGCCAGCCGGGCGCCCCTCAAGTTTCCTTTTAAAGTGTATTTAAATCAAAAGAAAAAAGTGAGATCAGATAAAATGATGAGATAAATAAAAAATAGTATGGGCAACACATAAACTTGGCGAGCATCCAAGAGGCGGGCAAAGAACTGAAGCTGAAACAAAACTGAGCTGGGTTCTTGCCACCTTCCCTTCAGATTCCAAAATAGAGACCCAGATGGGATGAGGGCTTGTGGTATGTTGTAGCAGGTTCAAGTGGAGTGGGAATTCGGCGTCAGAGCCCGAGTCCTGGCCTCCGTGACTGCCCATGGAAATCCGTGCCCACAGGCTCACTGATCTGCTTTCCTTGGTGGTAGCAGCATGGTGTGTGTGTGTACCCTGGGCGGGGAGCAAGTCTGCACCGAGACAGTCGCATATCCATAGGAGGAGTGGGAGCAGGGGCTCAGAAGGCTCTGCAGGACCATGCCCCACGTTCTGGTCTGGCATAAAAAGAAGGTTCACTTTGACCCTGAGTCACCAGGAAACGAAAGGTCAAAGCTTCTTTGGCACCCTCTTTTAAAGATGATTGTGGAGTCCGTTTTAGAATAGTGAGAATCTGGAGAGACCGTCTCCCCCAAAACTTATTACATCCCCCATGCCCACATGGCATTTTACATACAGCTTCAGGGAGTTGACAGATGCTAGAAAAGAATCACTACTTTTAAGAGTTGTTTGGATAAAATTGTTAAAAAGAGGGAGGCAGGGGAAACCTGTGTTGGCACTGGAAGGACTGTTGTACATTCATCTAGAGAATTCATCCTTGTGGAACTGCTCGCTCCCTGACTGTGCTGGCCAGATGAGGATATAGGGGGTGGGATACGGCTGTAGGAACCAAGGGGACAGAACTGAGGTTCAGAAACCTCACTGTGGATGGAGAGACCCTTATGGGACTGGTCCTGCATGAGGATGGGACCTGGGAGTGGGAGGGCAGTGACCCTGGCTTTTTGGGGGTACTTTTCTAACTATGCTAATTGTCACTCTGCTTTTGGGCTTCTGTTTCCTCATACACAGTCTCCAGGACTGAACCGGTGGTTTTTAGCAGTTTTGTGTGAAGCCCCAGAATTCTAGAAAGGAGCTTCAGGGGCTTCTGTAGGGTGCAGGAGGAAACCCGCGGCTGGGGGTGTTTGGGAACCCACCCACCCTTTACCCGGAGCAGCTCTGCTCCCATCTGTGGTAGCGTGCTACGGGAAATTGTCATTCAAAATTAATAGGCCACTCCTTAACTAAGTTTGATGAGCACTAGACTGGATTATCTTTAACTGCCGTCTGCTCCAGAATTCTGAGTGTTCAGGGAGATTAAAAAATTAAAAAGGAATAATCACATCACCGCAGCTGCATTCTCTAGGCTGAGGCACTAGGGCTTGGCCCTGGGACCTTGGGGAGTCCTTGAAGCTGAGTTCCTGCCTTGTCAGCCAGGCTGGGAGGGAGGGGAGCCTGCAGCTGGGCAGGAGGTGTGTCAGAGGTCCCAGGGTGGAAGCCAGAGACTGGCACCATCGTCCTGCTTGGTAGCCTTCAGATGTTTTCAGTGGCACGCTCTGTCGGTAAACACAAACAATCAAATAAATGTCATTTACGCAGGCATCTCCCCAATATAGATGCATTTATTGTAAATTACACATATTTGTATTGCTGTACCAAGGTCAGATACATCGCAAAACAAAACAGATGGTTAAAAGATGAGGATAATTAAAAATAAGAGAGGTGCTGCCCTGTGAATCATCTCCTCTCCCCGCAGAGAGGTCCCAGTCGTGGGGAGGCAGCTGGAGGAGGTTGGTAGGGGTAAAGGTGCAGGCGCAGGAAGGAACAATCATTCTCAGACGGCGTCTGCACCCCCACCGGCCCGCTGCCGCGGCCATGCTGTGCAGACTGCTGTTGACTCAGTAGCTCCCTGTGAATTGACTCACTCGGTTTTTTTTCCCCTTAAATTTCACCTTCTCCTAAGCAGTGAGGTCTGCAGAAGAACAGGTTTTCCGTGAGTCTGACTCTTTTTAAGGCACACTGGAATAAACACAGAACAACACACACAGAACCTTTGTCCCCATTGCCCTTGAAAATCCTGGGTCAGCCCCCACCTGTGGGATGGCCCCGTGGGAGGCTCCCGTCCACCCTGGGAGGAAGGGGCTGGTGGTCCGGGCCTGTGTGGATGGGTGGGGGGTGTGCTCCTCCGTGCTGGAGGACAGGTGCAGGCACACAGCCCTACCTTGCAGAGCTCCCCAGGGTGGTGGGCATGCGTTGCCTTAGGGTGGACGGGGTGGAGCCCTGGGCCACCCACTACGTGTCATAGCAGCTGTATATCACAGCTGGCCCTGTCTGGTGCTGGAGCTTCCCATGCTGGGCTCGCCCAGCCATCTGTCTGTCCATCCCGGTGGTAAGCACTTGCTGCATATGGGGTGCTGGACTCGGCACTGGAGTTCCAGTGGTGAGCAGAACAGAGAAGGCGGCTCCTCTTAAGAAACCCCCATTCGAGTGGGGGAAGGCAGGCAGCAAATAAGCAAGCCATAAATAGAAAATAGGAAATCCTGGCAGTTATAAATGCTATAAAGTAAAATCGATATAAGACGGGGAAGGGACAGGTGCGCTTGGGTGGCTCAGTGGGTTAAGCCTCTGCCTTCAGCTCAGGTCATCCCCAGGGTCTTGGGACGGAGCCCTGCATCAGGCTCTCTGCTCAGCAGGGAGCCTGTTTCCCCCCACCCCACCCCCTGCCTGCTTCTCTGCCTACTTGTGATCTCAGTCTGTCAAATAAATAAATAAAATCTTTAAAAAAAAAAAAAAAGAGGGGGAAGGGAAAGATTCAGCCAGAAGAATTTCCAATAATTTATGTAGCTACTCCCTCCAGGAGGCAGAGTATAACTCCCTGCTCCTTAAGGGGTGCTGTGCTTAATGACTTGCTCCTACAGAGTGTGCCGGGAGAGAGGAGGGAAAGTCACTTTCCAGTGGAGAAATCTGGCTGGCATTCGCTTGGCCCAGTGGCACAGACTTACCATTGGCGTTGATCCGGCCGTGTCACCGGCCTGCGTACTCGCTACATCGGGCCACGAAGAGCACTTCCCGGTGTGGGCTTCCTCCCAGAAACCTCTACCCCAGTCTGTTGATCGGAAAACATCAGACAGACTCAGATAGAGGAACATTCTGCAGACTACCTGACCAGTTCTCTTGGCTCGACCCCTAAGGTCACCAGAAGCAGGGGAGTCAAAAACTGTCCCAGCCAAGAGGAGCTTAAAGGGGACATGACGACTGGATGTAACATGGTGCCTGGGTTGGGATCCTGGAACAGAACATGGACAGTGGGGAAAAACTAAGGAACTATAAATAAAATCTGCATTTTTAATCAAAATTTAAGGAGGTAAACACCAGTGCAGAGGGAGTCTGAGAGGACATCTCTGGGGTAGTGGCATTTGAGGCTTGAAGGGTGTCCTTGAGTCAGGCCAGGGTCGGAGAGACCCAGGGTGAAAGCATTCCGGGCAGAGGAAGCAGCTGTGTAAAGATCCTGGGGCAGAAATAAGCTTGGGCCCATCAAAGAGCACAGAGGAAGCTCAGCACAGGTGGAGAGGGGTGTTGGGGAGAAGGCCAGGCAGGGAGGTCAGAGGTGGAGAGGGACCGGGTTCCACAACAGGCCGCCTCGACACCGTGGAGGGCATGTGGATTTCATCCTCCGTGCGATGGGAAGGCAGTGGGGAATTCTGAACAGAAGGGCGGCATGGGCTCATTTCCACTTACAATCACTCGGGTCTGTGTGCAGAGTGAAACTAGAAGGTAAGGGGAGGCAGAGCCAGCTGGGAGGCCTTTACCGGAGTCCAGGGAAGAGCATAGATGGCAGGGGTCCACCAGAGTCCTGGGCGTCGTCGCATCCCTCCAGATACAAGTGCAGCTTTGCATGTTAGCATCCTTTTCCCTACGTCTGTCTCCTGAAGATGAGGGCAATGACCTGAACTCCGGGTTCCGAGAACTAGCTAATTGAAGGTCTGCACCTGCACGTCAAAGAACTCTGACAGGGACCCCTTAGAGCCAGGAGCGAACCATCTCTCATTCACCTGTGTTGGTTCATACCTTACCTGCTGAAAACTAAAAATGTACACCAGTCTTATGTCGGTTGCTCCACGTGGCCCCTATTTAATTGGGAGAAATACAGTGAGCTCCCTGACCTCCCTCTGCCTTCTGGAGGTTGTCAGCCGAAAAGGAAAACAAAAGGCTTCAGCCATGTCAAAGCCTTCGCTAGAGTGTAAACAGTTTCAGAATCTTCTCCGTGAACTTGGTTATGCTTTTTTAACCACATATTATTTTTTGTTTCTGCTGCCTCCACTCCCTTGGGAAGGAAGTGTGATGTCAATAAGTACAATAAGTGCCTTAAGAAAACATATTTGAAATAAAATAAATTACTGCAATTTGCACTTTTTTATTAAAATCAGGGCCCCGTTTCTTGGCACTGGCAAGACAAAAGGAAGAGAGGTTCTGGCCTCTGTCTGATTTCTCCCCAGCTTGTTGCTGATGCCCGGTCCCTGCTGGCCAGTGCTTGCTGGACACGCTAGGAGCGGTCCACTCGGGCTCGGGCTCGGGCTCGGGCTCTGGGATGACTGTGTCTGTAAATCTAGGGCTGTGAGGCTGTCCGGGCTCATCCCCGTCTCTGTATTTGCTTCCAGAGATAGAGATGGTGATCATGGAACGTGGCAAGCTCCCGGAGCTGGCGGCCGGCACCTCCGTGCAGGAACAGAACACCACGGACGAGGAAAAGAGCGCCGCCGCCACGGGCTTGGAGAGCGCGCAGTGGAGCAGGTGCCGCGGGCGGGCCCCGTCCTCCTGCACTCACGCTGGTGCCATGGGGAGCACGGGGTGGGGGGCAGCCCGGAGACCAGCCTGCCAGTCAGGGTGGGGGGTGCTGCTCTGTCGCTGGGATGAGGAGGTGGGCTGAGCGGTGCTGGGGGGTGTGGTGCTCACCAGGGGTAACCAGGGGCCTCTTCCCACCACCCAGACGGCCTCTTCGGCCTCTTAGCAAACTTGTCCTGCTTCCTGCCTTTCCTTGCTTCTCCAGCCCCTCTCGAGAGGCCACAGGGACAGAGCTGGCACTCAACTCTGTCATGCTCACCCCCAGAAGGGCAAGATGGAGACGTGGTGCCACCTCCCCCAAGCCCTTAGGTGGTGGGCCCTGTCCTAAAGAGTGTGGGCCGCCTCGCAGCCTTGTACCGGCTGCCCCCGGCAGTGCTCTGCTGCTCCCAGGAAGGATCCCCTTGGGGCCTGTCTGATTCACTCACTGCCACATTCCCCCGCCGGCCGGAGCCCCTGCCTTCTTCTTGGCTCAGCCTGCGCGATTTCGTGCTGCTGACCGCCTTCGGCTTTTTGCCCGAGTGTTCATTTCACTGATGGCCTGCTGCAGCTACACCCTCTTCAGCCTTCGAGATGCCACGTTTCCTGGAAACTGGCAGCACCAGCCCTTCTTCCAGACTGGGACTGGGTGGCAGGCTGCTTCCAAAGTGTGCAGGGAACTGCCAGGAGGACTTTTTTCATTTCAGAGTTATTTTCTTGCCAAGCGGCCCCACTGCAGAGACCCCTGTGGTAGCCTTATCCCACTGCAGTGTGAATACACACAGGGCAGCCGGGTTCCGCTGTGAGCCTACCAGCGTTCACTTCCTGAACCCTCAGGGTGGAGGGGCTGGAACACACACATGCCCCCCTCCCATTTCTTAGTCGAGCTCCAAGAGTTGAAGCCCACCCGTCTTTGCCTCCACCGCTCTTTGCTTGGCAGCTGTTTTAGTTATCTAACACTCAGGACTAATTTCTATCAGATGCACAAGGGAGCCGCTTCTCGTTGGGTTTAAATTAAAAAACACCGGAGTGTGGTGTGGGCTATCTGTTGTTGGAACTTACAAAGACTCTTTTGATTTAGCTTGGCAGCAAAAAACACAACTCCTGACGCCCTGAAAAGTCAGGAAATCATTCTAAACACAGAAAGGGAGGGTAAGACAACCTTCAGTTGCTTGGCACAGCATTAGCGAGGATATGAATAATTGGAAAAACCACCAATGACTAGTAGTGGGGGGTGTATCAGCAAATGGGGGGCGTCTGCTTACTAGAATAGGAGCTGCTACTTTTAAGTGAAAACTGTCAGGGGTGTTGGGTTTCTTAGGATCTAATAAATGGAAACAGGACACATATTTTACGTAGTGTGTAGTCATAGCTTTGTTAAAGGAAGAAGTATAACCATGTATTATTTAAAAAAGAAAAAAATGAACAGACAAAATGTTAGGTTTGAAGGTTGGGTTGAAACTTTTTTTTCCTGATTTTTTTTTCTTAGTAAAGAGAGAGGTTTTCTTAGAGTCTGTTGAAATTGTTTCTTTTTTTTTTTTTTTAAGATTTTATTTATTTATTTGATAGAGATCACAACTAGGAAGAGAGAGAGAGAGAGAGAGAGAGAGAGAAGCAGGCTCCCTGCTAAGCAGGGAGCCCGATGTGGGACTTGATCCCAGGACTCTGAGATCATGACCTGAGCTGAAGGCAGTGGCTTAACCCACTGAGCCACCCAGGCACCCTGAAATTATTTCTTAACTTTCAGTGACTTTAACTGACATCTTCCACCGCATGGCTTATAAGGGAAGCCGATCCTTTTGCCTTGAGCTGGGCCCACACACAAGCTTATGGCCCTGGGACCCTTGAGCCAGGCCTCCCCTCAGCTCTGAGAGCAAATGCCGGCAGAGACTGGCCCAGGGCGAAAGCTGCCTTCTCCTCTGCGAAGGTGTTGAATTGTTGGTTGTCGGGAACAGTGCCACGGACTTCTCTCCTCCCAGTTCCAGGCCCCGAGTGGGAAGGACAGCACTCTGGAGAAAGGAGAGGGCAGTGTGTTCTCCTTGACATGAAGTGGATCTTGACATTGGTCCGCTTGTCTGAAGAAACAGCATAGTACAAAGTGTTCTCCTACTCCTTGTGTGTCGTGGGCTGTGTCTGCATTCACGGTTAAATATAGGCCTAAGAAACTGAAAAATGTCTAAAGCATTCCCGTCTTTAAAAAAGAATTATAAAAGCAACACACATGCAGAAAATATAAAAACATTTTGAAAAAAGCATAAAGAAGGGGAAAAGGTCTCCATGCTGCCAGTGTTCCAAGCAGCTGTCCCTCACATTCCAGTCATTTCTCAGTGGGAATGGTACCCTCCTTGCCCCCAATACATACACCATACCGTGCCTGTCATGTGTCTTTTTTTTTTTTTTCTGCCTCCTACCCAACCCCAGCCATCTTTTTCACTTTCCTGTACACTCAGTAAATGAAATGCCGACGGTTTCACACTACTTCGTCTCTTCGAAGATGTGTCTGCTCAGCCCTCCGTCCGCTTCGGCATTTGGTAATCTGCATTGCTCTCGAATGCAAACACAATCCACATTCCGGGTGGCTGGTTACAAGAAAACGTTTTCTACTTCATCCTGCTCTTGGGTTGGAAGTGGTATCGCCAGGCACTTAAAGAAACCCAGATCCCTACCTGGCAGAACTCTTCACGCATCCAAAAGGTGCCTGATCTGGGGCCCTGGAGGAAGAGCCCCGGGGCAAATGTCCCCTTTAAGGAAAGGCTCTTCCTTTAACTTCCCGGAGTCACGTGTTTATTTGCAACATTATGACAAGAACGTTTGCACCACTTTCTCTTTTGCATCTTTCATTTTAATATTGAGTCACTGGTATGTTCTTGAAATTCAGATTTTTTGAAAAGTGTAAAGGGCGATGCAGTGAGTAGTCTCCCCCTTTCTTGGCCAAACCTCTTCACTCCCCCTCGACAGTGATGTTGATAGTGGCTTTGCGTCCTTCTGGGGGTTACGTGTGCCCTCGGTCACTCCTCAAGGTGCTCTGCTTTCTTGGCCTCAGCCTGGCCTCCAGAGCGGCAGCCGCAGGTGGTCACGGGCTCGGAGCCTCCTGCCAATGGGCCAGACCTGTGCATATTCTATTATCCTGGTGATGAAGAATCTTTTCCAGGCCAGGCCCTTCACCTGGAAAGGCAGCCTTTGGGGTGTGTGGTTTGTGATATCTGCAGCCACTCTCTCGATCTCTCCCACAAAGCATCAGAGGTGAACCCTCCCATCGATTCTTACCCGTCAGGGAAAGTCAGTCCAAGAAATTGCTGAACCAGGACCCGCCAAAGTGGGCTCCTGGAGAAGTGCCCTCAGAATGCTCGAAATAGAAATCTGGTCATAGTTCCCACGTGTCCTTCGTGCTGTGCCCCTGGCCCTGTGCCAGATGCCTTTCCTTCATCGTTTCGTGTTGAACCCCCTCCTCTCCCCCAGAGTCCTTCCTGATGGGGAAATGGAGAGGTTTTAGGTAACTAACCCAAGGGTTTGCAGCTCAGAAGAGGCAGAATCCAAATTGGAATCCAGGCCACTTGGCTCCAGGGCCCCCGTTCTGAAATTGTTCGGGCTTGTCGGTGCCTTGTCTGCTGTTAACCTACGACGCTGCCTGGTTCTCTTCATCCTCTTGTTTCGGTTCGAGGTGATGATGTGGTCTGTCTGTTCTCTGGCATGGGAGTGCCCCAAGAGCAGGGACTTTGCATCATTTACCTCGCAGTGTCTGGAACAGCTGGGCCATGGTTGTTGAGTGATTAAGTGGCCTGTTCCTCAGTTTCCCCTGGAGTTAGCTTCCCACGGGCAGAGCCTGTCCTCCATACCCAGTGCTGGACAGAGCCCTCGATGGACTCAGTGCAGGCTGGGGGCAGAGCTGTCAAAGGCAAAGGCGGCCAGCACTCTGCGGGTAGGTGGGAGAGGAGAGCTATTCACCGTGCGTGCCAAGAGGCTCATGCACGCCCCACATCTTTTCCAGACCCTTCCTAGATATGGTGTACCACGCCCTGGACAGCCCGGATGACGACTACCATGCCCTGTTTGTTCTCTGCCTCCTCTACGCCATGTCTCATAACAAAGGTAAGCCCCCTCACCTTGCCTGCCTTTGTGACACCCCTCTATGGCTCGTGGAACCAAAAGAGGAAACCACTTTCCTTGAGGAATGTCCTTTCTGGTTTTGGCAAACTCCCACAAAACTTCTCTTTGGCCTTGTTAGAATTTCTCAGGTGCTTTAGTAGAGACCAAAGTCATAGGAATTGGTTACTCAGGCAGCATGGGTGGGGTGGGGTGGGAGGGAAGGTCCAAGTGACTGTCTAACCCAGTATGACTACATTCACGCTGTGGTTTTCTTTCGACCCCTGGCTTTTATGGCTGACTTACCTCCGACCTCTGTTCCTAACGTCAGAACTGAAATCAGTCAAATTGTAATCTTGGTTTTGCTATTTATAATAGCTGATGTTCAAGTTCTGGGTCGAGGGCTAAAATAGACTCTGGGCAGATTGGGTGGAAGCGCAGGTTTCCTTTCTGGAGAAAGGTGTGGTTCTCTGGCTTCCCCCGTGGAGGCGGAGTGGTCAGGACCAGAGACCTACAGAGCTGACAGACCTGGTGAAGATTCATTCCCTCACTTCCTCACTGGGGACAGCCGCTGGTGTATGCCTCCACCCGGCTTGACACGGGCACGTTCTGAAACCCCCACATCAGAAGTTGTTTAGAGAAGAAATCGAGAACATTCTTCCTGGCCACTGTCCAGAGCTAGCCTTGGCATGGATGAGACCCTGCAATGTTTTAGTAGGTTTTTCATAAGCTAATTGGGAGGTAGGTGGAGGTGGGTTTTATTAGACAGCCTATGTCCAGAGACACTTAAAAGACACTTAGCATAATAAATAGCTGTTCTTAAATCACTAATCCTGATAAATAAGTGGGCCAGTGGCTAAAGAATATACCGGAAAAAAGCCTCGCCTCCCATCCCTGCCCTCCACTCCACTCCATTCTTTAAGGTGGTTCATCTTAGTATTCTTTTGTGTGTCTTTTTAAAGATAATCCATGCAGGGGCTCCCAGTCGGTTAAGTGTCCAACTCTTGGTTTTGGCTGAGGTCATGATCTTGGGGTCGTGAGATCGAGCCCCGAGTCAGGCTCCGTGCTCAGGTCTGCTTGGGATTCTCCCTCTCTCCCTCAACCCCCACCCCCGCTCTGCTCTTGCCCCTCTCTCTCTAAAATAAATATATCAGTCTTTTTTTTAAAAAATATTTTATTTATTTATTTGACAGACAGAGATCACAAGTAGGCAGAGAGGCAGGCAGAGAGAGAGAGAGAGGAAAGCAGGCTCCCCGCTGAGCAGAGAGCCCGATGCGGGGCTCGATCTCAGGACCCTGAGATCATGACCTGAGCCAAAGGCAGAGGCTTTAACCCAGTGAGCCACCCAGGCGCCCCAAATACATCAGTCTTAAAAACAAAGAAAGATATCCATGGAAACCCAAGTATGAGTATATATGATTTTATTTCTACAACTGTCCCTACTTAAACATGAATAGAGGTATCCCTTATTGTCTGTTCCTATCCTGTTTTTCTCACATCATCATGTATCTGCACATTATTTCTCATCCCCAGAGAACTGCCTTGTTCTTTTTTTTTTTTTTTTTTTTTTTTTTTTTAAGATTTTACTTGAGAGAGCGCGAACAAGCAGGGGAAAGGGCAGAAGGAGAGACAGAGAGGGAGTCTCAAGCAGATGCTGCACTGAGCATGGAACCCAGCACGGGGCTCGATCTCATGACCCTGAGATCATGACCTGAGCCAAAATCAAGAGTCAGATGCTCAACTGACTGAGCCCCCCAGGAGCTCCTGCCTTGTTCTTTTTAATCCTTTGTCTGAGCATCATTTATTCTGCCATCATCCCCTTGTTGAATGGCCCTGAAACTCTTTCTAGGCTTTTCCCACTGTGGTTAGGATCCTCCGTGATGGCTCTTCTCACGTTAAGTCATTGTGCTACATACAGCTCCGTAGTCCTGGCTTAAGACCTCTAAAAGGAGCCCAGTGGGCTCTGAATCCTGCTGATGTTGTCCTCCAGTCTCCTTCCCCGCCATGGCTTCTAGAATCCCCTCTAGCCCCTGGCCTGGTGCATGTCACACAGGAGGCCTCAGTTTCTGGGTGTGAACAAAACTAGATGAGACTGACCTGTGCCCAGCCAGGGATCGCCCACCACTCCCCTGGCCCCTGACTTCTGTCTCTCTGCTGGGTGCCTACTGGAGACTCCCACCCAGGTGTCTCAAGACCACCTCGAAACACTGTGCTCATCCCCCTTCAGTATACCCCGACCGCATCACATTTCCTGCCATTTCTGCTTCAGTTGAAATTGCCAGCCAAGGTTGAAACCGCCGTGACCTTTAGTTCCTTCCCTCCTTTGATCCCAGCATTTAGTCATCGGGTTTTGTCAGTTCTCCCTCTTCAGCTTGTCTGATCAGCAGAACTTAACTGAGTGCAACTTGGTACCCGGTCCTAAGCTAGATGCTGGAGGTGAGAACCGGAGGCATGAGAGCAGGAGAGATCCGGGCAGAGCAGTCCAGTGGCCGTTATCCCAGCCTCTCAGGGGGTCAAATGTGTGGCCATGTCATAATCTATCCTCCATAGCACTGCCTGGTGATCCTCTGTAAGACTGTGTTGACCATGTTCCTCCTCTGTTCAGAAGCCCTCTGTGCCTTCTTCTCTCCCTTAAGCCCCACCCTCCTCTGCCTATCTTGAGTGTCCAGATGGCACCCCCCGTGCCAACTTGATCTGTTCGTCCGACTTCCCTTCACAGACCCTTGGCTCTGGGTTCACATTCTTACCTAGGGACAGAACTCTTTCACAGAAACTTGGGGATGCTGTTGTGGTACTCCCTGAACTCTTTAAAGTTCTTCCGGTTAGAAGCAACAGAGAGTACTTCTCATTAACTTAAATAAAAGGGAAAGTTTACAGGAAGGCCCCTGGGGCAGCTCCCAGGATCTGACAAGTTGCTGAAAAGCTGAGGGAAGGGCAGGAACCAACCAGCTCCGGGGACTTCCCTCAAGGCAGATCACGATTTGGCCCCAGCGGACACCGGGCTAGGAGTCTGCCTCTGTTCAGGTTTCAAATTCTGGTTGTTCCAACTCAGTGGTGTGTCTGACTCCGGAACATGCATTTATGGCTGGGGGTCAGGGTCACATAGCACAGACTTGGCCTAAGGGGCCTCAGCCCTGTGTCCGGGACTATTCCCAAAGAGAGGAGCTTCCTTGGAATCCTGGCAGCCACCGCAGTCAGTGTCAACATGCCTACCTGGTCCGGGCTAGTCTTCTACCTTCTTGTATTCACTTGCGTTTCCTCCTGCCATTTTCCTTTCCCCAAGGTCACGACCTCTTGATCTTTTGCTTGCCTGTCAAGGGTCTGCTCAGAAGTCACCTTCTCCAGGAAGTGTTTTCTGATCCCTTCAGGTGATACTCACTTTGGGTTGGTACCATCTAATGTGGCGGGCACATTTCATACCTTGCCAGATTTGATTTGCTTAGACTTTTGTTAAAAATGTTTGCATTTATGTTCAAGAGTGGTACTGGTTTATGGACTTGTAATTCTCTAGTTCTATTTGCTTTCAGAGTTATGCTTGCCTTGTGGAATAAATTGTAAGGTATTTCCTACTCCTGGATGATAGGGAGTATTTATACAGTCGGTATTATTTCTTACTTAAATATTTGGTAGAATTCACCAATGAATCCATCTGGGCCTAGAGTTTTCTCTGAGGGAAGGTTATTAACTACTCGGATGCTTTTTTTTTTTTTTTTAAGATTTTATTTATTTGACAGACAGAGATCACAAATAGGCAGAGAGAGAGGAGGAAGCAGGTTCCCTGCTGTGCAGAGAGCTCGATGTGGGGCTCCATCCTAGGACCTTGGGATCATGACCTGAGCCGAAGGCAGAGGCTTAACTCACTGAGCCACCCAGGTGCCCCAATTACTCAGATTCTTAAATAGATATAAGGTTGATGAAGTTTTATCTATTTTTTAAAAGACTTTATTTATTTATTTGACAGGGATCACAAGTAGGCAGAGAGGCAGGCAGAGAGAGAGAAGGAAGCAGGCTCCCCACTGAGCAGACAGCCCGATGCGGGGCTTGATCTCAGGACCCTGGAATCATGACCTGAGCCGAAAGCGGATGCTTTAACCCACTGAGCCACCCACGCGCCCCTAACTTTTATCTATTTTTGTGTGAGGTTTGATAGCTTGTGTCTTTCAAGGAATTTGTCATCACATCTAAATTATCAAATTTATTGGCATAAGTTTGTTCATTATATTCCTTTATTATCATTTTAATGTGTGTAGGGTCTGTAGGGATGTCCCCATTCTATCTCATGGTATCGATTGTCTAGGTATTCGTTTGCTTTTTCAGTTTGGCTGGAGATTTAACAATTTCTTATTTTGCTCATACTCAAAGAATTATCTTTTGGTTTCATTGATTTTTGTCTATTTTTTTTTAGTTTTATATTTTATTTCTGTCCTTTATTGCATACCTTCAGCTGCTTATTTCAGATTTGATCCACTCTTCTTTTTGTAGTTATTAAAATGGAAGCTGAGATCATTGACTTTTTTTAAGTAATTAGTTTATTTTTTTTTTAATTAATGTGTAGTGACACTAACCTTTTTGTGTGTGTAGTTGTATGAACTTCAGCCCAGGTATGGGTTTGGTCAGAACCAGCGTGATCAGGAGACATTATAGTAGTTCCATCAACCAAAGATTCCCTAGTGCCGGGGGTGCCTGGGTGGCTCAGGTGGTTAAGCATCCAGCTCTTGGTTGCAGCTCAGGGCCATGGGATGGAGCCCCGAGTTGGGCTCTGTGCTTTCAGTGGCGTCTGCTTGGGTTTCTCCCTCTCCCTCTATCCCCACCGCCCTCACTTGCTTGCTTCATCTCTCAAATAAGTAAAGAAAATATTTTTTTTTTAAGAATTTATTTATTTGAGAGAGAGTGAGAGAAGGAGAGAGAGCACAAGCAGGGGGAGCAGCAGAGGGAGACAGGGAAGCAGGCTCCCTGCTGTACAGAGAGCCCGATGCGGGACTCGATCCCAGGACCCTGGGATCATGACCTGAGCCGAAGGCAGAGGCTTAACCCACTGAGCTACCCAGGCACCCCAGTAAAAGAAAATCTTAAAAAACAATTCCCTTGTGCTGTCATTCCTTTTCAGTCTGTCATATGGTCCTTCCCGTGCCACTCACTGATTTTTTTAAACTTTTCCTCTTTTGTGATAAGAGTTTGACATTATACATCTAAGCGTTGCTTTTTGGTGCATGCAATACAATTTGATATATGTAGCTTTATTTTTATTCAGTTTAAAATATTTTATCATTTCCCTTTGATTTAGTCTTGTCTGTTGTATCGTCTGTGCAATTTCTCTTATGTCTCTCTTATGTTTCTTTTAATTGATTTTTCTCCTGTTTGGCTTTTGGACTCTGTCCTGGGTCACGGTTAAGTTACTTGGAATCAGTTTGATCCTTTCGAGGCTTGCAAGCTTTGCTGGTGCTGGTCCAGAGCGGCCTTTGGTCTCAGGCTCACTTGGCCCCACTCCTGAGGCAGTCCCTTTCTGAGGATTCTACTTGATGGGCCATGGGTGGGTGGTCTTTCCATGCTGGCTGCTGGGAACAGGAACCCTTCTCAGCCTGTGTGAGCCTGGGATTGTTCCTGAAGGTCATTGCCTTCCCTCTCATGCATACACAGAGAAGGACTTAGCTAACGCCTCAAAGAACCCCTCTGTAGCTCTCTCTACAGCCCCCTTCTTTCCGGTCCTCCCCCTCTCCGGTCTTCCTCCTCTCAGTTATAGTCGCTCAGCCCATCTGAGCTCCAAACTCTGCCTTCTCATCTCAGAGAGACAGTGGCCTTTGTTGATGGTTTCTCTCTCTCTGCCGAGACCTGGAGGCTCTTCCCGGCCTGTGAACTAAAGCGGTCCCTGCTCCCACTGCCCTCCGTTTCTTCTCTCAGTCAGCACCCCGCTGTGCTGCTTGCTGCCCTGCCCAGTGTGTCATGATCGTCACTGGATGTATTTTGCCTAGTTTTCTGTATTTGCCTAGTTTTCTAATTGCTTGACTCAAGAGGGTACATCCCATCCGTCTTGGCTGAGGCCCATGCTAACTGAAAAAGTTTTATCGTGACTAATCAATATGCAATAAACTGTGCACATTGAAAAGTGTACACGTTGATCAGTTTTGGCATTTGTGTACACCGCTGAAACCACCACTACAATCAGGACAGAGTACATATCCATCACCCCAAACACCTCCTTCTGCCCCTTTGTCACCCCTCCTCCCTGTCTGCTCTCACCCATCTTCCCAAACAACCCTGGGCTGCTCCCTGTCACTGTAGACTCATTTACTCTTTCTAGAATTTTACGTAAATAAAATTAGGTACTATGTACTCTTTTTTTTTTCTTTTTGTACGGCTTTTTCCAATGTTTGTAATTATCTTGAGATTCATGATGTCCTATCAGTGGTTCATTTCTTCTTACTGTCGAAAGCAGTCCACCCTGTGAATGTACCACAATTTCGTTTATCCATTCATCTGTTAATGGGCATTTGGCTTATTTCCAGTTCTTAAGCATAGACTACTTGGAACACTTATGTACAAGTCTTTTATGGACATATATTTCCTTTTTTATTGGGTAAATACCAAGGAATAGGATGGCTGAATCATCTGATGACTGTCAATTTGTTTGTTTTTAAGAAAAACTCCAAGGGATTCACGGGTGGTTTGGTCACTAGAGCATCTGACTCTTGATCTCAGGTCTTGATCTCTGTGTTGGGAGTTTGAGTTCTGCATTGGGTGTGGAGCCTCCTTTATTTAAGAAAAAAAAAAGAAGAAGAAGGAAGGGAGGGAACTGCCAATTTTTTTTCTGAAGTAGTTGTATAATTTATATCCCATCAGCAGTCTGTGAATGTTCTGGTGTCTTCATGTCTCTGCCAGTGCTTGTCTGGCCGTCTTCTCAATGTTAGCCATTCTAACAGACATGTAGTAGTGTCCTACTGTGATTTTAATTTGCATTTTCCTAATGACTAATGATACTGACTTTCTTTCTGTATGCCTCATTGGCCATTCTGCATGTTCTCTTTGAGGGGGGAGTATTACTGTAAATCCTTTGCCCATTTTTCATGGATGGTTCATTTTCTTATTGTTGAGTTTTGCAAGTTTTTTTTTTTTTTAATATGTTCTGGATACAAATCCTTTATCATTTGAGTATTGCAAAGATTTCCTCCCAGTCTGTGGTTTGTCTTTGCATTTGTTGAGAATATCTTTTGAAAAGCAGACATTTGGAGGCACCTGGGGGGCTCAGTGGGTTAAAGCCTCTGCCTTCAGCTCAGCTCATGATCCCTGGGTCCTGGGATTGAGCCCTGCATCGGGCTCTCTGCTTAGCGGGGAGCCTGCTTCCCTCTCTCTCTTCCTGCCTTTCTGCCTACTTGTGATCTCTCTCTCTGTGTCAAGTAAATAAATAAAATCTTAAAAAAAAAAATGTTTTTTTAATTTCCATGGGATTCCTGTGACACTTTTTATAGCTCTCTTTCTCTCCATTTTTTCTCTCCTGTCCTGGATTGCTCAGTGTCTAGAGGCAGAGACCATATGTCTCCCGATGGACCCCTGCAGTACCCAGCTCAGCTCCTGGGCCCCGGCCAGCGCTCAGCCAGTGTGTGGACTGGTCACCTCTCAGGCATGTGGCAGTTCCTCTGGCCACCCTTTATGGTGGCCTGTGCTTGGGGCCTCAGCCGGGAAGGTCCTGCTTTGCAGGAGACAGTGCCAGGCTCGAGAGGGCCAAAGGGCACATGGGTGAATTCTTTGTCGTTCTGGTGGCTGGCTTTCCTGGGTACCCAGGAGGGAAGTCCTTGCACACCGAAGCTCCTTCATCCAGGGCTGTGTCCCAGAGGGACCAGCCTCCTGAGGTCCTGTGGGGCAAGCCTCCCTTTCTTTCTTGCGGTTGGCCCCCTCCCCCTCCTCTTCCTTCTCTTCCTCCTCGACATCTAAGGGGGTTTCTTCTTGAAAGAGTGGAAGTGTCTAATTGAGGGAATTTAATTCCTTCTTCCATTTTGCGCTAGTGCTGCTCATTTATTTACTCACTCAACCTTCTAGCAGAGATTTCTAGAAGCCTCACTTATTCGATGCCAGGCACTGTGGTTAATGTTGAGAACCCAGTGGTGAACCAGACTCACATTTTCAGGGAGGTGAGCGTGGCTGCTGTGGAGGGAGCACGGCGAGAGGGGTGGAAGGTGAAGGCAGCATGGTAGGCGAGCGGGGGCACACGGCGGGGACGCGTGGCGGTCAGGAGCTTTGATGGTATTCTGACACAGCGGGAGCTCTGAAGGTTGTTCAGGCAGGAAAGCATTGTGCAATCTGCATGGCTTCCGTGTTTACCTTCTTTTGAAAGTGACTGCTTTGTCTGAAATCGCCTTTGGTTCCAGAAGACTGCGTCAATCATGAAGAATTTGTGCTTGAAGTTTCTCAGTTATTCATGTGGGTCCCGCTGCGTGCCAGGCAGCGCGCTCAGCCCAGGGGCCGTGAGCTCCAGCCCACTGAGGTGGGGATCGCGGTCCGCTCGTTGGGCGGGTGGGCGGTGTGTGATGGTGGGCAGGCTGTGCTCTGAGAGGTGGGCAGGTTGGCGCCCGTGGGCAGAGAACGGGTGGGCGGTGACGGTGAACTGCATCTCTCGGGCTGCATCAGGGATGCTGAAGGTCGGTGCAGCCGGGAGCCGACTGGACCCGTCTGTGAGACGGAGTCCCCTCTGCCAAGATCTGGGGCACGAGTGCTCCAGGCGAAGGGAACAGCATGTGCGAAAGCCATGAGGTGGGAGGGGACTCACTGGTTTGAGGAGCAGACAGCAGGCCAAGCAACGTGAGGCACTGACCAGGTGATCTGCCCAGATCTCAAGGGGCCTTGAAGGCCCTGGAAAGGAATTTAGATTTTATTCCAAGTGCAGTGAGAAACCCTAAAGGGTTTGTTTGTTTGTTTTAAGATTTATTTATTTGTTTGAGAGAGAGCAGTGGGAAAGGGCAGAGGGAGAGAGAAAATCTCAAGCAGACTTCCCGCTCAGCATGGAGCCAGACACGGGGCTTGATCCTAGGACCCTGAGATCATGACCTGAGCTGAAATCAGAAGCTGGGTGCTTAACCGGTTGAGCCATCCTGGCACCCCGGAAACCTGGTGCCCCAAAACCCGGAGACTGAAGCATTTTTAAGTAGAAGAGTGATGTGGTCACAGGGGTATTTTTGAAGAAGCAGTCAGGCTGCTGGATGGACGTTCACGAAGGGGGTGAGGGAGAGAGTTGCAAATGGGAACGTGGGAGGCCCAGGAGGAAGCCGTTGCAGGAGTCCAGGCAAGGGATAATGTGGGTTGAATCAGCATGTTGGCCGTAGAGCCAGCGGAAGCTGGAAGCGTTCATGATTTGTTTTGGCCCTGGAGTCCAGACGAGCTGATGGGTTGGATGTGGCAATAGAGTGAAAGGGGACCCCTGGGCAACTGTAAGGGGCCATGTTCGGAGATGGGGAGACAAGGAGAGGAGTAGGCTGGGGGAGGGGAGCCCTGCTTGGTTCGGATGCGAAAAGGCACGGAGGGAGGAGTTTGGGTGTGGCTGGTGGTGCCATTTCCAGAACCAGCAAGCATGGGCCATGGAGCAGGTTTGGAGAGGAAGCTGGAGACTTCAGGTTTGCCTTCTGGGGCCCCAGTGCCCGGGGGGCCCCCTAAGGACACTGCCTGGCACGGAGTCGCTATCTGATTTGGGCTCCAGTTGTCGCCTGTGGGCACAGGTCTGTACTTGGTGGGCGTCTTTTCTTGTTCATGGTGGTTGGTCAGTTGGTGTTTTGGTCAGGCAGCAGGCAGTTAGCTGCCCTTAACCTTCAGCCTCTTTTCCTCAGATCTGTACCCTGCAAGCAGGGCCCCTAATGAAATGGTCTCTTTCTGATAGATTTTTCATCATAAGACAATTTTAACATAAAAGCCATGTTAATAAAAACCAAATGTTAGCTCAGGCCTTCCAGTAAATCATAATAGATGAGATGCTGCACCGAAATGAATATCCCACTGTGGAAAGGGTTGACCAGTTGGAGGAAGGCACTCGTTGTGATTCAATTGGGCCACATAATGAATTCTGGTTCATATCTGTAATAGCATATGCAGCCTTCTCTCCTTTGTCAAGTCTGCAGAGGCCTGGCTCAAGGGAGGGGGGTGAGTTCCGCAGCTTTCGTATTCTTAAAAGTTCCCCCACTCCACCCATCATCCTCTTGCCCCATCCATTTATCATTGTTTACCCAAGAGGAATCTCGGGCCTTTTGGGTTTTGTTTTGTTTTGCTGAGAAGTTACTGGAACACAGATGAGAGGTATGGGAAGGGTTGAAAGGTAATAGGATAAAAGGAGGCTTTCGCCATGCAGAGAGCTGGCAAACCACCATTTTGGATTTCGACTGACACATAATCAGAACTAGAAGTACATTGGAAATCAGCCCAACATCTGGTTAGCTTTCGAAATAGTTGGTCTATAGTTTTCCAGAGCTGGCCATGCTTGTGTGACTACAGCCAAGGAGACCTCGTGAGGTCAGAACAAAACACATTTTTTTTTGCCCATCATTCACCTGGTGCCATTGTGGCCTCTTTAGCTGGTGTGGCTGTCTACATCTTTTTATGTAGCTTTGGTCTGGGTCTTTTCTACTACTCTCTTGGGTGGGGGCTCCTGCTAAGGAGGCTGAGTCCAGAAGTCGAAACTTAGAAGGGAAACTTAGGAACTGGTTCCTGACATCAGGGAGCCACACCCTTCCCTTCTATTTTGGATTCTTTGAATTCATTGGGAGTTCCACTCCCGCCTCCCCCTGAACCCTGTGATCACTGGGTGGAAGCGATGCAGAGGGAGACCCTTTCTGAGTCACTTGGACAGAGCAGGATCTGACCCCAGCGGGAAGGCATTGAGGAAGCATGTGGTCTGCTGGAAGTCAGAGAGTCCTAGTGCATCTTCCCAGGCCATGTGAAGTACATCTGGGTTTCTTTGGAATTTGTCTGTTGCTCAGCACTTAAGGGTTGAAGCAAATAAGACAATATGTTATCCACAGTGTTTATTTATTTCAGTCAGAGGGAAATGGCTAGCAAAGAAACTCAATCAGGCTTGCAACAAAATTCTGCCTTTCAGTGCCTAAAAACCTGTGTGTGTGTGTGTGTGTGTGTGTGTGTGTGTGTACATGTGTGTGTGTGTGTATGTGCACGTGGGCTGTTTCCCTGGTCACATGCATATTCTTGTCATATCGTGACATTGGCCTTGTTCATTAACAAGGCCACTAACTTGTTTGGACCCAGAAGAACGCCTCAAGCTTTTGAATAGCTGCACAGGCCTTGAAAGCCGAGGGCTGGAATAGGATCATTCAGAGTAACAGAGGGGGTTTTCGAGGCTGCAGTGGGAGAGAGTTGGGGGGAGGCACTGAGGCATCTGGCCCAGGAGGAACTTTGGGGAAAGAACAGAGATGCTCAAAGGGTTTTTGTTTTTGTTTTTTAAACAAAGTTTTTCCATGTGTTGCATGGAGTTGACCCTGTTCTCTGTCTCCCTAGTGGCCGGTGGTCAAATCCACTTCACGTAGAATGCGTTGCATTACCAAGTTGGTTTGGGGGAGATAGAGCACCTTGAGGGGTTGGGGGGCAATGGAGACCATTCCAGAGTAGGCATAAGCACAGCCAGAGCATGTCATGCCCTCCCAGGATCTTGGCAGGTAAGCCTTGCCCGTCCCTTTCCCCCAATGTCTGCCTCATCACTTCCTTCCAGAGCGCCCCATCCCTCACCCTCCCTAAACCCTACCACACTCCTTGCAGAAGTTCCTTGGGCAGCTCGAGGCAAATTCTCACCCATCCTTAGACTCCTACCCGAGCAGCTCATCCCTGAGTCAGCCCCCAAACAGCAGAGCGCCTGGAAGTTAGCTGGGTCCTGTCCACCTTTGGAATCCTTCTAATTGTGCTTCCAACTTGCTCTGTGACCTTGCAGATGTGACTTAGCATCTCTGGGCCCTGATTTCTGACTAGAGGAGGAGGTTGCACTGGAAGCCAGTTCTGTGAAGTTCTTCAAGGAAGTGTTTCTGTCCCTCGGGGGTCCCCCTGTTCACAGAGAGTGGAGACACTAGTTGAGGGTCAAGATAACCTTGGAGTGTTTTTCTTCCTGTTGAGAGATTTTGCCACAGATTTCCTCATTTTTGACAAAGTCTCCGGGAGTCGGGGCAGTCCTAGGAAAGGGACAAAATGTGGAAATTGAAGACGTGGTTCAAGTCTCGGTGTGTCCCGGTCGTGCTGACCACCGCCGCGTTCCTGAGGGAGCCAGCAGCTGGGCCCCTCCCACTGGCCTCATTGAGGGGGGATGAGAGATGGTCCCGCCGAGGAACAGTCTTTCCGCAGAACCTCCGACTGACAGCTCCCAAAGGGCCAGAAACGGGAGGACAGAGAGATGTGAGGCTGGTGTTGACATCTCTGGGAAAAGACGCAGCCGCCGAAAAGATTCACTTGGTGTTCTTCTTGCCATTTAATAAACCAGGATGCTTCAGAGCAGGACATGGGAGCATCAAAATGGGATATAGAATCCACAAATTAAATTTTCGCTGCAATCGGATTTTTCGATGAAGCCACACTGGAGAGGCGCGTGCTCAAGCTCAGCCCAAGCCCTCAGGCCGTCCCTCACCCGTGTCATCTCCTTGGCATGGCTCAGCCTTTGGTTCGGAGCTGGAAGGAATTCAATAAAGCAAGATATATTGTTATGGTTTATGACGTCAATGTGTGTGCGTAGGAGTCACTTAGGATCCAGACAGTCAGCCCTTCAATGCTCTCCTCCACTGTTTTGTCAAGGTTCTAAATGAAGCGTCATCTAGTACTCAAGGGGCCGTATTTCAAGAGTTCCGAGAAGTGCCACCTTCCCCCCTTTTGTAGAATAACAGGAAAAGACGTGCTTTCAGCACAAACAATCCATTCAGCTCTCCAACCTTGGATCCAGTGAAATGTTTGTTTCTGGGAGCGTATTTTTTCCAGAGCCACTTTAGAAGAGAGAGATAAGGGTTTGGGGGAACCCTCACCCCGCACCTGGCCTGCCGAGGTAGCCCGCACAGGCCCTCCTGCCACCCTGGCCCCCAGGTTCTGCTTTAAGGGAGCCGACCCTGAGTTCACAGTCAGACCTGTGTGCACGCCCGTTCTCTTCTGCCCAGCCGCCCGCCCCTGTCTCGGCTTTTGTCTTTGAAAGGCTCTTCGCCTTTACTGGCAGAAAAATGATTCCTTCGCCTCTTTAATAGAGACCCGCACTATCGGCGTCTTTGTATTTGCTCCTTTCTGTTGCAGGATGTGGCCTGATGGCTTTTTGCCAGCGCTGCCCCTTGCCCAGTGCAGCACCTGCCCCTGCCTCTGCATTCCTCGAGTGGCGGGCCTGGCTCCTTGAGTTGGCTGCCAAGATCTTGAGGTGCAGCTGTTGGGCATGACTGTAACTTCCTTTACGTCTGGTCTGTTCCTCTCGGTCTGCGTTTCCCCCACCGTGGAATGCGTCTGATCTGGGGGTGGCCCCTGGTGGCACATGGAGCTGGCATGGGACAGCCGGGCAGCCACCGTGCCGAAGTTCCTCCTTTGGCGTCCCTGTTCCGAGCCCCCCTTGTCACCATTTGGGGCCGGCACATCTTTCCCACCTCTGAAGTACACACCAGTCTCCCCATGGTCACAAAGATGGTCTTGGACCATGACAAGTAGTAGCCAGTCAGTCAAGTCTTTGGCTAAAACATCTTTTTCTTTTGTACAGTGACTGCCAGTGTTGCAGCAGTGCCGAGTCCCCATTTACAAACAGTGACAGAAAATGCATGTTTTAGTATGTGGGTTTAAGTTCCGCTCGCGGAGAAGTCTGCCGTAAGCCGGTTCGGGCAGCGCCGGTCATGGCGGAGATCCTGGAGATCTGGCTAGACCTCGGCTTTCGGGATGAGCAGTGTCCTTGATGAGGGGACTCCACTGACAGCCTGCCCCTTTCTGCATTCCAGGCATGGATCCTGAAAAACTCGAACAAATCCAGCTCCCGGTGCCCGGTGCAGCCGAGAAGACCACCTACAACCATCTCCTGGCCGAGAGACTCATCAGGATCATGAACAACGCGGCCCAGCCAGGTGCCTAGGGCGGGACTGCTCACAGGGGCAGTGGTGGGAGAGGGACCAGGCCCCCGTCCATGCACCAGGAGTCGTAGGTTCCAGACCCGGCCTTTCTGGGAATACAGGCTGGTCTCAGCCACTCCCTGGGCCGTGCCTACCCTGGGCCACCCATACCATCCTGTCCAGCCACATCTTGACCTCAGGGACTCCTCCTCTTTCCCTCGCCGTGAGTGTGTGCAGGACCCTGTCCTTCGTCTCCTTCCACACCTAGCCCTTCTTGGACCAGCGGCGCCCGTGTCCCCAGCCTTCCTCTCACGGTGGCTGAGGCCACATCTGAGCATGAACTAGGCTGAGAGCATGTGTGAGGGAAGGCTGGAAGGTTTGAATCAGGGCTCTTGATAGTGCAAGACATGCACAGCGTCGAACACTTGTCAGCCCAGGTCTGAGGTTTGGGCTGAGGATCTGTAGCCGGGACAAGGGCTAGAAACAGATGGAATGAGCCGGTATGGCGTTTCTTCACTGGGGACAACTTTGCCCCCCCCCACCCTGGGGGGACAATTGGCAACATCTGAAGACATTTTTGGTTGTCACAGCTTGAGGAGGGTGTGCTCCCGGCATCTCGGGGCCAGGGATGCCGCTGAACATCCTTAGCTCACTGGATGGCCTCCAGTGACAGAGGATCACCTGACCCAAACGACAGCTATGCTGAGCTTGAAAGACCCTGACGGCAACGCTGGTTCTCTGTAGAGGCAGCGAGAGAGGCCATCATGGTGTGAGCGAGGGTATAGAAAGGGGCCTGACGGAGACATGGCCTCGTTGAGAGAGAACCACTGAGTTGCACAGTAGGAACGGTGTGGGGTTGGGCCCAGGTCAGTCTCAGGAGAAGGGCAGGGGTGGGGGTTTTGGTTGAGGCCAGGACTTCAGAAGTCACAAGGAGTGGGCTCCGCCAGGCAGCCGGAAGCCCAGTCTTTGGGGAGAGAGTACAGAAGCTTGGGGAACAGGGTCCATGGACAATGTTTATCGAGTGCCTCCTGCCTGCCAGCCGCTGTGGGCAAATGACCAGGGTACAGGAGGTACAGGACAGTTATGGCTCCTGCCTTCCAGGAGTTGCAGCTGGGGGTGTGTGAAGTCCCAGGGGTCTGGGACTCCATGTGGAGATAGATGCCAGAGCTCACATTGTGGGACACACAGACATATGGGTGGTTCTGGAAGCCACAGCAGAGAAGAGAGGACTTCTGGGACCAAGCCCTGGGCCACTGCAAGTGTCCTCAGGTGGCATGGAAGGGGGAGCCAGCACAGGAGACTAAGCCAGGTCCCACATGGAGGAAGAAGGGGCAGCAAGAGAGACAGGTGTGGGCACCTGGTGGGGTCAGTTTTCTACTGAGAGGTCTAGCGCAGGGAGCAGAGCTCATCCCTGAGGATGGTGGCTGAGGGCTATTTGAGGACATGTGGCCCAGTGTGAGGAAAGGCAGTACCTGGCCTGAATGTTAGAAAGGAGCCTCCAGGGTGGGGAGGGACAGCCAGCCCCTTGATGGGGCCAGTTGGGCATGTCCACACCCAGCAGGAGCTTGCAAAGGTCTTGTTGGAAGATTACACTCCCCTTCCCTGGAGGCAGCAGCAGGGGGCTCGTGGCTGGGCCACTGGGGTTCTGCAGAGGGGCAAGCAGGAGTGAGGTTGTGCCCCAGAGAGCTCCAGGTGGGAGGCGGGTGGGCGCAGCACAGAAGCAGTGTTCATGCTGGGCTGAGGGGGCTTAGCTCCGTGGCTGAGACCAAGCAGCCTTTCCCTGCAAGTGATCCCCTTTATCCTGCTCCCCACCTGACACACGAAGCAGGGAAGGGTGGGGAGGGAGGCGTGCGGTGGTACATCTGCCTTGAGTGTTTCCTAGCTTCCCATCCCAATTGCTGGGGTTTCCAGGACCTCAGGACTGTGGCCTGGAGACGTCTTCCTCTTCCACATTGAGACATCTCCCCAGCAGTGCGTTCAAAGACCCAGGGAGGAGTTTGCCTAAGAGCAGGTTGCCCACCTGTCAGGCAGCCCCAGATGCTTCTAGGAGCAATGCCTAATGTGGGTCTTGGCATTCAGAGCCCCTGAATGTCATTCACCCCCCAGGGTGAGACTTTGGACGCATCACTTCCCCTGCCCAAACTTTAGCCTTTAGAGCACCCATTGTAGTGGGTTTTCCCAGAGACTCCTGGAGGGAGGGTCTTTGACGTGCCCAGCACCGTGCCCGGCTCACAGTAGCACAGCAGGTGGGTTAGTCAGAGCGTGGTTGCCGGCAACAGAAACCCAACGTAGACGGGCTGAAACAATGCAACCAAACTGCTGACTTGTGCAACTTGGGAGTCTGTTGGAGCCTGGCTTAAGGCACAGCTGGACTCAGAAGCGGGAACAATGCTTTCGGGACTATTTTTGGGCTGCCCCGCTTTGTGTGTCAGCAGGATGACGGCCAGCAGCAGCCCCAGCCACCCCTTTCCCTACTGGGGTGCGGGCCTTGCCGCAGGAGGCAGACTCTGGGTGGTCTGGTGGGAAGGGTGGGCTTGGACGAAAGGTGGGAAATGCAGGCAAGGGTGCAGAGGCGGTTCATGCGGACTATCGGGCTGGTGGTCCTGAGGCCCGCTCGTGGCCCCGGCACTGTTCCTATCCTGCCCTCAGCCCAGCAGAAGGAGAGTTGGTTTTGCTCAGGGGTCCTGGAGCCTTGTGGAATTGAGCCTTCTTGGTTCTGACTGGCCCCTTTGTCTGTCTCCTCCCCAGTCACTGTGACCGGAGGAAATAGAGCACGCTGACCAGCCTGGGTGATGGGCCCCTCCCTGGGGCAGAGCAAAGGGACCGGCTCCACCCAAAGTGGGGTCGGTGAGTCTCCAAAGGAAAGAGAGGTGCTTGTTCCTAAAAAGGGGAGGGAACCCGGCCAAGGAATGCCACCGCAGATGGCCACTTTCCCAGCCTTCAGGAATAATTAGTAATCCTCCTCTTCCTGCCTCCCCTCCCCTGATAAAGGGAGTGCAGGGAAATATTCGGGGTGGGAGGTGTGGATGGAACATTCTATTGTAATTGGGAAGGGGTTGGCCTGTGAGTTCCCTCTGTGGCCCCGCTGGATGTTGAGGGGCCGTCAGCTGACTTGTTAAGCTCAAAGTAGGCAAAGCAAGACACTGTTTCACAGCTTCCCACCAGGCTGACTCTGCCTTCCCCCTGTAGATGGGAAGATCCGCTTGGCAACGCTGGAGCTGAGCTGCCTGCTCCTAAAGCAGCAAGTGGTGACCAGCACGGGCTGCATCATAAAGGACGTGCACCTGGCCTGCCTAGAGGTGAGGGCCCCGTCCTGTTGCCCAGGTTCCGCGCACGGCCGAGGGAAGGAAGATGCTAGATCTAGATGGGAGCCCCGGTCCTGGCGTCTGCAGCAACCCAGTCATTCCAGTGGAGCAACCCTTCCTCAGAGACTGGCTTGAGGAGCCCTCTTCACTGTGGAATTTCTGCAATTTCTGTGACAATTAGTGGCCCTGTATTTGTTAAGCAGAATTTTATTATTTTTCTTTGTGCATTAAAAAAATCTTACACATATCGAACACATGCATGCTTTTTACGTATTGATGGTTTACTGTGCTAATATCTACACTCATTTTTAGTTTTTATTGTCTTCCCTCTTACTTTTCAGGTTTATTTGAGAGGGATTTATATATTATATTTATATATTTATATCTTGTATTTATTTAGAGAGTACAAAGGTAGAAAGGAACAGCTATCGTGGACACTTTGGTGTGTGTCTTTCCAGATACGCACACACTGACACATTGTAAGAGTCACCATAGCCCTAGTTTATAACCCACTTCCCCCACCTAACTGGATGTTAATAACTTTCCACGTCACCCCCCTGGGGTCTCCTCTCCTTTGCCCATTTTTATTTTGAGCCCCTCCTCCTTCCCTCCCTCCCTCCCTCTGTGTTACAAACCACTTTATAGATTGAAGGCTATGAGCCCCCCTCTCATCTGCTTGGCGTGCACTCAGATTCTGGAATTGGTGACTTCCCCAACTCAGTGGCCTGCCTCACACCTTCCCTCTCTCAACAGGGTGCCCGAGAAGAAAGCGTTCACCTAGTTCGGCATTTTTATAAGGTAAGTGGCCAAGGCGCAGGGGAGGCTAGCTTGGTGTGTGTCACAGACACAGAACTGTCGTATCTAGGCGTGTGCACATACCGATCACAAGTTCCTGGTGCTTTCTTGTACCCGTGCACACTGAGTGAGCACACGCCAGGTCCAACCCCCGAGCAGCAGGCCTGGCACTCTTCGGCCTGTGCTTGTCTTTGCAGAACCCTTCTGAGCGCTCACCCTTAGTCTGTGATAGTTTGCTTATCCAATGATACGTGAAATCGGTTATTGATGAGGCTATACATAAGTTGCAAATTGCATGCATGCACGGGGGTAGATTACTTATGTAAATGAATACATTCGTGAGGTGTCCGTGTTTTTCGTATAAAATAACTTTTGAGTTACTCACACATTCGTGAATTCTACGCGTGTGTGTCGTTTACAGACATTTATGCCAGGACGCCTCATACAGGCTTCTAAATCTTCGTCATTGAGTTTAGTGAGATTGTGTAAAGGACCACCATGACTCCGAGTCACCGAGGAATTTGTCGATGTCCTCTTCAGATTCCAGATGGTTAGTTTTGAAACCTCTGGCTGTGAAGGTTTTGTTTTGCTCTATATCCGAAGCGTGATATACTCTTAGGGAAGTGCATCATCTGTCAGCAGGAGATGGGTTAATCCACATTCCCATGGGCCCCATGGCTCCCTGAGATTTTGACCTCTGTGTCTGGTCTCTCCAGGTCCAGTTAGCCGGAGTTTCCCCTCGTCATTTTGCTGACGCTGAGAACCTCCCTGGAGGAGGACACGTGTTGGCGCTGCCATCTTGTTATCATTCAGCCCCTTTCATTATCTCTACAAACTGCCGTGAATCTTAGGCACAGAAGCACCAGACCCGTCTTCTTTGCAGGAAGCTTTTTAAGCTGCTATTATTGTCAGTGTTCGTGGGGAGAAAACGAGGTCTTATCACCTGGAAATCCACCTCGGCAGCCACAGATGACCCCATGCACCTGCCACGTGGTGGCCACGCCCAGATGAGGGGGGACCACTGTGGGACCCCACACATGGGGGAAGAGATCCTAGGCTCCCGTTAGCAACCTGAGGGGCCTAGCCTCTGAGCGAGAATACAAGACCTCAGCAAAGCCCAGAAGACAGCGGGAGAGCCTCATGGCTGCATTAGTCATCTTTCAGTCTCTTTCCAGGATAACTACTCTTAGTTTGTTCGCTCTACCCCCAGAAAGACAGAGATACATAGGTAGGCATTTTCCCAGAGGATTTATCTTTAGCCTAAGGAGAGCTGTATTTGAATTGTAGCTCTCTTCCCCCTACCCAGGTTGTTCTTTTGTCCTATAAGGGTTATACCCAAAGTAGAATATCTCAGAAGCTTTTGCATCTTCTCAGCATTGTGATCTCTGTGGTTCTTACATGATTCTTATTGCCATGCAAGAATATTCAAGTTTGGGCTGCCTGGGTGGCTCAATGGGTTAAGCCTCTGCCTTCAGTTCAGGTTATGATCGCAGGGTCCTGGGATCGAGTCCCGCATCAGGCTCTCTGCTAGGCAGGGAGCCTGCTTCCTCCTCTCTCTCTCTCTCTGCTTGCCTCTCTGCCTACTTGTGATCTCTCTCTGTCAAATAAAAAAAAAAAAAAAAAAAAGAATATTCAAGTTTATCTGTAGTTCTGACAATTGTAAAAAATATATAAAGGATTGCTCCTTTTCCCATCCTGACCGTGTGCATGTGTATGTGAGAGAGAGAGAATTAGATTCAGGACTCAGGAGAGAGGACAGTTTGAATAGCCATGGTGCCTTCAACTGCATCTCCACTCCCTCCCCCTCCTGGGCTGTGCTCCATCCAGGGTGACCATAGTGACCACGAGTGCTAGCATTTACCAGCCCCGACCCAGGGGCAGGCTCTGCAGCCAGCACTTCACTTCGGCAAACCCACACATCCTCACAGTGACCCGCATAGATGTGGGCTGTCATTCCAGTCTTGCAGCGAACCAGAGGGGGGTTTTGAGAGGGAGAGCTGCAACTGGGCCCCTGGTTTGTGAGTCTCCGAGCCAGAGTCTTACCCACCGCAGCCCTGCGGAGCCGTGGGGCCTCACGGGTGTGCCTCAGAAACGACCAGGGTGAGCTGTGTACTTGCAGCATTAAGTATGCTTCGTTACACGCCGCCTTTCTGAGGTGGGAGCCCCACGGATTTAACGTGGCCCCTGAACCAGGCTTCTCATTTCTCCACCTGTTCTCAACACGCAGATGATGGAGAAACACTCCTAATTTCACCCACTTTTGTAGTTTCATTACGTATGGTGTTCTTTTTGTTGTTCTAATTCTCTGCCTTGACAGAAGGACTCTTAACTCTACATGCTTGAAAAAGAAAAGAGAAATGTTGAGAAGTGCCATATGATATTTGGGCTTTCGTCTGAGCGTGTATGTTGGTGTTCGTGTGTGTGTCGTCCTTCCTGGCGATTCACGAGAATCACTATTGAGAAGCAGATGGCCCCAACAGCCGTGAGCTGGGGTTTGTAATACTTTGGTGTGTACGGAAAGAAATATGCATCATCTCTCTCCCTTCCTCTCTTTTTAGGGAGAAGAAATTTTCTTGGACATGTTTGAAGATGAGTACAGGAGCATGACAGTAAGTGAGGGGCTGGCACGCACATGGGGGCCCACGCACTCGTCCTGCGGAACTGGGAGAACACCGTCTAACTGGGGCCTTTCCGGCTGAGATTGGTGGGGAGGTGAATCAGAAGCGGTGCCTTTTGATCCCCACCACTGGTGAAATTTCACATGGTCCCCCATTCCCCCTCTGTGGGCTGTGCCAGAGATGAGTTGGGAAGATTCCCTTTGATACGAATATGTTCATTCTTTTACTGCTCCTGTCGCCCCGATCAGGAGGCAAGAATCAGAGAGGTTGAGTGAGGCCCCACATCTGCCCAGCCAGTGAGGTGCAGAGTCAGGATTCCAAAGCCCAGCAGTTCACCTCCAGTGCCCTTTGCCGTGCCTCCAGAATGTTCTAGCGTGTTGCTTGTCCTTGAGTCCACAGCACCGGCTCAGCGTCAGCCCTATCTCCTCCATCCATCAGGCACAGTCATGGGAAAGAATCAGTTCCAAAGATGACAGCTTTCTCCATTTTGTTCATTTCCATGCATCCCTGTCATCTGACCCTTAGTTGGCACTCAGTAAATAGAGGATAAATGTCCTTTTCGTGGACATTGCTCATCAAAGAGGGGAGTGATTCAAGAAGTTTGTAGTAAACCTAAGTGTCACGAAGACAAAAGCGCTTGCTCTAAGTGGCTCTGGGCTCCCAAGCTCATCTAACCGGGTGTGGACTGCTGGGCCCTAACCACGTCCTCGCTCTCGGCACTTCCAAGGCCTCTGCAGAGCCTGTTCCAGGGAAGACGTCAGTTGGCATAGATCATCTCCAGAAATACCACAGTAGTGCCCAAGGCCTGCTCTGGTGGTGTACGGGCCGCTCAGGCATGCCTCTCACCTGGAGATGGCCACTGCTTCCCCCTTATTCCCCCAGCCCCTGGGAGAATGTGTCCGTCTTCTACTCTTTGGACTGGTCGCTAGAGGGGAGTGGATTCGGGGGTTAACTGCTGTGGTGCTTGTCCCTGGGACGTCCTGTTCTGCAGCACAGTTCTCCATAGTTCGGTTTCCTGTTGGAAACATAAGGCTCATATGTCACTTGACGATGTGGAAAAGCTCGGGCTCCTAAACCTCTGCTCAGTATCTGCCTTTTTTAAAAATGGATTTATTTGAGAGCAAGAGAGTGTACACTCAGTGTGCAATCAGGGCGAAGGGCAGAGAGGGAGGGGCAAAGGGAGAGGGAGGGTGTCTCAAGCCGACTCTGACCCAGGGCTGGATCCCACAACCGTAAGATCACGATCTGAGCCCAAACCACGAGTCTGACACTTAACTGACTGAGCCACCGAGGCGCCCCTCTGCTGTTGCTACTTACTAACTGCCTGACCTCCGTGGGTTGCTCACATTCTCAGTGTTCATTTTTCCGGGCTGTGAGATGGGTCCCGCACCCGCGCCTGGGCTCCGGTGCCCAGGAGATGCCCCCCGGAGAGTGTACGCACCACTCATATTGGCTTCCTCTCCCTCCCGCCATAGGCGGCTTCCAGGTTGTGGGGGGGCTGCTCGGGAGCGGCGGGCAGGCTGGAAGGCACTGCCGGAAGGTGATGCCAAGGGTGGCCCCCGATGTAGCTCAGGGCTCCACCACCCAGCCCTGGGATAAAGGGATTTGGGGTGGGGCACCCCAGGCTTTGCAGGAGATCTGCTTACAGAGGCCACAAGAAAAAGGCAGGCAACATGCAGTAAGTGTCTCCTCGGCTCCCTAGCCCAGACAGCGGGGCCCTCATCACAACTGTACTGGGTAGTCAGTCAGCTGTATGTAGGGTGTGGTAACGATGGAAGCCCACTTTCTGAAAAACAAAACCAAAAACAAAACTCAAAAGGACACACAAAAACTCAAAAGGACACACAAAAAAGCATGGAATGCTTGAAGGAGTAAAGTTAGTTCTTTAGGAAATTTACCTTGGGAAATGTCATTCCTTTATGATGTCAGGGAAATGAAGTGTCCATGTCCCAAAACTCAGTGTGCAATCAGGGCGAAGGGCAGAGAGGGAGGGGCAAAGGGAGAGGGAGGGAGTCTCAAGCCAACTCTGACCGAGGGCTGGATCCCACAACCGTAAGATCACGATCTGAGCCCAAACCACGAGTCTGACACTTAACTGACTGAGTTATATTCACTCTCTGGATATTCACTCTCTGTATTGATGCAGCAGAGTTCCAGAGTTCCAGGAGGGGAGATGTTGTTACCAAATATCATAGTAATCAGAGAAGACTTCCTGGAGGTGGTATGGAAGCAGGCAGACAGTTCTGTTCCCATGTGGCCCAGAGGCTGTGGGCTGATACCCTTCCTCTGAGCTCACTGACCCCTCTGTAATAAGGAACAGCATCAGCAAGCAGAGCTGTCCAGCAGGAAGTGAGACCTGCTGGCACCTGGCACTTAGTAGATGCTCAATAAGTGGCTCTGTCGTATGATCCCAGGTAAAGACAACAAGGCAGGGAAGGGGGATGGTGGTCATGTGGCAGGAGTCAGTTCTGGAGCAGGGCAGGCCTGGGTCTGTGTCTTAGTTCTGCCACCCACCAGCTGAGTCACTGTTTTCCCATGAGCAGATCGGGAAACATCCCTTGTGGAGTCCTTGGGCGAATTAAGTAGGATCATGCAGGCAAAGCCTGTAGTTCGCCGCCTGCCCGCAGTCCGTAGTCCACGATAACTGGGGGCTGCCATCACTACGTCTGCTTTCGTCATCCTTGACAGCACAGAGAGGGAGGCGGGTTGAGATCAGGGCCCCGCTCCTGGCCGGGTGTGGGGGAATGAGCCGGTGGGAGACCACAGCTTTTCACAGCACAGAGGCAGCTTCTTGGGAGTGTCTGAGCTGCCACTCAAGGGAAGGAAAAAATCCGTGTCTTGGGAAACAAAGGCTTATGTCTCACACTCCGGGCTGCCTTGAGACCTCACGCCAGCCTTCTCGTGGGCTCGCTTTATTCACTTGCCGTGCGCAGTGCAGGCAAGGGGCCTGGGTAACCTGCTCCATCCTCTTCCTCCCTTTGGTGAGGTTTCCTTTGATGTCTCTCTTCTAGATGAAGCCCATGAACGTGGAGTATCTCATGATGGACGCCTCCATCCTCCTGCCCCCCACGGGCACGCCACTGACTGGCATCGACTTTGTGAAGCGGCTGCCGTGTGGGGACGTGGAGAAGACCCGGCGGGTGAGTAAGCGCAGGCGGGACCCACCTCTCCTGGGCCGCCATCTGACCAGGTCAAGAGCCTGTCTTTCAACCCACTTTGGGACAGGGGCGGACGACACCACCCTGCACCAGCGTCCCGCCACTGGGAGGAACTTCCCAAGGTGAGCTGCCCTTGGCCGAAGCAGGATTGAGATTCCCCTATGTGAGGGCCAGGGAGGCTGCCTTGGCTGGTGCAGAGCAGAGCCCCAGCCCCTGGCTCTGGGGGCCCGCCTCTGAGCCTGGAACAGGCGAGGGCAGGGGAGGCCTTGGTGTGAAACTCCCTCCCAGAGGGGCTCGGGACCCCCAGAGACGGTGCCACAGCGCCATGGTAAGATATCTGAGGGCTCTGGGGGTGAGGCACACGCACATGAGACCGTGACTCTAGCCAGCCTGCTCCCCTGTGTGAAAAGCAGACGAGTTCTTAGAACCCTGTGGGAGTGCGCATCCCTTATCAGCACCGTTTTTCTGAAGCTGGCTGGCGGGCCGTTCACGGTATTTTATCTCTCGTGTAAGATCAGTTTCTTTCTTAGAAAGCACCATCACCTCTTCCTAGAAAATCATTCCCTGGAGACATGAATGGATGCATTAGATGAGTTCCTTGCCCTCTGCTGCTCAGCTAATCCCCATCTGACCAGAGAGGCCGAGGTGTTAATTTGGGGATTTTGAGAAGCAGGAGGGACCTGCTGGACTGGCCTCCAACAGGAGGATTCCGTGGTCTTCCTCCACCTGGGCGGTGATTTTGCCTCGGAGGCCTCGGAGCGGGAGGGGACTGCAGAGGAAAGCCGACCTGTGTGTTTTAGTCACTGAACATTGCCTTCTCTCTGACCAAAGCCACAGACCTCATGGCAGGACCCACCCCGTCTGAGCCAGTGACACCCTCCTTCCTCAGGCTCCCTGGCAGCCCTGCAGGCCCCGTGGCCGGGCCCACGAGCGTGTTTGTGGGTGGCACTGTTTGCACTGGGCATCATGGCATCAGACAGTACCTTAGGACCGGTTCTGACAAACACAGGTTATGCTGGCAACTTGTTCACAGGCAGGTATGCTCACCTTTTGGTTGGCCTCAGAGATGTTTCCTGGTGAGGCTAGCACAGAGGTCCTGTCCCCGAGGCCCACCTTGTCCCCTGAACCAGAGGTCCGGAAGGCTCTGGGTGGTGAGAGCTGCTGTTCTGGGTTGCACTCTACCTTCTTTTTTGGTCTCCGGGGCCCCAGTTGCTCAACACTTAGATGAGCTCATGTTTGATATCACATGTGTCGTTCATACCAGTTCTTTGTCTGACCCTCCTCATGGAATTCTGCCACCGTCCTAGGAAGTTGGCATCATAGGAACCTATCTTGCAGAGGAAGAAACTGAGGTATGATGAGATCAAGTGATTTGCTCACGGTCCCCCAGCTAATAAGTAGGAGAGCCAGGACTCCGTGCAGGCAGCGTGGCCTCCAGAGCCCACACTCTTAGCCGCTCTGACCTGCTTCTTCCCACTGCTCCCTTCATTGTATCTATTAGCCCTACTTGGTGCTGGACACCAGGGACATAACATACACTGCCTCAGTCCTCAAGGAGTCCACGTGCAGGGCAAGGGAGGGAGGGTGTTGCCAGTCTGTGTGGCTGAGGCTGTTGCTAAAGGAACATGAAGTCAAGCCCCTCATCCTCCCTGGGGAGGGGGGCAGAACGGGCAACAGCAGGATCGGTTGGGCAGCAGGGGAGGCAAAGGCCCAGACGGATGTGGCTCATTCTGGCTCCCCTAGGGAGGGGACATGGCTGGAGCCCAGAGTGAGGGAGGCTTTTTGAGAAGTGATGAGGCTGGAGGGGGCCAGGCTCCCGGGCCTTAGAGCCCACGGAGGACCTTAGTCTTGTTAGCTGATCCCGACATCAGGCCCTGCTGGCTTGGGGTAGACGGTCCTGATCCACGGGAGAGGATGGGAGAAATTCAAGGCTAAGGCATATGGCAGAGGGAGGGTCGCTTGGGCTCCGAGGTTCCTTTTCCCATCTCAAAGCAGCACATACCTGCCTTGCCAGAGTCACTGTGGAGACTCAGTGAAAGGCAGGGCACAGAAGGCTAATAGTAGTTCTCAAGGGTAGGGGTTCCCTTCGTCCCTTTGCCCCTGACATCTCACTTGGTTGTAAGTTCCCAGGGCTGTGCCGCCCACCTCTCTGCCTGAAACACAGACCGAGAGCCCTTGGGCTTCACTGGGGTCTCTTGTTCAGCCTTTGTTTGTCCTACGAGTTTATACAATCAGCCCTCAAGTCTCAGGGTCCCTGGGTTTAGAGCCAGAGAGAAGGTGGCAGGATTTATAAAACGGCCCTGACCATCTCAAAGTGAAGCCATCTACCTGAGAGAAACTTCCCTTTGCTCTGAAGGAAGATTTCGGCCACTCACCTCAGTCCGGTTCCTGTTCCAAGGCAGCTGTCTAGAATCATCCAGAAGCTAAGCTCCTGTGTCCCTTTCAAACACAGAACACAGCAGTGTGCTTTGAATTTGAGCTGAAGGAAGTGTATGGTTTAGCAAGCAATTGAGGGCTTATGTGGTTTGTTTCAAGTTCTTTGCTTTCATCCAAAGAACATTCCATTTCATCTTTTTGGATTCAAAGGTTTTCTTCTTTTTCTTTTTTTTTCCCCCACCAAGCAGACTTTTAACTTTCAGGAGGCTGACACTTTTCAGAAATCCCACCTTTTATTTTCTTTAAGGGCTTATTAAAGAAGTTCAAACAACCCTTACTAATGCATCATTCCTAACTTGTAAAATATCCTCCATTCAATCACCAGAGAGCCCCTGGATGCCTACTGGATGCTAGATGCTAGGCCTGAGGGTGCAGAAATGAACAGGGTCGAGGGGTCAGTGAGTGCCGAGTCCCTGAGACGCAGAAGAATGTAGCAAGTTCAAGGAGCAGGGTGACAAGTGAGTGGAGGGGACAGGAGAGGAAGATGGTCAGGCCTTGCAGGCCACAGGGGGGCAACTGACACCAAAAGTCATGACATCCCTCTTGCATTTTGCAATTTATTCTCTTCCTTCTTTCATTTGATGTGTTTGTTGAGTGGCTTTCTAGGATCCAGGCACTGTGCAGAATGCAAGAATAGACTGTGAACAAATAATATAAAATAAGGCCCAAATGGCAAGAGTGCCCCTGAGCCATGCTAGCTGCTAAGGGGAGTTCACATTGAAACGAAGGTCATGGGAACTGCTGGCATCTGATGAGAACATGGAAACAGAAATGGGGATGTGGCTCGACCTATCCCAGGGGCAGCTGAGAGAAGCAGTTAAGAAAAAGCCCAGGCTGGTGGGACCAGCCAAGGTTCAATGCCAGCTCAAGCTATGTGCCTTTGAGCAAGTTGCTTACCTTCCCTGAGCCTCAAGTCCTCATGTGTCTGGTCTCTTAGCTCCTGCCCAAAGTAGACAAGAAAGAGGGCTGTAAGGTGCCCGGCAGGCCCGAAGAGTTTAGGAAACATTGGTTAAACAGGGGTAGAGTGGTCTAGTGTCCCAGGAGGGAAAGAAAGAGAGTTTTTAGCCATCTACTGAAGTTCCAGGGTAGAGAAGAGTTAGGGAGAGAAATTTCTGGTGAATCTCAAAATCTGAATGTAAGCCACCGGCCATCTTTCTGTGGTAATCTTGGAGGCCATTATGAAATAGAGTCACGTGAAGCTTTATTTGTCCCTGACTTCTGTTCCTTGTTCCCATGTAAAACCACCAACAGTTTTGGTGTTGATCGCTCTTGCCCGCGAGGAAATAGGATCTTTTTCTTTATTCTTTGGCTGTGTGTTTCACATTAAAGAACATCTCACAGGGTTTCGAAAGTAGAAGGAAAGAACTTCCCGTGATTTCATCACCCTAAACAAACAAGGCCTCGTCGCTTTTCGGGTCTCCTCCCTATCTTTGTTCAATCACGTCTTCTCGTGGTGGCAGGAAGAGTGTCGTGGTCTTCCTTCCAGCCTTTCCTTTCCTCTCTCCCTTGTACAGCGAGAAGCTTTCCGTGCTGGGATGCAGTTTTAATTCAAGTCACATTTCTTACTGTAAGAAAGTTTATCTGGCGACTTCTGCCGTGACTTACTCAGGCATTTTCCTGCTGCTAGACATTCTGGTGCTCTCAGGATTCATTATTTTCAACTAAACTGTCGTGAGCAGGCTTCACGAACACAGGGTTTCTTTCTTTTGGCTTAATTCTTTCGGAAAAGTTCCCAGAAGTAGAATTTCTGGTTCGGGGGCATGAACATTTTCTACGTGATGCTCTCCATATTGCCAAAGGGGTTTTCACAGCGGGCTGGGCCCAGGTGACCCTGCTTCGGCACCCACTTAGGAGTGACTGGTTTCTCACAGCCACTTCCGCGGCCTGGTGGGCTCCTCATCCGGGTGACAGCTGCCCGAACTCCGTGGCTTACAAATGGGACAAGGGAAGCAGAGAGAGGGCTGGACCTGAGTGCTCAATCCAGGGCTGCCCTAGGGTTCTGTGGGCGCACCTCCAGGGAGGCCCCGAGATCAGGGCCGGTGGGTAGCCCATTCCCAGAACTCAAGCCCAGGCGCAGGGAATTCACGTGATTTACTCGCATGGTCTGACCCTGAGGCTGTCCCCCCCACCTAGGGGGCGCCTTCCCTACCACACAGCTGCAGGGCTTGCTCCCAGGTACCTTGGAGCACAGGGGATGAGCATTTTGATTATATCCGAGCATGCTCAGCTGTCACCCCTTTCCAAAACTAATGTGCGCATCCAGAGTCCCTCTTCCTGGCATTGTGGGGAAGCATCAGAAAGAGCAATAATTCCTTCTTCCATTTTAATACTTTTTAAAATGCATGTTTATTTGGCAGAGTAAAGAGCAGCGCTCAATAAAAGCCTGGGTCCCAAGCCTTAAATCTTTTGAAGGCAAAGGCATATGGCTGGAAGAACAGACTTTGGAGTCCGGTTATTAGCTGAGTCACCGTGGGCAGGCTGCCTTACATCCCCAGCTTTTGGTTTCCAGTCTGTACAATGGGAACCACAGAGGGTCATTAAAACACTTTAGGGAGATGACACGGTCCAGCCCTGCCAATCCCTGGCAGGCCTTGGGTAGGCAGGGATGGGGTGCTTATGGTTTAGGGGGCTGTGCGATGAATTTGAGGACCCTCATCCTGTTGTTTAATCTCTCTTTTGTGAATTCTCAAAGTTGTGGGGCTGGTCAGTGTCTTCCATATTCTTCAGATTTTTATTGTTGTATTGTTGTTGTTATTATTATTATTATTTTGTATTTCTACAAATATCTTTCATGTGTTGCTTCCAGAACAAAAGCTATGTTTTACCAAAAAGGTCTAAATTAGGAGCCAAATTCTGAACTCCTTTTCTTTTTCTTTTTTTTTTTCTTAAGATTTTAAAAATTTATTCAACAGAGAGTAGGCAGAGAGAGAGGGGGAAGCAGGCTCCCTGCCGAGCAGAGAGCCACTGTGGGGCTCAATTCCAGGACTCTGAGACTATGACCTGAGCCGAAGGCAGAGGCTTAACCCACTGAGCCACCCAGGCACCCCTGAATTCCTTTCCTGTTGGAGGTTTCTGGTTCTCAGAGTGATGGTGTGCAGAAAGCCACACATGTTTCTCTTTTCTCACCCCCCACCAAGGGTCCTGCTTGATTTCCTTGCCTTTAGAACCTTTGAGAGGAATGGATTTTTGACACTGAAATGAACCATTCCCTCTGTTTGGACCTGACCAGTGGGCCTTTCCTCCTCGCATCCAAGGCCATGACTTCTTCCTTGAGAGCTCAGATGGCCATATAGTTCAAGCCGCCCCCCGCATCTCAGGCTTCCTGCAGTCAGGCTGGTGCAGGCATGGGGGTGTCCTTGTGTGCTTGGTTAAGGGGCACGTGCATCAGATACCGCTGCTTCCAAGCCCAGCGAAGGCAGCCCCAGCCAATGGACCTGGATGGCTCTGCCCCTCCCGGCTCTGTTTCTTACCATATAGCAGTTCCCTCTTGCAGTAAGGTGCAAGATTTTTAAAAAATGGAACGGCACTTCTTTTTCTTTTGATTGTTGCAGATGTCTTAGGAAGGCTGTACTGTAAAAAACTAAGGACAATTAGATCAGTGCTAATCGCCCCCCACCGCTCCACCCCCCACATCATTATACGACAAAAGCTTATCTTTCCCTAGTGCTTCTGGTGGACTGAGAGGAACACGGGGCCTCAGGATACATCCAGGAGGTAGAATCGTGTTCTTCCAGTTTTCTCCATTAGGAGAGGGAGGCGTTGGCTCAGGTCTCCTGACAGTTCCAGGCCAAGACTGGATTTGGGTTTAAATGTCCTGGTGGGCATCCTTGTTGCCTGGGTCAGCAGGAGCCTGTGCAAGGCCTGTCCCCCGCTTTGTTTTGGGAGGCACCTTGTCCTAGGAAGGGCAGCCTCCCCTCTCCGTGTGCCAGGCCTGTAGCCTTGGAACTATAAACAGGAAGACCAGAAGTGGGCTGGAACTCATCGTTGTGTGGCTCACCAGTGGCGACAGTGGTTTGTCCCCATGCCCTCCCCCGTGCCCAGCTAGTGGGTGGCTGGAGGAAAGGATGGTTGCCCACATGCTGGGGGCTCCCCACTTCCCCCAGCATTCTCTCAGAGTCTCCTAGCAGCCCTGCGGGGCAGGGACTGCCGCCCCCATTTCACAGATGTGGAAATCGAAGCTCACGGAGGTCAGGGGCCTTGCCCAGCAAGTCCGACACAGAGCTCACATGGCCGACTCCCGGGCTGCTTCCCTCAGGCTCATGCAGAAGCTAGGCCTATCAGCTGTGTGGCAGGGCAAGTGGCATGGAGGTGGCCTCTCCGATGGGCTGCACCTCCGCTTCCCAGTCTGTCGTCGGTGGGCAACTCAGCCCCAATCTAGGACCCGGGGTGGGATGCTCTCAGGGCATGCTGGGTCCGGGGTAAAAGCTGTTTTCTACAACAACTTCTTTGGGTCTGGGCCTGGGAATTCTGCTTTTTTCCTGTTCTCTGGGAATGCCCAATGGCCATACTGGATGCCACCCAGGCATCTCTTCCACGGGCCGGGAATCCCTGTGCTGACGGAGCTGACTCTGCCTCCAGAAAGCTGGCTGGGCAGTCTGAGGGGCACTTGGAGCACTGAAGTCACGGCACACCAGCCAGGCGCCAGGGCTGCTGTCCCATCCACAGCCTACTCGCTGTGGTAAGGCCCAGGGGCTAAGACTGTGCTGCAAACGCCCTCACTCAGGGAGGGGCAGGGGTAGGATTTTCATGGAGTCTGGCTGGCTCTGAGTCGTACGAGCATCTTACCCTCTTCGGCCTTCCCTGCCCCCTCATTCACTAGGCGGGACATTGGAACACTAGTACTTGTGTTTTGGATTTCCATATTCTGTGCCTGTTTACTTGGAAGAAAGAGATCTGGTTCTAGTCCCCCCAGATGTGTGGCCTGGGGCAGTTTAATGTGCCTCCTGGGGTCCCAGTGCATTGTCCGCAAAATGGGGTTGCCTGCTAAGCAGGGGTGTCATGAAGGTCACATGGCACTAGGAGAGAGCTCCTGGCAGAAGGACAGGTGCTCAGCTGAAGTCAAGTGGTCCAGACCTGTGCAGAACTAAAAACTGCCTGTACCCTTCAATTATTTGTTTATTTACCTTGCTGCGAAAACACCAGGGCCATGATACTGGGACAAGTGGACTTTGTTTGGTTTTGTTTGTATAAATCAAGAGTTCCTGTGTGATTTCTGCACACAGAGTGCTTCCCCTGAATAACTACAGTTTCGTTCTCCTCTGCTCCTGAACTGTCCACGCAGGCCATTCGGGTGTTCTTCATGCTCCGCTCCCTGTCGCTGCAGCTGCGAGGGGAGCCCGAGACCCAGTTGCCCCTGACGCGGGAGGAGGACCTGATCAAAACGGATGACGTGCTAGATCTGAGTGAGTCCCTCGCGGGGGATGGACGGGTAGGGGCAGGGAGGGATGCGCTCGCTGCCGCACTGGCTCTGGTGTCACGGGGAAGGTCAGGGTGTGACCTGTGTTTGCTTCCGCCGTTGATCTGTCCCAAAAGCTAACAGAGTGTGCACGTCCTGTCAGACTCAAAGAAGGGCCCTTGTTCCTGGGCCCCTGGCAGTCCATCTGCGGGCTCTGCTTACCAGAGCCCAGGTGGAGCTGTGTGGGGTGAGGGGGAGTCGTCCCTGCCCTCCACATAACCGGAGCGTGATTGGTTTGTGTAGTAAGGGGTCTCTGCTGGATTCTAGTGATGCAAGGCCTCTGCTGCGGAAAAGGGGAGAACTTGCAGAAGTGCAAATCACCAGCCTGGAGGTGAGGCGGAATTGGGGAGGCTGGAGAAGTGTGTGCTCAGCCTGCAGCTGTGGGCTTCGTCCCTAACCACACAGTGCGCCATGCTCTCCTCAGCAGCTTGAGCATGAGGCTGTGATTAAAAGTGCCAGTGGGCCAAAGCCCGGTCGAGCCCCTGTAATCCGCCTCACATGCATACCACTCTTGCTTTCCTCCATTTGCTGAAGGGCAGGTGCACATGGATGGTCAAAGTGGTTTTCTCTTTCTTAGAGGCATTGTGATATGGTAGGATTCTTTGGTTATAAGTGACAGAAATCCCAACTTGGGTGAGCTTAGGGAAAAAGAAAGGGGAACTGGCTGGTGTCACTGAAAAGTCCAGGAGTATGTCTGCCTTCAGGCATAGCTGGATCTAGGTGCTCAAGCAGCATCATCAGGAAGCTGCCACCCTGTCTCATTTCGGCTTCCCTTTGTTCCGGCTTCATCTTTGGGAGGGCTCTCACCAGGTGGCAACAAGGTGGCCATCTGCAGTTCAAATCCTGCTGAACCAGCTAAGCAGACCTGACAGAAACAGAGCTTCCTTTTCCTGTGGAAGTCCACAGCAGGGCTCTCTCGCCTGGCATGGGTTGGTGGGCCATCCCTGAAGCAGTTGTTGTCAGAGGAGTGTGATTCATCAACTGGGCAAGGCCAGGGTCATGTGGCGAACCCCAAGCTGGGAAGTAGGGGCCATTTCTTGAGAAGTGGGGCCCTCTTCATGTGAGAGGGAGGAGGGAGGTTGCCCTCAAAGGAAATGCACAAAGAGATGGAAGCTGAGCAGGCAGGAGCGGCAGATGGCCACTCTCTGTGGTGTATGGTGAGGACAGGGTCCCCACAGCTTTAACTCAGCTTTAGTGAAATACAGTTTACACCCGACAAAATTCACTAAGTTTTAGTGTACGGTTGGATGAGTTTGAACAAAAGTGTTCAGTTGTGCGACGAGCAATCATGATCTAGACCACTGAGGGTTGGCATGTGACCCCCATGCCGCCTGCTGTGTATTCACAATGAATGATCGAAACCCCTACAACTTCCATTTCCTCACTTGGAAAATGGTGATGAATTTCCTTATATGATGGGCTTCTTTTGAGACTTGAGCAGAATATAATATGAAATATTATATGACAGAGTATAGTGTCTAGCATCTGACTGTGCTCAAGAAACCGTATGCTGTGTTACCTGCTAATTAAATGTGAGGCATAGAAAGAAGAGAGCACTCTCCCCAAATAGAAAATCCCCTGTAATTATTATGGGTTTTACCCTCTTGTCTAACTTTTTTTTGTTTGTTTTTTAAGAATTATTTATTTAGTTGAGAGACGTGGGCAGAGAGAGAGAAAGAGAGTCTCAAGCAGACACCCTGCTGAGCTCAGAGCCCGACTCGGGGCTTGATCTCATGACCTGAGCCAAAACCAAGAGTTGGACGCTTAACCAACTGAGCCTCCCAGGTGTCCCTAATTTCTTCTTGCCCTCTCCTTATTCTCTTTCCTTCTTCTCTCTCGGAAGAACAAAGAAGCCGTGTCCCCTTTGTGCTATCTGTGCTTCTCTCCTTTCCTCCTTGAGAAATTGCCAGGAGGATTTCTCTAAGGGTTTAAATTGATTGAGTTGGCTGCGGGGAACCATAAACCAGTCTTTCTCTGATCTGAGTCAAGGGAAGAGGGAAATAGCTTTCTTTCAAAGGGACCTCTCCATCAGGGTAGCAAGAATATTTGTATCCATGAAATGGAATTAAATTTTATGCTGGGAATTCACATTCCTTCCTTCTCTGCACCAGCCCCCCAGGAATAGCCTGCTGAAATAAAGGTTAAAAGTATTCCACTTATCAATTTTAATTGATTAGATTGCTAGTTGAGATCACTTAACTGAGCCTTTTTGGGTAGTTGGCCATTAAGAAAGTAATGGCTGTCTGTCTTTACCCAGCCTGGTCACAAATTATGTCTTTGCTTAAGAGAGTGCCATCCAGAAAGTACTAGGAATTATGGATTTTTTGAGCACATGGTACTAGAATAAGATAGCATGTGTTGTCATTGGATTTTGTGTTCTTTTTCCTTTGTATCTCTCCCAGTGATTGTTCTTAAATGCGGGAGCGTCTGACCTTCCAGTGAGGAAAAATCGGTATGCCTCGTATGTCACAAAATGCCCTCTAAGTATATAAAATAACCAGCAACATCGTAATGTAGGCAAAGGCATTCATATTTGCCAAATGATTGGAAGCTGGGCATGCTTCTCATGAGCGCCGTGATTTGAAGAAAGCTGACTCAGGGAGAAATGCTGGGAGCTGGTCGGCTTTATGGCAGGCGACGTGATGTGGGCGGACAGGCTCAAAGGCACGCCGGCTCTGCACCGCCAGGAGAGGTGACCTAAAGTGTGTTTACTGAGCTTGTCGCCCTCTGATAAGAAACCACGGTGTACGAGTACACAGAAGCCACGTCACGTGTCTGCTCACCAGCCACGGGCCTCTGGGCAGGTGTGCCTGGTGTGCTCGGACAGGGTGGCCCTGGACCAGGAGCATGCTGGAGGCCATCGTCCCCCGCCCCCAAAGGAGGCAGAGCTGACTGCTCGAGCCTGTTTCGCTTTTGCTGGGGAGGAGCATGGTGTGGGGCCCATGTCAGGGCCTGGCAGTCGTGAGGGAAGGGGGTGGGGAGAGAAGGCTAGCTTGACGGGATAAAATAGAGGAGACTTTTAGAGAGAATGGCACCGTGAATCTCCACGTACCCCGCCTTCAGCTTCAAGGGTTATTAGTCTTGCTCTACGTCTCTTTCCATCTGCTCTGCCATCTCTCTTTTCAGAGTACCTCCCCACCTCGGCCCTCCTCGAGTGTAGGAAAGCCAATGGAAGACATCTTGTCACTGCATCTATAAATACTTCTCTCACAGAGAAGGACCTGGGGCTGCTCTTTGTCACTAACTGGGTCCCTGCCGTTCTGGATCGTGCACTTCCCCGGCCCTGCTGTGGCTCTGGGTGGAGCTGGAGCAGGAGGGAGGGCTGGCCGGCCGCACTGACACCCGCCTTGGCTGCCTCTCGGGTAGTTGGAGGTCGTCGGCCTTGTGACCCAGCTTGGGGCCTTCATGTTCCTGAGGCTCAGTGGCCTGCCCTTGAAAATGGTTCTCAAAGGTGTGCAGAGAGAGCCACTGAAAATCAGACGAGATCACGTTGGTGATCACTTGGCACGTAGCAGGTGCTCGAGGGTGAGAGCCGGCCGTTGCCCCCATGCGGCTGCCAGATCAGTGTGTCCAATGTGAACTGCTGGGCTCCGGGGGTGGGTGTTTTCTGCTCCAACATTTGGAGGAGTATATCCTGACAGCATGGGGCTGCTTGGGCCCAGAGGAAGGAAGGTGCCCCCGATCCAGGTAGGGCACTCCTGTGTGTTCCCTCACGGGCCTACTGGCCAGCAGTCCCCGGGCATGCCCTGAGGACAAGGCTGTGAGAAGAACCCAGGTTCCTGCCAGCACTGGCGTCAGAGCCTTCCGGAAGGAGTCTTGCCTGTTTCTAGAAAATACAGCCAATCACAGCCGGGAGAAATTCCTCCATTATCTAAATATCCTAAGTAGATACCGGGCATGCTCAGGAAACTTCTGAATCCCTTTCCCAGCCTCTTCCCAGCCGGCAGGTGCGTGTTGTCCCCACACCACGTGCTTCCCACACCTCATCTTGTATTCGGATTTTCTAAATCCACTCGTGAGAACCATTCTGTAAAACCCGTGGCTCATTCAGCTACATGTAGAGCACCTGTTGTATGCCAGACACAGTGCTGGGAGCTGGGATGTGATAGGGAACTAGCGGTGTGATTGGTTTTCGCTCCGTGGTGCTTCCGCTTTGCGGGGTATGGGGATGGGAGGACCGCCAACAGGTATTTATGGGTTGTTTGAGATGGTCCGTGGAAGTGACAAACAAGGTCTGTGCTAGAGAGTAACTGGGAGGGAAGATCTCCCACCCTGGTTAGAGAAGGCTTCTCTGGTTAGCTGCCATGTAGGGAGGGGCCAGAAGATTCTGAGGAAATGCAAAACTGAGGCCTGCCAGTTAGAGGGGATGGCAGAGGTGAGGCTGGGAGGTGGGAGAGAGCATGACCTGAGAGCTGGGTGGGGCCAGTGGGTGAGGAGTCAGGGGGAGAGGGGCTGAGATGAACCAGATCTCAGGTCCAGGGAAGTGGGAAGCCATCTCAGGGTTCCCAGAGACATGGATCCTGAAAGTGTACTGGAATGGCCAGGTCCCACGGTCCCAGCAGGGGCCCGTGAGCCATTTCGAGGGGCTAGGAAGCCAGACTTGTGCCTGGTGAGAAATCCCAGCTTTACTCTTGTAACTTGCCAACCTGTGGCCTTTGACAGGTACCTTAATGTCTTGGTGTCTCAGTTTTGTCATCTGTGTAATGGGAGTAAATGAGTTAATATACGTGAAGTGCCTGAACAGTGCCTGGTGTGGTAGCTAGGAGGCCATTTAGGAGGCACAGCAGGGTTCGAGGGGCCAGGAACAGTGGGGAACGGGGGATGGGACCACAGTCTGGGGATGGTATTTTCTGGCAATGCTGGAGACCCAGCTGGACTCTGGGTTCTGGGGACAGTGCGGGCAGCGAGGAATTAGGAGACAGCGATTTTGTAAGCCAGGGGGACAGCCCTGGAGGAGGGGCTGGTTCCAGACAGGTGAGGAAGGTTAGTTGGGTGGGCCGAGAAGAGGTGCTGGGAGGTAGCCCAGCCGGGATGTCCCGGGAGAGGGTCGGAACCCTCTCCACATTCTCCTCAGAAGTGGTTTTCCGCAGACAGTCATGAATTTCAGAGTTCCCGTGTTTGGTGACGTTCCATTGGCTGAGCCAACTCCTGTGACCACTGCATAGCTCTTGGCATCTCCCCTTGTACTGTGGCACAACAGCGACAGCAGCTCCTCACTAGAGCCCGTGGTCTATGCGGGGGGATCCCAAGCCTCCAGAGAAGTGTCGGCACATAAACCAGTCCCCGCACTCCAGGTCTGCTTCCTCAGCCAGGTGCAGGCTTCCTTGTGAGGGGGCCTGGAAAATGTCCCTGTAGGATAGAGTCCGTCCCTGTAGAATAGAGTCCTTCCCTGTGGTTCCCCGACCTTGGGACTGTACAGCCCAGGGAAGTGTCAGAACAAAAATAAAATACCACACAACCTCTGGGGACAGGATTGCCAACTTTTGTGTTACCAAGTCTTTTTTTTTTTTTTTAAAGCATTTATGAACTATCATTTCATAAAAGAAAGGGCGTTGTTAATCCCAGATAAGTAGGAAGGTCATCACTTCTGAACAAGGGACAGACTTTCCAAGAAATAAGCCTCTGTGTCCTGGGCTTTAATGGGGTCTGTTCCTCAAATAATTCAAGTGCAGACCAATCTCCGGAGCAGAAGCGTTCTCTTTTTTGAGGTCAGTCTTGTGGGGGAGGTGAACACCGATGACATCATCACACAGGGCAAAGGCAGACTGGCCACTGTGCCAAGGAGCTCAGGTAACAGGGGTTGACTTGTCTGGAGGTCAGGGAGACTTCTGGGGGAGCGAGCACCCATCTGAGGGCTGGAGGTAGGGGCAAGTGCTGGCATCCCAGGGTGTGGCACTAGCAAAGGTCCTGGGGTTAGTGGGGAGTTAAGGAAGATGAGAAGCAGCAGTGTGGCCAGGTAGGGCAGGGTGGTGAGGTGAGATTGAGATTGCCCCAGGGCCCAACATGTAGGCCTCATAGGTGGATCAGGGACCTGGGGCTTTCTTCTAAGAACAGTGACAAGTGTTTTTTACCTGGTGAGAAGATCCACGTGTGTATCTCAGAAGGGGCCTCCCTGGCCTCAGTATGAGGGTAGGTTTATGGGGTCAGGGACAGCATTCCAGCAGGGAGCCCTGTTGCAAGGCCAGGCCTGTGGGACCGATCCTGCCAGAGCATTGTCCGAAAAGTAGTACCCAGCGGCCTCTCGCATACCCTGGTTTGCCCCAGCCAGTGGGTTTCAAATGCGCCTGGGTTCTGCTTTATGGCCCAGGCACGTGGACTGTTTATTGCATGGAGACCTGTCCTGTTTGATTCAGTTAGTTCTCTGGAACCCAACCCATCAAGCCTTCGAAGCTAATTATTAACAACAGTAATGCTATTTTGGTTGTCCTCATCTCCTGGCAAGGCAAGCTGCCCTGGACCTCCCATTAGCTCTCCCCCTGCTGTTTCTAGCCCAGGGCCTGCCTCTTTAAGAAGGGAGTGAGTGTATGGAGGAAGCCCCGGGTCCCAGAAAAATACAGACTCAGGAGAGGATGGACCTGGCCTCTGCCAGCTCGGCCTCTTCCTCGCCATGCAACCTGAGACAAATCGATGCACGTGTCGGCCTCAGTTCCCTCATTGATAAAGTGGGAGTAGCAGCACTCACCTTTGCCTGATTATTGTAAGGCAGAGCGAGAGCGGTATAGAGTGGTTGCAGACTGCTGGCTCTTAGGCCCACAGATGTCCTTTGGTGTCTGGCAATCTTCCGTGAATTGCAACATTTTAAAATCAAGACATCTTGTCGCACAAACCCAGGTAGCCCCCACCTTGAATCTGAAATTGTCTGGTCCCTTGGGGCTGCAGCAGCATTGGGCTGCTTCCTCCCAGGGGCGGACGTGCTTCCCACCCACGTGCTGTCTCCTGCCGCGGGCCCCCACTTAACCCCAGCCGCCCGCTCAGCCCCTCCTGCTTACGCCAACACAGTGGGGCTCGAGCTTCCTCACAGACCTGCCCCTGCAGCCTGCCCATCTCCCGGTCAGTGGTAGCCCCATGCAGGCCCTAGAATGTTGGGCTTATCCTCGACTCCCCTCTTTCTCTCCCGCTTGCCTCCTAGTCAGTCAGCGCCACTCTGCAGCCCCTCTCTCCAGCCGTATCCAGATCTGACCACCCCTCTCCACTGCACCCCTGGCCCTTGGTTTGCCTGGCCATCTGTGTCACCTACATTGTTGTAGTAGCCAGTCTCACAAGCCAGTCACTTGCTTCTGCCTTGTCCCCTCCAATTTATTCTCAACACAGTGTCCAGTGTCGTCTTCCAAAACATAAGTCAGATTGTGTCCTCCCTTTGCTCACAGCGGCCTCCTTCCCACTCTGACTGTACAGTGACCGAGAAGCTGAGTGTTGCCTTTCTTCAGACACACTGGGCACATTCCCACCCCAGGGCCTTTGTTCTGGTTCTGCCCCCCACTTGCAAACCACTCGTTCCCCCAGAACAAGTGCAGCTGTGGGCACTTCCCTGTGTGACAGCCGTACCCTGCCTGTACTTCATCTGTGTTTGAATTTGGGCCAAGTCCCCCCTCTTTCTTACCTTTTTGTTTGTCCATAGATATGAACATGAATGATATGCGCAACCTGGCAGTGTTCCCCGTTTCCACAGGTCCTCGCACTCTGCGTGCTTCACCCCCTTGTCCTGACAGGCGAGAGCTTGTAGGCCTTGTGGAGGTTCCTGGCTAGTTCACCTGACTGCTGAGATGCTGTTCGCCAGCGACAGTATTCTGAAGCTCCGCAAGCAAGTGGCTTGATTTTAAGTCGCGAAAATGTGAGCTCATTGATTTGCTTCTCTTGCAAGGACAGTGATAGTTTTGTGGTTCCATCTGTCCGTTCTGGAAAATTCTCTATGTTACCTTATTTTGTTGATGACCTGATCGTTGTTACATGCCTCATCCTGACAAAAAAAATTAGAAAATAGCATAAATGATAAAGAGGGAAAAAACACTGGGGAGGGGGCCAGTTCTAGATTATCGTTCTAGATGATCGAAACAGAGGAGGAGACAGGACACTGTCCACTTGGATTGGATCTTGGGTGGAGAGGAACAAGTCACTTTTTTTTTTTTAAATGAAAACAGAAAATTTGCATGTAGATTGTGACTGGATCGTGTAATTTGAGGTCATTATTGCCTTTCTTAGTGTGATAATGACACTGTGATTCTGCAGGAGAACGTCTTTGTTTTTAGGAAGCACAGACTGCAGTGTTGAGTACATTGTCATGCTGCCTGAAGCTCTGGAATGACTCACAAAATAAAAATGTGAGTGTGTGGGTATAGTGAGAGAGGAAGCAAAGGCAGCTAAGTCCTTAACAGTCGGTGACTTGTAGGTGGAGGGTACATATATGTTTGTTGTGCTCTTTTTTAAACCGTTCCAGAAGTTTGAAATTTTTCAAAATAAAAGCTTAAGAAAGCGGCAGGAGAGAAATCGAGTCCCTGAAAATCCAGCATGTAATTCAAGGAGTGTCATGTTTAGGGACCGGGCCTTGGATTCAGAAAAAAAACGGAGTTTAAATCCCAGCTGTGTGACCTTGTGCAAACCAGGGAACCTCTCTGAGCCGTTCTTCCTCTTAGTGGAGTGGGGATGATAAGTGCTCCCGTCAGGACTGCTCTGCAGATCAGAGAGAGAATTCCTGCAGAAATGCTCGGGCTCACCTGCCGTGGGTGCAGGCTTTCCTCACAGAAACAGTCACCAGCATTCATCGCCCACACTGGGCGGGGGACGACTTGTCCCGCTAGAAGGTTTTCTGTAGGAGTTCTGACGAACCAAAAGCCCCATGACTCTTTCTGTCCATGGGATGCACTGCGAAGTGGAGGCGGCCACGCAGGCATGCTAGATAGACAAGTCTCATGGAAAGATGACTTTTAGGAAAGTGGGTGCTGGCTGCTTGGCGAAGACCCGAAATCAGCAGGGGAGGCTTGATTCAGACCCCGATGGTTCCTTGGGGGCAAGTTAGTTCAAGTGCTCGGCTGCGGAGCCCCAGAGAACAACGGTCTTGTTTGTTTCTGATGCTGACCCCCCAGAGGAGAGTGTGGGGCTCTCCAGCCCGCATCCCCCCAGGGCTCTTTGTCCCTAAAAGGGGATATGGTGCACACGGCGTCTCTGCCCATGGACATCCCCACCTGTGCCTCACCTGACCTGCAGCCTGGGGTCCTGCTCCAGCCCCGCGGTCGTGGGGGGGGGGTCTCCCGTCATCTCCCTGGTGCGCTCACACGGCGTCTGGCACATAGTAGGCGCTCGAAGAAGGCTCCTTGGATTGAACCGATTAGAGCTTTAGCAGCATGTTTAATTATTCATAAATGCTTAAGGCACTTTCATTAACATGAAAGTGGCATTTCTAAATGTTGTCTTGAGTAATTTGAGGACGTTGGATCGTGAGTTAAGAACCATGCTTGTCCATCACTACCAGACATTGGGATAGTCAGGCTCCCAGTGAGGACCACCACCCCTGCCTTGAAGAACTAGACCAAGAGTCTTAAACTGACCCAGGTGCTTTCTGAACATGTAGATGATCTTCATTTCAACAGTTGAAATACCCCACATCATTTTACCTAAGAACTAAAATGCTGTACTTTTTTCCCCTGGCTCCTCCTGGTTCTCCAGGACCCTGAACGAGACTGATCAGAGAAAATCATGTTCAAACTCAACTACCGACTCTCTAAGAGGACAGAAAACATGGGATTAACAGCATTTCCCCCCTCTCTATGAATTAGGTGGCTCCTCTGTGTGCTTGATGAATAATGTTGCTGGCCCCTTTTCAGAAATGAAGTAGAAATATGGAGAAATGAAATTTGTATCTTATAAAGTGACTGGAAATGTGATTATAATACAGCTGTCAGTTTTGTTCAAGTGGAAAATTTTAAAGTAAATCCAATTGCAGCATTATTTGGTTCTCTTAAAGCAGGGTGATGTAGCTGTTTCCTGCGTATTGATTATTTGATTGGTACCTGTCTGCTGAACTAATTTTTTTTTTCTTAGTAGCGCTCATTGATGTGGTTTAATGTATATTCCTGTAATCTTTCCCTGTTTTATAAACTTACAGTCATAATTGAGCTGCATTAGAGAGACACATTTTGCTGAAATCACAAGGTCATCTAATGGCTGTACCCTCTGTTGTCAGTTATGTATTCAAATAGTCCTAAGACAAGTTTTTCTGGAAAAGACAGAAATTAAGATTTTTTTTTCCCCTCTATGAAGCAGAATTTCTCATTTCTACTCTGTGCACTGGGAAATGAGGTATTTGAGTGGAAGAGACTGGTTTTGAGCTTTTTCCTTCCTTGCCTATAAAAATGGTATATTTTTTCTGAAGACGATTTACAACATAAGTGTTTTTTCCAAATCCCAGTCCTTCCCATGTGTTTGAAAATGGGGCCACAGTTTTGTTTCCCCTGATCAGAGGGGACCTGGTGGCTTAGATTTGCCCAAGGAACAGTCTCTTGGGAGGCATGGCACGGCCCCTGGGAAGCGGATTGATTTTGATATGGCTGTGTTCCAAGGCCGCCAGGAAGGCCGCCAGGGCCCTAGCAACTCTCAGGCTCTGTGACCTTGGCATGTCCTCTAACCTGGGATTTCTCCATCTGTACATCACGGGGCTGTCGGGAGGGAGGGACGGTACCTGCGGGGCAGGGGCCTGTGGTGACTTGATAGGGCCTGGCCAGCAAAGGCCAACAGCAAATCTACTCAAACATGAGCATCTTTCCCAATCAGTAAGTGGAAAGTTCCATCTGTGCAGTCACCCAGGCCAAAAGCCTTGGAGCAGCCCCTCTTCTCTCTCTCTCTCTCACCCCTACAACCACGCTCTCTGCAAATCCTGCCACTTTGGGCATGAGGTAGATTCAGAATCTGGCCCCCACTGGTGCAGACTCTGGAAACTGACCTCTCTCTGGTTTGCCAGCTTCCTCCACTGCCTTTCTCCCCCAACAAGAGCCTGGGGCATCCTTTCAAAGTGGCTGTTAAAACCCTCCAGAGACAACCCCCCCACCCCGAATCCTGCCTGTGACCTGTTGGGCATGTTCCTGCCCTGTATCCCCGTCTGTCCCACCTGTGCTGCTCCAGTCAGGGGAACACAGAAGAGTCTCACCCCGGACCACTGGCTTCAGAGTGGCTCCTGAGCACCTCCCCACCAGCCCCCGCCCCATGGTGCTGCTGAAGCCAGCCTCCTTGACCACATGTGGCTGACAGGCGGGGGCGGTGAGCTGCCACGGGAAACAGGAATTCGTGGAGGGCGTGGGGTTGAGGGTTAATGTTGAGTTTCAAGACATCCCTCGCTCCAGCCCACGCAGTGAGACTGTCTGGGGCTCTGCCTACACAGGGTTCCTCAGCCTGAAGCTACGGGTTTCCCCGCCCACCACACATCCCCTTCCCCAGCCCCATCCAGCCACCAGGGACAACACAGGACTGCGCAGGCCTCAGGAGGGGAGGATTGGCTTCTGGCCCCGAAGCCTGATCAACCACAGAGCACCCAAACCAAATCTCTGGGGAGACCCACGCAGTGACATACAGTGTGACCGTCATCAAAGGGCCACCAGCCATGTACCTCTCTTCTCCCCTAGGCTGGGATGCTGGTGCCACTTCCCCCAGCATGGGTCCTGCTACCAAGCCCGTGTTGCTTTCACCTGTCCTCACCTTCCAGCTCACCCTCGTCCCCACTGGAGAGCACAGGAAGCAGGGAAAGGGGACAAGCACCTTCTTTGTGCTCCCTCCCAGCGGGGAGATGTGTTTCATTCAGATTAGTGTTACCACCCAAATTCCTAAGTAGAGGTCAAAGTCAAGACATAGGAAGCACTTGACCACTGGGTCTCTGATTTAAGCAGATGTCAGGACGTGAAGATTTGAGGGCAGTGGTGACAAGGATTGCCCTGTTTCCCAGTGACCATCGGGTTGTGAGGCACCGTAGGTGGTCTGGACTGATTTTTTTCTTCAAGTGAATGTCAAATGGTGTTTGCTCTGCTAAGCTATCAGTAAGTGTACAGAGTAGAAATCCTGTGACATTCAAAAGTTGAAATTGTCATTTCATTTTGACCTGCCTGAAAATAGAAGTGAAAATTGGTTTTCTGCACTGCCCTTCATGCGTCTTTGCGTCACAAGAATGGCTTCTGGGCCCCTTACTTATGCCTAACTCCCTAGGGCAGGTGGTGGGTGGGCCAGTGGCTTCTGACCTCGGGCTCCCTCTGTAGAAAGAAGGAGACCGTGCAGATCCTCCGTCTGTGTTATACCTTAAAATGACTTGAGTAGCTTCAAACACTACCTTTGTCCAGGCCCCACTCCAGAAAGCTCTGACTCACTTGTTCCGGGGATAGGGCTCTGGCATCTCTAAATGCTTCCTGGAGGATTCCGTTGTGCAGCCAGTGTTTGGAACCACTGGGTTAAACCGAGGAATGTTCCAGAAGTTAATGCTTTGTCTTTACTTTGCTGTTCCCCACAAACTCCAGTTCCCTCTTGGAGCTCTCCTTGCTCACCTCCTGATCAACCAGCTGTTGCTGGGGAGGCTGACTTTGGGGGTGTGATGCAGCGGCCACATCTCTCTAGGTTCTGACGTCCGCTTCTTGAGTGCAAACCTCATCCCTCCCAAGTCAACCTTACAAACCCCTCTGGGAGGTGACCTGTTAGGACCGTGATGTCTCTGAATGAGTCTGACACAGCTGGTCTTCACTCCAGGGCTGAAACAGTCCATGTCCTTGAACACCGGAGGAATTGGGCATTAGCTGTGCTGCGGCTCTGTGAGAGTGAGGATCTCTGTCTGGCCAAATTCTGCTGGCCACTGGGAGGGGTCCTCCGGGGAGAGGCAGGAGGAGCTGGGCCCACGAGGGAAGCCCGTCTGCCCCTCGGGCTCACTGGGGGCGTGTGCTGCTTCTATGGGAGCAGCCTGTAATATTTAAGGCCTAACATTTCTCTGTCCCTTCCCTTCCTGAGTGCATGCATTTGTGTTTGTGTCCATTAACTGTGCATGCGCTGTGAACGCAGAGTCCAGCCTGCATAGAGGAGGGACCAGGGTTCCAGGCTGGACCTCCCGGAGCATCCCCATGGCCGCGCTGCACGGCCCGCAGCTACACAGATGCCCGAGCAGTGCCGAGCTGGAGCTGTGCTTGGCCTGCACAGGAGCGGACAGTGTCTGCAGCACCGCAGCCCCAGCCCAGCCCTGGCTCTCCAGTCGCCCTGAACCAGCACCAGGCCTGGAACTGGCCTGCTCTGTTTCAGGCAGAATCATAAAAACGTCTCGGGTGCAGACAGTCAGTCCAGGAGGCTTAGAAGTCCTTGGAGCCAGGCGTGCCTTTTCCAGGTCTCCCAAATGTTCTCAGGTCATTTGCTTCGAATGACGAGCTGAAGGTTTTCATCCTGGCTTTCTTCCCTTCCTCCCTTGGTCTGCTTGGGGCCACCCTTTCTTATACCATGTTCAAGGGAGGATAGACCTTTCCTCTCAATGCCAGCTCATCGTGCAGAAGAGCCCCATGCAGCTTCCTGGTTTGTACTTTGGTGTGTCCAGATTATTGTGTGCCTTCCCTGTTTTCATCACCCGTACCCAGGCCTGCAAGTTTGATGATACGCTCTACATTTTGCTAAGTGCAATCGGGGTTTTCCAGAGCCCTTGCAAAGCCAGGAAATATTTATGTCATTTCAATGACTCCAATTAACCTTTACCCTTTAACTGGTTGTTCACAAAACTGGCCTCTCTGCAGTGATAGGTTGAACCCCCTCCACTCCCCCCGCCCAGCAGTAGAACTGATGAAGATCTACAGCTTTCTCTGTTCCCTGCTGTGCCCGCTTCCCTCTGCTGCCCCCACTCCGCTGAGCCCCACGACAGGACTCTCGGAGAGGAAGCCGGAAGTAGAAACAGGAGTTCCAGGCAGTGTCTAGGGAATGTTGAAGGCTAGATTTGGGCAGCCTTGTCACCACTCCTGGAGGTGTCCCCAGCCCCGGGACCCAGCTCCTGTCCCCAGCTCCTTCCGTTCCTGTTCCAGCACCCTCTCCTGGATCCCAGGGATGAGAGCTGCAGGTCACAGGCCCATTTCTTCCCTCCAGTGAGCACTTCGCGTGGGTTAGCGCATTGAACCCTCACGACCTGGCCAGGTGGGTCCTGTGACTATCCCACCTTACAAACAAGGAAGTGGAAGCACAGAGAGGTCGAATAAGCTGCCCAAGGATGCACCGCGCCTCCAGGCAGCGGGAAAGCCAGGACACACACAAGACCGAGCAGAGGTCGGGCTCCTCCTCTTGCTCACCACCCGCTCACCTGTCCATCCATCATTCCCTGAGCGGGCCCCGGGCTAGGTGGTAGGACAGAGAAGAATCAGACACAGCCCTCCGTTCGGACAGCTGCTGGTGTCCTGGCAGGGGCTATATCAGCAGGTGGATGGGAGTGCTTTGACGGAATCCTTAAGGTGCCGCGGGGAGAACCAGTGGGGGTACACAGGGACAGGGATTGCTTCTGGGAGCCCCGGGCTTTGAGCCCGTCTTTGTTCTGAGGGGTGTTCAGCAGGCAGACAGGCTGGGCAAGAATGTCCCAGGCGGCGGGCGTTCGGAGCGAAGACACAACCATGCTTGTGGTCACCTTGATCAGTACCCCGTGTCTAGAACCTCGGGTTGTGTGATTGTTTCCTGTGTTTTTGTGACAAGTTTCTACAAACTTAGTGACTTCAGACAGTGCATATTTATTATCTTGTGCTTCTATAGGCCCGAAGTCTGGCACGGGTCTTAGTGGGCTAAAATCACAATGTCAGCAGACCTGCTTTCCTTTCTGGAAGCTTAGGGAAGAATACATTCATTTCCCTGCCTTTTCCAGCTGCTAGAGGCTGCCTGCATCCTTTGGCTCATGCCCGTCTCCCATCTACCAAGGCAACAATGGTTGCCTTGGTCTTACATGACTCTGACTTCTTCTCCCTCCCTCTTCCACTCTTAAGGACCCCTCCTAATTAGATGGAACCCACCCGGATAATCAGGATAACCTCCCCATCTCAGGGTCTGTAATTTAATCACACCTGGGAAAATCCTGTTGTAAGGTAGCACAGTCACTGCTTCCTGAAATGGCATCTTCGGGGCCCTTCTTCTACCTGCCACCGGTGAAAAGTGGAAACTGGCAGCAGATAAAGATAGAGAGATGGGGAGGAGCTCTGCCTGACACCCCACAGTCGAGGAGTCCCCAAGAACCAATAGCAGGTGCACAGGCTAGGGACATTTACCCCTGGGATGTTCTTGGCTTGTATGACTGGGCGCTGTCCCCCTGCCCTGTCCTTGGCAGACTGATCTGTCCTTCCCGCCCCACTGAGCGCTGAGGCATGCCCAGCAGGGCCCTGCTTTGGTGGTGCAGGTTAAGACCCTCCTCTCTCTACCTCCCTGCTGCCTGCCACCGTCCCCAGGATGTCCCTGCTCTTTGCTTGCTGATATTCCCCAAGCCACCCTCCCCAGTTTCAGGCCCCCAGCAACTTCCTGCCCTTTCTGCCCGTCTTCTCTGCCCTTCCCCTGGCTTCCTGCTGCTGAAGCTCTTCCTATGGTTGGTGCTTTCCTGGACAACCGAGCTCACTTCTCCCCCAAACTCTCTTTCTGCCCTAAAAAAGCTCAAATGTCAGACCTTCACCCCCGCACACAAACACACACAGAAGGCCCCACTCCCTTGTACCCTCAGGCCACCGGGGCCCCGACTGTTTCTGCTCCCACACCAGTAGTCTAGGACAGCAGCATTGAGAATGGGGGTTCTCTGTAGCCAACTCTGGCCAGAAGGAATTTTTACCCAATGTCCCAGTTTGGTTTTGAGAGGGTCCTTCCTCCAGGAAGGGATTAGATAGTTCCAGTCATTAAACGGTCTGTTGCAGAATGTTAGTCATTGACTAAAGTGGTTGGATTTAAAAATGAAATAAAATAAATATGTTTTGTTTTGTTTTGCTTCAAGAAATGAGAACATTGTTGACCATGATGGAAAAACATTCTGGTTCAGGCCTTAAGTATATGTATGGGAACTGAGGTTCGGCGAGTTATGTAGATGGCTCCCTCGACTTTGATGGCTTTTGCTCAAACGCAAACCCACAGTAACCATGGATACCACGTGCGCATGTGTGCATGCGTGTGCGCGTGTGCGCGTGTGCACATGTAAGGGGAAAGCGCGGGAGCCTGCTTTGTGGAAATCCAGACCCCCTCATGTATAGCCGCTCACCCCTTCGGGCCAGGACTGTGGGCTCATGGGTGGCACCACTTCCCCATCCAGGCCACCCTTCCCCAAGACCCAGATCCAGGCTTTCACTTCTCTTCTTCCTGTGAAGAAAGTGTTTTTCTCAAAAATATTTGACGTATCCCGTCCCCACCCCCTAAATGATCAACGGGGTGACACCACTGACAGGAATTCATATGGATGAAACTTGAGGGTTGACAGACGTGGCAAGGCCTAACTTGATGGGTTTGCTGGAGAGTTGGGAACGAGTCTGCATGTGACCAGCAGCCGTTTGCTGCAGCCCTACTGTGTGCCCGCCGGAGCCCTGCCGAGTCAGCTGTCTTGCCTCTTCTCATGAAAACAAAGGGACACAGCCCTCCGATGGCCAAACTCACTCACCGCTGGGTCCAGGATAGCCGGTTCCTCCCACCCTGGACATAAAGATTGAACACTTCCCTATTTGGCAAATCTGTATCCTGGTTTTGCTGTCGGGTTGTGTGTGGGTGTGAGATTGCCGTTTAGCTTTGGAGATTGTGGGAAGTGCATAGTCAGCTGCACATCAACAGCTTCTGTGCCCAGCTAGGGAGAAAGTGGGAGCCCCCCCCCCCATCAGTTTCACCTCCTCTCCCGGCGAGGCTTCGAGTTTTCTTCCTGGTCCCAGCCCACGGCAATAGCAGTGACCCCCCTGGAGAACCCAGTCAAAGGCTCTGAGAAGTCCTACAGACCCAAAGCCAGCCTGGCAGGTGTCGGTGGCATGTATGTCAAGCGCTGTCTGAGGATTTATGTGTCCCTCAGCCACCTGAGGGTCCCAGGGTCCCACCAGCACCTAACCCCAGGCCTACGAGCTCCAGCTCCCAGCCTCCCACCCGGAAAGCCCCCAGACCTCCGAATCTTCCTCATACCGCCCAGCCGCTCTCCACCTGAAGCCTTGTTCTTCTGCAGTGTATGTAGTAACATCTCCGGCTTCCCTGACTCTGATTTTGGCTGAAGGTGGTGCTACGATCCCAGCATAAACACCGTGCCCTAGCCCTGAGTCCCAGTCCTCTGTCCTGCCTAGGGAGCTCCTTTGTTAGAGGGGAGGGCCAGTCAGGCTGTCTGAGGGGGACATCGTGGGGTCTGCTGTCCCGAGGGAGAAGGGACAGCTCTGAGCTGCTTGCACGTGTAGTTTACTCTGCCAGGGATGGGCTTTTTCATCAGTCAAGGAGGCAGGCACAGGTGGCCTCTGACAATGGCCATACCCAAGCTCCACTCCCCACTCCCCTTGCTGGTTTCTCTGTGCACTGGCAAGGTCTAGGGCACCAGGGCCTGTGCAGTCTGAGTCTCAGTTGCACTGCCTTGACTGTGCTCCCCTCCGCTGCTGACCCTCACACAGCCCAGCCCCTCCGTCTGGGGTAAGCTCTTCAGCCATCATGGTTGCCTTTGCTTGGCCAACTCCCTGACATCCTCCAGGCCTCCGCAGACCGCTCCCTTCCCAGAATAACCTTTCTGCCCACCAGATCTTGTGCTCTTCATGGCATTGGCCACCCTAGGTGATGTTCTGTCCTTGTGTGGTTCTTTGATGGACGTGGGTCCCAGGCTGTTTGCAGGAGCGGGGAAACCTTGACTCTTCCCACTTGAATCCTGGGGCTGACAGCACAGCAGCTGTTTGGGGAAGATTTTCTGGATACGAATGAACGGAAACGAGAAAGCGACTCAGGGAACAGCGCCCGTCACTTAGGACACTGGCCTCGTTTTCAAAAACTACACCGCGATCCCAGGGCCCAAGGGCATCCTTGTGAACTTGCCGTCTGACACACTATCTGACATTCTTCTTTAGTCGGTCTCTTTGCTCAGTGGGAAGTTGGACTTGAGGTCAAGACTGGATCCAAGGGCCCAGCCTGAGTCTCCAGAACTTGCCCGGAGACACGAGTCATCACCATTGTGCACAGAGGCGATTTGAAACTCTAAAGGTCAATCAGGACATCAAAAAACCTTAGTAAATCATACTGCCTTCTACCTGGTGCTCCTTCCCGTCCGTCCAAATGCCCGCCCTTGTGCAGCACCCCCGGAAGGTGCTGCTTAGGAAGAAGCAGCCCAGGCGCAGCTGGTGATTATCTCGAGGAAAATTAATACCGCGCCATCAATTCTGAAGGCTGGAAGGGCCCGCGGCCAGATGGCTGCCTGTTGGCTGGATAACTCACAACCATGTGGGCCCTGGTTTGGGAGGCCTCTCCTGGCCCTGTGTATAAATCAGTTCTGCGGAGAGCGCGAGCAGGTGCCTTTGTCGGGTGGGGGAAGGGATCCAGCCCCAGAGCCCCTCTTCCCAGAATCTGTCGCTGTCTGAGGGCTTGAAACGCACCTCTCCGGCACCCGTTCTCTGCCAGCCCAAGCGTTGGACTCTGGGACAAGGCTTTGAGGCCCCTGTCCTCATTTCCGGTAGGACCACGGGCAGGGGCTTTTGTCCTGGCTGTCAGAACGGAACGTGACAGACCCATTTTCACAGTGCAAGCCTTAATTGGATGGTCAGAGGGCACATCTGTGGCTTATAAAAAACCAATGCCTGACACTCTGCGGGAAGGAGAGGAAACTTGCCTCAGACAGAGTCCCTGGGATGGAGGTGGCTGGGCGGCCCCAGGCTGGTGACCACAGACAGACTTGGGCCACGTCCCAGCTTTGTCATTCCCCACAAAGCCTCAGCTGCCCCTTCATCTCTACAGTTCTCTGCTTCTCCATCTGTAAAATGAGGGTACTGAGGCCCAACAACATGACGTAGGGGCGTCAAGAGGAGATGGTGGGAAAGTACATTTCGAGGTGCTCAGCAGATGTATGTTATGAGCGCTTGGCTGTCAGTGCCATGCTCGGGGTGCCAGACCCCAGAACGACTTCCTGGTTTTCTCTCAAGTGGCTTCATCTCTCTGTGTTTAGGACCCCAGCATGTTTGGCTTGCCGTCCTACCGCCTCCCTGGTTCTTGGCTTGGGGAGCAGGTGGGGGGCGGCTTCTTGGTGCCGGGTAAATGTCTCGGCCAACCTCAGGTGTGCACATGCTCTATCCGTCCCTGGGAGTGAACGACAGTGCCTAGCATTTGGGTATTGGGGAATCGGGGGCACCCAGGCCCTCACCCACTGCTAAGCTAGGAAGAAAAGCTGAGGCCCTAACAGTGAGAGAGGAGCACAGACAGACTGAAAGAGATAGGAAGACCTTGGTGAATGAGGGTCTTGACCCATTTTGAAATAAGAGGCAAATTTGGGGCTGGGCTGAAATGGACCAGGCCCGTGGAGGCAGGAGGACAGGCGGGGAGGATGTAATTTGCCAGTGGTCATGTTCCTGAACCATCCCTGCTGCTGGCTGACCGGCAGGCAGCAGAGGAAGCCGCAGAAGTGACCTGGGGTTACCCCAGCACCCCGGTATCACTGCCAGCAAAGAGGGAGGCTGGGAGAGCGTGAACACAGTTGGGATCAGAACTGGTTGAGACCCAGGGAGCTAACAGCACAGGCAGCAAGGCTGAAGCCATGTGGTGGGGGAGGCTGCGAGAGAAGTGGGTGCGAGTGGGAGCTTTGGGGGCCGGCTGGCCTGGGTCCTGTTTTGGCCTCCACCGCTTGGTGGCTGTGTGCCGCAGGAAGTAGCCTCTCCTCTCGGGTCCTCAGTCCCTCCCCCGTGCAGGAGAGAGGGCAATAAATAAGGGCCCCTCAGCAGGAGTGTCACGAGGCTAAAAGAAGACCGTGTGTGTAAAGCCCAGAGCCAGTCCTTGTAGGAAACGCACTCTTTGATCGCCGTTATGGTTGTACATGGTTTCTGTGAAGATTTGGTCCGGGGCTGTGCACAGAAGCACGGAAGCCAAGGACATGGCACAAGTGGGGGCACCAGGCCCGCGCCCTGGCCTAGCAGGTGAGGGCCGTAGGTGTCGTGGTTCAGAGCACTCGCCAGTCCCACCCACTCACTTCCTATCCCTGTGTCCGCAGCAGGTTACCTGACCTCACTCATGCCACGGGAGCAGTCACCGTTTCCCCCTTTCAAGGTGCCATCGTGAACGTTCAGTGAGAGAGTCTATGCTGTCTTCCCAGTGCTTTGCTGGGATATGTCCTGGGGGTGGTGACTCCAGGGTAACTGATGTCCCTGTTGAAGACGTCGCCAAGATGGGGCGAGGTCAGTTGGTGGTGGCCGCTGGGTCACTTTGTACTGCCGCCTGAGAGAGCTGGTGTGACGGCCTGCGTGCCTGGTCAGCCCCTGTTCTTGCCTTTCCAGAGCCTGATGCCCTCTTTTAAATCATGCTACCCTGCCTCTTCCATTCGATCCATGTCCACCTCCGCTGAGCGGAGACATTTCTGTGGCGAGGTACCAGGACTCCCCACGTGGGAGGCATTCGGGTACCACACCTTGGTCAAAGAGCCAACTGTACTGTCATTTATTCAATATTTTTCTCTGAATGTCTTCCCAGTTTCTCCCTTTCAGGGCCAGGGTGGAGTTAGACTAAGCTAATCCTTACCTATACCCGTGAAATCGTGGGATCCATAAGCTATGTGTGTATTTTCCTCACTGAACCTGAAGGTAAATATAGAATGAATATATATATAGAGAGAGAGAGTGAGAGTGTAAACATTCACACATGTGCCTTTGAAACCATCTCCTGTCTCCATGGTCTGCACACACTGTGTACTTGTTCATCGCCTCTAGGACCCTGCCTGTCCATAGAGCCCCCGACTGGTCCCCTGGAGCGTCTAGGAAAGCCTTTCCGTCCCTAGGAGGTGGGCTGTTATTTTCATCCTGGAACGGTGGGACAGCAAGGCAGTTTATAAACCACATTTGATGTTCAATACTGTCATTTTTAATTTAGCAAATAAATCTAAATTACTTGTATTTTTTTTAATATCTACCTATAGATATTAAATGTGGACAGATTCTTCTTGGTTAAGCATCAATTTAGAGGGCTGGGTTTAAGTCATAGTAAGATTCAATCCCAGATTCCTTGGGCCATGGGGAAGAAAGTTCTGCTCCTGCCTCATCAACCGTTCTTCTGGGAAGGCAGAGAATATATACAAATTATGTATCCCAGTCACCAAGGGTAGGTAATTAAAATGCCGCTCAGGGGGTGCCTGGGTGGCTCAGTGGGTTAAGCCGCTGCCTTTGGCTAAGGTCATGATCTCGGGGTCCTGGGATCGAGTCCCGCATTGGGCTCTCTGCTCAGCAGGGGCCTGCTTCCTTCCCTTCCCCTCTCTCTGCCTGCCTCTCTGCCTGCTGTGATATCTCTCTGTCAAATAAATAAATAAAATCTTTAAAAATAAATAAATAAATAAATAAATAAAAATAAAATGCCGCTCAATTTGCAGGGTTGCATTTGGGGCAAAGTTCCCAGGCATCAGTGGACATACCTCAATTCCTTGGTCCCCTTACACATGGGTTCACTGAGATGGGGGGGCAGGCATTCTTGGGGAATCTTCCTGTATCTTTGAAGCAGGTGACAGCTTTATTTTATGTCTTTGAGGATCAAGGCTCACATTGGCACAAGGGTGCATAGCTAGGACATGGCAGAATCAGCCACCTACTTTCAGCTGGGGAGTGGGTGTGGACCTCTATGGGGAGCAGAATGGGCCAGAAAACCTCCGGGGTGTTTTCTCATACCCAGAGGGGTGCTGGGAGAAGGTCCGCAGTGATCCCCTGCTCAGTGTTCCTAGGGGGTCCTTTGCCTTCTGCCGCATGGCCCCGGGCTTCTGAGCCTGCCCACAACTCCAGAGTAGACCGATGGGCTGCTCGAGTCTGTGCCCTGCACACCTGCGCTTTCCAAAGGGCCTGAAAACAAGGCAAAGTGGAAACCTTGGCGGTGGTTGGAAAATCGGCCCATTTGTCATGCCATCTTGGTGCCTTGCGCACCCACAGAGTGGGCATCTGTCTTGGGCCCAGTCAGGCAGGGGTCCTGCCATGAGTCCGTGATTTCATGTCACATGTGATGCAGAAGTCTGTATCTCACACTGTAAGACCTGAGAGGGTATAGCGTGTAGCATGACGAGTGAAAGGACCTCGTCCACTTCTCAGACACCCTGTGGCCCTCCGTGAGCCCACCGGCTGGTCGAGCAGTGGCCCCAGCTCAGTCTCAGCTCATGTCCTTCCAGACCCTTTCTCTGCACTGGGGCACAAAGACGTTCGTGCTCGTAGACAACAGACATGTCTCACTCACCACTGTCACTCCGGCCCGGCCTGGGACCTGGCACTTCGTAGGCATGTGATAAATATTTATCACATGTGTGGGCCTCCTGGTAGCTTCTGCATGAATGGGACTGTGTACATCTTGATCCACAGCTTGGTTTTTACAGTTAAAAGTGGGGCTTTCCTGTGTTGGGAGATGTGGGTGGAACTCATCTACACGCTGTTGCGTTAAATGGACATGCCCTGAGCGTCACGCTCGCGCAGCCGCCTCCACCATGGGGCTTTTGGGCCACTTCCGGTTGTCCACTACCTCAAAGAACATAGGAGAGTCGGGCCTCCGGACCAGCTCCGTGCACATGTGCCCTGTGGGGGTGGGAGGGGGTCCTAGCTGAGAAATCATTAAGTGAGAGGTAGGTATCTTGTTGTGTATGAGATCTACTATCATATTGGCCTTCTCAAACTCAGCTGTACCCATGGGGGAGAGTGTAGGGGCCGCCCATGCCCTCACCTCTCTCCCCCGACCACCGTTGGCCTTTCTCATCTGTGCTAGCATGACGGAAACACATCTGTCTCCTAAGCCTTGTCTGCCTGCTTCAGTATTCAAAGGGGGCTACAGGAATCCCACCTTCCAGATCCCAAGTGACCAGCTCAGAGGAGGGCCCTGGTGAGAACAGCAAGGCCGCTGGCCGAGGAGCTCGGGCTCACTCCCCGCCTGGGTTCAGCCCACCCAGCCCCGTGAGGTACCGTCCAGACCAACCAACCCTGTGCCCTGCTCTGTTTCTCCCATCCCTGTCTTGGCACATCAAAGAGGTTCCAGAAAAGACTTCCTGACATTGGAATTCCTGACTCTTTTTATCCGTGTTACGAGGACACACAGCTGTGTTCTCTCAAACCATACTTCACACTCAGAATCTCTGTTTAGACGTTCCCAATCCTCTGCCTGGCAGCTGTTTGTTTTAAAACCGTACCAGAAATATGCCTGGTTCTTCGCCAGATTTCTGTCTTATAAAAGAGTGTGGGGGCGCCTGGGTGGCTCAGTTGGTTGAGCAACTGCCTTCGGCTCGGATCATGGTCCTGGAGTTCCGGGATCAAATCCCGGCTCCCCAAGGAGTCTGCTTCTCCCTCTGACCTTCTCACCTCTCATGCTCTCTCTCTTTCTCTCTCTCTCAAATAAATAAATAAAATCTTGTAAAAAAATTTTTTTAAGTGTGTCCCCTGTGTGAATCTGGTTCCTCAGAAGTGGGGGACTTGCCTCAGAGGACTAAAGCCTCATTGGTCCCTTGCACGACCCGTCACCATTCACTTCAAAATGCTTGGTTTGAGGAAGAGCTTTAGAAATGTTTCATTCCTTTCCCGTCTTGGTGGCTTCACCCGATGATCCTTGGGAAACTGGTTGCAGAAGAGACCTTGGGGGACCAGAAATTGGGAGTTCTGATGTGACAAATGTCCTCAGGGAACAGAGTGCGACGTTGGTGGGCATTTCACATACTTGGTCTGCATCTTATTCCCACGTGGACCGTTTCATAGTGACATCGTTTCCAGTACCTTCCCACCCGCCGGCCCGCCCCGCCCCACCGCTGTAGATTCTCTTGTCCTGTGTCTTACGGGCTCGGGTGGATTTTGCTTTTAAAGCTTCCCCCCTCCTCTCTCAGTGAAGTCCCTCGGTAAGCACTTTTCCCTTCTATGTTTGTATCTGCACCGCGCCCCGTGAACTGCTTCTATTAAAGGAAACAGGAGACTGAGAGCTGGTGCGGAGGAAGAAATCACTTGCTCCGAAGGGTAGAAGGGAAGTTGTGTGTGGCTTTCAGTAAAAGCTCTGGCCTATTCAGTGTCCTTCACTTGGGGAGGAAGGCTGCTTTGGGGTGGTGCTTCAGAGTCCGAGAGAGCCTTTGGAGGCTAGAATGCTGGCCCGGCCCTTTGGGGTAGGCAGAGCTGTGGGTCCCAGGCCCCCACCCACCTCTGCAAGCCCCTGGTCCAGAGGCAAGAGGAGGTGGAGGGCATGCCTCGATGGACACTCAAGTGACCGCCGAACCTGGTTGTCTTCTGTGGTTCCCTCCGGGGAAGGAGCGCAGTGACAGACTGGCTTTCTCTCTGTGCCCATGCTGCTTCGCACCGAAGAGCCACCACGTAAATCTCTCTTAAAGTAAGCTGATTTCTGCAGGAGTAAACAGGACAGGAGCCTGCCTGGCCGAAGACGCAGCACGGCCAGGGAAGGCCAGTGCGCGGGGGGACTGAGCATTGTTGGATTCGAGTGGCGTGCGGGCGGGAGAGCGGGGGTTGTGGTCCCAGCTGCAAGAGGGGACACCCTCGAAGGCAAGAGAAGCTGTGCCTCGGGTGGAAGGGTGACGTGCGGGGATGCGTGTTCCACAACGGTCACTTTCGCAGTCACGAAGAGCTTGGGGCGGAACTAGGGGTGGCAGGCAGCTGGGGGTGGGGGTGTGCCTCCCGTTGCACTTGGAGCGAAAGGATGATGGCCTCGCTCCCCGTGGGTAGAAGGAGGAGTGAGGACAAGTGCCTTTGGATGATAGGTGGGCAGCCCCCCGACCCCAGTCCCGGCCCACAGAGGGCCATGGTGGTTTAGTTCTGTTTTCTTTTATAACAGTGCCATCAGAAAATAGGACTGACCCCATTCTTCGAAGTGATGCCCCATGCGCAGCCTTTTCCCTGTGGCACCTGCTGGCTTTGTAGGGCCCTTCCCAGCTTGTGTCCTAATGAACCACCTTGTAACGGGCCCTGCTGCTGTGTCACCCTTAGATGACAAAAGATGCAGGCTCCAGGGCCTCAAAGGGAAACTGAAAGGTGATGTGAGTCAGAGGTTCCAGAGGCTTGACCCAGAAGGTCCATGGCAGTCCCAACCAGGCCTTGCCTCAGAAGTTTCCAGCGTGAGTGTGTGATTACAGTAAATAGTTCGAAGGGCCCCTACCCGATCCCTAAAGGCCCGGCCTCCCCTCCAGGTGCAGGCTTTGTGGGAGGTCGCTGAGAGTGCTCTTGTGGCTTTCGGGGCCCTCCCGCCTGCAGCTGCTCAGCCTGGGGCGGCTGACTCCCCCAAGGCCTTCCCTCTGAAGCTGGAGGCGTTTGTAGGCACCGCCTCCCCACCCGCAGGCCAGGTCTCGGGTGCCACAGCTGACCACACATGCCAAGCATTTCCCTTCCTGAGAACTGACCTCGTACATCCCGTGTGCATCGGAGTTCTTCAGAAAGAATCCCTCCCCTCCGTCACTTTGGGGCCCTGCTTGCCTGCCTTGGGACCGCACTGCCCAAATGTGCCTCCTCTCATTTCCTTACCCCCCTGCCGGGGAGCTCATAATAGAACTCCAGTGTAAAAAAATGAGCTTTGCATGGCTGCCATGAATTTTACATGAATCACATTTAAATCAATAAAGGCTGTAGAATGAATCAAGTTATCCTTATTAGGAAGAAGTGGGGGCCAATGTGAAGGGGCCCGTGGGCCTTTAAACACAGCATCCCTTGTCAGGGGTGGAAAAAGTTGTCCACCAGGGGGTCTGTGAGGGCAAAGCACATAACCTTTCGTGGCTCTGGGCTCCCTTTGAAGTTTCTACTTTCTTCTTGGGAGGTGTGATCGAGCAGAACCAGAATGAAAGTCAGATTTTCCATGACTTGTTTCTTCTCTGAACGGTTGCTAATCTTTTTTTTTTTTTTTTTTTAGTTGGTAATCTTTTAAATGACATTCTGTTTCAAATGTGTGAGCTTGGGATCTTTGATGTAAATAGCAGGAAAAAGTGGGCGGTAATGTTATGGAACATGGAAAGCTTGCCTTTTCTATGCCACACTTTAAGAGCGAAACCCAGAAAGAAGGCAGAAAGGGCAGCAAGTAGAAGAAAGGGGAGCCAAGAATGCACAAGAAGGAGCAAGAAAAAAAAGCCCCGGTCAAGGCTGGAGGCTGGGTGGACCCTAACCCCAGCCCGACCACGCTGTGTTCTAGCACCGGGTCTGCAGGTCTCCCTGCCTGTCCGCCTGCACCTTGATTGGACCTGGCATCCTCTCCCAACAGAGCTGTGTGCTGGGCAGAGTGGGGAGCTCGGAGCAGAGGCCTGCCCGCTGGCTGCGTGCCACGGGACAGTTGAGCAAGACAGGAGCTGGAAACGTTGCAGGGGTCTAAGACGGGCACCAGACAGGGCTTGCACTCTGGCAGTTACGGTTTTCATTAACTTCTAATGACACAAATACCATACAAGTACATCGTCCTTATAGGAAAGCAAAACCAGGTGATTCCTGTCCCCAGCCCCACTTCCTGGGAGATAACCAGTTGTATCCTTCCAGACCCATCTTCCAATAAGCACGTAGGGACCCACAGGAGAAACATAAGACCACTAAAGTTTAAAAGCATGTATTTTTATTATAAAAATATTATCGGTTCGCGGTAGAAAAGTTCAGAACTAGAGATACCTTGTAATTGTCCTGTAAGCCAAAGATAACCACACGAGTCTGTTTTACATGAAATGAGGTCCTTCTGTGCACCCTGTGTGGTACCCTGCGTCTTCCAGCCAGGCCAAGGGGCACACATTTCTGCCCCCCCTCAGCTGCTTTTCTCAGCTGTGCTTCTCAAGGTAGGCCCTGGGGTGAGTGGGACTGGTACCCCTGTGTGTCCTCCTGGACTATGGTGGTGTCCCTGATTAGACAGCGCATGCTGATCTTGCACTTGTGGAAATGATACAAAGTTTCCTTTGAAAGTTAAGCTAAAGGGGAGGGATGTGATTTAAGGAAAACAGCAAGTAAGTGGCGGGGACGGTACAACTAGGAAAAATCTTTAGGGGGGTAAAGAAATGAAACACTGTTTTACCAGCATTTTCCACAATTGTCTATGGAACACCCCATGGTGAGGGTCTGCCAAGATTAAATTTCCTTTAATTGGGTGAGTTTTTCCCTATTTAAGCCCCCCCCCCCCCAGCACACACACACAGCCTCTCTCTCTCTCTCTGTCTCCCTCCTCTCTCTGTCGGAATATCCCTGTAGCTGAATCTCAGCATACAGTTCTAGAAGTGGACCCACAGGTTCAAAGGCAAGCCCAGCTGGCAGGTTTTCTTTACCCGTTGCCAGGTTGCCCTCCAGGAAGGCCATGGCAGTTGTGATCAGCCGGGTGAGGTAACCAGGAGCTATTTTCCTGATTTACGTTCAGGCCTCTAAGCAGATTGCCTCGTGCCACTCACCAGTTCCCTTATCTGAAAGATTTCATCGGTCTCCTCACCCCTGACAGATTTCACATTCTCACTGTGTTCTGGGGGCCTTTGTAAGTGCCTTTTAATATTTCCATTGGGTGTGTTAATCTTTAATTAGAATTTGATGTATCAGAAGTATTTTTAGTTGGCTTAGCTCAATTAGTTTCATTCCCTTCCCTATTATTTTATGTCTTTCTTTACGTGAATCATTAACAGCAGAGAGCACTGACCCACAGGACCGAGTTCAGGGCTGTTCTCGTCAACTGCCAAGGATGCTGTAAGCAATCCATCAGACCGAGGATGGCATGACCACGGCCTCCTATATTTAACTGCATTTTCTCAGCGAACCTCCCTGCGCCTGAGAAGCTCAATGGCTTTCTGGTCCCGTTGGACATCTCTTTTGCAAATGATCTGGAACATCTTCCCCTGGGGTCTTGGTGTCTCAGAATAAGATGAGGAAAGGGATTTTGTGTTTTGTTTTGCTTTGACTTAGCAGTGGGCCGCAAGTTTCTTGCATTCGAATAGTGGGAGCGTAAGCCTCTTCATCAATGCTGAGCTGCTCATTGTTCAGGTGCGGCCGTGGTCAAGTCCATCTCCCCAGCTGGACCAGGGGGATGGGGAGGGGTGCCAGCCTCCTCAGGCAGGCCGTGGTCTTCAGCTTTGCTGCCAAGTAAATTCCCAGTGCCCAGCTCGCACCCCACACTGGTGAAATCCTGCTGTCCAGGGTGGGAGATGGTATCAGTGCTTTTAAAAATCCTCAAGTGAGGGGCACCTGGGTGGCTCAGTCGGTTAAGCATCTAACTCTTGATTTTAGCTCAGGTCACAATCTCAGGGCTGTGAGATTGAGCTCTGTGCTAGGCTCCACCTTGGGCGTGGGGCCTGCTTAAGGTTCTCTCTCTCCCTCTCCCTTTGCCCCTCCCCCCTCTAAAATATCAATAAAAATCCCCGAGTGATTCCATGTGCAACCGGATTTGGGAGCTGCTATTGTAAGGTTTAACTGAGGCCTCCTCGTGGCGACTGACAGGATGTTCAGTGCCCACCCTCAAAATAAAAGCCAGCTCAGGGAGCTGGTGGAGTGCCAGAAGCCAGATCGCCCTCAGCCTCCTGTCTCTGGAAGGGCCGGGTGAGCCTGCCTGCTGGGAGGGTTGCCTGTGTGTGCCCAGGACAGGAAGACCCAGGGACAGTCAGCCTCTTGTTCTCAGTGCCACCAGATATCTCCATCCTGTCCTGTGTTGCTGCAGAGTCCCCTGCCGCTGGGAGAATGTCAGGCTCCTCAGTTAAGGAAAGTGGGCCCGGCTGCAGCTTCTCGGTGAAGAGCCGTGAGTGCTGAGCCTCGGTGTGGCCGTTGTAACCATGTTGGGGCTCTGACAGGTCTCCCAGGCCTACCCCTGAGTGCAGAGACCTGAGATCTGCACTGACCCCAGTGTCTGGGGGCCCGTTGCTCTCAGTGGCCCTCACCAGGAGCAGAACTGGGGGCCTCCCTGGGTGATGTGTCTTCCTTGCTGCCTCTTCCCTTGGTCCTTCCCAAGTGCTAGGTGTGTGATAGTACCTTGCAGCTCATTTCCTCCACTGGCCTTTCCTGCCCCCGCACTGTGCCCTGGCCCCATGTGGGGGCCAGGACACAGACACCCAGGCTGTGAAGACCCAGAGGCCTCGCTGGAGAGAAGCAGGCCATCCAAGAGGGGCCTCACCCAGAAGTGAGGCGAAGGGTGTAGTGCCGCCGCCTTATAGTCATCCCTTGTGCTCCAGAGAGCTGGGTGGGGTGTGTCCCTCCCTTCAGACCTGCAGGGACCATGGGGCCAGGATGACACGCGGGTGCTAAGGCTCCTACACTGAGTGAGCCGAGAGCCAGGAGTGCATATGGCCAAAGCACCCCATTCTTTCTAGATCAGGGAGCACCCGCCCCCAGCCCAGGGTCACACTGCCACCTATCACCAAGCTCCCCTGGGACAGGTCATTTTCACACAGAGCTTTTAGCCAGATTCGAAGCGGGGCCATTTCAACAGCCCTACACAGCTCAGGGTTTCTCTTTCTCTTTGGTTTCCACTACCTGCATATAGCTATCTCCCTTTCAATGGCCAGGAATAACACAAAGATGAAATAAAACGAAAGACCCCGTCCGTCCGCTGCACTAGTGCCCACGTAGATGCTCGGTAGTCCTGAGTGGCTAGCACAACGTTCTCTTTTATTTTCATCAAAATAGCCACAGGTGGCTGCTGGCCCCGTGCCAGACAGCACAGATGCAGAACATTCCCGTCATCGCAGAAAGTTCTCTGGGGCAGCACTGTCTGGCAGGTGGGGCTCAGGTCAGGAAGCAGGAAAAGCACTGGTTTTGGAAGCTTTCCGAATCCTGGCCCCCATGTTTTTAACCTTGCCGAGGGCTCCCGTGTTTTTAACCTTGCCAAGCCCTAAGTGCCCTCCTCTGTGGCCCGGAAGAGGTAAAACAACAATGCTGATGGGAACGGTGCAGATTGCTGGGCACTGACCCTCTCTCTGCTGGTTTGCTCCCCAGGGCCCACAGCTCAATGCTCTTAGCACCCCTGTTTACAGATGGGGACGTGGAGGCTCAGAGCCTGGACTGTATGTAAGCACCCAGCACAGGGCAGGTAGGAGAAACAGTGGGGGGTGTGATTCGTCGGGGGTGAGGGGCACAGATCTGGAGCTGCCCCTGCACCCATGCCTAGCATCCTGGCAGACCTCCGCAACCTGGCCCCTTCCTTCCTCCACTCGTGCTTTATCCTGACCAATGGACAGCCTGACTAGCTTTCACATAAAGAAGGCAGTGCCTGCATTTTCTTTTTCTTCCACTGTTGCCTAACAAGTCTGGATCTCTGGCATCCTAATCCTGAGAACATTCTCTGTGCATCAAACTCAAGAAGGCACGGGGTTTTTAGCACCAACCACGCTGTACCAAGGAGGTCGGTGTGTGAGGCTCTCGGCTCCCAGGAGCTGGGCTTTCTCGCCGCGCCCCGCTTCTATCCACCCCTTACCGTCCTGCCAAGACCTCTGTCTCTCTCTAACCTTTCCCTGGTAGCAGAGTTCCTCTGCCAAGAACTTGGCGAAGCAGACAAAGGCAGTGATGTTCGAACAGCCTGGTCAAAATCAAGCCCCGGGAGGCGCCTGGGTGGCTCAGTGGGTTAAGCCTCTGCCTTCAGCTCAGGTCATGATCTCAGGGTCCTGGGATGGAGTCCCTCATTGGGCTCTCTGCTCGGCAGGGAGCCTGCTTCCTCCTCTCTCTCTCTCTCTCTCTCTCTCTCTCTCTCTCTGCCTGCCTCTCTGCCCACTTGTGATCTCTCTCTGTCAAATAAATAAAATCTTAAAAAAAAAAAAAAATCAAGCCACAGCAGCTGTGTCTTAGTCAGGCTGGCAGTCAGATGCAGTCTCCTTTGCCCGTCTTGACTCGCATAACTAGTGTAGAGTGTGGCCCGCAGAATCTGTTTGGTACTGTCGGGGGTTGGTTTCAAGTGTGCGGAGGAATTTGGACCTGACTCACTCTGGATATTTCCTGCCTGGCGTCCTGGGAGCTGACCTGACTGAAAATCACAGCAGCACCACCTTGGGCAAGTCAGGACCCATCAGGGTCCTCTGTGTTCTCGTCTGTGACCCACAGGAAACTATTCCCTACTTCCTTGGATTGTCCTGACAGCCCAGCACAGAGCCAGGCACTTATAAAACTGTTGGATAAACTGTAACCATCATTGTCTGAAACTAGGGTAGGTACGCGTTTGTCATTGGAACCTTTGAAAAGTCTATTTGCAGGATTTCCAAATGGAACTTTTGAAACCAGTCTCTAACCGTAGGATTTGCAAATGAACCTTTGAAAAGAGTTTCTGTACAAGCAGGTTGAGCATTACCTTCCTATTGTGTTAGCACAACTCCTACTAATAGATTTATTTTGGTTTTGTGTTGGTGGTCTGTCACCAGACTGTCAGTTGCATAGGGCAGGGACCTTTTTTTTTCACCCCTGCATCCTTAGTGCCTGGGACCATGCTTGGCACACAGCACAGACCAGTAAATAGTTGTCGAATTAATTTTAACAAAACCATGATCGGGAAATATTGTTAATTTTTTTATATCCTTGGTAAGCCCTTTTTTCATGTGTACTCTAAGACCCAGACTGGCTCTTAATTATATACTACCCATTAAAGACCTGCTTGAAGTTTCAGTAAATAACCACAGGCAAAATCTTTGGTTGCCATGACAACTCTCCTTTAGTTCCCATTTCCTGGATATCTGTTTATACTACTTGGCATGACCTTAATAAACAGCCCTGTTGATGAGCCCGTGGCCTCTGCAGGCTCCACCTCCACTCCCCCCCAGTGCCCACTGCCTTGTTCCACACACCCCAGCCCCACCGAAGGAGGGAACTTCTCAAACTCACTGTGTTCTCATCTGTCTCCAATTTGTATCCCATGCCCTTCCGGAGTCTGTGTAAGGACCCGTTCCCCTTGAACGACTAAAGTAAAATGAATGAATGAAGTTCCCTTCTTTATTTTATTTTTCATGAATTTAATGCCATAGTTCATGTCCAAGTTCACTCTTAAAAGACTCAGAGGGGAAAATAGTTGAGATTCTCGATTCTTAATTTGGCTTGAAACCGCTTAATAATGTAAATATGTCCATCTGATCGGGCACGTTGGGTTCTATGGAGGTAGGCTGATAAGACTTGGTTTCCCATTAACCATATCACTTTGAATCATATGCTTTGGAAATGTTGTTCCAGGGCCAAACATTTACTGATAGCCAGTTTGAGCACTAGAGAAGAAAAACGTGAAGCAGACAGTTTGGTGTGTGAAGTATACAGCTTTTGTTTAAGCCCAAAGGTATGGCTTGTCTCCACCAGAGGTCTCCCATATTTTACTTTAATGTTTGAAGTATACTGAATTCCCACAAGCTAATTAAAAATCAGACTGCTATGCCGGTAAGCATTCACTCTGTGAACTAATTTCTGCCAAACGGCCGTAAATGTGTCCCCTGGTATGAAATTTAGACCTTCTTTCCCATCAGAAAAGAGGCATGTGGTTTAGTCCCAACCTTTTCGTTTGAGAGAGGAGGAAACTGAGGGCCCATCCCCGAAAAGGTCTCAGCTGAGGCCCGGCGGCCTCCTAAGTGCCCAGCTGGGGTTCTTTTCGCTCTCAGCCCATGCTTCTCACTAAACCCCGCTTGTTCTTGCGGGGCTGGATTCAGAACAATTCTCTGATCCCTAAGAGCCCAGCATTATTCTAGTGCTTTCTGAGTGTTGCTTACTTCTCGTGGCAGCCCCATGGGGAAAATGCTGTTATCACCCCATCTGCCAGCTGGGTACCTGAGGACCAGAGCAGGGACAGCGGCATGCGGAGGTCCCTCACCCGTGCTCTTCACCAGGAGGCTGTGCTTCTCTGGGATGCGAAGAAGAAGCATTCAGAGAAGGGACGGACATAGAGGGAGGACCCAAGTGATAGGCAGGGAAATGGGTGCCATTCCAACCAAAATAATGCAGAGCCTGGAAACCCCAAAGGATTAGTGGAAAACGGGAAGCTAGTCCCAGGCCAGGAAGGGTCAGAAAGTAGCAGAGGAGCCCACAAGCCCTCCAGAGAGGGGCAACAGCTTGATTTGGCCTGAAATGCCTGGCCAATTTCTGGGCTTCTTTCAGAATCCAGTTAAAATGTCGCCTCCTACGGGAAGCCCTGACGCCTGAGATGTGTTGGCGTCCCCCTTCTGGCCTTCTGCACGACCTTTGCCAAAGTATATGTAATCGTCACTTGCTTGGTCTCCCCCGCTCTCCCGCAGGAGTTCCCGAGGGACAAGTCTTGCCCATCTCTGGGGCCCCCTTTGTCAAGCACAGGGTCTAGCATGGAGGAAAAGTGCCCCAGAAATGTCTGAATGCAAAGTCTGAGACAGTGAAGAGGAAAGTGGGTGTAAGTGGTTCCATCCACAAAGCCATTTTTCGTCCTTCCACAACTGGCCTGGTTGGATCCAGGGTCTGGGTTGGATGTTACCAAGAGAGAACATTCCCCACCTGAGAAGGACCCTGAAGGTCAAGCTCAGAGCCACTGACCAGAAGAGTTCACTGAAGTCTAGCCAGCATCTCTGGGTGCACGGATGTCCCCCAGATGCTTTCCTTAGTGTTAACAGTATAACTCCCCTCCCCTCAGGTTTTCATACCTGGGGAAAAGACTCTGGCTCGTGTTTTCTGCCAGAAGGATCCTCCCTAGCCTAGGGAGGGAGAATCCATTGAGCTGGGAGCTGTACCCTGGTGTACTTCCCTGCTGAAGTATCAAGGGAAAGAGAAGATTTGTCCCTGTCTTCCAGAACCTTCTGTCCGGCGGGAGGAAGATACACTCATGTAATGGTTCATAGAGAAAAATCACAGCACTTTCCTGTACCTCATCTCCTGTGGTCCTTACAGGATCCCCATGAAATAATTGGTCAGCCCATTTGCCAGATGAGAAAAACTGAGGCTCCGAAAGCCACCCAGAGCAGGCATGTGTCTCCCTCCTTCATCACTCCACAGGGATATATAACCCAGTGCCTGGTACCTTGTAGCTACCCGGCAAATACTGGGTGAAGAGGCAGGTGGGGGAACAGCAGAAGGAAGGGAAGGGCAGAGCCTTGATTCGAGCCCGGGTCAACCTGACCACATCCTGTGGAGGGGCCCAGAGCAGAAATCATGGCAGCTGGGGGAGGGGGATGCTGGGTGGGGGCACATGGGCTCCTTCATCAGCTGCCAGGCTGCTGAGTAGCAGGAAGGAGGGAGCCATGCCGAAAGTCAGAAGTCAGTTCTGTCTTAGTTTATCTTGCCTTGCATAGTGAAGACCTCCAGTATTCAAATCTTTTCTTGGAAATCTCAAGTATTCCATTCGGCTGCCTCAGAGTTAGGTAACTTTATTTACTCATGCTAAACAGGACCATTTTCAGAGAGGAAATTATGCAATGTGCTATGCAAATGTGGCATTCTGGGGAGAGCGGGTGTAGAGATAAGTGTGGTCACCAGGGCATTATAGAGATCAGATCCCTGCGCCTCTGGTGGCAGCCTGCGTGTCGCTTGATAAGACGATAGGCCATGCAGTACTTGGAATTGCTGCTCACTGGGATTCTGCTTCTGGTAATTACGTGTTCGCCAAGCTGTGCGTCTGCGAACTTTGTTTAGTACAAAGAAGGAACGGGGAGTAAAGCTTTGGCAAGTGACAAAAAGGTCCTTATGGGGACTGGAGCACACACGTCTAGACAGAAGGGAACAAGAAATAGCAAATTCTCACTCTTTGTTCTCCCAAGAACAAAGTCTCTTGAAATCCTCAAGGGGTGGGGGGAAATGAAGATGTGATGGGTTTTCTTGACCACTTTGTGAAAAGAGGTCACATTCTTCTACTAGGCATGGCATGTGCTTTTCAAGCAAGAAAAAGGAAGTAGCCTGGAAAACCCCTCTTCTGGAAGCAGATGGCGCTGAGCCCATGCCCAGCACTATCGCTAGCCCGTGGGCACCTGAGACAGAGGGCTGGCTTCCCTAAGCCATCGACTTCCCTGTCTGAAAACAGCACCATTACCTTCCCACTGACAGGCACCAAGACGCTGACCCATCATTCCTCAAATAACTGCCAAACGAACACATGACCTATACCATGACCTTTATCCACCAGATCAACAAGTCAGCACCCACATAGCGTCCTTGCTGGCCCTGGAATGCACAGGGTGGTGTGAAAATTCTGCAAGATTAAGAATCCCTAGAGAGAGCACCATAAGTAACTCTCGGTCCAAACTCTTCTTGTTAACCCCCCGCTGTTCAAATGCGGGAACCCAATGGGTTTTCGCAGGGAGGAAATCCTAGAGTTAGCACACAGAGTGTGATCTACAGGAGGGCAGAGTGAATGATTGCATCCCAGGCGCCATTGTCTGCCCGGCCCTTGGTGTCCTGGGCACTGCTGTGCGCTTGTTTGACTTTACTGACAATTCTAACAGGTCCGTTCCCCCTGCCCCCACCCTGCCGCCATCAACATTTCATTTTGAAAGGAGTCAGGGGTACCACCAAGTTGAAAGATTTGTACAGTGACCAGCCTTCTGCTCTGCCTAACACCAGTGTTCTCCTGCTCACATCTTCCTCCACTCATTTTATCACGAATCTACTCCATCCATCAACACTTTCTTTTCTATTTTTGATGCATTACAAAGTCAAGTAAATTGCAAGGCATCAGTTACCCTTCTCCCGAAACACATCCGCTCACATAGCACAAAATGGAGCTATAAAGTCATTCTGTGGGGCGCCTGGGTGGCTCAGTGGATTAAAGCCTCTGCCTTCGGCTCAGGTCATGATCTCAGAGTCCTGGGATCAAGCCCCATATCGGGCTCTCTGCTCAGCAGGGAGCCTGCTTCCCTTCCTATCTCTCTGCCTGCCTCTCTGCCTACTTGTGATCTCTGTCAAATAAATAAATAAAATCTTTTTTAAAAATAAATAAATAAAGCCATTCTGTTACCCTGGCCTACAGATGAGACAAGCGAAGCAAAGTCTCATGCCCAGGGTCTGCACACCTGCAAAGTGGCAGAGGAGACCATGCTAGGATTTCTAGAAATCCTGGAGCCAGTACGAGGGCCCAGTTTCCCTGGGCAACTGGATTCTAGCCCACGTCCTAATATCTGTGTCCCTGATTACTCTTCCCCTTTGCAAATCCAAAGACCAGTCCCAGTACATTTTTTTTTTTTTCTCCTCTCCCCTTGGAGAGAGCTCACTCCTGTGCCTGGCAGTAGAAACGTGCCAAGACCTACTCTCCATCCAGGAAGCCTCGCACTTTACAACGGCCCCCAAGCTGTGCTGGGAAGGAAAGCTTTAGGGAGCTTCAAAGAAGACAGAGTAATTGATTGCTACTTGGAGCAAATAAACCCATAATCTGTCCGTGGGTTGATGGAGAAATGGTTACTTAATTTTCTTCAAAGGATTGATCTGCTTGTCAGGAGAAGCAGCCAACCTAATTGAGTGTGCTCGTTCACACCCTAAGTGGGAGCAATTGAGTCGCGTTCCTGGTCGGACTAAAGAGCGTCACGGGCCGGGCCTGGAGTGTCCCCCTGGCACGCATCAGGCTCGAGAAGGGCTGGGGTTGCTGACAAGATCACTGTCCTCGGATGGATCTGTACCATTTACCAACGCCTGGTTCCTGTCTCCCCAGGACATGACCCCCTTTTCAAAGCCCTCGGGGTGGCTCCCGAGGAAACTTGGGTGAGCAACTTCCTTTTGCCCCGAGACAGCTATCATTGTCGTTTTGGTAGTGGATGTTGATGGAGTAGTGACGTTCGGGAGATGGATCGCCCCTTCCCACCGGGCCTCGGATGGACCATCAATCGAGGCCGCTGCCTGCCTCTGCCCCCAGACCTCCCAGAGAGCCACTCAGAGCCCAGTGAGTCATCAGTTGCTTCCCAGTCATGCCTTACTGGCCAGTTATGGCCTCTCCCCTCGGTTGCATTCTGTCATTAGGGAGCCATTCAGAGCTGGCTTTCCCTGGAGCCACCATCAAAGCTTTATTCACTGCCCCCAGAGTCCCTTCTGTGTCTCACACAGGCCCATTCCCAGAGTGCTGGGAAGCTCCAAAGGGCTGCCGTCTGTCTATGAGTATAGAGGTTCCAGGAGGTCCTGGGCTCGGCCTGCCTTGCTCTGCCTGTTTCCTGCTCCCAGACAGAGCCTGAGGGGAGGCACAGACACCTAGTCTGAATCTTCCCTCTGTGCCAGGAAAGGGAACCCTCAGGGGTGGAAGAGAAGCAGCTCTTCCCCAAGCTGGAGAAGGGCCTAGGTCTGCCGGGGCCACCAAGTGCCCGGTGCAGGGGAATCTGTCAGGGACAGTCCAGGAGCACATGGCAAAGTCAGCCACCGTGAGATCAGAACCCCCCGGGGCCAGCCTCTTCAGATCTCGGGCTGTTTGACTGTCCTCCTGCCAGAGCCTGCTGGCATCCTGTGTTCTCAAGAGCCAGCCTGGGTCAGGCACACCCCCTTCTCAGCGGAGACGAGGCTCAGTCCTCTCTTGGGCGCCGTCCAGACAACTGGACCCCAGGTTACACTCACATTGTTCAGGTCACATGGGCGCTCTGGCTTCCTATCTCGCCGTATCCTTAGCAGCCCTTGTGCCCTTGGGATGGTACTTGCTGTCCTGTAAGGTGATCCCCCCTCACAGCATCTGGGGAACGTATAGGGGAGAGCTCAGCACCGGGCATAGAGCAGTGCTCCGTATAGGTTGTTAGGGTGCCGGCAGCAGTCATAAAACTGGGATCCCTTATCCCAAGTCTCCTTTATCCAAAAAGCCAGCCCCGACAGTCTTCCAGGATGTGGTTGCAGAGAACCAAAGCTGCTGTGACACCAGATCCCCACTGGACAGAGCTAGCAGCTGCGGGGAGAGTCCATGATCCTGTTGTCTTAGCGAGCTGTGCGAGGGCCCGTAGGCCAGTACGGGTTTTCCCTCCCTAACCCCAGACACACCTGCTGTTCCCGGAGTAGAAAGCCAGCCCACACTTGGATGGACAGAGGGAGCAGAACCACGCATTCCAGGCAAAAACGGTGGATGGCTGTCTACGCACAAAGGAATCCTGGTTTCCTATCAGCTGTGAAGTCTGACAATGGGACTGGTATCTAGGAATCCCAGGGTGGCCTGCCCTTCTCAAGGAATCCGGATTCCCTGTTCCTAAGTCCTTCCTGACCTCCAGTTAACAGCACGCGCCTGGGAAACTCGGTAGTGTTACAGAGTTGCTAATCTAAACTCCAGCTGTGGTGGTATTCCAAGAATTGACCCTAAAGCCCAGAGTATTGGATTTCAAAGCTCTGGAAATTCAGCTGGCCTAGAAATCCCACTGTAAGGATAAAGACTTCGCTTCTAAATGCATTTGGAGCCACCAACGCCAAGACTTAAATTACGGTATTGGCATCCATATTTTATTATGAAGGGATTATTTAAATACAGCAAAAGTCAATCAGCCCCATTTATCGCTCGGTAATGAGCTACAGCTTGTCAGAAAGAGCCGTGGAGGAAGGCCTCAGCCCTGAGGCTGAAATGACAGTGGTTGGGAAGTCTTCTGTCTCTACATGGGGGGACCAAAAGTCATTAGAGCCCCTCCAGCTCTTGGACAGATACTTTTTCTTTGCCTCCTGCTGCCCAGAACCCTCCTGGGGGTACAGCAGTGAAGAGACCGGCTGGGGCCCTGCTCTCCAGGGCCTTCCGTCTAGGTAGGGAGCTTGCCTCAACCTGGAAGAAAAGGGCGGATGGGAAGTTGGGGACTGGCGGGCATTGGGGTGCAGTCGGGGGTCAGTTGCATAGATACGGTGGAAAGAGATGGGGTGGGTGGGACGACCACAGATGAGGGATCAGGGCGGGGGCCCCTCGGAGAGGCCACTGGCCTGCGTAGCTCACCTACGTATGACCCCACAGGAGTTCCGAGAAACACCCAAAAACCATGAATCATTTTCTCCCACTGAAGAGCCTTGCTCGGTCTAGAGCCTGCATTCAGACAGCACGACCTTGCCCCGGGCACAAGGGCCCTGAGTAGAGAGTCAGGGCTCCAGAAAGTTAGGGTGCGGCCAAGCCCCGGCCACTGCTGGTGAGGGCCACACGGCTTGTGTCCATGACGCTCACTGGGCACTGCATGGGGCATGGCTCCAGGCCTCTTTCCGGTCCACTCGACGGCCCCACCAGGGCCCAGGTCCAGTGTCATAAGGGTGGAACCCAGGACCCAGAGAGGGGAGTGGCTTTAGGATCCCATCATCGTTAGGGCCAGAGCTGGAATTTAAACCCAGGCCCCACGGCGCCAAGCCCAAGGTGCTTTCCCAAGTCTGCACGTCAGGTCAAGGTGGCTCCTTCATGCTTGTTCTTCTCTCCTGTTCTCTGTCAACGCCTTAACCTCTTATTGGAAAACGGCTGCCTTTCCTTTCCCTTCATCCCAGGAAGCGCTGCAGAACCTTTTCTGCATTCCAGACGGCCAGCCCTGAGCTCTTTCTCCAGATTAGTCTTCCATGACGTGGTGCATAGCCCCGTGGTGGTGCCGGAAGAATCTAGCATTACAGGGGAACCCAGGTACAGCACTAAAGTACAGTGAATCACAACAATGGCTTTTTGCAATTCTCAATCACTGAGTAACAAACCACCTCAAAATGTAGTGCCTTAGAACATCTAGAGTCATTCATTTAGCTCTCAGATCTCTAACTGGCCCATTGGGGCTCGGCGGCATATCTCTGCTCCGTGTGGTTTCAACTGGGGGCTGGCAAGTTGGGCCTGAGGTCTTGCTTTGTCCCTGCACGTGTCTCCGTGGCTCCTTGGACTTCATATGGCGTGGTGGGCAGGCTGGTCCCAAGCATTTGGTGACCTCGCCTCGGAAGCTATGAAGGATCACATTGATGGGTGCTCCGTTGGTCCAGGCAATCACAGAGGCCCACCATGTTTCCAGGACTGCAGCACCTGATGGCAAGAACTCTTCCGCTCACTCACGTCTGGCCAGTTTGGAAATATGCACACCTGTGTACCAACGGGTGCTATTGGAGAGACCCAGCTTCCTGCCATGGCCCCGTTTGTGATAATAGTCACCACCTTCCAGATCAGGCAGAGCCGGCTGGTCTACAGCTCAGCCAGGGCCCCAAAGGACCCGAGGCCCTTTGTGCAGGAGTGTGGAAAGAGATTCACTTTTCTCTTGGTTGAATTTTAAGCGCACAGACAACTTTTCCTTTGAAAAATCAGAACACTGCATTTAAACTCTCATGACCTTGACCTCCCCAATCCCACCTCATCCCCTCCAAAAAGGCGATGGCTGTGTACCCTGCCATACATTTTCTTAACTTTCTCTTTTACACCCACATGCAGGAACCCATAGAAACCTGATAGCCTGGTTCCGTGAGGCTTGATTTTACCCAAATTGCATTCTACTCTATGCGTGCTACTGCACGCGTCCTACTGCGACGTGCTTTTTCCACTCCGCCGTGTGTTCTTGGGGCTTCACCTGAGTGTTGAAATAGCCAGAGATCTAAGTCATTCCTTGTTCTGGCTGGTTGTACACTCAGTGGACATGCGCTTTTCGTTTTTTTAGGCTTTCTCTTGTTGTGGGAGATTTGGGTCACTGTAGACCCAAATCCTGCTGTCAACATCCTTGTTCATGCCTCTTGGCGCTCGTGTTTGTTTTTCTTGGGAACATACGACTTGCCAGGTCATATGGTGTGAAAGTTTCAGTTTAAATAAACAATGGTAATGTGCCCTTGAAAGTGGCTCTGTTCTCCCGCTAGCAGTGTTTGAGAATGCCGGCTTCTCCGTGTCCTCACCAACACCTTCCTTTTTCCCAGTCAATGGGTAGAAGGTTGAGACCTTGTTTAAGTTTTTTTCTGGTTTTTGTGTGAGGTTGAACACCTCGGTGTGTGTTCATTGTCTGTCTCCGTTCTCTTGTCTGTGAATGGCCTGTGGGAGTCCTTCTGCAGGATCTTGCTGCAAGATCTTCTGGCTCCTGGAGATATTTTCCAGTTGTTTCACTGAGTCTGTAAAGTCATTTGTTTTATGTAAGTTTCAATTTTGACGTAGATTCCCCATCTCATATTTATTTTTTTGGTACATGTTGATTCTTTCTTCTTTTTTAAAGAAACTCCTCCCTGCCCCTGAGATCGCGTGGAGATTGTCCTATATTGTCGTCTGGCGATTTGCTGTGAATTTTTAAACTAGAATCCTAGGCCCTACCCCTTTGGAACTGAAGTTGGTGGGGGAGGGCCCCGGTGGATTCAGATGGGCAGTGGGATCTGGGCGGCGCCAGTGTGCAGGCCACAGGGCCACTCCTGGGAGTCAGACAGGGAGGCTCATGAGGCTGTCACACACCCTGACAATCCTCCCCATGTCCCCACGTCCCTCCCAGTACCTAAGCACTGGCCAGGCTCCTCTGTCTTAGAGCAAAATCCAGGATGTCCGCATAAAGGGACCAGGCATAGGACTATTCTATGGGCAGGACTGGGTTCTGTTCAGTAGGTCTTCCTTGGGTCCTCCTCCACCCAAGACACCGTGGCCGTCCAGAGATGAGCAGGAGCCCTGTCCCCAGGACTCCTGTCCATAGCCAGCGTGAGAGCAGCCAAGGCCCTAGGTGGGGAGGGGAAGGAGTTCTCCTAGATGACATCAAGAGGCTCACAGATGAGCACCCCCCCCCACCCCCGCAAGCATTCCCTGGTCTCCCAGGAGGAAGCCGCCTTTGTTTTTCCCTAAATGCTCCAAAGTTTCTGAAAAGCCAGAGGCTCCCTCATTGCTGAGGTCCTGCTCCCTGGGGACCCTTGCCTTTTAGTTTTCTTATGAAATCCCTAATGGGGGTTTGATGTCTCAATTGCATTTCTGAAAGTTGCTCCCCTTTGGGGTTTTGTCCTTCCTTTTTTGTTCTTAGTGATGGAGGTGGTGGGTCTTTACTCCCCCCTGGTGCCTTTAAGGTCCAAGGGGTTTATGAGGGGTTGCCTACCTACAAAGCACATTGACCCCTACACGCATGGCTCGCCTGCTTTCCCTGATCACATCCTCAGGGGCCCATCTCATGTGAAGGGGGAAGAGAAGAAATCCTAGGAGTCCTACTTAGAGAGGGGAAGGTGAAAGCGGGAGTGGGGGAGGGAAAAAGGAGAGAAAAGGCATCCTTTATGGTTTTGTTTTCTATTTAAAAAGGTAAGAGGTTGTCCTTAAGGAAAATGTGTTAAATTCTGCGTAAAGAAAATAAACCACGTGCCCCAGAGAACTTACTGGTAGGAGTGAAGAGACTGTCTTCACTTCTGATTACAGAGGGCTACCTATCTGCCAGGAGGGCACTCACTGGACATTCTGGATGACATAATTTTTAGAAATCTTTGAAGGTCCATGGTTGGGAAAGGGAGGAAGATTCCTGCCACGGAATAAGAAGACAACACCACCCAGAGAGTTAATCCCTCCTGATGCTGGTGTTTGCCAAGGTGCGGCTGGCCGTCCTAGGCGGGCAGGCCCCGGGCAGAACACACAGAAGGATGGAACCCTTAAGAACCCAGAGGGTGCACCCAAAGACGTCCCCGTGAAGCTCCAGTCCCAAGCAGATTAGCCTTCAGATCGTTAAACGGAGCTGTATTTGTGGAGGTGGTGCCGAGAGAGGCGAAAGACTTACCTGTCCTCTGTAGGTCTGAAGGAAAAGTAAAAATCGGGATGGGGATGGAGAGTAGTGGAATCCTTGGGGAATACCAGAGCCCAGGTTTGTCCTCATCAGCGTTTGGGGCCAGGATTCTACTCTCTGTGTTGCCTTCCCTCCCCTCCCCCACCCACCCACCGCCAATACATCTAAGTCACATACTTGGTTACAACGCTGTCGATAGACCTCATTGGGGTGACACAGGTGTCCCACAGCTGGAATGCAGTGATGCACAGCTGTAAATGTGCCAAAGCTCCCAACTGTCCACTTAAAAATGCGTGTATAAATTATGACTCATTCAAGCTTCCCAAAAAAGCCCACCTAGCATTCTTCTAATCAGAAAGTCTTCATGTTTCAGTTCTATTTTCTGCACTTGCATTTGCTTTGTAGGGATACTTGTTTTTTTAATATAGTAAAATCACAATAATACAATTTTTTTTAAAGGTTCTATTTATTTATTTGACAGAGAGAAAGAGAGATCACAAGTAGGCAGAGAGGCAGGCAGAGAGAGAGGAAGGGAAGCAGGCTCCCCACCTAGCAGAGAGCCCTACGCGGGGCTCGATCCCAGGACCCTGAGATTGTGACCTGAGCTGAAGGCAGAACCTTAGCCCACTGAGCAACTCAGGCACCCACAATCATATAATTTTTATCCTTCAATTAAAATTCTGAAGTCTTCTCCAACATGATTGCAATTATTTATAAATAGGATTTTTTCAACTTGGGTTTTTAATAGGTACTTGTTTTTTTTAAGATTTATTTATTTTAGAGAAAGAAAGAGAATGCGCTGGAGTGGGGAGAGGCAGGGAGAAAAATCTAAGCAGACTCCCTGGTGAGCATGGAGCCCAGCATGGGGCTCGATCCCAGGACCCCGAGATCATGACCTGAGCTGAAATCAAGAGTAGCCTGGCTGTTTAGCTGACTGAGCCACCCAGGTGCCCCTAGATTTTACTTTTTTTTTTTTTTTTTTTTAAGATTTTGTTTATTTATTTGACAGACAGAGATCACAAGTAGGCAGAGAGGCAGGCAAGAGAGAGGAGAAAGCGGGCTCCCTGCAAAGCAGAAAGCCCAATGCAGGGCTCGATCCCAGGACCCAGGGATCATGACCTGAGCCGAAAGCAGAGGCTTTAACCCACTGAGCCACCCAGGCACCCCTAGAAGATTTTACTTTTAAGTAATCTCTATACCCAGCATGGGGCTCGAAACCCTGAGATCAAGAGTCACATGCTTCACCGATGGAGCCAGCCAGGCGCCCCTGGTTTTTAATAAGTACTTCAAAAGTACGTCTTGAGTACCTTCTCATTTAAAAATAATTTCAAGGAGTACAGTGGTATATGGTACAAACATTTCTGTTCTCCCACTGATGCCCCCACCCCATACATGCATTCCCACCGTGAGTTCTCACTTCCCTCTCCCTAGGCAGCCACTGTTCAGAGTTTGGTTAAACATAATTTTTAAGTGGGCATATAAGTTTGCACATTGATGGGGGAAAAAATCATAACATTTTCCCCCTATTTGGGGACATTGAGGTTGTTTCCTGTTTGGCTTTTCTTTTCTTTTCTTTTCTTTTCTTTTTTTAAACACTGGGGCAGAGGATTCCATTGGAGCAAATACAAAGCAGGCCACAGATTACATGGTCCTGTGTTCGTTCCTCTGGTGACTGTGAAAGCCATCAAGGATAGGCACTAAATTAGATATCGAATTAGGGGGTAATTTCCAAGTAAGAGAAGGGGCCCAGAATACAGTAAGGATTCTATGTTAAATGCTTTACCGATCTGTTCTCCTTTAAAGCACCAAAGGTCTCAAGAGAAGGGAGATCGTTCCCATGTCACAGATGGAATACTGTGGTTCACGGTGACCTTGCCCGAGATCACACACCCTATAGTGCAAAACTCAGCTCTGAGTTGCCAGACACCAGACTGGAAGCTTGATGGTTCTGTAACCAAACGGGGGACTCTTGTTTTCCTGTCTCTGCTTAATTTAGGCAAATACCATTGCAACTGTCAACCACCATTCGTCTGCAAGGAAGCACTGAAATGTTACACGGATTCTCGGTTATTATTGTTTTTAGCTGCAGTTTGAGCGCCTTGTGTTTAGTAGACGTTGTACTAATTGCTGTATGTACTTCATTCAGTTGTCACCTTGAAAGGGGTAGGCATTTACCAGATGAGGAATGTGAAACCCAGAAAGGTTAAAAAAAAAAAAAAAGTTGCTCAGTATGACTTGGGGGCGGTGGTGGGGTGGGCACTCAGTCATCGCGGTGTGTAACTCCAGACCCAAGTGCTGACCAGACTCTGCTGCCCACCAAACCGCAGATCCACCCTCTAGCCTGTCTCCATCAGGCTGGGCCACCAGACAGCACCTCATTTTGTTCTCCCTCTTCCTCCCCCCAGACAACAGCGACCTGATTGCGTGCACAGTGATCACCAAGGACGGCGGCATGGTCCAGCGCTTCCTGGCTGTCGATATTTACCAGATGAGCCTGGTGGAACCCGACGTGTCTAGGCTTGGCTGGGGAGTGGTCAAGTTCGCCGGCCTCCTGCAGGTATGACGTCCAAGGACTCCGGAAGCTCTTCTTGGTCAGCTCTTCTTGGTCAGCTCTAAACCAAACTAATTTCCGAGGATACAAGGAATATGTGAACAGACTGTCACTGAAAAAAAAGTTGAAATACTACACAGATAAGGGTCAAGTATTCTTTGACCCAAACCCTCAGTTCTTTAAACTTTCTCCTGCATGGTCGCTATGGTCCTTCCCAGAGCTGGTGCTCCCCCAGATGCACATATAAATACAATTACACGTACTGTTTATAAACATGGTGCGCACATACTTGAGAGGAGGTGTGTGTGTGTTTTGTAGTGTCACATGGCACGCATTCTAAACTTTCTTTTTCATTCAATCTATGTCTTAGAGCTAACCGTGTTAGTATATGCAGACTCCCTAGTATTCTCTAAACTGCTGCATGACCACACAAGGCATAATGACGTCAGCCAGCTTTTTTACCTCTACAAACAGTCCGCCATGAACGGAACCATCCTTCCTTCTCGAGCAAGGGTTTCCCTTGGCAGCTCTCAAGAATTTGGGGTGTGCCTGTTTTCACTGTTCATAGATGCTGCCAAATCCCTCTCAAGTGATTGTCGTCACCGGCAAGGCACGAGAGTCCCCTGGCCCTCACTCCCTCTGTAGCAGAGATGAGCTCTAAAAATGCCAAAACACCAAGTTGGGACTCGGGTTTTCTTAATGTGTGTCTGTCTGCTGGGTGACGAATGCTAGCTCGTTGACTGAAGGGAGCGAAGAACCAGGAGGGGACAGCCTTCCAGCTCCTGTCCCGTTAGAACCCCCACTTCCTGAGCATCCAGCCGGCTCTCCCTGGCCTGAGGTGTGCCTGGCTGCGAGGCAGCCCATTTCCTTGCTGGGCGACTAGTCTCTGGTCGCTGGCAGGGTCTTGCTCAGGCCTGCCGTAACGTCTAGCCCTGCATGGTATGACGCACAGGCAACATCCCACTCTCTTAGGGAGCCACCCATGTATTTGAAGATGCTGTTGGAACCTCCTCTTTTTCCAGATCTTTCCATGTAAAAAATGTCTTTTACAGAGGATGATGTGAAAAACTATATGAAGAATGTTTCATTTTAAAAACAGACTCCCGTGTAAGAGGCTGTCCATTAGATGACTTAGTGCTTCTTATTTATCTAGACTTAGGATCAATTTCCTTTGGAATTTAGTGTCAGGAAAGTGTTTTTTCCCTCGAAGGATTAATACATGTCCTCCATCAGACAATGAAAGGCACATAAACCTTTCCTTTTGGTCACCTTCCAGTAGTTACTATTTATTTGTCAGGCACATTACTGTGTGCCAGGTTCTCCGCTTTCAATGTGTAACATCTCATCTAATCCCCACCGCAACATTCCAAGGCAGATTTTCTTTCCAAAGAGCCCATGTCAGACTTCATGCTTACAAACAGCAACCATCTCACTTAGGAGCCTTTCCCCCAGCTCCTGTAGCACCTCTGACTTCTGCATCTGCCTCCTGTCCCCTGCCTTCATCTTGTGTCGCCTCAAGCTCTGGTGGGAAGCACTCTTTGCACAGAATCCACTCTGGGGTTTGCCAGGGGATCCGTCTGTAGCACAGTTGCTGTGCTTGAGTTTTCTTCCGCGTCTTTCTTTGCATGCCTGCGGAAATGGCCCTCCCAGTCCCTTTCTTGGGGCTAGTGTTTTCCTTTAGGGACCAGAAATTCTTCATACACACACAAATGGATGCCAGAGATGCCCCCTTCTTAAGAGAAGCCAGGAAGAAGCTGGTCAGTGGATGGGTGAATAGATCTAAGATCAGGTCAGATGGCCATAGGCATTTTTGGCTTGTTATCTGTTGTTTCTCAGAAGTCAGAACTGCTGGAGTCCAACCGTTTGAGTCCCCATGGCTCTTTGATGAAGCTGGGGCACCATTTATTCACTAGCTTACTCAGGTTCTCGTGGGTAGGGCCCCAGCCTCCACACCCAGCATGGGCTCCCTTGGTGTATCCTCTCCACGTGTCCTGGTCTGGTGTGTGCCCGTCCTCAACTCCAGCTTGGGAGGCTGCTCCTTGAGGGCAAAAGCCTAGTTGAATTTGGGGAACCCCCTTCTTGACGAGATGCTGACCCACAGCTTCCGAGCTGCTGCCCTCCTGCCGAACCTCACGAATGGCCTTTCTCTGGCCCCTTCCATAGGACATGCAGGTGACGGGTGTGGAGGATGACAGCCGTGCCTTGAACATCACCATCCACAAGCCTGCGTCCAGCCCCCACTCCAAGCCCTTCCCGATCCTCCAGGCCACCTTCGTGTTCTCGGACCACATCCGCTGCATCATCGCTAAGCAGCGCCTGGCCAAGGGTCGCATCCAGGCAAGGCGCATGAAGATGCAGAGGATAGCCGGTGAGTGCTGGCCAGCCCTGGTGGCCGTCCTTGGAGCTCTCGGGCTCTCACGCTTCAGACCCCCAGAAGAGGTCGTCTGGGGTCTAGGAGCTCACTGTGTTCTGGTGAAAGGACAGAAAATCTGCTCAGAATTCCCCATCCCCCAGGTGTCTGATTCCTAGAGAGCTTCTGGGGCTTCATGGAAGAGAATCCTCCCTAACCAAGCAGGAGGCCACGAGCGCCCAGATGTCCATGTGGGTGTCCCGCACACAGGAGTCTTCTAGCTTATACTTAAAAACGCTTGGGCATTCCCCTTCCACCTTTGATCCTTAACCCTTAAGATCAGTAGGGGCTGTTCTGCCCACTGCTCAAAAGAGTAAACTGAGGCTCGGTGACTCCCCCCAAAGTCACACAAACAGCTAGTTGACAGAACCCAAATGCAGAACTTCTGACTCTAGAGCTCGTCTCTTCCCCCCTCCCTCCCGCTGTCGTGAGAGGCAGCCCTGCTTGGCGAGGGGGGCCACAATGACCCAGCGCTAAACTCGGAAGTCGTTGTACGCGTCATAGGCACTGTGGTGAGTTTGCAAGGAGGCCTAATGCTGCCCCTTGCAGGAAGGCTCGTGCTTTCTTAGAAATCAGGGCCCTAAAACGAGGGCGTTCCATTCATCAGGGCTGACAGCTTGGCATTCCCGGGGGTAAGGCAGTCTATCAGCTTCTCAGATTATAAATAGTCGCTCTCCAGACACCAGCGCCTCTCAGTCCAAGCACCGATGGTCATTCTGGTGTGCTCGTTGGGAGGACTTCCAGCCCACTTGGGGAGGAAGGGCGCCTTCTAAAGGGATTGCCGAAAAATAAACATTTGGCGGGCTGGGTCTCTGGATGTCACGGATTGGGTTATTGACTGCGCGTGCCCTGTTGGTTCGCCCAGGCCTGCGTCCCAGGCGGTGCCTGTTTCATTTCTCACTTAACAGAAACTTGGCCTGTGAAATCATTACAGAAGCAGTTTGTAATGTGCAAAGTGACTTAAATCATTCAGTCCTTTCTCTGAGGATTTATTTTCGGAAGGTTTTTTGTTGATGTTGTCGTTGTTGTCATTGTTGTTAATGTAAAGCAATTTCTCACTGCTGGCACGAAGGCTAAATATTTCATTTGAAAATTGAGAATTATGCCGCAAAGTGGCTGTTCGAAGTAACGCCTTGGGTATTCCTTAAATTGATTTTAAAAAGCCCCTCCAAATTGCTCTATCATGAGATTTGTTTCCGGAAGGGAGGACAGCAACTGTGACAGATACACACAGGCTCATAAATACACGTGCACACATGCGGATAGGTTCGCCCTCAACACACTTCCCCACGCGCACATACACATGGGAACTTTCGGGGCAGAATTGGCCCCATTTATTCTGGGGTCTGAAATGACCCCCGCGGTGAAGCCCTACAAGGGTATTTCACGTGCGGAAGCCAAAGGTCCAAAGTGGAGACTGGCCAGCATCCCTGTCGGAAACCCTTGCTAGGCGCCGGCTGCATTTTGAGCTCAGGCGTGACCTTTGGGGTCACGCCACTCTCCCCAGCTCAAGGCTGCCAGCTCCCCTCTTGGCACCATCCAAGTGATGCGCCCAGCAGAGCCGCCGCCACTCCAGCTGCGGCCCACCCCATCCAGAGCCCCGTCACCTTCACCCCCAGCCCGCGCGATGAGCATGAACCACGGTGTTGTTTGAACATAGCCCTCCTGGACCTCCCGATCCAGCCGACGACCGAAGTCCTGGGGTTTAGACTTGGCTCCTCCTCTTCCACCCAGCACCTGCCTTTCCGTTTCTACGACCAGTGCCGCCGGGGCAGCAGCGACCCCACGGTGCAGCGCTCTGTGTTCGCGTCGGTGGACAAGGTGCCAGGTAAGCCTCCCCCAGCCCGCGCCGCCTCTCATCCCCTCCTGGGGGTCCCGGCTTGCTGTCCCGGGAGCCTGAGCGAGCAAGCTTCCCTTTCCCCTCGCGGAGTCCGGTCGGCTGGAAGCACCCATTTCTTAGAATTCGTCGAAGCATAGCACAAGATGAAACATGAGCCCTAGAAATAAACCTTGGCTTTCTCTTTGGTATTCTGCCACCTGGGTTTGGTTTTCCAGAGATTTTCTGGGGATGTGGAAGAACTTCTCAGAATTAAGACTAAGAAGTTTCTTGGAAATTTCTTGGAAATACTTAGATTGCTAGTAATGAGTTGTGGGGGAGTAGTTTCCTTCTTGGTGTGGGATGACTAGAGAGATGACATGCATGCTTCCTCTTAGAGCCCCTGGAGAAGGGAGAGCTCCCCACAGGCCGTGACACGGTCTCCCATCTCGGAGCTCCTCTTCCCACTCTCTCTCAAGCTCATCTTGAAACCACCTCCCTCCCAAAAAGAGAAACATGAAGAGAAAGTTCAAAGGCAGCTTGCTTCTCCAGAAGGGCCGGGGGGCTCTCCCCTTCCTGTCCTGGTGCGTCCGCCTTAAATAAATCCACGTGCACGCCGATCCCTCGAAAGAGAACCTTGCCCTTGATTACAAAACTTCCGAAAGTTGGCCAGGCTGTCCCCTGCAAGCATTTAGGGTTTCGAACTTCAATTGATAAGTTGCAAAATGTGTCTGAAAGCAGTTATCAATTTAAGAACAGCTGTTGATTTTAAGTGCCGCCGTAAGGACCTGCCCCAAATCAGGGTCCTTCTTTTCCCCTCACTCCGTGGTTGATCCTTTCTTTGTTCTTTGATTTCATTAATGTATTTTAGAAATATATATATATATACTGTAAGTATATACGATATTTTTTAAAAACCCAAACAGGACATGATAAAATGAGACATGAGTCACTTTTGCCCCAGAAGGAATCACTGTAAACAGTTTCTTGCTTATCATTTTAGAAGTGTTCATTTTATGCCCTTTATGCATTTTCTTATCTTTTTTTACACATGGGGTCGTACCATATGTGTAATTCTGCACCTTGCCTTTTTTTTTCCACTTAATTTGGTGTTACATGTCATCTAAATTATAGATTAACTTCACGTTCATTAATAATTAACTCTTGTATGGTATTTGATTGTATGGCTGGACTAGAAGACCTTTTATATTATGTTGCGTTGATGGACGTTTGGGTCATTTCCAGTGTTTTGCTCTTCTAGTATTGTAGAGAACATCCTTGGGATGCCTTGGTGTAACCATTGCAAATCTTGAGTATCAGAGGGATAAATTCTCAGCAGTGGCTTGGCTCAGTCCAAAGGGAGGCTTTCCTTCCTGACATATGTAGCCCCAACATGCACTCTGGAAAAGTGTACCAGTTCATGCCGTCACCCACTGCCTGTGACTCTTCTCATCCTTAAAACCAGTCTTAGTCTGTAAGACCCACTGTGTCCCCACCTCTGTTTTCAGCTATGAAATGTGAGATGATTTCTGCCTCCTTCAGGGCCTGGACATTTTTTTTTTTTTAAGATGGATTGATTGATTGATTGATTTGAAAAGTGGGTAGGGGCAGAGGGAGAGGGAGAAGAGAATCTCAAGCAGACTCTGTGCTGAGTGCAGAGCCCGACACGGGGCTCGATCTCACAAGATCGTGACCTGAGACGAAACCAGGAGTCGGACGCTTAACTGACGGAGTCCCTGAGGCTTCTTTTTAAAAAGTATCAAGTCTTCTTTACATTCTGTAGAGATGGCTGTTAAGTAAATATAAATAAACGATGGCCATGAGTCTGGGTTAAACATAGATTGGCTTGGTAAGAAATCATTCCTTTTTTTTCATTCAGTCTTTTTTTTCTACACACAGTTATAATTTATTATAACATTTCTATAAGCACTGCCTTGTGATTTTTGTCATTGAGCTATAACTGACATATAACATTTATTAAGAAATTATTTTCTTGGGGCGCCTGGGTGGCTCAGTGAGTTAAGCCGCTGCCTTCGGCTCAGGTCATGATCTCAGGGTCCTGGGATCGAGTCCCACATCGGGCTCTCTGCTCTGTGGGGAGCCTGCTTCCTCCTCTCTCTCTCTCTGCCTGCCTGTCTGCCTATTTGTGATCTCTGTCTGTCAAATAAATAAAATCTTTAAAAAAAAAAAATTATTTCCTTAGGGTCATTGGGATTTCATCTCAGGAGTGAACGGGTTAAGGAGGAAAATCCCGCCCCTTGTTAGCGTTCCATCTTTTTTGGAACAAGGCAAGTGTAAATAAATAAATAGAGCCAAATGTCACATTCTTCGGCATCTGCATAATCGTGTCTCTGTTTGCAGAAGGCTTTACAATGCCTGATTGCTAACTTCTCCCACCCTGCCTGGGCTCCAGGGGAGAAGTGAGCTCATCCAGTGCTGGGGGTACGGTCCTGTCTGCCGTGGCCTGGGCCTGCCTGGCAGGGGGTCCTGCATGGCTGGAATGCCTCCATCCTGTTTGGGCCGAGGGTTGGGTATTTGAGGTTGAGCCATTTGAGACCGTGGCAAGGCAAAGGTAGTCGCCGAAGCTGGCCATCTGCCCCTTCCCTGTCTCTCGCCCCCGGCAGCCCCTGGAAGTGCTGCTCACGTGCGGGGCGGGGAGTGGGACTTTCACCCTCATGTGCCCCCAAGGGCAAGTGCTCTGGACCCTTGGGGAGAGAGGCCTTGCTGCCTTCCCGCACTGGCCTGTGTCAGAGATGGGACCTAAAGAGCAAGTGAAACCCAGGAGCCTCAGCATGACTCAGACGGAGGGAGGGGAGCTCTCCCTGCCCCGCCCTTCCTCACCACCTACTGTCTCAGTAGCCTGCCCCACAGCTGCCCTCACCCTCGATCATGCAGGACTATCTACGGGGTGTTTAGACATCCAGCCTCACCTCTTCCCTTTTGGCCAGAGAGATCTTTCCAGAACATAGATCACACCGTGCCCCTTCCTGCATCCTCTAGCAGCTTCCCGTTGCACTTGGAATACAATCCGAAGCTCTCACTCTGGTCTTGTGTGGTTGTTGGGAGATTGGCCCCAGCTGGCCTCTCAGGTGCAGCGCCCCCCGCCCCCCCAACTTTCTTCTGTCCCATACCCCAGCTGTACCAGCCCCTGCTGCTCCTCTGAGTCATGGCTCCTCAAAGTTTTGGCCTCGGGATCCCCTTTAGATCCTTGAAAAAAGTACCAAGGGGGGCACCTGGGTGGCTCAGTGGGTTAAAGCCTCTGCCTTTGGCTCAGGTCATGATCCCAGGGTCCTGGGATCGAGCCCCGCATGGGGCTTTCTGCTCAGCAGGGAGCCTGCTTCCTCCTTTCTCTCTGCCTGCCTCTCTGCCTACTTGTGATCTCTTGTCTGTCAAATAAGTAAAATCTTCAAAAAAAGAAAAAAAAAAGTACCAAGGATCCCAAAGAGGTATAGCTTATATTGTTTATATTTATTAGTATTTCAGGTAGTACAAATTAAAACAGAAATAAACTTTATTCACATATTTTTTTAAATAAAAACAAACTCCTCACATATCACATGTAAATATAAATAACAGTTTTTAATGAACAATAACTGTTTTCCAAACAAAAAACAAAAAAACATAAAACACAAAACCTCATGTTTTATATTTTTGCAAATCTCTGTAATATCTGGCTTAATAGAAGGCAGCTGGACTCCTGCATCTGCTTCTGCTTTCAGTCTGTTGTCATAGCATATGTTTTGTGCCCTCTGGAAAGCTCCCCCATATACTCCTGGGAGAGTGAATGTAAAAGGAAAACGCTGTCTTACTATTTTTATGTGAGTAGTTCTGACCCTGGAAGGCCCCCAGGGTTCCCCAGACTATGCTTTGAGAACCACTTCTCCAAGTCACTGGCCTCTCCTGCTTTAGGGCCTCCTCATTGGATGTTCTTCCCCGGATCTGTGTGTGGCTGCCTCCTCCTACTGCACAGGCCTCAGTCTGCATGCCACCTCCTCCGAGAGGCCTTTCCTGATTCACCCCTCCTTCCTCCATCTCATTAGCCTGATTTATTTTCTCTGCAGTTCTTTACCTGGGTGACCTATTTGGGTACCCGGCTGCCGTCTTCCGAATGGAGAAGACCGCTCCCGTGGAGAGCTGGTCTGTCCTGTTTATTGCTGTACCTCAGCACCTAGCCTTATGCCTTCATTCAGTATTTACTAGATGAAGGATGAGCCCATACTTGTGCTTTGCACAGCTTGGCGCAGTTCCCACTAATGCCTTCTTCCTGCGTGAACACCACAGAAAGACGAATTCTCTCTGGGGCCCTAGACCTTGGATTTTTTAGTCTGTGGTGCTTGGACTAGGGAAGGGACACCAGGGAATGGAGCCCCCAGAAGAGCTTAAGCAGAATTTCCTCACCCTCAACTTGGAAGTTTTCAAAAAACCAAAGTGTGGGGCCGGGGGCGGGGGAGGGGGAAGGTCATCGGAAGCACGGATTAGGTTGGCCTCTGATGCTGCGGCATCCACCGCTGCTGTCTGGGCCCATGAGTGCACCCTTGCCACCCCAGCCGCACTCTGGGAATGGTCTTGCTCTGTGTCCCTCACCCTAGGCCACACAGATGCGAAACCCGGGGCCGTGTGGGACCGCCACTCCAGCCTGGGGGATAATTCATGGTGGAGAAGACAGTTCCGGCCGCCTGCCCCGGGGTGGTGGCTGGAGGACCTAGCTCCATTATGACGTATCTCCCGATGTCATCTGCAGCCCAGGTGGTCATCACAGAGCAGTTTGCCCCCCCCCCTTAACAAGCTGTAAATGATGATATTTGATGAAAATGTACCTTCCATTTCCTTGGAAGAGATACTAAAGTAGAATATAAATCAGGCCTCTTAGCCACTGTGGTATATTTTTCTTTTTTCACTGGGCGTGGAGAGAAATCATAAATTCTCTGTATTGGCCCATTTTAGATTCATGGCTCTTGCCCCTGCAGAATGTCCTACTCCCAAGGGTAGAGGCTCAGGTGCAGGCCTGGCTGGGGCGTCTGGGGCATCAGCAGATAGTGTGTCCAGGTGCACAGGCATGACCAGCTCTAGACTCGGCCTTTGAGATGCAGCCTTCCGTGGTTCGTGCCCTCAAGGACTTGTCCCACCAACCCACAGTGACAGCTGACTGCCGGAATCTGCCAAGGGAGGCGGAGTGTCTGAAACTAGACCACTGAGGCCTCTTTCCACAAACACCAAATGGACCAGAAGCTGTTCCCAGAATTGCCCCCGGGTGGGGGTGGTGGCGGTGTAGGCAGCAGTCTCCAGACAGAGGGTCAGGCTCTGGCCTCCCAGGGCAGCCTTGACCCCCCACTTTGGACTCCTTCTGGCCCAGAGGCTACTCAGGTGTTCACCTGGCAGGTCGTGGTGACGTGGAGTGGGCATCCCTCCTGCTCAGTCCCTCTCCTGCTTCCCAGCTCTAATCCAGACTTCTGCCTGGAGCCCTCTGCGTGGCTGGTTCCTTCTCAGCATTCAGGACTCTGCTCAGAGACCTGCTCAGGGGAACTTCCACTGGGGGCCCCAACCCACCCAGGACTGCTCTGTGCCAGGACTGCTCTGTGCGGCAGATGGTTTTTATTTATTTGAGGTGAAATTCACATAACAGAAAACATATTGAAAGGATACAATTCAGTGGCATTTAGTCCATTCAAAGTCTTGGGCCGTGACCACCTCGGCTGGTTCCAGAATAGCTTCATTGCCCCCCATGTAAAAGCCCATTGAGCGCGCACTCACCATTCGCCCTTCCCCAGCCCCTGGCAACCGCTGCTCCGCTTTCTGTCTCTGTGGACTTAACCCGTTCTGGATGTTTCCTATACATCCTGTGTTGCATGGCCTTTTGTGTCTGGCTTCGTTCACGTAGTGTTGTGTTTGCGAGGTTGCTTCACATTGTAGCGTGTGTCCGAGCTAGCCACTGTGTGGCCGGACCACATCTCATTCATCCGTTCTGTCACCCACTGATGGCCATGCGGCTGGTTCTGACCTCCAGGTGACCGCAGAGCTGTGAGCGTACATCTGGAAATTTTTATTTGAACACCTGTTCCCAGTTCTTTGGAATATCTGCACCAGAGTTGGGATGGTTTTTCCCACAGTCACCAGAGCCCTTGCCATTAGCCGAAGTTTGACCCATTTGTCGTCTGTGTCGCTCGCCCTACGCTCGCCGGCAAGGCCCTGGGGTTCCTGTTCGTCTTGCCCTCAGCTGCTGACACTTAGCGCGCAGGTGCTCAGTGACTCTCGAACGCAGCTGAGGGACACGGATTGCTGGATGGAGGCTGGGCTGGGTGAACCGCTCAGTGCCTCATTTCCCCAGCGGTCAGTAATCTCCGGCAGCAGGGGCGTTGCTGTCCTGCTCCGCCCCAGCTTGGGCTCCTGCACCTGTTGGCTCAGGTGCCAGCTGGACAGTCCGACTCCATCCGGCAGGGGCCAAGCTCTGCTTTACTCTCTTCTCGCCGCAGCTTCGTGTCCTCCTGGATCCAGGGCACCAGCTGCCTCTGAGCAAACATGCAAATCCCCAAGCACAGGGGGAGGGCTCTGCTTTCCACGAGCCTTATCTTTAGCAAAGGCAAACAAACCAGTCCTATCAGTCACTGACCCAGAACACTTAATAGTTCTGTGGAAAGGCAACACGGTTCCAGAGCCAACCCTTGGCAGCTGAGTAACTCAGGAAGAATGCGAAGATGACAGTGTGCTCAGAGCCAGCTGAGCTGACCACGAAGCCTCGGACTGACAGCCAAAAAAAAAAAAAAAAAAATCAATGTTTAATTCATAGAGCTCAGTCCTGACTTCTCTCATGGGATAGCGTACTAGGTGCTAATGTCATCTCATGAAAGTGTTTCCCAGAAACTAATTTTTTAGGCCCATTCTTTTTCTTGTTTCCGATGATGAACACTGGAGCCGGTCCTCTCTTTCCAGCTCCCCAAGGCAAGGGGAGTGCCCTTTCCGGAGACACACGGGATGGAGAACCTTCCTGCCACCTTCCTCCAGTGCCCCATGTCCCCTTCCTCCCCGCTTCCAGCCTCTAGCTCCCAGCCAAAGACCCTAGCCCCTGGATCAGTGAGTTACAGAAACTTGATTCTGACCCTGAGGTCTCCTTCTTTTTTTTTTTTTTTTTTTTTTTTAAGCAAGATGTATTGAGCTGCTAAGCACTTTCTGCAATTTTCTCATTTGCTCCAATAACCCTCAGAAGGGAGGTTTTGCCATTTTCCGTTTGTGCCTGTGAAGAAACAAGTGCCCCCAAGGTCACATCAGGTGCCTCCCCACCCCCCGCCAGTGAGGCAGTGAACTCGGACTGGCCTGAGTCAGACCCTGACTGGCCACTGCTGCCCCCACCCCTACCACCTCTTAGTTCCTGACTCCGTTTGGACACATCTAAAATGAATTCTCTCTCTGATTTTAGAAATAAAGGCCTCCCCACAGCCACCTGAGGCCTCCTTGGTATCGGGCAAAACCACATTGTTGGCTCCCAAAGGGGTTGTGTTTCAGACAAACAGCATCATCTGCTTTCTGGGAGCGCAAAGTAGATCTGAAAGGAAGAATGAACTGCGCCAGGCCCTTGGTGTGCACCGATTCTCTGCTGTGGGCAGTGCTGGGAGCTGATCCACATACAGGAAGCCAAGGCGTGGACCCAGGCTGCAAGGCTCCCACGGAGCAGGCCCCGAGCCGTGCCTCCAAGCCTCCAAGCCCCTGTTCGTCTCAGGGCCGGCGCTGGTGGAGACCGAGCCCTAAAAGCTCTACCACCCACCCCCGATTGTCAGGGGTCGGCGGGACAGACCCCCGTTAGACAGGCGGCTGTGGCGGCGCTAGCACAGGCACAGCAGTCCCCGTCCCTGTCTTCTGTGCTCCACACCCACGCGCTCGAAACCCCACCTTTGCAGGGATAAACCTGCAGAGCAGCCATATGCAAGGACACTCTTCTTCCCCTGCAGCCACCACTTCCAGACTTCCAGACGGGGTAGAGCTCGGGGTCACGTGAAGGCCCATCCTCGTACAGATTCATGAAGACCAGAAAAGCAGAAATGAGACTTTAAATCTTGCCAGTGCAAAAGCAGCAGGATGTGAGCTCTCTTCAAAGCTTTCTGGCAGTCACGTCGAAGACAGCAGCCTCCAGGCCGATGGGTCGGTAATGTGGGAATCAGGTTCCATATAAAAACAATCCCTGAGCTGAGTCCTAAATGTCCCGCTTTCCACGCCTCTTCTGGGGGCCCCCAGGGCAGCCACGAAGAAGGGTGTGAGCACACAGCCCACAAGGAACCACGTTCCTGAATCAGGGCCCAGAAGGTTCCCTCACCTGGAATGTGCCCCCAGATTTGGGCTCCTTCCCAATCGACACTCTGTGCCTGAGGAGCACTCTTGCGAAACGGAGCACACAGCAGGCACAGGCAGCCTTCAGGTCCCAGAGGAGCCTTTCTGGGGGGTGGAGACCGAGAGGAGGAGAAAGTTCCAAAGAATTGAGTGCTGTGTCACCTTTCGGGGTCATTCCCCACCTCAAACTGTCAAAGTGACTGTGTGCCCGGGAGCCTTAGGGTGAGAACAGCACGTCGGGGAGCAGGGAACACGGCCCAGGTCGCTCATGGAGCCGAGAGCAGAGAGCCTATGCTAGTGCTCGGGAGAAGAGACCAGACCCCAGCTTCACTCTACCCTTTGACCTTGGCTGCACTTGGAAAAGTTCTGTCGGCTCAGCGGGCCCCCGGGGGCAGCCTAGCTGGCAGCGCAAGACGGGCAGGCACGTGTCAGGGCAAGTGGCACGGCGGCGCGCCCGTGTGTGTGCACACGCCCGTGCCCGCCCTGGAGAATGCAGCTTCCGTTGGCTCTCGGGACCGTCAGCCTTCTGAGGACGGGTCGAGCCCCTGTATTATAGGGCAGTCGGGAAAAATGGAAGAGCACCAAGAAAAGACGGAAGGCACTAGATCTCTCCCCAGGTGACGTGTCCGTGAAGCAAATCCAGTGTCGTCTCCCGTCGTTCTCACTTCTTTTCTCAGCAGCAGCATTTGCACAGAGGAGAGTCCGCAGAAGCAGGTGGCTGAGCCCAGCCCTGGAACAGACAGTTCGGGTTCAAGTCCTGGCTCGACCTTAGACTCGTGACGTGGCCTTGGGCCGGTTGGGTCGCCCCCTGTGCCTGTTTATTCATAGAACAAATGTGAATGGGCTTAACACCACGGAACTGTACACTAAAAAACAGTCAAGATGGTAAATCTTAACATGTATTTTTACCACAATTCAAAAGAAAAAAAAAAAGGCGGGGTTGAAAGTGTCACCCACCTCATTAGGCTGTCGTGAGCGTGATAGGAATTAATTCACATAAGTGCCTAGCAGGACGCCTCACACGTGTGCAGTGTGCAGCGAAGGTTAGGCTCTCAGTATTTTTCATTGTCATTGTTATTAGTCAGGCCTGACCCCTGGGACCCTAAATAATAGGTTCCCTTTCTCCATGTTAAATCGGTTTGCGCAAAGTTAATCACCCACGGCTCCTTCTGCTGTAAATAACAGAGACACGGCCATTGCATAGATTTGCTCATTCAGAAAGACTTTTCATCAGGTGCTGATAAAACACTAAGGCAGAACTGACCTCCTGCCAGAGGGCCATGGGGACTGTGGCTCTGGTCTGTGCCTGAGGCCCCGTAGCTCGTAGAGGCAGATCCAGGGCCCGAGAAGAGCAGAGATCTCTGACCGAAGCCCAGAACAGGCCCGCCCCACACGATACCACCGTGGCTAATTCCACATTTGCCTGAGCGGGGCAGTTCCCGCACGACCACGCAAACAGCCCTGGGAGGCAGACCAGGAAACCTGAGCTCGGGGAGGGAGAGCGCCTGGCCCGCTCCATGAACCCGCGTGTTCAGCGTCGAAGATGACTGGGCGGTGGACCCCTGGGAATCAGGTGTGCTTTGGGCACCCCGTGAACTCTTGTATTCCATACCATAGCATGAGCCACGTGCATGGAAACCAGCAAAGAAGATGACCGTATTCTGTGGACACAAGTGCGTCCAGAGGAGAAGCCCATAAAATTATTTGAAGAAACTTTATGAGCCTTTTCCTATAGATGTTTATTTTCTGCTGCTGAGTCATCTGTCCTACCCACCGCAGGCTCTCGTTACAGATAAGTGATAGCAAACGGCAAGGATTGAAGTCTGGTTTAAGGGGGTAACACCTAGAAGCGGAGAAGACCCTAGTCCTTAATTGTATCTGTGAATTGGAAAAAGACCACCTTGATTTTATTTATACTTTAAAATATTTCTGAATTAGCGTAAGGAACCCCAGGGTCCCCCTGGAACTGGGTTTGAGAACCGCTGTACCACTTCCAAAGAACCAGTCATAATGCTGGCCTTGGGATCCCAGAGGGTGCAATGCCAGCCAGGTGGCACTGCTGAGTGTGCAGACGGCTAGGGGAAGGGGTTGGGAATTCATGAGGCCTCTCCACAGCGTGGGAAGAACCAAAGCAGAAGCCAGGCACGGGACACGAGAGCAGTGCTGCCTGTCCCCAGAGCGGCGTCAGTCATTGGTCCAACATAGGTCCCTCTCCTTTGTGCCCATTTCTTTGTGGCCTCTTCAAAACGCAGCAGCACCTAGGGGCCAGAGAGGGGACCACCAGAGAGAGAAGAGGAGGACCCCAGGTTTACGAAGGAATGGGCATTTTTTCAAAGAACTTCGGGAGTTCCCAGGGAGTTACATGACAGATACACCGAAAGGTCAGGAGAGAGGATGTGTGCAGCAGGTGTTTCCGGGGGTCTCTGAGGAGTCAAACGAATGGCGTGCCAAGCACACCAGACTGGACGGGGGGAGGGCGCGGGGGGAGGGAATGGGTGCACGAACAGTTGTGCGGCCAACGAGGTGGTTGTGGTGATGACAACATGCACGGAAGGCAGGAGGGAGCAGGCGACCTTTGGTGGCATGGCTGGGCGTCGGGCAGTGATGGGGAGACGGGCTGCAAAGCTGGGTGGGAGTCCTAACGGCAGGAGACTTGCAGCCTGCCGAGGGGTTGGAAGTGTACCCTGGGAGCAGTAGGAAGCCCTCGGAGGTACTAAGGCCAAGGAGTGGGGAGTCAGGGTACTTGGGTTTTGCCTCACTGGAGTCAGGAAGGGCAGAGGAGAAGAGGGTGGGCGGAGAAGAGACGGAAGGCCTGCTCCGCCCTCCAGCGGATGGGCTGCACCTGTGCCGTAGATGGCGCCCTGCCCTTGGCAGGGGTGAGAAGCAGCCTCTCTGCGGAGGTCCTCCCTTCCTCAGCTTGCTCTGCCTCCTTCTAGACCTTTCTGTCTATAGGTGCCTACTGTGCTTGTACTACAGTGTTGCATGGCTTTTGTATTTTTTCCACACCGACGATCACTGTTTTCACTCAACAGCACGCCTTGGATTTTTTTTTTTTTCTGTCTGTTAGTTCATAAAAGCGCTCGTTTTCATTTTTACTGCTGCTGAGCCATCCGTCGTGTGGGCAAACCCGTGTTTATTTAGCCAGGTCCCCACTGGCAGACATTCAGGTTGGGGCCAATTTTTGTCCTTAAAGAATGAGCGCTCCACGCACCGTTGCGCAAGGATTTCCCTGGAGCAAGTAACCGTGAAGTGAATCCAGAAGTGTCTAGGGCTGCGGCCCTAATGGGACTTGGTGACCAATGAAATATGTGGGTGGAGGGAGAGAGAGACTCCCAGGGCCAGTTACGGCAGGCCATCAAGGAGTCCCACTTTCTCTGTAGATCTTCTGTGTGTGTGTCGCTTCCTGGGGCATTCTGATGATCCCAAGTTGTGAGCTAGCAAAATCCTTGTTACTTGTGGATGTCGTTCTGTCCAGGAGGCCTTCAAGAGCTGTGATGACTGGAAAGGTTCCCAGGAGTGGGCGTAGGGCCCCCGAGGGCTGGCCTGCCCTCCGTTTGGCTTGTCATCGCCGACAGGGTGTGATGGCATGATGGCACCCCCCGGGGGTTCTCCTCCGACCTCCTGGCTTCTCCGCTGGGGTTCGGACTGTCTTCAGTTCTTTCCTCTCTCTAGCCAGCATCCCATGACTCAGGACAGCTTCCTTTATCTGCGACTGTCTGGCCAGGGCATTTTGTATGAATGTGCTTTTCTGCAGAAACACAGAATATTATTTGTTCAACATCTCAGACTCCCAGAGGGCCAGAAGTCAATATTAGCCCAGTGTGGCAGGAATGGCTGTGTTATGACATCGCTTCACACTTCAACAGCCTGTTCCTAGACCTGCAGAGTAACTGCAAAAAGATAGCCTGAAGCCCATCGAATCAGGGGCAGATGACTTGTTTTACTTTGTCTCCATGGCTGCCTGCCTCGAACCCCATCCCCTGAAATCACCGTGAGATTTGGGCATTAGATGCTTCAACTGCATGAAATACGAAGTTTGGGGGGTGATTTGCACTGACTTCTCTGAACATATGTGCCAGTTTGGTAAGAATTCAGGTGCGTACCATGTGTGGTCTACTTCTAACTTCACAGACCTTATAAGGCTCCAGGATCCCCTTTTTTGAATACCTGCTATGGGCTTGCTAGGCACTCAGCAAGTTGCTTTTTATAAAATAAAGAGAGAAATGTGTAAAAACTTTCACATCGTTAACCTCACCTTTGCAGCTGGGACAAGCAAAACTCAAATGCAGACCCTCTGCCCGGGGTCCCAGAGAGCTTGAGCCTGGTTTCAGACTCCAACCCTTTGTAATGCTTCTGCCTGCTTCCTGAGAAAAAGGTTATCTCTTGCTCAGTGTTCTTTTCTTTCTTGCTAAATCGACTTCAAGGTTCTTCAGCGCTTCTGAGATCAAGTGGCCTTTTGTTGTGGCTTTCTGAGTACGTTGACTTCACAGGCTGACAGTTGGGCCTCAGCTGCTGGGTACGACGCACACTCCGGCCTCACAGGCAGAATGGGTCCTGAGAAATCCTGGATTCAGTCCAGCGGCAGGAAGAGTCCGTGTTGACAGAGAGCGTCCCCCCCTACCCTTAGTATCCTGGAGAATGTTCTGAGATAGTTGACATTCATAAAATCTTGGGCATTCTGGAAAAATGCTTTTTAAAAAACAAAAACAGGGACGCCTGGGTGGCTCAGTGGGTTAAGTTTCTGCCTTCGGCTCAGGTCCCAGGGTCCTGGGATCGAGCCCCACATCGGGCTCTCTGCTCAGCAGGGAGCCTGCTTCCCTTCCTCTCTCTCTGCCTGCCTCTCTGCCTACTTGTGATCTCTGTCTGTCAAATAAATAAATAAAATCTTTAAAAAAAAAAAAACATTCCCAGCCTGATGCCCAGGGAGCACATTCCACAGCTGGGAGCAGCGTTCTGTTGTCTCGAAACAGTGTCCGTGCGGTGGGGGCATGACCTGCTCCTTGTGCCCTCTCTGACTTCCTCCCTCCACCTCAGCAGAAAGCAGATGCAGAAAACACCCTGTACCAACTTGTGTCCCCACTGCGTCAGCAGAGGGGCCCTTTGCGCATGCTGAGACACAGCTTCAAGCAGCTTAAAAGCTCCCACCATTCGGGCATCCTTACTCTGTCACAAGTATGCCCCCACATGCTCTAAACCATGCTCCAGCCCTGCCAGGGAGCTCTCACCATGAGGAGGGTAGGGGCCTGTGCCCTGGAGTTAGCCCACTTAGCTTTTTCGGCACCTACCCATTGGTAGCTGTGTCCTGTCAGGAAGTTCCAGAAGGGTCCTGAAGGGCCATTTTCTTCTTCTATAGAATACAGCCTTTCCTCCCAGGGCAGGAGCCTATCCCTGGGCCAGCACTCTATAAGGGCCCTCACGAGTCCTTGTAAGTAACAGTCTCTGATGGAAGAGGAGGGAGCCAGTGCCCCGAGGACTAGAGCTGCCCACGTTGACCTTGGGGTTGATAGGCCAGTACTTTCGGCCCTGCAGCTGGGGCTCTAGCCCCTCACAGGGCTGCTGGCCCAGCTCACCCAGGGCACTCACAAGCAGTCCTGCTGGTGCTCTCAGGCTCTGCCAGCCAAGGTGACTTCTGGGCACCTGCCTGGCGAGGGCCACCAAAGCCAGCGCCATCTCAGCCCTGTGCGTTCTTCCGGCAAGCAGGCACTGAGCACCTCCCACAGCTCCCCGCCTGGCCCTCGTGCAGCCGGCAGCCTATGTGGCAGAAGCAGATGTGGAAATGGGGTGTCCTCTGTGCCAGAAGTCATGGCGGGGGGCAGGTGGAGACAGCTAAGCCGCCCAGAGGCCCGCTGCTGCTGGCATGCAGAGGGTGAGGGGTGGTGGGTAGAGAAGATCGCTCCGGGGGGAGGGGCAGGCTGGCGGAAGATGTGGATTTCATCCGAGCTTTCTGGACTTCAAGCCGGCGAGGGCACAGTGGATCCGCGTTTGTCCGAGCACCTTGTGGCCGCTGGGTGGGAACAGGTTAGAGACAGCAGTGCAGGGTAGCTGCTAGCACAGTCAGTGACAGGTTTGGGAGCAGCTTGCCTGGTTGTCACAGGTGTGCTCCTGAGGATCGCGCGATCCCCTGATGTTCCCGTGTGGCACGTGCGGGTCCACAAAGCACTTGCCATTCACACTCTCAGTAATGCCAGGAGGGGAGGGGATGGGGAGCCGAGACCCTGGAGTGGAGGTGACCAGCCAGGTCAGCCTTCAGGAAGCCCCATTGTGCTTTGCCCTCTACCCCTCAAGCTGTTGGGAGGCTGAAGTGGCGGAACCGCTCACCTGCCACTGAGGACCATTTCCTAAGGCTCACCGCGTCACCGGCATCTGGCTGAGTGTCTCCACGATCCAGGTCACAACAGCCTGGGGAGGAAGGCCCTGTTATTATCCCCACTTCGTAGCTGAGGAGTGTGGGGCCCAGAGAGGTTGAGTAACTTGCCCTAGGTCGCACAGTGGTCGGGGGTGCCGCGAAACCCACTCCTCTGCCCCTCACACTCTCATCTACTCAGGGCCTGGAGACCCAAGGATGTTCTCAGCCTCGCCCTGGGGGAGCTGCAGTGGGTAGAGGGGACGCCATGATCTCAACCACAGCCCCTCACACGTGGTCCCTAGCCTGGCTTCTCTCCTGGGCCGAGAAGGGGTTTCTGCGCACGCCTATCGTAGCGCACTAATCAATCTGGCCCAAGATGCCCATGTGTGGCGGGCAGCACTGAGTGGCTGTCTAGGCTTCCCCAGGCCAATGGACAGCTGCCCAGTAGGTATGATGTAGCAACAGCTTTTCTCCTACTTTTTGCAGCCTGAGCTGGCTCTTAGCCAGAACTCTTTTTACCAAAAAAAAAAATATATATATACATATATATTTTTTTGTTTTGTTTTTATGTATACACACACACACACACACACACACACACACATAGCACTGACCTGCAGTGTGGGAAATGCTCGTGTGCCTGCTGAGCACGGGAGCCTCTACTGTGGAGATGTAAGGTCTGCTGGTCCAGGGTGAATTTAGATACTCTCTGGAAGGTTCTAGGGCTGGCCCAGCCCATAGTTAAGCTCTTCAGGGACGTGAGCTTGGAGAGTTCTTCAGCTCGTGGCCGTTGTGGCCCCACACAGACGGGATTCCGTGGAAGTCCTTTGTTTAGCTTATGTGTATTGAGCATCTGTTGTGTGGCAGGTGCTGGACTTGGCTATGAGGTGACACCTGTGGCCCCGCCACGTGGAGCTTGCACTCTTGTAAAAGTAAGAAATTTTTCATATAATTGTACCAGCAGATGATTAGCTGATAATGGGGCACCTGGTCTTCTCCAGTGGGGACCGGGGAGGCTTGCCTGCGTCAGTGGTATGGGCCGATACGGGAGGACTTGCTAGAGCAGACGGGATGGGAGGTGACAGGGGCTCCAGGCAGGGGACAGCATGCGCAGGGAAGCTGAGCACGGAGTGAGGGTCTGTCTCCTAGCTCGCCATCACTGTGATACTCATATTGGTCCCCTCGATGGGCCATCTTCTGTGCTTCCCGCTCCGGTATCAAGCACGTTGCATGGGTTAATTGTTTCACCTTCCGAGCCTGCCTGGGGAGAGGCAGATGTCCGCCCATTTTGCCATCAAAGTTTGCTGAGGCCCAGGGTGGTTGAGGAACTTACCTAGCCTTACACAGCAAGTCGGCGACTCCAGTGTCCATCCTCCCTCTGCCTGACTCCGGCCCCTGCTCTTGCCGGCCTCCCTCTCTGTGTTCTTATTTTTACACTCCTAGCCTACGTTGTTACTGATAAGACTCAGAGGCCTGCCAGGAGAATCAGCGCCCCGTAACTAACAAGCCCATGGGGTGATAATTACTTCTGAGTTATTGCCCTCCAATGTGCAAACAGCCAGAAGCCCCAAACTGCACTTTGCAAGTGCCTCCTGTCCCTGGTGTGTGGCTTTTTTCCAGAAAACCCCTCGAGTGACTGACGCCAACCCTGCTTCATCCACCTTCAAGTAAGCACATCCCTGAGCCTTGGTGCAAGACCCCATCCAAACAAGACACAGCAGTGCCATCCCCAACGAGCAGAGGGGCTGAGTGTGCTGGGCAATGTCTGGGGGTGTTCCTCTGGCCTTCGGCTACAGAGTGACCTCATTTGCCTATTGTGGGAGGCGATAGGACCTGCTCAGCTCAGAGAGGGCTTTGGGCCAGCTCCTTGCTCCTGCAGACAGGTGGACCTGTCCTTTTGTAGTCCAGAGGATCCCGCGAGTCCTATCCTCATGGTTTCCTGAGGGCAGAGGCACAGCCTTTTAGAAGCATGGAGTCCGAACTCTTGCAAGATCTTCTCCAGCTAGAGGCCCTGGGCCAAACCAGCCTAATAACCCTGCCTCTGCCGCCCCAGCTCTGGCTCCACATTTCTAGAATTACCTTGAGAGCATTTGAAAAGCTCAGTGCCCATTAAATCTGGGTGAGGAGAAGGGTCGCTGGTGTTTTTTGAAGCTCCCTGGCTCTTCCTAAAGGCCATCCAGTCTTGAGAACGCTATTAGAGACGAAGAGATCTCTTAGGTGGCTTAACCAGAGGGTCAGGGTGACCACTGGGGTCAGATGCTGTGGCCTGATTGTCATTTCTTTAATCTACAAATCTTCATCGCACTCCTACCATTGGCCTGTGCAGCATGGGGCCTAGCGTGACTGAGATCCCTTCTCTGTAGATCCGATGTGCCCCTGTAAGCAGCCCCGTCAACTATGGCCCAGAAATGGATGGACAGCCTGGTGGGCAGGGGTCATGCTTGGGCAGGCTCTCTCCTCCATCGGAGCAGTTCCTCCTTAGTGAGTTTGGAGTATTGGGACATTCAGGGTTTGGGAGCACATCTGTCTGGTGCCCTGGGCCCAGTGTCAGGAGAGACCAATGCTCAGCATGCTTTCAGGACACCTATCATGGGCGCAGGTTTACGCCATGCTCTGCCAAGAACTGGGGAGTAGAAGGTTCTGGATGGGCCTTGCCTTCCTGGAGTTCCTGATATCCTGGGGAAGACCACGCCTACGTAGTCTCATCCCTGCCATAATGGTGTGGGAGCCTGGGACAGGGACGTCTGCCCAATCGGAACTGGAGGGCAAGGAGGTTCCAGAAGAAGATCTTGACGGATGGGCCAGGTTAAACAGGGGGCGTCCCAAGCAAATGAGAGCAGGCTCTGGGCTGTGCACACCATGGTATGCATGTGGGTCCTGCAAGCTGCCTGAGATGTGTGGGACAGGAGGCAGCAGGAGATGAGGCCATGTGCAAGTGACCTCCCATGCAAGGTCGACTGTCTTGGATTTGTGGAGGAGCCCAGGGGGCGCTGCTGAGGGGCTTCAAGTTGGGGCAGGAGGGTGCTGGCGCTAAAGGCTGCCCTCTAAACTGACCACACAGCAGCCTGGCAGCCGGAAGACAGGGTCATTCACAGGGGCCGGCTCCAGCCCGGCTGCCTATGGGTTGGGATGACTTACACTTAGTTGGAAAGAAGCAGCAGCTGGAGACCCAAGCGTTCCTCCGCTCCAGGGCCAAAGCTCACCAGGCCTGTTAGGGCACCTGCGAAACGCGGTCAGGATTCAGTCCCTCCCACCACTGTACCCCATCTGCTAGGCTGGGATTGGCTCACTTTTCTTTTTTTTTTTTTTTTTTTTTTAAAGATTTTTAATTTATTTATTTGACAGAGAGAGATGACAAGCAGGCAGAGAGGCAGGCAGAGAGAGAAGAGGAAGCAGGCTTCCTGCTGAGCAGAGAGCCTGATGCGGGGCTCGATCCCAGGACCCTGGGATCATGACCAGAGCCGAAGGCAGCGGCTTAACCCACTGAGCCACCCAGGCGCCCCGGGATTGGCTCACTTTTCTAAAAGGTCCCGGTTGTCAATATTTCAGGCTTCACTGGCCGTATGCTGCTTGTCACAGTCTCACTGTCTCTACCAGTGCAGCCAAACAGCCCCTGATAATATGTAAATGAGCAGGCGTGACCCCATCCAGTAAAACGTCACTTAGAGAAACAGGCCCACGGCTGGATTTGGGATTTGGTCTGCAGGATGTTGTTTCTGACTCCTGACCTTGGCCTTCAGAATTGTCCTGATCACCTGCCAAACTCCGCCCACCTCTCCATCCCCAAACCCACACACCCAGGCCTCTGAAGAGTCAGTCTGCTCCCAGCGCCGTAGCTAAAAAGTCCTTTTCAGGTATAAGTCAGATTATGCGTGTCTTCTGCTTAAATCCGTCACTGGGTCCCTTTTCATTCAGAATGAAAGCCCAATTCCTTATGGTGGCCCCGAAGATCCCACACAGTCTAGATCCTCAGGACCTCACGTCTTCCCACTGCCCCCTTGGCCAACTCCAGAGCAGCCACAGGAGCCCCCCTCCGCTGAGCCTTGCCGTAGCCCAGCCTGCCCGCCTTCCAGTCCCTGCACTGAGCGTTCTCATCCCAGGTTCCCATGTGGCTCTGTCTTCACTGCCTTACGGTTGTTCAGCAGAGCTCTCCATCTCGAGGCTCTTTCTGACCATCACATAACTCACAGCCCTGCCCCCCGCCTTCCCGGCACCCCAGATGCCACTGTCCTGCTCAATTCTCTTCATAGCACTCCTTTCCTCCCAACATTCTGCATTTCTTCATTGTCGGCTCACCCCACGCCCTATCCTTCCCCAGCCCATCATTGAACTTCAAGCTGCAAGAGAGCAGAGGCTCTCTTTTGTTTTCTGCCAAATGCCCAGCTCTAGTCGGAGCGGCACTGGGAGGTGTGCCATAGAGATGGTTTTTGGAAAGTACTGGATGGGTGGGTAGGGAGGTGGATGGTTGTTGAATGGGTGGGTAGATACAGAGGAAGAGAGAGAGAGATTAATGGATGGAACCAGTAGATCTTCAGTACCCCCTTTATGTGTTTGACATTGTTCTCTGGGGACTCTGGGTGTATGCTGAACACACTAGTCCCTTTGGAGCTCCCAGGTCCTGTCAGCCATGATCAGGGCCTTGAAGAAACCAGCTGAGAGCTGGGACGTACGCCACAAAGGGATCTGACCTGGACAAGAAGTCCGGGAAAGCATGTCTTGAGGAAGGGTTGTTGGCCTAGGAGGAAGTGAAAGGAGCCAGGCTGGGCAGGAATCCATCCCAGACAGGAGAGCACACAGATGGACTTCGATGCCTGGACCCACAGGCTGCCCAGATCCCCAAGGAATGAAAACATCGCTCTCCAGGTGATAACCTGCCACCAGTCTGTACACAGAATTCTCCTTTGTTGTCACTTTCCTCCCTGGCCAGCTAAGTGGGGCACAGAGCCCAGTCCTGTTTCCTAGGAAGGGGTTCAGCCCAGCATTCCCAGCAATGACCCAGGTCTCTTCCCGTGTGAGTAAAGAGCGTGGAAGGAAGAATTTGACCCAGGATGTGTTTCTGACGAATTCTTTTAGAATAGAAGTTCTAGCTCAGGCCGGACATGAAAAACAAAGTGTTTTATGCCATGTGCAAGAGAACAAATGGTAGAGTCTGGAGTGGGAGGTTGGTTGTGTGTTTTTTTTTTTTAAGATTTTATTTATTTAACAGAGATCACAAGTAGGCAGAGAAGCAGGCAGAGGGAGAGGAGGAAGCAGGCTCCCTGCTGAGCAGAGAGGCGGATGCAGGGCTAGATCCCAAGAACCTGAGATCATGACCTGAGCCGAAGGCAGAGGCTTTAACCCACTGAGCCACCCAGGCACGTCCGGGAGTGGGAGGTTTAAAAGACCAGGTTCTGGACTCATTAGTGTAACTGGGGATAAATGTGTTTGTAGCCCCCACTGCAAGTTAAAATCACAACTAGTTAGAAGGGGGTCGAAAGTGCTCTAAAATTGATTGTTGTGATGGATGCACAGTTCTGTGAATAGACTAAAAACCATCAGATTATACACTTTTAAATGCATAGATTATATTGGATGTGACGTGTATCTTGAGAAAGCTGTTGGGTATTTGTTTGTTTGTTTTTAAGGTTTTATTTATTTGAGAGAGAGCATGAGCAGGGAGAGAGAGAGGGAGAAACAGACTACCTGCTTAGCAGGGATCCCAGTGTGGGGCTCAATCCCAGGACCCCGAAATCGTGGCCTAAAACAAAGACAGATGTGCAACCAGCCGAGCCGCCGAGGTGCCCCAAAAGCTGTTCTGTGTTTAAAAACAGTTCTAAACTAGCCAGACTGTCACAAAGCTGTCATCTTTTTCTAAAGACCAGATTATCTCATTTGTATCTTATTTCGATCATAAAGTAGTCCAGTTCGTGCAGCATTTTCCTTAAAGCCGTCCAGATGTGGGAGAAAAAAAAAAAGTTGGAACCCGCAACACAGGAATAATCTGGAAACCTTGATGCAATGCAGACTTACCTGGCACCCCTCCTCTTCCCTAAAATGTGCCTTTTTTTCCATTTATTTTCTGACTTTGAAGAAAAGGCTCTATTCTTACTGGTAAAATAGTCTCCTGTTCGCTTTCCTTTCCTGTAAATTATGAGATAAGTTTGCATTTCATACCTTTCCAGAAGTCTCTGTTGCTTGTGGTCTGACCTCAGAAGCAAGGCTTCTGGGAAAGAAAGTTGGTATTGAAAATCGCTGCTCTGAGCATTTGTTGAATGAAAACCTCTGAAGAGGGCAAGCGATTTGTGTTGTGGAGTTGAGACGGGAAACAGGTGAACAACACCTGTTTGTCGCTCCGGAGTCCCCTCTTGGTACCAGGAGTTTAGGTGATGTGCCGGCCGCTCTGTCCAGCTCACTCCAGGGATTTAAAAAAAAAAAAATGTGATCCCAAAGCCTCCATGTTCCTTCTTAGAGATGATTAAGGCCAGTTGCGCTCCTCTTCTTGCATGGTAGAAACTGATGAGGTTGTGTGAAGAGAAAGGCTCAGAGCCGTGGTTCGAGCTACCGCTTAGCAGTGCCCGCTGCTGTTTTATCGGCCCGTTGCTACGGATCGGTCCCAGCACTAGGCGTGATAGTGCGTGAGGTAGGGATTACTGTCTCCCTATTGTATCCCGGGAAATGGAAGCTCATGGCAACACAGGCCAGCAGGAGGAGGCTGGGATTTGAACCCATCTGTCTGTCTCCAAAGCTCACACTGTAACTCTTATCCTGTCCCTGTGTTTCCCTGCCCATACCCCAGCGCTCAGTACCCCAGCCAGCACCAGCCAGTCCTGCCTGGCCCCTCCCTGGGATAGCTGGGAAAGTACAGCAGTCCTGGTCCTGGAGGGCTGGAGCGGCTCCCACACTGAGAACACCACTGGCACCCTCCCCCACAGCACGGCGACAGACCGAAATGCTCTTTCTCTGTGACAGGTGATGTGCCCTTCACAGGCCCAGAGGAGCCCAAAAGAAACGCTCCAGCCGTTCTGTTCAGGAGGCAGGATGTGCTCTGTCCAAAGAAGTGTTCTCACGATTATTTATTAATTGTGAAAGGGAAGAAAAAAAGAATAGGGTTTCCTGGAAAGGGATAAAAGTTCAATATGATAAACTCCCGAAAAGCAATCAAAGGCCAATGAGGGCAGAAAAATAAAGGACAGAGAGAGTAAGAGAGATGATGAATCAAAGTGGCCAGTGTGAGCAGCGCCCCGGGAAAGGGCCATATCTCATGGTGATGGAGGCTGGAGTCTGGGAGCAGGAGCAGCCCGGCGTGGCTGTGGCAGTCAGTCCAAGAGCTGCCCTGTGAGGTGACCAGGGCCCTGGGGGATGAGCTGATGACGACAGGGAGGGACAGGACCGGTCACCAGTCAGCTGTCCCGCCATCACCACGGGCCCACTCTCTTCATCCTTGCGCTCTCGTGCCCAAATGTAGAAGCTTATCAATAGAAACTGGAAAGGTACCAGAAAAAAAAAAAAAGTGCTACAGTCTTCCCACCCCAGAGAAAAGCATTGTTAATATTTCTGCTTCCTTCTCATCTGTGTCTTCTCTCTTTTCCCTAATTTTTTTAGTCACTGAAGAAATACATGAGTTGATTCTTCATTTTAAAAAGTAAAAGTTAAGGGGCACGTGGGTGGCTCAGTGGGTTAAAGCCTCTGCCTTGGGCTCAGGTCATGATCTCAGGGTCCTGGGATCGAGGCCCGCATCGGGTCTCTGCTCAGCAGGGAGCCTGCTTCCTCCTCTCTCTCTCTCTGCCTGGCTCTCTGCCTACTTGTGACTCTGTCCGTCAAATAAATAAATACAATCTTTAAAAAAAAAAAAAAAGTAAAAGTTAAAAAAAAAATCACAAATGGGACTTAAGTCCCCTCAGAGGAGTACTCTTTCGTATTTTCTCGCTTCCCCAGACATTCGATGGTTTGGCTTCTCTCCTTCCAGATCCTTTTATGTGCCATTCCGTTCTCTCCACGTGCCCACAACCAGCAGACAGGAAGGGGCCATAGCCCTCTTCTCCGCAATCCCGAAATCCAAGCAGCACTGAAAACGAAACTCACTTTTTCGTAACTCACTTGGTGCCAGACCTGCCCTGCACTATTTGTAGGCCATTTGTAAGAGCTGTAGATGCCATTGATTGTGAATATATGTGGGTTGTTGTCGTCATTGTCGTCCTGCAGAAATGCAATATTTTGGGTTTTAGCTGCCAGAGACCAGCTGAGGGTGTGCCTTAATATGCGTGTGTGTGTGCGCCACAGGGCCTCAGCCTTAAAGACTAAATTCTTTTTTTTTTTTTAAGATTTTATTTATTTATTTGTCAGAGAGAGAGAGGGAGAGCGCGCAAGCACAGGCAGACAGAGTGGCAGGCAGAGGCAGAGGGAGAAGCAGGCTCCCTGCCGAGCAAGGAGCCCGATGTGGGACTCGATCCCAGGACGCTGGGATCATGACCTGAGCCGAAGGCAGCTGCTTAACCCACTGAGCCACCCAGGCATCCCTAAAGACTAATTCTAAGGCATGTCTAGCCTCAGAGGTTTAGGAGAAGAGGTCATGGATCTGTAATTGTCTCATGGTTTGGGCTGTGCTCCCCCGCTTTTAACCTACACAGAATTCGAATTCTGAATATCCTTCTGCAGCCTGATTTTCAGACACCACTGTGAGTAAAAATCCTCCTGTGTTAAGGAGTACAGGTTTCACTCATTCCTTTTCGGGGCTGTGTGGTATTCCATAGTGTGTGTGTGCATGGGTGTCTTGGGCCGAGCATCTGTTCCATTTCTAGGTTTTCAGTGTCCCCGACTGCACTGCAGTGGACATCCTTGGTCTGAGTATTGGCTTCTCACAGCTGCTGTCACTAAGTGCCGGGGACATAGTGGCCCGGACAACAGGGATGTATTGTCTCACTGTTTTGGAATCTGGTGTCAGCAGGGTTGACTCTTTCTGAAGGAGGCCTGGAGGAGCCCTGCCTCTCTCCTAGCATCTGGTCGTTTGCCGGCAGTCCTGTGATTCCTTGGCTTGTCCAAACATGACCGCAATCTGTGCCTTCACCTTCCCATGGACCACCACCACCACCCACCCCCGCGTCACCACACGCCTTGGTGTCTGCATTTCCCCTTCAGATTAGGACACCGCTGACACTGGATTCCGGCCCCCACCCCCAGGACCTCATTTCCACGGCTTCTGTCCACAGAACGACCTTGTTCCCAAGTAAAGTGAGGTTCTGAGGTACTAAGGGGTTACTTCCACATTAGAATTTGGGGGGAAACACGGTTCAACTCTTAACAGTCTGGAGTTTCACTGAAATTTGCTTTGCCAGGCCACTTCTGTTGCCTTCTTACCCAGTTCCTGCTGTGTTGTATGCCTCGCCTGTGGTGAGCACCCTTGCACAGAAGTCTTGGTCCATGGTTCCCGTTATTGCTTTGGAAACCACTTCTTGGGATCAGCAAGAATGCCCGTATCTAAGGCTCTTGATAGCATCTTGCCAGGTTGCTTTCCAGAAAGTAGAGCAGGGTGGGGGATATCCGACTGACCACACTTGCACCCCGCCCTCTGATTCAGTGGGGCCCTCCAGAAACACCAGCCTGCTTGGCGCTTCAAGGCAGAATTCCTCCCCACGGGCCCGCCAGCAGGGGCACGTGCTTTCTTTATCCCCGGGTTCATTTTTATTTTATCTCTTATTCCTGCCAAAGAGAGAGTCCACGGGTTAACAGCACCACAGAAGCCGTAGCTCCAAGTGTCTGTTTAGGGCATGTTCTCTTGCAGCTGCATATACGAATAAAGATTTCAGAAATCCTGGGCTTTCTGGGCATCGGGCATTAAATCAATCAGGGAAATTTCACTCACAGGGCGGCTTGCCAAGCCAGAGCAGGAGACAGAAGTAAGTTCTCTGCTTTAGTTCAGTCCATGAAGCCCATGGCAGCTACATCATCCCACTACTTTGAAAGACAATCAAATAGTGAGCCCTCAGCCACTTTGGTGGGGGGCGGGGGGGATGGGGGACAGCCAGGGAGGGGGTTCTTAAGAGCCGGTCCAAGCCGGCCACCCCACTGGCTTTTCAGGGCAGGTGGTGAGAGCTGGGACCGGGTAAAGAGCTCGGGACTTGAGAGAATGAGGCGGCAGAGGAATCTGGGGAGAACTGGGAATTCGGTATGCTTGGCGAACAAAAGGACCGGCCGGGGCTCCATGCTTGTGCCCTCCCGGCGGCGAAGAGCGAGTGTTGTACAAGACAGACAGTTCCCTCAGCAAGGCCGGGCCCACGTGGCCTGCCAGCCTACTGCAGAGACCAGAGAGTAGTTGCAGGGAAGGATAAATTTAGCCAGCATTTCAGGGGAAAACATCGATCTCCAATGTAGTACGGTCTTTTAAAAGAAAGTGGAAGCCTGAGGCTGGTCATTTGGGACAATTTCCCTTGAACAGATAAAAGCCCAGGGAAAAAAAAAACAAACAAACAAATGCTTACCACCAGCTTACCCTGCCGGCAGGGCCAGAGAAAGGTGTCCTCTGGGCAGGAGGATGGCCGCTTCCTTCCTGGGCATGATAGATGCTTCACCCTGGCCACCCCCCTTTCTTGTTCCCAAGAAACGGTGCTGCCTTGTGTGTTGGAAAGGCTTGAGGTTTATGTTTCCAAACCCAAAGGTTCCTCTTCACAAGGAGTGACGCCGGGCCCGGCTCTGAGTTCGCTGGCTGCTCGCCCAGGCTGCTGACATCCAGTGTGCCTCATGTGTCAGAGCAGGGTCACCCCCAGCCTCCTCCTGTGTGTCAGGACTGAGCAGAGGACATCTGGTAGCTGTAAGAGTTCTTGGGGTTTTTTGGGTCTTTTTGTTTAAAAAAAAAAAAAAAGGCACTTCTGACATTGGCATCGCGGGCACTGTTGCGACCTGGGCAAGGCTGAGGGACCGCGAGAGAACAATGGAGCGCCTGTCTGCATGACGTTTGCACAGCCTACCCGGTCCGGTGGCCACAGCATCTCCCCCTGCAGCCTCCCGCTGACACCGCTCGCTTGTTGGGAAGGGGAAAAAAGTTCGGTCTGTCAATATTTGGGGCACTAATCAACTGCATTCGGGCGCCGGGGGTCATTGAAAGGCTGAGACGTTTCCAGGAATTCATGGCTCTAAAAACAAGCTGACCGTAAAGGATTTCCAGCGAGGGTATGAAAGAAAAAAACCCAAATCTCAGCCCTGCCCCCACTCGCCAGCCCCGAGCTTTGTCCACTGGGTCATGGATTCTTGGGAAGAAATGAAGTCAACATACATCGTGATGTGGGTCCAAGTTAATAATAAATGTGGAGGAAGGAGAAGAAAAAGGATGTTCAATATTTAAACATTTCGGAGCACTCCATTTGGCCTGCCAGTTACTGCCCTGGGCCTGCTTCCTGGACAGGTTCTGCAAAACTGGGCGCCCTTTGCCGGTCTCTGCGGCCAGCCTCTGACCCCGGTGCTCTGGATGGGGAGGAAAGCAGAGCCTCTTTGAGGCAGCCCCAACCCGGCAGTATTTCTTCTTGCTTTCTATAGGCTTTCTGAAAGGGAAGCAGAGGGAAAACAGTGTGAAAACCGAGGCTTTGATGCATCCCAGGGCACTTGCAAGGAGTTTTAAGCTTTGAGGTCGTGTCTGAAGTTGTCTTAATTGTCCCATACTGGGTTCTCTTAGAGCTGTCTCGTTTTTTTTTTGAGCTGTCTCATATTTTGATACAAATTTTGTGCTCTGGCTCTTACCCCTAAAAGAGGAAAAAGCTTAACAGAGTGATCCCGTGGGCACGTTTAGGAGAGGTCTGTCCAGTCTTCCTCCTAGATCTGTTCCTTAAAAGTTGCCTATAAGGCAGAATTCTGTGAATCAATTCCTTTTTTCTTCCTGACACACATTATATAAAAGGAAAAGCATTCCTTTGGGGTGGGGGGAGGAAAAAACATTTGGCCCCAAGACATAATAAAATCATGCTTAAGGATGCAGCAAACTTCAAAGTCTCTTAGTTAAAGGAAATCAATACTTTTATGATGAAATATTAATAATACTAAAAAAACATAATAAGTGAAAACTACAAACGTAGAACAGCCGGGTGATTTCAGCGTCGAACACATTAGCTTAGCATTTGCAAGAAAGCACAAAGGGAACACAGAGGGCACTGGGGCCCATCTGAGAAGCCTCTCCAAGGCCTCACAAACCCCCTCGTCGGGGGCTTTCCATCAAGAAGACACACACCTCCTTCAGTGCCAGCATCATTTCCAAGCAATTCGTTGAAGCAATGCCTTCTGGAAATGAAAACACCAGACTAAACTGGAGAGGGGAGCACTCGTGTGTGTGCGCACATGGAGGTGCACATAGACACACACAGGACGCATTGGGGCCTGAGCATGGAAGACCTAGGGAGAGCGACTTGTTTGAATGCACAGCTGGCTGTCACCTCCCCCTTCCTCCCTGAGTCTGTCCCAGTGCACGTCTTTAAGAAGAACGCTTTCATTTGGGTTCCACGCAGTACATTCAACCCCCTAGCCAAGAAACTCATAAAACACATTCTTGAGCTGATTGTAACAGGTAACAAAAGCACCGCCTTCTCATATACTTTTATTTTGTTTTGTTTTGTTTTGTTTCGAAGTAGGCTCCACACCCAGCTTGGAGCCCCAGGGCAGAGCTTAAACTCACAACTCTTGAGATCAAGGGTTAGACTCCGACCTGAGTGAGACGCCCAGGCCCCCCCCCCCTCCTATACTGTTTGCATGTAAATCCCTTAAATTTCGCCATTCGTCTCTATGACCTTCGCACAAAAGCGCTCACACTAGAAAGAATCTTGCTTTGCGTTTAGCGGTTTCTTCTCCCACATAGCCAAATGTGTAGAGACACATAAAAATGAAAATCCCCAGTTCTTGCCTCATTGGACCCAAGTGCCAGGGACCACACGTGCCGGTTAAATAATTAAAACAGCTGGCTCACCGAAGCTTCCACTCTGCACCTCCCTCAGGCCTCACTGCCGTGTGAAGGGAGCCGTGGTCACCCCCTTGACACATGGGCATACACCGGCTTGCAGCATGAATGGGTCCCTTGTGGTCATGTGCCCACATGGGGGGGCCTGACCGTCCCCCCGACCACCCCCACGCACTTTCTTCACCCTGGTCGCCTGTGCCCAGAGAGGGTGGGAACTACAGGCCCAGAGCTACACATGTACCCTTCTCAAGGCTCCTCCCTTAGAAGTGGCAGAGCCGGGCTTACAGCTGCCTGATTGCCTTGTTCCGCCGGGCTGCTGTGACAGAAGGTGACAGAGTCCTATCTCCTGGAGGACCTCAGCTAGGGCTTTTGAAACTTGTTCTGGGCGAGCATTCATCACGATCTTTTTTGCGGCTCTGCACACACTCCCTGATTCTATCTGACTCACGTAGTTCCAGATAGTATCTCCAGTTCTTTTTGTAGAGGATGTGTCATAGAATGTCATCATCTGTTGGTCTGGCCTGCCCCCAGTCTGTTAAAACACACAGTAGGAGAGGCTTCGGTGACGTGGCCCAGCTGCAGAAGCTAACCATCCCCAGGGGTGCCTGGGTGGCTCAGTCAGTTAAGCATCCGCCTTCAACTTGGGTCATGGTCCCAGGGTCCTGGGATCAAGCCCCACATCTGGCTCCCTGCTTAGCAGGGAGCCTGTTTCTCCCTCTCCCTCTGCCTGTTGCTCCCCTTGCTTGTGTGCGCTCTCTCTCTCTCTCTCTCTCTCTCTCTCTGTCAAATAAATAAATAAAATCTTTAAAAAAAAGGTTAACCACCCCCACTCTGTAGAGCCCAAGACCTGGCAACCACAGGTGCACGGCTCTGCTCCAGGAGCATGTTAAGTGTGCGCCTACAGCATATGCCTTCTGCCAAAGATCAGAACTGATACCCTGGCCCCTTTGCACACTGCCACTTTGAAGAACACATAAGGTGGGCACGGAGTTTCTGGTGAGAAACTCACCAGAAAGGACCAAGAGATCCAAAAGCTGGCAAGAACCTCTGGGTGGGGAGTGTTGGGGGGGGGGTGTCCTTTGCAGGCAAGACTGTAGCTCACCCACCCCAGCCTGCTCCGGGCCAGTGGTCCCAGATTCTGCCCCCTTGGGTGCTAGGACCACAGGAGTCTGGGGTCAGTGACCCCTCTGCCCTAACAGCTGTCTCCCTCTCGCTGCTCTTTCAGCCTTGTTTCCTGCCTCAGCAAAGGGGCAGCCAAGATGGCCACTGCTGAGCTTTCTAGTGCCTTTGCTGAGAGACTGTTGTGGAGCTCTGTGCTTACTAATGTACAGACGGTAATGCCCCCGGAAAGGGCAGGGGCTGGGCAAGGCAGGGGCCTGGGCCTCGGGAATGACACCCAGGTCCCAGCAGAGCTAGGCGATGCCACCAGAAGCGATCCTCGGAGACCTAGTCCACCGTGACCCCCACCTGCTGCTGAGCCTCCGTGGCCTGGAGAGGGACCCGTGATCAGGGCAGCAGGTGGGTGCCGTGCTGCTGTCCACGCCACCCCGCTGCATCCTGGCTGCCAGAGGGACCCAGAGGCCTTGGCGCTCCCACCGGTAACAGCCCCTCTCGGGCAGGCCTCACCCTGGAGCAGGCACATTGGAGGGGCAAAGCTGGGACAGAGATGGCCCCAGAGGAAAGCAAGATACTGAAAGACCATTTTTTCTCTTCTGCAGGTTTTCAAGTATAGTCCTTAAAATCCAAGAGGATTTGTCCATGGATTAAGAGCTTTAGGCTAAGAGATGCTGCAAGCTTTCAGCTATTTTGTATGTTGGGTGTGTTTTCCCTTTAAAAGCTACCTGAAATAAAAGCCTTTAAGCATTTTGAGGTGCAGCCCGTCCATGATCTAGGGGTAGGTAGATGGGGGGAGGTTGCCCAGGCCTGGCCAAGGGAGGCGTTAGAAACGCCCCCTTTCCCAAGTGCCTGATTTGCACCCCCATCCCCGGCACCGGCTGAGACAAGACGTGCACATGAAGAAAATCAGAAATGGCTTCCAGCAGCCCCTTGGGGGGAAGCCTGTAGATGGCCACTGAGGCCCGGAGTTTTGTGCACACCCCCTGAAAACACCACCTCCTATGTGGCTCCCCAGAAAGGGAAACTGGAAAGGTCTCTGTGCAGGTTCCGGAGCCTTCCACCTTCTGGTTCACCAGAACCTCAGAGTCCTAGCAGTAGGGGAATGGACTGTGGGGGACCACCCCCAGGGGTCCTGCACCCGTGTTGGTAGATTTTTGTGTGAATTCCTCAGGGGAGGCCTGGATGAGCACCCAGGCCTGGCCTGGTGTGGGGCTCGAACCTGAAGCCTGCCCTCTTAGCCCCCCGCGTACATGCTCTTTGAAGAGTTGGTGGGTAATTCGGCGTTTCCGGTGTGGCCTCCGACGCCATGGCCTCTGGCCCCTAGAACCCGTGGGCGTCGTGGTGCTTTTGCTTGCGGGGGCAGGCTTCAGAGTCAGACTCTTGAGTCCAGAGCGTGGATGTGGGAGCTCCAGGTGACCTGTGGGCCCTGGAGACTGCAGTCTGTCCCGGTTTCCGCAGGCTGAAGCTCCAAACTCAGCCCCACTGACCCTTCTCCCACCCTGGGACCTGGCTGACGGCCCTGGGAGGGGAAAGGGCAGAGCCGGGGAAGGAGCCATCGAGGGAAGGCATCAGGCCGAGGCCGCTCCTGCCGTCTTGGGTTCCGTGCCTGAGGTCACGAGGCATATTGATTTCTGCTTCCCAGCAGCGCCGGGGTGGTGAGGAAGCCGGAGCACGGCATCGGGAAAACCTGAGCGGCAGTGGGCGCTGTGAGTTTGCCAACACAAGGCAAGCTCGGGCAGGGCACCTTTGCCCTACAGGCCACACTGACACTAGAGACCGCGGAAGAGGCCCAGGTTCTTTCTCCTGCCTCAGCAGCCCTCAGCGGTCTTTGTCCCGGCTTTTCAGTGTGGCAGGAACCCAGATGAATGTGGGCTTTTGCTAAGAGAGGCGGCTCTCACCTTGACATCTTAGAGCTTTTGCCTGAAAGAGCGCTCTTAAAACCCTGGCTCCCCGGAAGCACAGCCACAGGAGACCGAGGCAGCTCAGAGCCACATACTTGAGACGCCGAGGCCATGCGTCCCTTGCTGGGCCCCGAGGCCTGGACGCCGACAGCCCGCCGTCCGCCCGCAGCAGAGGCCGTGCGCTCATGGCCCATGCAGACGGGAGACACGCTGGGGTTGGCTGGCCTGGGGTGCCCTGCCTCTCGGGCAGAAAGTAGAATGTGAATTAAGTGGCCAGCAGTTTTAAAAATCAGGCAGTTTCCATACAATCCGGATATCCAGCTTCTCAGGAAGAACAGGAAACTGTGGCCACATGCAGGCCCTTGCTCACAGGCAGCGGCCGACCTGCCTGCTCCAGGCTCTTGACCGGTGTCTTCCGTCCACCTGACACAGGCCAAATGTCCATGGGCCGTGTTTATTTTCCTGACAGAAGGGAACTGTTTCTGAGTGCCTGCGTCTGAACCAAATAAGGGAAAGCAGACGGCGGACTGGGAGGGCCGCCCTCCCTTCGCTCAGGGCCTCACCTCGTTCGCTGACCTTACCGGCCCTGTGGTGCTCAGCTCTTCAGCCCAGGGGGCTCAGCCTTCCTGGTACCTGCTTGCTGTCTCTGTAATGTTCAGAGGGTGGATCTGTAGAGGGTTCTGGAAAAACCAGGAGAAGCCCATCTCCGGTAGGGCACCCTGGAGCCAAGACAGTTCCATTTTTAGCTCGTGTATAAATGAGAGTTTCGCTGCCCAGAAAAAAGCATTTGCAGAGCGCAGAGAGATGGCCTTGTTTCCAGATTAGGGCCCCATCTCCGGGTGTACAGCTGTGTCTTCCAGGAGGGTGTAGGGACAGCATGTCATGAGAACGAGGTCACTCGGGACAGTTTTCCTTGAGGTCTTCGCTCCCAGGAAGCACAGAGCCAAACAGTGATGTCTGCTTCCCGTTGCTGGGGACTGTTCTGTGAATTTTCAGTTTCCAGCCGCATTTCGTTGTTGGACTCTCGTCATTTCGTTCGTGTTTTGGTGGCTGTCAGTACTCGGTACCCATGGCATGGTGGGTTTGCGAAGTAAAATCAGATCCTTCCTGGAACTGATGTCCTCAGAGGAATTCCAATGTGCCACACAGCACAAGCTCTGGGCAGAGGACAGATGTCAGCTGGGCCTCCCCGCCCCTCAGAGACTTAAGAAACCTTTGGGTCCAACCCCCCAGTTCTGCCACACACAGGCAAGCCTTCCCACCCTCTGGTTTCTCGCAGGCCCCACCATTTTGGGGTCTTGGCCCTTGTGCATCATTTCTGTATGGCCTGGTGGACGGAAACTCAGTCCATTCCCTGGTTTCCCCCTAAAAAGTCCACTTACACCACACAAGGAAAGAGTTGAAGGAGCATTTCCTAACGATTTGGGGGTGGGGGGGGGGGAGGAAGGCCGTCTCTCCCATCTCAGTTGCCCCTTTCCTTCTTTCTCCACACTCCACCCCTGCAGAATTCCCCCAGAAAGTGCAGGGCAACTTTCCTTACACCAGCCGTGGAGACCTGCCAGTCCCTGTCCCCACAGAGCTCAGCTCACATTCCTACTTTACCGAAGCTTTTTTTGCAACTGTCCATTAAGACCAAGTTCAACTACACAGTAAAGAAAAACCCGAAAGAGATGTTCATTTCCCTCTCCAAGTAGAGGAAGCCTGGATGAAGGTCGTCAGGTGCTCCACAAAGCATGAGGGACCCAAGCCTCTATCTGCTCCATGCTCTGCCATCCCTAATACGTGACTCCTGTGGTCCAAGATAGCTGCTGGAGTTCCAGCCATCACATCCATGTTTCAGGAAGCATAATGGAGGAATGCATACCCCTTTCCTTTTAAGACGCCTTCCTGGTAACCCAGCATGCCACTTCTGTGTCCTTGTCTACAAGCTCGCCACGTGGCCATGCCTAGCTTCCAGGGCCTATAACGAGACAAAGGGGAGTATAGGTATTGGGAGACAGCTCATAGTTTCTGAAACACTGTCCAGACCCCTCTCAACCCCAGAGGATCCCAGGTGTTAGCTGTTCAAGTAAGGAAAGCTGTTGTACAGACCACTAAAGCATCTTTGCGGTGAAGTTTCCTTCACCCTCCGTGGGAAGGCCAGCTTCCTCACAGTGGCCAGGCAGGCTGCTGGAGCACAGAGGTGAGAAGGAGTCACTGCCCTGGTGCAGAAATTCTTGGCCCAAGCTGGCCCTGAGCTGCATGAGCCTTCAAGAATGGGGAAGGGATTTATGGAGACGGAAGAGGCAAAGGAGAATTCCAAACCAAGGGAACAGCCCAGCTGAGGCAGAAAGCAAGTGGTTCTTGCCATTAGGCAGGTGTCCCTGTCTTGAAATGCCCTGCTGGTGATTCTAGGCGGTGGGGTTTGAGGAGGAGGACAGCACGAAAGGTCTCTGGGGTTGGGAATTTTCCTCAGTGTGGGGATTTGACCAAGAATCTAAGCATAGACATTCACAACGGGGACACCTGGGAGCACCAGGAAAGTCAGGGTGGGAAGGGGAAGGACTCTGCTCTCTCCCTCTCTCTAGCTGCTGTATGTGTGGGAGTGGGGCCCAGGGATGCCAGATCCTTTTATATTTTAAGAATCCAGAAGTCCAGATTTGGGTATAAAAATCTCCCAATGTGCAAATGAGGGTTCCAAAATGAACAGTCCACAAACATAGCGTGAAACCCCTGGGCTGCTGCTGGCCAGCTCTGGACCCTGACCCCACACAGCATCCTGGGTCTCACAGGGAAAGCTTTAGCAAGTATTCTGAGAGAAGGGGTGCATACAAAGTGTCCTCAAGGTGCATTTCTCCTCTGTGTCCCTCCCATAAAGGTCAGAGGGTTCAAATCACATTCAGATTTGTAGGTAAAAAGAAAACTATTGGCCACTGAGGCCAAGAGAGCCTCACTAACTGTCTTCTTTTTCCGCATCAAGACGTGGAGGCCCGTAGAGGAGAGGAGCCTTGTCCAAGATCACAAAGCCATTTGGGCAGCGCTTGGACCCAGGCTTGGGGTTCTGACTCCCAGCCCAGTGCTCCCTCTATCAAGGGGCCTAAAATAGAAGGCTGACCTTTTTGTGGTATTTCTTGCTTGACACATGCCAGAGAGTTACTCATGAGTTCATCTTCCCAGAATAAATGGCAGAATGGGGCCAGAGGGCAGCAGGAAGACCCCGGACTGCCCTCTGTGGAACCCACACTCCTGGAAAGCAGGGGTTGGGGGGGCTGCTGCCAGAGCGCCCAGCTTTGGGGAGGCTCTTTGTGAGCCCCGGGGAGAGGGCTCTGGAGGCCAGAACAGATCCTAGGTGTGTGTTAGGGACCCGAGAGATTGAGCCTGTCCAGCTCGTGCCCCTGTCTTCATTCTCCCTTCTGTTTCTGGTACAAAACAGTAACCATCATAGGAATCTTGAAAAAATTCGGACAAGCACAAAAACTAAAATGAAAACTCACGTCGTAAAACCCACCCGGTTTTCCTATGACTTTAGCTCAGATCCCTGCAGTCTGGTCCACTCTGCACAAGGAGGGTGGCAGAGCCTGACTTTTTTTCCTTTTCTTTCTTTCTTTCTTTTTTTGTTACAACAACCAGGACACGTGGGACATGCTTCTTCTAATCTTTTCTTGTTTACTGCCGCAAGCGTTTTCCTGTGCGCTTAATCCCCCACCAGCGTTTTTAAGCCCCCGCAGAGGATTCCAACACCTAGAAATATTCTAATTCATTCGGCCTTATTCCCCCACCGCGGGGCACGTGGGCTCTCCAGCTCCCCGGTACACACACCAGTGCTTTGAACATCGGTGTCGTGCACTCTGGGGTCCGTCCACAGTGCCTTCCATAGCCGAAAGTTCTAGACGTGGACTCCGATGGCGTGAAAATGGTATGACCTTTGTCACACATTTCACAGGCTGGTTTTGACACACACTCGGGGAGAGCCAAGAATTTTATCTGCTGGAGAAGATCTCAGGGAGGCCTCTCCGTCTGTGCCCTTGTCCCATGATCTCCGGCTCATCTGTGTTTACAAATACTTGGCAGTCCGTGTGTGTTTGACTCGTGCCCAGAAAGCCCCTTGGCACCTCCACCAAAGCTGGTTCATTAAGAACCACCTCGCCGGGGTGAAGCGAGAGCCGGTGGACAGGCCACAGGCATTGCTGAGTTCTTTCGAGAGCCCTCCTGGCCCCTCTGACTTGTCAGACCAGCTAGCACAGTGGCTGCCACCTCACCTTGGGAAGGGGCCCCTTGAAATGACAGGAAGAATCTGGGCACCTGGCCAGAAAAAAAAAAAAAAAATCACGGAGACTTTCCGGGTTCCCAGTGCCGTGGGGGAAGGGAGAGGAGTATAAAGTGGGGAGCAAGGAAAGGGGGGTGGTGGCAGCAGCCAGCGAGGGGGGGACGTGCTTAGTTGTCTCTTCTTAGCCAGACCCCAGGACCAGGTGATATCGGAAGTTGGTGATTTTTTTTTTTTTTCCTATTTATTTCTCAGCACAAACCAAAGGTATGTGCTGTGGCCCTCATCCATTCCCCAAACCAAGGCATGCTAGTCTCCTGGCCACGGTTTTCAGCCTCTCCTTGGCTCAAACACACGCCCGGCCCCGGAGGTCTTAGAGCAGTAAACCAGGGCTCTGGAGAGCCTGACGGAGAAGACTTGTGGCCGACGAGAAGTGGTGGGTGACCACCTTGGTGACAGCCACGCCATCCGTCTGTCCCGGCTAGGGCGTTGTCCGAGGCATAAAAGGCTTGGTCCCAACCCTGTTACCACGCTTGGCGGCCCCTGTGTTCATTGCTCTGATAAATAAGCAGCTCGGGGAGGGGGAAAAGCCATCTTGACATTTTGATTTGTTAAGACGTGATTCATTTTCGAGTCAAGTTAACAGCTTGTAAACTTGGGGGTTTACCACTTGAAGTGATTAAGAAGTAAGCGGCCATAAAGCCGGTGCTCTGGGGCTGCGGCTGATCGCCCTCTGGGAATCTTCCCGACTGGTATTCCGATTTGCCTCGACGTTTGCCGTAGCTCATTCGAGCCTCCCCCTCCGCTAACAGTACATCATGTAAGGCCTCTTCTTGGGAACTCCAGCTGGTCAGTCCTGCTGTTCTCCCTGCGGACGTCCGTCCGCAGTAGCTGGGGAAGAGGAGTTCTGCTCTCCACGAAAGATACCCATTCCACTCCCACAAGGCCTCACGTCCCCTTGCCATTAACGTTGCAAGCAAAACTCGGAGGGCCTGGCTTGGGGTATTAAATGAAGACGCCGCTTGCCCAGGCGAGGGGGGGGTGAGGGAGATACAGGCCTCCAGTTAAGGAATGAGGAAGTCACGGGAATAAAAAGCGGAGCATGAAAAATAGAGTCGGTCATACTAATGGTGTTGTCCTGGGACAGATGGGAGCTACCTTTGGGAACACAGGGTAATGTATAAACTTGACAAATCGCTAAGTGGGACACCTGAAACTAATGTGACGTTGCGTGTCAATGATACTCAAAAATAAAAAAAGAAGAAAAAAAATTTTTTAATTAAAAAAATACAATAAAACCATAAAGACCTGGCTTTTAAAGAGCTAATCTTGAGACAGAAATTACTTCCCGCAAACATTAATACAAAATAGCCCCTCCACATTGGACAGGTGTGGGGTCCCACTTGTCCTGAGCTGGGAGGGGGATGAAGCCACAGGTCGCCACCCCACCCCCCCCACCCAGCCAGGCCCATGTTTGCCCACCGGTCTGTGAAGGGGGCTTCAGATAGCGCAGGGACTTGCCCCACCGGCTGGTACGTGAGCAGATCAGGGAGAGAACACAAGTTTGCGTGGTGCCAGAGCCCAGGCTGGGTATGGGATCCCTCCCACTGTCAGCTAGGAGGAAGACATGTCCCCCCCCACCACCACATCCCCACCCCACTTGGGCACCAATTCTGAATTACAGGGCAGAAGCGTCAGGCTCCACAGAGCGCCTTGACCGTGGTCCTGCCCAGCTTGTGGGGGCTGAGGCAGAAGCCACCACGGTCCAGTCCTCGTAGCCCCCTGAGATCCTCAGGGCTTTTGTTCCCTGGAAGCTTTCCTGTATTTAGTGAATAAAATCAGAAGCTACGGCCCTTTAGCAAAGCAGGCAGTAGAAAGGACAGAAAGCCGTGGTCTGCGGGGAAGGGGCTCCAAGATGGGCTCGTTCATATGGGCCTCCTTTCATCCTAAAGGACACTCCCAGTGTGTCAAGCCCTGTGCCCCCACCATACCCCCAGCAGAGTGCAGTGACAAGAACTTAGTGATGACACTCCCAGCTAGTGGGGTTGGGCGGGGAGAATGCTAGGTACGCGTTCTGGTGTTTCTGCATGGGGAGCCGAGCCTGCCCAGCTCCGAGTGTCTCCAATGCGTGGGGCTCCCCAACTCCCTAGTGCCTAGAAGGCCGCTGGCCTCGCAAATGGGCGGTTCTCGTCTCTGAACCCAGAGTTGCTCCAAGGGCATGTGGAGCTCTGCAAGCAGGAGCTTTGGTTCCTCCCGTACCAAACCCACCAGAGCCTCCAGAGCTAAGCAGAGCCTGTGGCAGGGAGAGACCCGCGGGCCCCTCCCCTCCTGCCCAGGGCCCTGCCTTTGTCAACTCGGGCACGTTAGCGAAGGCCCCAAGATTTTGCTAGGAGGCTGTCCCCAGTCCATGTGTGAATTTCACCAGCATGTCTCTGAAGCCCCAAGGCGGCATGTCCCGTTCAAGGGCATGGCATGCGCTTCGCCAAACCAGAGTCAGGCACTCTGATTTATGGCTCCAGGCCCTCGGCACTCTGGCTGGCTGCACCCTCTTCCTTGAAATGGCTTTGAAGTGTGTCCAGGTCAGGCCCATGGCCAGCGAGGTCAACTGGGGACTCTTCGAGGGACTGGGTTGGGCTGGGGGTGGGGGTGTAGCCATTACATTAAGGTCCCCAGCACCACCTTTGAAGTGCAGCTTGCCCTGTGGCGTCTCCCCCGAAATCGGGGTGTGTGGCCCTCCTCCTGCTAGGCCTTCTTGTTTCCTCCTCCTTGGTCACCTCTCCACCTGTCTTGCAGGCTTTGCCGTGGCCCAGTGCATAAACCAGCACAGCTCGCCGTCCCTGTCCTCAGCATCTGCCAGCGGGAGCCCCAGCGGCAGTGGGAGTGCCAGCCACTGTGACTCTGGGGGCACCAGCTCCTCGTCCACCCCTTCGGCCACCCAGAGCCCGTCAGGTATGGGCCGCGTGACACGGTGCGGGGTGGGGATGGCAGGGGGACCTCAGGGAACTTTGCGATCGCTCCGGGCCGAGACCGCTGACCCCCGCCCAGCTCCTCCTTGCCGCCGTGTTTGGGGACACCGCCGCTCGGGGTTCTGTGTTCGTTCTGATGCAGCGTTGCCCACATGCCGGCTGGGTTAGCTCCCAGCAGGGGAGGACCACTCCTTTTCCAGGCTGGCCCGCCACCGAGAAAGGCCTTCCCTGACCGCAGAGCTGGAGGGGATGGACAGCTGCCGAGCCTGCCTCTGCCCCATTAGCACCTCCACAAGGAGGGGTCTCCCAGACCGGATGCTTTGAACCTGGCAGAAGCATTGTGTCCCTGCTAATTTGTTCTTTCCTTCATAACATACCAGTTCTCTCTGTAAACATGCGGTGCAGTCCATCGTCTGTGACCCAACGTATACCTTTTGAGAGTCTGTCGGAACATGCCAGAGTCCCGTCTCGCCTTCCGGGGCCTCAGGCAAGGGCAAGCGTTGCGCAGACGGACCCCATGAGTAGGGAGGCTACAGGGAGACGAGGGGGCGCCCCCTGTGTTCTCAGCCGCCCTGACCCCTCACTCACAAGCGCCTCACTGGGCCCGGTGAGACCTCAGGGGCAAGGCACCAGGGTTTTTTTGCGAACCCCATGGCTCTACAATGCAGCCAGAGGGGCAGGGCCCAAGCAGGGATGTTGGAGATGGGCTTGAGGATGCACGAAGCTTCATGCCCCAATAGCACGACCCCCTGTATCCAAAGGGCCCCTGGCAGCTCTGATTTGGGAGGCCCCAGGGACTCTGGTCTGCACCCTCATTTGGGAACCCTCCGTGTCCTTTGCTGTTCCTTCAAGGTCCCATCCATACCTCTGACCCATCCATCCTGCCTCAGGGCGCCTGACCAAGCTCTTGTTCGGTGGCGGGTCGGGGGGTCATGATAAGAACCCCATGCAGGGCACGAGCCCCAGCAGTGGCGCCCAAACTGAGGGCCCCCAGCTCTCATTCCCTCCATGCAGGATCTCTGTCAGTGCCCTCTCCTTTCTGGGACTGTCAGCTCCCACATTGCCCAGCGAAGGGTTAACCCTGCCTGCTCCTGGCAACCCCCCACCTTCCTGCCAGCATCCATCTACCACAGGCTCCAGGGTCATCCTAACCCTCTTCCACTAGGCACCTGTTCCTCCCCCCGCCCCCTCCCTGCCCCAGCCTAGGGGAGGAGGCCGCCTTGTCTGAGCGTTTTTGGAGCCCCATCTGAGGTTGGCTGCAGGTGTCCCTGCAGGTCCCAGCCCCAGACCCACAGTGGGACATTAGCATGGCTCTCTCTCCAGAAGCTGAGAAAAGCCCTCCACCCTCCTCTGCAGCCTGATCTCCCACTGGCTGGTTCCGGGACCGAAGGGCAGGGCTGTGTGTTCATGGGCTTGTGCGTGCGCCCTCATGCCGCCTGCATATACACGCTTCTGTATCTGTGTCGTGTGCACCGAAACTCACGCAGACTTACGATTGCATTTTGGGGGAAGGTTTCTTCCCGGTGGAGCTATGTATGCCTTTCTTTCACGTTTAAAACGGCACAGACAACAGCTTAGCAAACAAACGAGCCATATACTTCTTCGCCTAAAAACTGAAACCAGCCCAGACCCACGATGTTCAGAATCAGGTCTGTGTTTGCACATGTTCACGTGAGCGTGGACCCTGGGGCTTCAGCTCTTGCATCTTCCCCCAGAGGCGAATGTCTTTTTCCTTGTCTTTTCCTCAACCCCTCTGTCCCTACCCCCACCATCCCCTGCTCAGTGCCAGTGACCTTCCTCCTCATCAGAAGTGCAGGGGCTGTGAGACTGACTGTCCCATAGCCTGACAGCGCCAGTCGCTAAGTGACGGTCAGGCTCTCCTGAGTGCCTGCCCCCGTTCCGTGCATCCCCGGCAGGCCTGCGGAGGCAAGCATGCGAGTCCCCATTTTTTATGCTGCCTGACAGTAAAAGCCTGCCTGTCCGAGTCTCTGCGGACACTGAAATCACTCACCCTCTGACAAAGGGCTGGCCTGCCAGGCAGCCCACACTTCACCCTGAACTGAGGACCCAGATCCTGATCCTAGAAAGAGAGAGCATCTGAACCCACACGCTGCTCGCTGTCCGGGGGCCCGGCAACAGGACTCCCAGGCCGGGGTGTCAGGTCTTGGGAGGGCCACCATTCCCTTAGCCTCTCAATGGCCAACTTCCAGGCTGGGCTCCAGCTTTCTGAGTCCACCTGGAGCACAGCACAGGAGGTATCCATGTTCCTCCTAAGGGCAGGCCTACACAGGTGGGGCCGCCGTGCGCCTACTGTCTCCCCGGGCCATGCTGGACAGGAAGTGGGGGCTGGAAGAGAGGTTTTATCAGGATGGGTGCTCTTCGGGACGCCGGCCTGGAGCAGCGGCTCGGTTTTCAGGCTTCTGATGGGCACAGGCTGGCTCCGCGCTGCCTCCTCCCCAGATGTTCTGCCCACGGGGCCCAGCCGCAGTCAGCCGGAGGTGGTGGGATGGGCCTGGACCTCTCCCTGCAGCCCACCCAGCCGGGACAGCAGAAGACAGCTGCGGCCCAGTCAAGGGGCCACTTGTCCTCCCAAGTGGTTTTGGAGGACTCAGTGCTGAATCAGAAGCTTTCTGACCCCTGTCCTGCCAGAGCCGCTGAGTCTAGGAAGTTCCCAGTGGGGAGAGCAGCTGCCAGGCCCTTGGCTGCCAGAATTAGCTCCAGTGGCTTCTCTGCACTCAAAGCCACACTTTGCACGGGCAGGTGTTTGGTCAGGGAAGCAGACGAGAGAGGCCATCCATCAGGGGACAAGACAGGCCCAGCTTTCCGTGTCTCTGCTGAGACTTGCCACCCTCCACCTAACCCTGTGGTGGAAAACATGGAGGCTTGGCCACGACAGTGCAGCTGGGAAGCAGAGGAGCCCACACACAAGCCCCAGCCTTGGTAATTCCAGAATCACAGTCCGCCTTCTGAAATCACCCCGCAGAATATCCGTGCGGTTCCTCAGTCTGTCTCAGGTGCCTCCATGGGGCCCTGCAGAGCCCCGGGCCTCAGGTCCAGATCCCCATGGGGGGCTACCCGTGAAGTATATGCATTTCTACTTCCAGTGTACGTGGTTGCTCTAGAAACCACGGGAAAAGCCACAGCCCATTCACAGAGACCCTGGCAACTGTGCCACCCCTGTCAACCGAGGCTGGGCCATGTAGCCCTGGTGGGGAGAAGCCCACGAGTCCCCCAAAATCAGCAACACAGTGGACCCCAGATGGCCCCGTCTCTTCTGACAGCCCATGGGGTGATCCCCAAATGAGGCCATAAAACTCTTTAGATACTCAGTTGTTTTCTTCTCTGACCCTCTGTCCAGCCTAGGGGACCTCAAGTTCTGTGCCTGGGTTTATAAGAGGCCCTTGTTTATGCCGAATACAGATTTTCTCAGCTGCCCATGGGACCTTGAGTCTGGGTGACTTAAGTTTTGTGGATGTCAGACCTGATCTCACTTGTGTCCCTCCAAGGGTGGCCCCTTCGTCCAGCCTCTGTCTGCATCTCATCACTGCCCGTCTTGGGGCCCTGTCTCTGCGTTAACATTTTCTAACCAAACAGGTTTTGCTTGAGTCCCTGCTGTGTGCAGCACTGGGGACAGAGGGCAATAAAGGAACGCACAGTCTAGCAGGGGAGGCCGGGGTCCACCAGGTGACCACACAGAAGTGTTCAGTTGAGAACTGTGACAAAGGAAAGGTGCGGGGGACTCGGGCAGCGCAGGAGGCAACAGGAGGGCCCAGTGGACTCCCAGAGGCGGCAGCACCGGAGATAGAAGTGAAGTTTGAGGGGTTAATGAGGACAGGGGTCTGTGGGTCTGTGGGTCACACACAGCGCCACCCCCCCACCCCCCCAGGCTGAGCCCGGCATATGGCCAGAGACAAGTTGGATCCTTTTCCCTCTCTCCCTGGGGTCTACCTGTAAACCCTGCCCTTTCCCATACAGAGCCCAAGGAAGGGGCAGCCTGTTTGTGAGGAACCGCCCATGTGCCCATGGGGCGGGGGCCTGTGGCCAGCGCTGGCAGAGGGCCCCTTACCGCAGGGGGAAGGGCACCGCCTGGAGGGTCACTGGTTTGCCCTCTGTGCTGGGAGCAACTGCTTCTGAGTCCCCACCACATGCCAGGGACAGAGTGTGGATGCTGGCGAGTGGCTTTTTTCCTGCAAGTGCTGGACCTCAAATCAGAGACAAGAGACACCCCCAACTGAAGGAAAGGTCACAACTGAATTCCCTGGAAACCAAAGAAACCAGCTAGAAGGAATTGGGAGAAAGGGTATTTTATTTCCATTTTGAGTTATTCACCTGTTAAGGCTGTGCTGTGGGAATTACTGTCCGGTTTTAACAGCAGATGTACGAGCTGACCTGTTCCCCTTGCCCTTTGTAGGAAGTGCAGTAAACCCGCCAAGTCTTCCTGGGGAGACTGGTGCCCTGGGCAGCGTCCTGGGACCCGGCGTCTTGTTGCCCACTCGTCCGGCCTGATAGGCCTCCGCTGGCTCCCCAGCGAGCCAATGACCGGGTTGGAGTTAGCAGCGTTCTTTTTCCTTAAACACTCGGTCAGGGTTTTGAGAAGCTGATATTGCAGAGAGCATATGGCGGGGAAGAGAAAACAGACCCAATTTGGAACAAAACGTAGGGCCAGTAGGAATACTTGAGCAAACGTTCTGGGTTACAGCTGACACACACACGCAAACGCACGTTCACACGCACCCAGCGCACATGCCCGCCCTTGTGTGCCCTGCGTGGGGCTCAGCTGGGAGAACGCCTCAGGGTAGAGAGCTCTGGGACCGGCCCTCTTGGGTCTCATGCGTGTTCTGGGTGAGCTGCTTGGACGAGAAAAGACAGTTGTTAAAAAATGAAGTCGGCTCTTTCCGTCGTCCGTTTTTAAGGCCTGTGGAATCATGAGCACTTGGACCTTCCCTTAGGGTTTTATGGGGAGAAGGAAGGGTTCGTTGAGGCCCAGTGTTGAAGCCTGGCAGGGGTGGGGTCCTGCTCTCCCCATCCTCACCTGCTGCCTGGGCTGTCTGAACATGGGACCTTCCCCCCAGCGCTTGGTCCCTTTCGGGCCCAGTGGGAGCCAGACAGCCCAAGACTGACCCGCGCGTCACCAAAGTCAGTTACCAGTCAGGCGGGACTTTAAGGACAGAAACCCTGAGCAAGACATGTTCTTTTCTGCCTAGTTTTCTCCATGGCATTCATCTTTTTTTTTTTTTTATCGTGATAAACTACACCTACCATACAACGTACCGTTTTAACGACTTTTAAGCATACAGCCCCGCGCAGCATTAGCTGTATTCCCGCTGTGTTTTGTGGCATTAATTTTCAGCTTTGCTCAAATCCCAAGGTTGTGTCCGAGAGTACGGTTCCTTCCTTCCCAGGGAGATGCTCCTAACTTTTTTGTTTCAGCCGATTAGAACCCAGCCTTGGCTGCTCGGCACCTGGTCTCAGGCCTTCCTGCTGTGGCTTGGTCTTGGTCTCCAAAGGTTCAGAGCAGCCGAGTGAGTGTCTTCTGGAGAGCGGCACCCCGCAGCTGGGGAGGGATCCAGGGCTTGCCTAGACCTCCCTGAGTCGGGCAGTTGGCTTTAGTGTGGCGACGTCAGGAACCATGGGCCTCATCAGTCGAGGGTCGGAAATCTGCTTATTTCACTAGCCGGCTGGGCTCCCCTCCCCCAACCACACAGCTTTCCCTCCTCAGATGGTCCCTGGGGTGCAGGGCCCTTGTGCTCACCGCTGGTTCGCATGTGGAACTGTCCCTGGAGGTTTCTCACCGACAGACAACACGCGTTGCCGACGACCCCCAGTCTTTTCCTTTCCAACAGGACTGAACCTTCGCTGTCTTGACCCTCGAGTGAGCCTCATGAGTGAGCACACGGTTGGGTCCCTAGCTGTGGTGACAGCACGTCGCCCTGGTGGGGCCCAGTGGGGGCATCACCTGCTCAGAAGGGCCGTGCCCCCCACAGCTGTCCTGAGCGCCCACCGAGGCCCCGTCCCGCTCCGCTCACGCTCTCGTCCGCGCTGGACATCTGCCACTGTTCTGCACCCCTCTCCGCGTCCCCTTTCTCTGTCCCGTTATTGAAGGCTCTCTCTGACCTGTCGCTGTGTTTCCCTCTAGTCAGGAGTGGCAGGAAAGGACGCCGGCGAGTGTTCAGCCTGTCGGAGGCCGACAGTCACGGCGGCCACTGGGTTTAGTGCTTCGAACGGCAGCTGTCACGGCACCTCTCACAGGCGACTCAGGCAGGTCTCATCCGCTAGCCTGCACGGCCCACACGCCCCGCCACGACCTTCCTGGGCGGCGGGCTCTGCACCGCAAGCGGGGCCTCGCTGGGCCTTGGGGGACCAGGCCTGGGCCACCTCCTCCAAGCGGCCATCTCCCCAACTTCCCTGAAGCCCATTCTTGCATTCCCCTCCGGCCTCACCTGGGCTGGGGGGGATCCCTGACCCTTGAGTCTCGGGCAGCCTGGAAACACTGGCCTTCTCCATGGACTGCCCAGCTGTGGGGGGTTCTCCAGCCCAGTCCTCCGAGGGGCCCCCCGGGTTAAATCACAAGGGTTGAACAGTAGAATTTGCAAAAAGCAACCCAGAAGTCAACTAGGTTCTCTTTTTCTTTTCCTCCCCCGGTCTCCCCTGACCTTGCTCAAAGCTCAGGAGTGGATTCAGTCCCGTCTCAGCCAGGGCCAAAGCCATTTCCCCCACCTCTGCAAGGCCCCTCCATCATCCCCAGACTTACGCGCTCCAGGTGGCCGCCGACCCGGGCCAGCTCCTGGCGCAGGGCCCCTCGCTGCTGCCTGCTCCCCAGGATCCCTCCCACCTTCCCCACCTTCAGGGTCAACCTTCAGGGTTTCCCTTGGGGGCCTCCCACCCCCAGGCAGGAGCCTTTTGCCTTCTTTTGCATTTAAAGCTGCTTCTTCTGAGCTCTGCCCTCCGCCCTGTTATGCTCTGCTGACCCCCTACACGCGCACACAAACACACCCATTCGAGCGCACTCACGCAGTCCCACTCTCCCAGTCTGAGCACAGCGGCTGCAAACCCAAAGTTTTCCTGGAAACTTTCACTTGGCAAGGGCCAGCCTAGCCCCTGCCCCAAAGCCAAAGATCAGCTTCTGGAGGGTGCTGGCCAGGGACTTTGGGACCTGCTGCGTCGGGAGGCCAGGCATCTCTCACGGAACCCTGGACGTCCAGAACTTCCCGCTTAGGCCGCCGCTCTTCTCCCTGGCTCCTGGCCAGGAAACCAAAATGTTCTCCAAATCTCTCATTTTCAGGGCCAGGCCCCTACTTGTGGCCTTCCAGCCAAAAACACCAGCAGGGAGACAAAACCAAGGGCTCAGCCCTGGACCGGAGCACGTGTCTTCGTTGGGTTATTTTCCCCTGATGAAAAAAAATCTCCTTTTTCATTCCCCTTGGAATGGATATATTTATAAATCACATTCAGGAAGAAATTTTTAGGTTTAAAAAAAAAAAGTGTTGTAGGTGATGGGTGAGGGGTTATTTTTTTTTTCTCCTATAAAAATTGAAAAAGGCTATTTTTAAGCGGAAAAAAAAAACCAACCCTCTTAATAAAAATTGTTGGTTCCTTTCTTAAAGAAGAAACCAATTTTGTGCATGTGTAGTATTTTTTTGTTGGTTTCTTGGTTTTTAAATATATTTGAGGGCAAATTGTCATATCCTTGATTATGCTCATCCCCCCCAAAAAAACCCATTAGGGATCAGGGAAAGAGGTTTGCCAGCTTTTTTGAATATCTGCATGCAAATGAGCAAAGAGGGAACTCTTACAAGAAGTTTCGAGAGAACATGAAGGAAATGCTTTGGCAGCTCTGTCTCCAGACGGCACAGAAGTGCCATTTGGAGAATGAGTCATTTCTGAACTGCCTTGTCAGCAGCTGAGCTTATGTGGATGCGTTGGTACGCAGGCCGGTAGCCGTGCCCGCCCTCCCCGGAAGCCAGGTGGAGGCCGCCAGAGCAGGTGAGCCCCCAGAGGGACCACACGCTCTGATGAGCGGCAGGTAGACCGCGTGAGCCCAGATGTGAGTCTGCGTGTGCGAGACAGCCCGTGCTTCGAGGGTGTCCCCGCTGAGCGGAGCGAGTGCAGGGAGGTGCAGAGAAACCAGAATGCGCGTGGAGTGTTTATTCAGCGTTTCTGGGCTCAGCTCACAGCCTTAATCACATTTTCCGCTAGTGCTCACCGCCACCCCAGCCCGGGAGCCAGGACAGACCCAAAGCCCCATGTAGTGGTTTTCTCTGGGCCTTATTTCTCTTTAAAATAAATAAATATATATATATATACACACATACATAGTAATAATGAAAAGAAGGAAAATAAAAAAGGCCTTAAGAAGGAATTTTCTGGAATCTTTGAGAGCCTGTCTTGCCCAGGAGCCTTGGGGGAAGAAACGCCGTCGTATTCTCTGGGAAACTCAGTCCGTTGCTTGTGCTTCCTTTCCACGGTGGGGAGCCTCTTCCTCTCCCGCATCCCATTCTCTACGCCCTTCGGTTTTCTTTTGCTCTTGGTTTTTCCGTTTTCTTGCCGTCTGTTCAGTTTGCAGTTCTGTTTTGTTTTGGCTTAACTTAAAAAAAGAAAAAAAAAAAACCACTTAGCTTGAATCCCCTCGAACAAAACATGTCAACCATCCTTGCCAGCGTCCCGCCGACAGATGGCTCGTCACCCCATCATCAGTGCCTCCTGCTGATGCCTCGTCAACCCCAAAAACCATACAGATAAGGTATTTGCTTTCCAAGTGAGATGCCCTCAGCCTTCTTGTCGATGCTTCCAGATCACCAGCGCTCAGCGTGGGGAGGATGTTTTCCACCGTGAGCGGCAATCTCAGCTGCCGTTCCTGTCCAGGCCGACTCCTCACTGGAAAGCAGATAGGCCATTTGTCTGTAATCTAATCAAGAAATTTGAAAAGCACCAAAAAAAAAAAAGAAATTGCCACTCCAAAAATAACAGCACTGGGCGGAGCCTCCCCTGCCTTCCCCCTGCCCTGGTTTCTCTCCGTGACCCCCCATGGGGACACTCAGGATTGGACTCAGGACTGGCCCCTGTCTGGGCGCTAACTGAGCTCACAGAGAAGGAGCGGGAGATGAACCACAGCCTGAGGTTTTGTTTTGGTTTTGCAAGCAGCGAAGTTGCACAGAATCCCTTTTGGTTGTTGTTTGGTTTTGTTTTTTAAATACCGCAGCGAGTTCCCCCTTGGGTAAATGCTACCAAATGTAGGCTCTGGAAATGGCCTGAAGCGATAAGCACACCCAAGCCTATTTCCTCCCTAAACACGTATTTACTCACTGGGCAGGTGGTCCAAGGCTCTCCCTCCTGCGGAGCCCGCCCAGGCGGCTTCCTGGCGCCATCATCTGCCCATTGATTTTGCACAGGCCCCTAATTGTTCTCTCACACCACAAGTCAGGGTAGTCCTGGGCCCTGACAGATTTCTCCCCAGGCCTAGGGAAGACTGGATTTACCAGCTCCTGTGTCCCCAGAAGGAGGAAGTGGGGACAAGCTGTCCCCCCAGCACCACCGTCTCCCACCCAGATGTCCCCGGGCCTTTGTGCAGGACGGGAGCAGAGGGTACCGACAGGAGCAGAGTGTCTCGGGACTAAGTGTACCCCTGTTCTCTCTCCCCCCGCCCAGATGACCCCATAGCTATGGAACAGCCTCAGCCTCATCTTCCCAGCCAGTTGGTGATCGTCAACGAAACGGAAGCAGAGGCCAGGCCCAGCAAGAGCCTGGCAAGGAGCGCAGACGCGGAGACAGTCAGCCTGTCCCCCAGCCTCATCCCCACCCAGCAGCCCACCATCTCCCTGCTCTGTGAGGACACTGCCGACACGCTGAGCGTGGAGTCGCTGACCCTCGTCCCTCCCGTCGACCCCCACAGCCTCCGCACCCTCACCGGCATCCCCGCGCCGCCCGCACCCGCCGCGGTGGGCACAGCAACGCCCGGCGAGGAGGCCGCACCCCCGGAGCCAGCGGGCCCCGCCGAGCACTGAGTGGGCGCCGAGCGGCCTCCCTTTGTGTGTGTGGCCCCGCTGGCAGGGACCCAGGATAGCCGGCTCAGAGACACATCGGGAGCACCCAGGGTCCCCGCGGCCCCAGGAACCACCCCCGCCATCTTCTCACCCTCCTTCGCTCCGTTTGAATCCCCGTTGCACTGTAGACGACTTGGAGAGCAGACGACCCGGTGGGGACACCGCAGTGAGCCCCGATGACCAGGCGGCTGCTTCAGGGCAGAGATCGGCCTCCTGGTCTCTGAGCCTGGTGACCCTGGGGTGGCAGGACCCCCGCCCCCCTCTCCACCAGCCAGCCGCTCTGTAGTCTAGAAGCTCCCCGGCCACCACGCCCAGTGCGCCTGGAACAAATGGACCAATTCACACTGGGTAGAAATTTGTAGAGAAACAAACTTCGATAAGCATCTCCTTTGGATATTTATTTCCACTTTTGGCAGCAGACAAAAAGCATTTATTTAAAAAGCGTCTATTTAAGAAAAAAAAAGGAAAAAGTCCAAAAAAAGAATCCTCAGCCCTTAAGGTCTGACGTCATGTTAAAAGCATAATAGTACTGTTAAGATTTCATTTTCATTTTCCCTTGAACGCCCCAGCGTTGTGTCCGAAGCTCTCAGTCTGGCTTTCCCATTTCCTTACTCCTCTCCCACTCACTAACCCTGCGAGCCTGTGGAATGATAAGTACCTTCCTGGAAAGTTTAGCTTATTTTTTAAACAAAGATAAGGGAGATACATGTATTCTCAGGTACACACAGAGCGGAGAGGGCCAAAAGTTTCTCTGTGGTAGTAGCCAAGGCGCCTTGCGTTTCCCGAAAGATCTCCCCAGGAAAGGGGCCATGGCAGCCAGCTCCCCCACTCAGGACCTTCCTTCCTCTCTCTGGACTGTATTTAAAAATACAGTCAGGATGGCTTCCCATCGTCACCTTCGGTTCTCGCCACCTCCCTTTGTCTGGAGAGAGCCATTTGGGACCGCGCAGACTCTGGCTCGTGGCCACGATGGTAAGAGGAGGTCACAGAGGCCATCCTCCGCATGGACCCAAGGGCCAGGTCCCACCCGCCGCAGGGACACGTCCCATCTCGACCAGTTGTCCTGGGAGCTCAGGTGTGCCACTGTCCCTCTCGGCTGCCATTGCAGAGACACAAGCTGATTTTTTAAAAATGAAAACTCCACCGTTGCTTCTCTATTTGGGCCAGATGTGCCCAGGCCGATTCTCCCAACGTAGCCCATCGAACACCCGCATCGTTCCTGTCTGCTTTGCCAGGCAAGGTGACCATCACCTCTCCTGGGTCAGCGGCCAGACCTTCCACACCTTCCTCTCCTGTGCCCGCCCGGAGTGCCAGCACACACGGGCCCAGAGACCGTCTGCCTGGTCAAGGACCGCGGGCCCCATGGCCTCTGTCACCCTGCTGCTGTCACAGAGCCCGCCGAGGAGGGCCTTGGTGCCCGTGGGGACAGGGCTGTCCATCATCAGAGGCCCTGGCGTAGACATGCTTCCCCACTTCAACAGGGGAGAGCCCCGGGCCAGAGAAGGAGGCCTTGCATGCAGAAATTCCCGGGATGAGCCGTGACCATCCACAGAGCCCCCCAGGAAGGAAAGGCAGGTGGGATGCAAGAAGGGGGTCAGGCGGTCCCTGACAGGAACCGGCATGACATCAGCCATAGGGGCCAGCAGCTGGCCACACGTCTTACCTGATCTTTGGCTTGGACAGAAGAGCAGGCTGGCACTCTGGCTTTGCAGGGGACTCTGGGGCAGCAGAATGACCGAAGGCGAGCAACTTCCCAGCCCCGTGGCATTATTATAAAGAACGGGCCCCTGCAGATGGACCCAGGTTCCCCTCCAGGACCACCAGCCTGCACTCTGAAATTCAGTGGCTCCAGCAGCTTCACGTCTACCGAGCAATGAAGGAGACGTTGGCAATGGCTCAGCGGGAGGTCCTACGGCAGGCCTGTCCCAGAGGTGGGCTTGCAGTGTTGGTCCTGCGGCTTGCCTCAGCGGGACGATGTGGGTATGGGGTGGGGGCGGGTCTTCCTTAACCAGGGCCTACTTGTCGCCTTGTGGGTGAGGAGGAGGCCTGCATCCTTGTAGATGGTGCTAGGTCGTGACCATCACGGCGGGAGCGGGCACGTCTTCAGGAACACCCCGCAAACCTAACAGCAGGGGCCCTCGGAGGCAGGCCGGCCCAGACAGGGTAGCGCCAGGACTCCAGGGTCAGGCAGAAAATGCTAGAGCCGGGAATCCTTGCAGAGCAGCCGGGGGGACTGTGTCCTTCTGGGGTCACACTCGCCAAGCCCACCCGGCCTACTGTTTCCACGTCCCCGCAGAGAGAAGGGCCAGGCCCACCCTCCTCAAGTCCCTTGGGCCCATCGGGCTGACCAAGTCAGGGGCAGGGTTGGCCCCATGAACCCTCAAACCTTAGCTTTGCAGGTTGCTGTGAAGAAGCCTAGGTCCTTCCAGTTCAGGGACTCAAGCCAGCAAGGGCACCTCTCACTGAAGGTCAGGCAGGCTGAGGCCAGGAGCTCTCCAGCAGCAGCTCCAAAGCCACAGTGGGCGTGTGGGGCAAAGACCACCGTCCCAGGGACAGGAGGGAGAAGGGCGCCTACCCCTGCAGGCCTTCCCTGCTCCCTTTCCCTGTGCCCAGCCCGTCTGTTCCCTGTTCCCTGCTCCCTGCAGAAGGCAGCTTACCCCCCCCCCACCTCAGCCCCTGCATTAGCAACCCCCGCCCCCGGGAGGGAGTGAAGACACATACCTCTTTAAAGACATACACTAGATTTCTCTAAGGTCTCCAGATGCACTGTTAGAAATAAAGGCACGGCGTGAACGGAGTCTCATCTTCTCTAGACGCAATAAATAAGAAATATTTAATGTAGTTATGTCAACATTGGGCATCAACTATCAGGGTTCCTTATGTTCCCTCTGAAGTGAAAATATGTACATAGTTCTTGTCCCACAGAGGAGCAGGGGTTGGGAAACCCTCATGCTTCTGGGCCAAGGGACGGTTCCAGGGAAGTACCTGCTCTCGCCTGTGTGACTCATGCTCTGTGGGCACCGAACACGAGGGTGGAAATGAAAACTGGAACTTCCTGGTAAATTTGAACTTGGCAATAAAAGCGAAAAAGTTACCAAGAATGTGGCTGCTGCTCCGTGGCGCTGTGTTAGGAAGGCCATGGCCCGGGGATGGGAAGGTTCTCTGCGGCCTGACCCTGTGGCCCGTTGCAGTCGCTGGGCCTCTCCCTGCCCCCACCAGGCCCAGGTTTTCCCCAGCTCCTGAGGGGGGTGGGGCGGGGCTGGGAAAGCTCACTGGGAAGGTTCTGCAAGCCCAGCTGGGTGCAGTGAGCTCCGTCCTGCTGTGCTTCCCTTCCACGGGGCTGGGGGCTCTCTGTCCAAGCCTCAGGTTCTGCATCTGTGGAATGGGCTGTTAATGGGACAAGCACAGGGTCTCGCACTGGAGGGCCGGGGACAGGGATCCTCTGCACACATGCTGCTGGGTCGGGGTACGTGGGAAAGGTCCCCACCAGGAACCGAGTCCGGTGAAGTCTGTCCCAGGTGGCCACAGTTCTGGAACACACGGACATGCACCTACATGAAAATCCCTGGAAATGGGGATCACAGGTTCTCCAGCTTAAACCCGGCGCAGAAACAGGCAGGACCTTCTGGGCCTTGAGGTAAAGCCCAAACTGAATCCTAAACATAAACAGGACACCCGCCTCATGCCAGGAGTTAGGGCGTTTCTGGTCAAAGGCGGAGACGCTGCTGGGGGTGGGACTCAGTTCCTCAGAAGTCTGCCCACGGGGCAGCGAAGTCATGGGGGTCCCTGGGTGGAGCTCGGATCCTGCTCTGCACCGCGGCCTGCTGGGTGCTGCCTCACCCTTCCCCAGAGCAGCCCTGCCTCGCGGGCACGTGGGCACGCACGCATTTCGGGGACTTCAGTTCCGAAAAAGGAACTTGCTGGAAGGATCTTCCAGGAGAAGGGGGAAGATGGGCCTGGGGAGAGGGGGTGTGGCGCAGAACTGGGGACAGCAAGTGGTGGGGGCTCCCTCCGGAGGGTCTCTCTGGGCCAGCCAAGGCACAGGCACCCACGTTGTGGAGTCGGGCACCGGCAGTGAGGGCCGAAGGGGGCCGAAGGGCAGGCGCCGGCAGCATGGCACCGCCTTCATACAGATGAGGAAACTGAGGCCCGTGGGGCTCAGCAACGTTCCCAAGGGCCCTGGAGTGCAAGTCCAGGCCCGTGTGTTTTGCACTGCCCGCACCACCTGAGACCCGAGCTGCTGGGCCAAGTGTCCTCAGGCCGTTTACAGGAAGGAGGAGGTGGAACAGTAGTTCTCAGGTGAATGGGTGCTGGAACTCTCTGGAATGCTTGTCCACAATCGCAGCCGGGCACTCCCCAGATCTAGTCCCCGAATCCCCGAGATGTGGTCTGGCTGAAGGCCCTCTGTGCCGTGCATGAGCCTCCCGGCTCTCAGGGAAATGCCGTCTTCTCTTCAGGAGGCAGAATCCGGAGCCAGACTCTGGCACTCAGCAGCCTTGCGGCCGTGGCCATGGCCAGGTCACCTCCTGTCCTTGGGTCTCCTCATCTACAAACTCAGGACAGGACTGAGTCTTGTGGGTCATGAGGCCAGAGGGAGTCACTCATGCAAAGGGCTCAGCTCAGGGCTGGAGGCCTGGGGGGCTCTGGGCATGACTCCCTCCGGGGCAGCTTCCCCCGCCCCCTTCTCAGCCCAGGCTCAAACCCGGGAAAGGCCTTGGGCTTGTTTGGTGGCCTGTGACTCGTCACTTTGCTCTCCTGTCCCTGGTTCCTGTCTGTAAGGCACGCTGGGAAGCACCCGCACCAGATTCAAGGATCGCTGTGTGCCCTTGGGCAGGAAGGGGCCACCTAGTGCCCGGCAGGAGTCGGGGGGGGGGGGGAGATCATCACTGGTGCAGGTGCCTGGCCAGCCTGTCCCCGCGTCTTGTGATGGCACCTGGCAGGTGGAGGGGCAGGTGAGCGTGGGGAGACAGCATCCTGCCAGCGAATGACCTTGGGTCCTGCCTTCAGGGAAACGGCTTCCTTGGAAACCCCCTTCCCTTCCTATCCTGACACCTCGCGGCACTTCCAAGCGGTGGGGGGAAAAACCTCCCCGTCTGATGCGCTTCTCTCCAAAGAAAGACAGGTCTGAATCACCCAGACGGGAACACATGGGGCTTCCCAGGAGGTGCCCCCCTGCCCTCCAGGCACCTCATCCACCCCAGAACCCGAGCGCCATGGCCCTTAGCGCCCCCCCCCCCCAGCTGCCGGGCCCCATGGCACCTGGCTCGGCCGGCTTTCCCTCCAAAAGGCGCCCGCCTCGGCACACCTGGGCTGTCACCCTCCACTGTCGACTGACCTTAAAAATTCAATGTGCTCCAGAAGCGAGAGACTTTACCACTGGAAACCAAAACACAAAATCCTGCTGACTGTATTTGTTCCCCGGGGCCGCCATAGCAGATGACCACAGACCGCGTGCCTCAGATAACAGGAACGTGTCTGCACTGTTCTGGAGACCAGGGGTCTGAGGTCAAGGGGTCAGGTGGGCTGGTGCCTTCTGGGGGCTCAGAGGGAGCATCCGTTCCCCGCCGTCCCCTCCAGCTTCTGGTGTTGTGGGCAGTCCCAGCAGTCTTGATGTGGGTCCTGTCTCTGCCCAGACCTTCTCACGGTCCTTCCTCTGTGCCCCAGTGATGTCAGATCTCCCTTCTCTTAGAAGGACACCAGTTGTTGGATTTGGGACCCCGTCTGATCCAGGATGGTCTCCCCTGGAGATCCTTCATTCTATCTCCAAAGACCTTATTTCCAAATCAGGTCACAAATTCCCAGGTGCTGGGGGTGGGGACGGGGACACATCTTTTGGGGGCAGGGAAGAGTCACCATTCAACCCACAATTCGCTGGAAATTAAAGATCCCGTACAAGTACGTACCATACAAGTAAATCCGTGTGGTTGAACTTGAACCACCTCCCATGATTTGCCCAGGGCTCCGGGCCCAAGGCCCGCCCTGCCCTGTCTCTGAAATCCGGAGACAAGCTGGAGTTAGGAGACCTGCGAGCACCCAACCAAGGCTTTCTCTCGACAGGACTGATCAAAGAGAAGCAGCAGCTCCCTCTGGTTTTGAAGTCTGTGTTCCTGTAACCTGTTAAAAATCTCCGGATCCCCAGATGGGGGCTGCTGCTGTAACACACACGCATCATAGGTCAGAAGCTCTCATAGGGCACAAACCCTGCGTTCGTTTTTTCGCTTTTATTGTTTTGTTTTGTTTTGTTTTTTTCATCTTCCTTCTCCAGTAGACTCACCTAAAGGGAAGGTTTGTGTCTTCTTTGACCCAGTCTCCGCAAGGCTGGGCACAGGACCTGGCCTTCTGTGTGCTGTCTCTGAATGTGGGATGGACGGACGGACGGACGGAAGGAAGGGAGGGAGCAAGGGAGAGAGGAGCCATTCCTGGACAAAGTCCCACATTCCCACAGCCCGAGTTCCACTCATGTGTCTGCGCCCTTGAGGCCTTGAGGCTCCTTCCGTTTCTCTTCTGTCTGGTATCTTCCAGGCCTTCCCAAGGCTAGCCGGAGACCTTGGACAGAATCTAGTCGGTACCATTGACAAGAACAGGAGCAGCTGAGGGCTCCACTCTGCCACCATTAGAAATTGCGTCCCCCGACCCTCGCCGGGTGTCTGAGCTGGGGCAGCTGCTGCCTCCAACGAAGCCTCACGTAGGACCGGGTGGCTTCAGAGCCAGCAGACCAGGTTCAAGTCTCCGCACTGTTACTCCTCAGCCACCCGTCCTGGAGCACACGGGTAAACCGGGACCAGCCCTGGGTGGGGCTTCGGTGGTATCGTGGGGACAAGGAAGCCAAGCCCTTGACGCCCGGCCTAACCTAGGGTCACCTCGCTGGTGGTCCTCACCAGCAGCCCAGCTAGAAGCAAGGAGGAGCTTTGGGAAGTACCCGCTGCCCAGGCCCCTCTCAGGTGCCTCGAGCCAGTGCCCCTGGGGTAGGGCTGAGCCATAGAATCCTTTTGTGGCCCTCAGGTGACCGAAGGGCAGTCAGGATGAGAATAAGCCTTGGCCACGCTCTGTCCCTCACTGCAGCCACATCCGGAAGCCCTTTCCTGGGACAGGCCCTGTGTACCCACCTTCCTTCCGAGCCACCCTCCCCCACCTCGGCACCTGCAGCAGCTACGCCTCTGGTCACCCCAACGCAGCAGGCTTGTCACCTGCCAGAGCCCATTCCAGAGACAGCCCCCTGCTTTTTTCTACCAGCGTCCACTGGCTTCCTTCCTGGCACTTGGCACACCTCGAATTACTTTCATTTAATACATTCCAAATCCCATTGTTTTCAGCTTGAAGAACGCTGAGAGCAGAGCCAGAGACAAGGCCGTGGGCACCAGCTGGGTTTCCAGGTGGTGATCCACACGCAGGAGAGCTAGCAGAGAGAGCACCCTCACGCCCAGGCCCCACTGCAGACCCCCCCCCCCCGCAGAACCTTCCAGAACCACCTCGAGACTGCATCCTAGAGCACAGAGGTCAGGAGGCCAGCCACAGACTCTCCCTGTGGTTGATTTGTGCCCTGGTGAGAAGGGCCTGGCTTCAGGCAGGGCGGCTGCAGGCCCATCGAGCTCCCCAGCCCCCGTCAGCCAACCCTCGTTGGGACTGGGATGGAAGATGGGAGACCCTGCAGGCCCTTGAGGGCGGGAGCTGGCAGGGCGGGGGGCCTGGCCTTGGAGGTGGCTGCGGGGGTTGCTGCTGGGCCTCAGCCCGTGTACCGCACCAGCAGCTTCCGTGCCGCCCAAGCGGGCTTTATAGAGAAATTGAGCCAACATCTTCAAAGCGGAGATCGCCTATGAGTAGCTGGATTGATGGCTTCTCTCTAAAAATCAAATCGAGGACCATGGGCGCATGTTCCTTGTGGGGACTGTCACTCAGAAATGTGTGTGAACTAGCCACTGGGCAGGTGTGGGCCCCCCGGGGACACGGATACAAGCTGGACACAGTCGCTGATCTCACAGGGACCAGGCTCTCCCAGCAGACGGACTCACGGACAGGCAAGCAGGCAGGCCATTCCTTTCCAGCCCTCCCACTCGCACAAAAGGTACAGGAAACAACTTCTCAGGCCTCTATCTCCTCATCTGGAGAATGGGTCTGATGAGGGTAGCTTCGCCCTCAAGGGTCCCCGGGTTGGTCTCCGGGGTTCCCTGTCCACATGTACTCCTCCCACGAGGGTAGAAACCACCTGGCCAGTTCATTCCAGGCACTACTCGTGCCGAGGCCCCACTCTGCAAGGGTGGCTTCTGGGCCAGGCTGGGCTCAGCACAGACAGGTGATGGTGAGAAAGACGGACAGAAAGTCAGGTGCGCGCCCTGACAGGAGCCTGTGCCCAGAGCGTGGCCCTGTGTGGCCACCCGAGGCTCCTAAACCTGGCCGCTGGGAGCAGTAGCAAGCGCAGGAGGGTCCAAAGCCAAGAAGTGACAGATGGGACTCTTTGCAAGAGATCCCTGGGCCTACAAGGCATCCACTGCAGCACGGAGGGGCCACAAGAGAAGCAGGTGACCCAGGAAGTATTTAGGGGGTAAAACCGACCGTTGCATTGGGCAGAGCAGCCCACTACCTTCTCCCTCCTCCATTCCTTCCTTCTTTGATGTGTTCAATTTTTGTCTTTTTTTCTCTTGCACCAATTGCCAAAGGATTGCATAGCTTTGGTGACCATCCGGCAAAGTACCCAAAAGTAGTATTGTCCATAGTCCCACACTAAGGGTCAGCTCTTGGCGGGGAACCCTCTGCTGACAGATTCCTTTCCAGTCTTTTCTCTATGCCTTTGAGCCATTGAAATAATACGGTGGGTGTCGCTTCATGCCCTGCTTTTGACATTCAGCTCCCCCGCAACCCAGTGGTCTCAGCATCTCCCTGTGTTCCCGGAAGCTCCGTTTCCAAAAAGAGTATCAAAGGTCCGCTGCCGGGATGTGTCCCTCGGGGTTGGCTGTCGCCCATGGGTGGACATGGAAGTTGTTTGTACTTTTATTATTTTGACTCATCCTGCCGAACAGCTTGAGACATAAACCTTTGTCCACATGGTATATTATCAATCCCTGGGAGAGGTTCTGAACCTAGGGATTACCCATCTGGTAGAGATAGAAATCACTTTAAGGCTCTGGCTACAAATTAACAGTTGGCTTTCCAAGGCCAGAGCATTGGCGCCCTCACCCCTGCCAATCCACCCCCGCCACCGCCCCCCAGCATCCCCAGCACAAAGCGCTGTCAGTTCTAAATTCCTTCCCATTTGCCAACAGGGCTCAGAACTCACTCCTCTGGGGAGAGCTTCCTCACAGGTACCCTCTCCATCCTCTGCATTCCTGTGGCCGCTCGCTCCCCTCTCTCTACCTGCTCCTACTCCGTCCCAGCTTCCCAGCTGGGGTTGACTTTGATCTTACCATTTGTGGTGGGGCGGGGGGGGGGGGGTCAGACCTCCTCCGAAGCACATGAGCCCCCCCCCCCCCGCCACCTCACCGATATCCAGCCTCCCAGCAACCTGTAAGGTCAGCATGGTGCTCTTTTACAGAGAAGCGACTGAGACCCAGCCCCGAGAGGCGGAATGACTTACTCAAGGTCACACAGCTGCTGAGTGGCATGGCAGGGGCTAGAATCGCAACAACTCCCGATTCCTGGGCACTGCACACATGCCGACCCCAGCTAAGCGATGTACATGCCTGATCTCAGTTTATCCTCCCCAAACACCACCACACGCTGGTGCTAGCATTATCCCCCTTTTACAGATGAGGAACCCAAGGCCCATAGTCACCCAGCTCAGAAGTGGAGGAGCCTAGGGTCTGTGAGGCTCCAAGCCGTACCCTTTGCCTCTTAGAGAACAAGGCTGAGAGTCCCCACGCCACTCCTCCCATGGGCCTGAGCAGGGCCCTGGCCAGCTCCAGCTGCCTTGGCAGAGGGAACCCCCCCACACACACACCTGCCCAGAGAATTCACAGGAACTTGCCTAGAGCATGCCCTATCTCACTGTTTTCTCTTGAACCCGCTTATCTCCCTTGCATTAACAACTCTGGGCTTCTTGCCAATCTGCCTGGGTTGGAACAGTCCTTTGGGGGTAGCTCCTGCCAAAATACCCTGGGAACTGTACCCTGCCCTTGGTGGCATCTGTCACTGAGAAAAGGTGACTGCAGAGCCCACCCCCCCTGCCGCTATCTGGGAGGCCCCAGTGGGCGGGGAGGCAAGTTTCACTTTCCCCGTCGCTGGAGCATTGGTTCAGCAAACATTGATTGGATATTTACTGTGCACCAGGCACTGTACTAGGCACTGGGGAGGCAGTTGGGAACAAGTCAGACAAAACTCCACACCGTCTGCAGCTGAGGTCCTGGTAGGGGAAGGCAGACATTGAAGAAAATAAGCACATAAATCCCACAGTGACTAGCAAGTGCAGGTGCACGAGAAAGCACAGAGAGAGCTGAGGAAGGAGGGTCGGGCCAGCCGGGGGAGAAGAGGAAGGGGCGGCAGCTCTAAATAGTGATCGGGGAAGATTGTGTTTAGGAAGGAGAAGGATTGAAAGAGGTTGGGAAGGGATGTCTGGGCAGTAAGAGTATCGCAGGCAGAGGGAAAGGCCAGTGCAAAGGCCCTGGGGCATGTTGGAGGGACTGTGGAGGCTCTGGAGCCACTCAGACCTCTGCCTCCCCTGCTTCCAAGCCGTGCGGGGGCATTGGTGAGAGACACAGGAAGACGTGCACCCTGAAGGCTGGGCGCAGGGGAACATGTGCTGGCTTCTTCATCCTGATTCTGTTCACCTTCTCCTTCATCACCGGTGTCTTAGTCACTAGCCTGTACCGAGCACCGCCTCTGAACTGGGAGTAGTGCTAAGTGCACGGTCATGATCCATCCCTTGTTGCCTCTCAGCCCTGTGCAGTGGGCGCCATGATCTCCCATTTTCCAGATAAAGAAACCGAGGCACGGAGAGATTAGGAGTCTTGCCCAAGGTCGCTGATCTAGGAGACAAGACTGGGACGGATCCTCGATAGGCCTACCCCAATACCTGCACCTTGCCTCCAGCCCAGCGGGAAGCTCTGCACCCAGGCCCTGCAGGGGTGGATGGTCACACTAACTTCCCTTCCACATGTCCCAGCGTGCTTGTCCTCAGTGCAGGGGCCTCAGCCGTGTTTCCCAGAGGGGGCTCAGCCGTGTTTCCCAGAGGAGGCAGCCCTCTTCCCACACTGCATCCATAGACCACCAAAGGGGCGGGGTGGCGGCCGGGGAGCTTGGGGCTTCCTCCAGCCCAGCCCCCAGCTCCTGTAGGGGCTCTCCACACGCCTGCCGGGGGCTTCCCACGCGGAAGAGATGCCTTGAGGGTCTCGCGTGACCTCAGAGATACAGGGGATAGAGCCACCCCTCCTGCACTCCCTTTTGGTCCATCACATAAAGGGAAAAAGAAAGTCTCCACGGAGTGCTTCTCCATTTTTAACAGCCTCTTATCTTTTTTTTTTTTTTTTTAAGATTTTATTTATTTATTTGTCAGAGAGAGAGAGAGCACACAAGCAGGGGGAGCAGCAGGTAGAGGGAGAAGCAGACTCTCCGCTGAGCAGGGAGCCTGACTCAGGGCTCAGCCCCAGGACTCTGGGATCATGACCTGAGCCGAAGGCAGACACTTAACTGACTGAGCCTCCCAGGCACCCCTTTAACAGCCTTTTTTTTTTTTTTTTTAAGATTTTATTTATTTATTTGACAGATCACAAGTAGGCAGAGAGGCAGGCGGAGATCACAAGTAGGCAGAGAGAGAGGAGGAAGCAGGCTCCCTGCTGAGCAGAGAGCCCGATGCGGGGCTCGATCCCAGGACCCTGGGATCATGACCTGAGCTGAAGGCAGAGGCTTAACCCACTGAGCCACCCAGGTGCCCCATCCTTTTTTTTTTTTTAATTATTATTATTTTTTTAAATATATAATGTATTATTTGCCCCAGGGGTACAGGTCTATGAATCGCCAGGTCTTTAACAGCCTTTTAAACATGTGCTGCTCCCCCCTTTCTGAAAAACCTAGAAGCACCCCCACCTCACCTTCAACAGGCCACCTCTGAAGGCAGAAGTGACCGTTTTCTTGGATTTCCGCTGCACTTCTTCCCTCTTCCCCACCACGCGCGTCCAGCCAGACTAGTGTTCCGCTGGGGCTGGTATCACGAAATGTCCCTTTCCACGAAAATCCCTTTTTCAAAGTGTGGGGTTTAAAATAAATGTGTTCACCGCAACAGGATACCCCTTCCCAGCTGCCGTCACGAAGACCGGAGACCGGGGCCAGCAAGGACACGAGGACCCCGGGGCATCGTGCTGGGAATCCAAGCCCCACGCAGGCACCACGGAGAATACGGCGCTTCCTTGAAACACGGTTAAAGAAAATCACCCGTAGGCTCCAGCAACCCCACTTCTGGGTGTTTATCCAAAGAGAGGGACGTCGCTCTGTCCAAGCGGCATCTGCCTCCCTGCCGTCACGGCGGCATCAATTCACAAGACACGGGAGCAGCCTGAGGGACCCCAGTGGGTCAACGGGTAAAGAAAATGTGGTGTCTACAGCCAGCCATAAAAAAAGAACCCAGTCCTGCCATTCGTGACAGTGCAGATGAACGGCGAGCGTCTTGCGCTCACTGAGATAGTCATCGGGAGCCGGACGGACACCATTGATCTCACTTCTCTGCAGAACCTTGAAAAGAAAAGAGACTGCGTAGACACGGGGATCCTGTTTGTGGTTGCTGGGTGAGACCACCCCGGCTCAGTGCAGGACGGGGGGATGGCTGTGGGGCCGTGGAGACCCGGACAGGCTGGAGGGGCCCCCGCTGACAGCAGAGGAGCCTGGCAACCTGCTTCTTGGTGGAACATCCTGGAAGCAGACATGGCTTCGAGACCCACGAGAGCTTGAGGGAGCTTCCCTGGCCAGCTCCGTGGGCCGGTTTGCAGGCGACAGGGGACACCTGCTCACATTCCACGAGCCACTGCAAGGCCCAGGACCCACAAGGTCACTGCAAGGCCCAGTGACCCACACCCGGGAGGAGAGGAGAACCGGGCATCTCGGGGAGAGGTGGGGGGCTAGCGATTTCCCTCACACCCTAGGGGACCCCCAGACCTGAGCAGCCTGATGCCGAGAAGGACAGATCCCAGTCCTGGGCTCCCAGGGCTGGGTGGGGGACCCAGGGACTGTCAAGACATGCAGAAGATGCTCTCCCTCCCCCTGTCCCTGGGGACACGGATAGAGCTAGGAGGAACCACAAGACGAGAGTCCTTGGAAGGGTTACCCCAAAAGGGAGTGCATTTGCCCCAGAAGAGGCTGGCAAGTGACGAGAGAAGGGTCTCTGCCATCAGGAGGGGTGAGTAGGAAACTGCCCGCTGTTGGCACGTCTGGGGGGGTGACCACAGTCCCGGTTAGCTCCAGCAGCCACGCCACTGCCCTGCCCTGCTCCGTTTTGCACGCAATGGCTCCTTTTCTCCTCCCGAGCTTATGAGGAGACCCCATGTCACTGAGGAGGAAGCTGAGGCCCAGAGAGGCTGGCGTAAGGATACCCACAGGGTCTCTCTCTCTCTCTCTCTGGCCACACCCCACTGCATGCGAGCTGTAATCCGCCACGTTGCACGGATGGGCAAGCCAAGGGCCAGAGAGGGTCGGTGACCAGCCTGAGGGCCCCTGAGTGGCTCAGGGCGGAGAAGGGGCCAGGACCCAGTCCTTCTGACTTCAGAGGCCAGGATCTCACCCTCTGGCCGCACGCCCTCACTGGCAAAGCCAGGAGGCTCAGCGCTGCTGCCTGCATAGCCCCAGCCCAAGGAATGGCCCAGGCCCCAGAGGGGGGGTGCGGTGGCCGTGATGGGCAGGACCTCACCCACTTCTTTGAAGGAAACCTCCAGGCAGCCTGTTCCTCGAAGGAAGGACCACACCCGGTGTTTACCTGCTGGGCACCCTTGCCAGGGGATCATGGCAGATCCTGCCACGTGTCCACTTCTGGGGAGGGAGGGAGTGGTCAGGTGGCCTGGTGCAGGGTTCCTGTGGGTCCTGGGCCTCTCCCTGGCACCCAGGCGGTGGGTGGAGCAGGAGGCGTGGACCCCAGGGCCCTGTTTCCCCCTCCCCGTCACACCAGGCAGGGCTCCTCCTGCCCTTCCGTGCCTCAGTGTTCCCATCTGGTTCGTGGGCATAGTCATACTTCCTTCCTGGAATTGTGCAAATCAAATGATGTCCAGTGTGGGGCTGGCAGGGCTGTTGCAAGGAGGCTGGGCTTTATCCTTGAGGGCTCTGGGTAGCCTTGTGGGGAGGGTGGTTAGGGGGATAAGCTCAAAAGAAAGAAAAGGAAATCCCAGGACCCAACAAGAAAGAAGGAACTCAAGGTAAACGAGACACGTGGGAAGGTGGGCTCTCTTTCTGCCCATCTGACGCCCGGGGATCTGGCCGTGGAACAGAAAGGTGCAAGGGAGGGCAGAAAAGGGACCGGGATGAGAGCAGGACCCCAGAGAGCTCCCCCTCCGTGAAAGAGGGCTTCACTTTGCTCACTGGGGCTGGGAGCGTGGCCACACGCAAGGGAGGGAAAGGAGTCTCCCGTGAGAAACTGAAAGTCCATGACAGGAATGGCAGGGGTGGGGTGGGGTGGGGCAGGGCGGGTGCGCGGGGGGCGGGCAGTCTGGGGTCTGTCTGGATCGGCTCCACGCCACTGCGCTGCCATCTCAAGCCATCTCAAGCCAAGGCAGCTGTGGTAGGAAGACCCATCTCCGGCTTGCGATGCCCTCGGAGCAGCAGCCAAAGTGACCTGGGCAGGACCCAGGGGGGAAACTCCCCATCCGGAGAGGAGCTCACAGAGATTCTCCGAAATCACCGGAGAAATCCTACCTTGCAGGACCCCCACAACCTCTGCCTTCCTGGGGTCTCTATTAGAGCATCCAGCCCTCTGCCATCCACCATGGGCTGTCAGTCTGAAAGGGGTTCCTGCTGACCACCCCCTTCCTTGTCTGCTCCCTACCCCCAAACTCTGGGAAACCCGCCCTTCTCCCAAACGCCTCGTGGGAATGTGGGTTTGTGCGGAGGCACTGACAGAGGGGCTGAGTTTTTCCACCCGGGTCCGGGGGATGAGGAGACCGTGGGAACCCTGGACGTCTCAGAAGTTCTCCAAGAGCGGGAGGGAAGGTGCTGGCCTTCCTGGGGGGTTGAGGGTGGTGAGCACAGGTCCAGGGGGTCTTACATAGCCTCCAGGGACGGTTGGCCTTCATGAGGCCAGTCTCTAAGAGCTGAGCACGAAGAAGCCTGTGATGGGCCCAGGGACACGGTGGCCAACCAGGTCCCTGCCTCTGGGGCAAAGCTGATCTAGACACGCCTTACCTTTCCAGAGGAGGGGTCGCCCGTCCAGAGGCGGGGAGGGGAGGGCATGGCTCAAGAAGGACAGCAGGCCACAACAGCCCTCCTCCTGGGCCCTGGGAGGATTACAGGCAGCCGCCGGAGCGTGGCCCACAGAAGGGTTACTGGGCTCATTACTAATGAATGAATGGCCGGCCCAGCTGATGACTCGCCTGAATGAGCCACCGTGATTGATCTAACTCCGTGAATGGACGGATGAGAAAAATGAGTCTGTGAATGAAAGGCGCAGTCCCTGCCTCCCCAGCCCCTGCAGAGGAAGGGGCCTGGCCCCCCGGGGGAGGGGAGGAGAGGCCAGCCCTGAGTCAGAAGGAGGTCAGAGGCCGGGCGATGAGTCGCCAGGGCGCATGGCACACGCTGTGACTCCACGCTTAATCACTCCCACCACGGATAACACACCAAGGGCCTGAGCAGGGTTCCCCTGAGTCACTGGCCATGAAGGCGGCCTCGGGTGCCCCTCCTACCCCTTCCTGGGCCTTGCAGACAATGAATCAGGGCTTTTCGGGGGAACTGTGTATCAACCATTCAGCAAGGAGTGTCCAGCCCCGAGAGGGAGCCCTTGGGCCCCGGGGCCCATGGCTGCTGGGGAGTTTGGAGATCCCGGGGAGGCGGGGCAGGGGCGGTCCTCCTGCACCCCCCAACTCTGGCTGAGCTTCCGGGGGGCTGAGACCCCACCTCGCAGCCAGCCCTAGCACTGCAGTAAATAATAGCAGTGACCGTGAACATTTGTGGAATCGGGCCCCACGCCCGGGGGGGGGGTGGCTAGACTAGACTCCTCCTCTAGTCTTCTTGCACCTACCAGGAGGCGGGTGGAGGATGGCCTACTGCCCACGACCTTGTCCACCTTCTGTCTGGGTCCCACCTGCACAACTGACCATCACCAGCGCCACTGCCTCTGATAGTCTCACTGGCGGCATTTTGCAAGAAACAGTCTCAGAGCAGCTGAGCAGCTGGGAAAGGGGCTTGTGGAGTGGGCAGCCTTGGGTCCCCGGGCTGGGAGATCTTCAGGGAGCGCTTGCATGAGAGAGGCAGAAATAAGGGGGCATGTGGCAAAGACTCTGGGCCAGAGGCACGAGGCTGCCTCCAGCCATCCCCGCAGGGGAATTTGGGCTGGGGATGTGAGCCGTTGGAGGCTGAGGCTGGGGCTTTCTTGCCCTCTTGCTGGGCTCCCCCTCCGGAGTGGGGAGATTGTACCTCCATCCATCTGCCCACCCATCTGGGGACCCTTCGGTCCCCAGCAGTGACTCTCGCCAGAGGGTCTGCAGAGCCTCATGGGGCGCAAATTGCCCATGAAAAGGGGAGGGAGAGGACAGCACCAAAACAAAGGAAGGGGTCCGTGGAGGTGGGCTGGCGCTCAGGCCAACCTGAGTGGGGTTTTCTCCGCCAAGGATGACTTTCTAGGATGCTGGGACTCGTGGGGCAGAGGCACACATGTCATCACCCTGTGGGTGGACCAGTCCCAGTCGGTTCTGGGAATCGGGAGACCAGCCAGCCTCTAGGAGGTTCAGCCGTTCTTTGGAAGGGGTGGGGAGGGGGAAGAGGCAGCTGGGAGCAGTTTCTCCCTCTGGGTCTTCCTCGCTGTAGTCACAAGCGAACCCTTTACCACCACCACCACCCCCAGATGGTGAATTCAGGGCTGGCTCAAGTCACACCACCAGCATCACCCCTGAGCCCCACCCCCCGCCGCCCAGACACCATGGATGGGACATCTCTTGTCCATCTGTGGGGCACTGGCTCAATGAAGTACCTGGCACGCAAGTTGTCCAGGATATGTCACTACAAGAAGCTGCGCTTTCCTCATCTTCCAGGAAGCCGAGCATAACCAGAGAGGTGGAGTAACTTGCTTAGAGTCACACAGCTCTAGGAAGTGGAGTCAGGATCAGCTCTCAGAACGGGTTCTGGGCTCTGATTCTTTTGCCCACTCACACCTCAGCTGCCGCAGGAAAGGTTTGCTGGGATTACAGACTCGCTTAAGTTCGTTACAGTCCATCCCTACCCTGGACCGTCCCCAGCCATGGAAATGGTGATTGGGAATATCTCTTCCTTTGGGAAAACGTCATTGGTGTATACTTAATGGGGAAAAGCAAGCTGCAAGAGTTGGAGGACGACAACCTACTTTTGTTCGTTTAGGAAGAGTTTTCCTAGAACGATGGCCAGAGGAGGGGATGTTCCAGTCTAGTTGCAGAAACCCCGGTGGACAGAGGGCAGGGTCCCATGGGGAAGGATGGGGCCCAGCCCTCCAGGCGTGGTGCCATCAAGCTGTCCTGCCTTCTCTCTGATGGTGGCTGCCATGTCGTGGGAAAGGAGTGTCCCCACTGATGAGGATCTGAAGACCCCAGGGCCAAGGGCAGAGAGGAGCAGTGGGTAGGTGAGGAGGCTTGGGGCCCTGTGGGGTGGGAGGGAGGAAGGCAGAGTAGGTGCCCGGAATGATTCCTCTGCCTGGCATGCCTCCCTTGCCACCCTCGTGGTCAAACCTGTCAGTCCTCAAGACCAGCTCAGACATCCCCTCCTCCAGGAAGCCTCCTAGATTTCCTAGCCAGCCAGGCATTTTCCTTCCTCGGGACTTCTCCAGATTCCTTGTATAAGACTTGGGGCTTCCAAACTCCTCTCTTCAACTCTGATCTCTTTGAGGGCTCCCAACCCAGCCATCAGGGTATGGGGGGGGCCCATTTTGGTAACGCTAGCCCCTCCCACGGGGACTGCTGCAAAGTGGAGCTCACCACCCTCTTGCTGGGGTCCCTGACCACCTCGAATTGCACTTCTCTCCCCACCAGGGCCTTGAGTGTCATATCTGATGGGGTCCTTACCACGCCTAGTTTGGGGGACAGTAGCACTGTGTATCCCTTCTCTACAGCCGTGGAAACCGAGCCTCAGGGAAGCTCAGGGGCTTGCTAGGCGGCGACACAGCCAACGAGTGCCAGAGCCGGAATCCAAGCCCGCTTCAGGCTGTGTCTGCAGATCGTCTCAGAGTCTGCCCACCTCCCTCTACCGTGCTTCATCATATGTGAAAATCTGATTTCTCTTTCAACGGCTGCCACAGAGAGGCCCAGGGCATGGCCACCGACAGGCAGAGGTGAGTCCTGGAATTCCAGTAACCCAGCTTTCCTGGGATGCCTCCCCATGCCGGCTCTCCTTCCCGCTGATGGTGCATCCCTGTTGCGGTGGGGGAAGACTGAGGCCCAGGAGGCCCCACGGCTCCCAGCCCACCTGGCTCCGACGACGCCAAGCCCTGGCTGGCTCCCCACACCCCTGGTTTCTGAGCCCGGCTGAGCCCATGAAGGTCTGTGCCTTGCCTGGAGCCTCCCGGAGGGCATCTGAGAAATAGGCTTCCAGCTCAAAGTCCGGCCAACTTTCCGGAAAGGAGCAGGGGAAGGGGGGAAGGAACACAGAGGGGACCAGGTGGCCGACAGGCACGCTTCCTGCAAGAGGAAAGTCGACCCATCGCTTCTGGGAACTGGGATGGCTCCGTGATAGCACGGTGCCCTTTGACACCACCCCCCCCCCACCCAGGGGAGCACCCAGCTGGAGCTGTTGACAGCACCTTCCTCCTTCCCAGGGAAACACAGCTGGACCGCTTGGAGTCTCCACGTCTGACACCCAGGTGTGCCTCTCCAGCCACCTGTCTGGCTGCCACCCAGGGCGCCCAGCTGAGGGCTGCGGGGGGGGGGGGGCGGTGGGGGGGTGCCTGCCGCCCAGGCTGGGTCATTGGAGCTGAGCCGGGAGCTGACTGGCGGGGCCCAGCCCGGCTGCTGAGTCCTGCTTCCTGTTCCCGCCGCTATGCAAATGCAGGGGTGGGGGGATCTGGGCCTCTCCTGGGGCAGGCTTCCCGGAATGATGGCATCGATTGTCCTGAGAAACCTGGCCCTGGGGGGGGGGGGGACCTCTGTAAGAGGAGAAGGCTGTAAATAGCTGAGATCCCTTTTCCTCCTGGGGCAGCCCTGGACATGGGAGCCTGCGTGTGAGGCCGATGGGGGCAGCCGTACCTGCACTGGCCTGGTGGGTGGGGAGCGGGAAACAGGTGGCCTCGCTGGCTCTCCTTCCAGGGCCCAGAGCCCGCCATGCCCCGTCCCCTCTATTTACACACAAAGAAACTGAGGACACCAGACCTGCCGGGACCTGCCTGGGTGTCGCCTCTCTCCCACTCACCAGGCCTCACCCCAGCAGCGGCGGCACATTTCTGCTCGCCATTATTTCTCTTCCAGCCCCCACGGCCTTGGCGGCCTCGGGTCCCAGCCCGAGCCTGGCTGCCTGGTCTCCCACCCCAGGCCCTGCTGTGCAAGGAAGGGGTCCTTCTTAAGCGTACAACGGACCGTGTCACTCCACTGCCCAGACATCAAGCCTCCCTCGGATCTGGGCGCCACAGACTGGTGCATCGTCAGACCCCCACCCCAGCCCCCGTGTGGCCTCCTCTCTCTGCACCCCTGCCTCACACATACCCCAAGTAATGCCACAACTCTTCTTCGGGGCTTGCTCCTGCGCCTCAAGGGCTTAGCTCAAGCTGCTGTCTTTTCCTGGGATGGCATTTTCTCTGCGTAGCATTGCCACCTCCAGGAAGCCTTCCTGGATGCCCTCAGGAGGACCAGGGCCTCCTGTGGGCCCCCACCTTCTGCATGTCCCCCTGTCGTGACACAGAGAGCTTCCACTGTCCCTTTAGCGTCCATCTGCTTCCCTGGTCCGGGGCCTCCTTGAGGAACCAGCTCTCAGAAGAAGCCAGGATGGGGCAAAGCAGATGGACATTTCACGTGTACTTAGGACATCGGCCTATGGGGTGGATGAAGGATGGCCTCTTCCCACCCCACCACCCCACACCCTTCCTGGGAACACGCAGAACCCTCTTCTTGGGTCTGCTTCGAAGGACCTGACCATGAGGACAGTTGGTGATCAGACTGGGAAGGCCAAGAAGAAAGGAGAGGCTGAGTCCAGGCTTTGGCTCCTGCGGCTGTCCGGAGACCGGGTGCGCAGGACTGAGGTCAATGAACGGGGGCAGGTGATACGAGACAAGTTGCTATGTCGCCCATGGCACCCTGGGCAAGTCGCCCTCCAGAATAAATGGGCCTGCATCCCAGCAAGGCCCCCCTTCCCAGCCAGGGGCTGACCAGCCTTTTCCTGGCCCCAGTTGGATGCACGGAGGCCTGGACATCTGCACTGAGGGGCCAGAAGGGGGCCTTTCTGGAAAGTGCCTCCCGGGGGACAAGGCTGGTCCCAGAAGTCATGACTCATGAGGGAAGCAACCCAATCAAGCAGCTCTCCCCCATCCAAGGCAAGGGGTGCCTCCCAGGCGCTTGCCCCCGAGGGGCGCAGCCTCTTGTCGTCCTCAGAGTTGGGATGGGCATGGTGACCCCTCCTCCCATCTCTGCCTTGACCTCAGGCCGCCCGTGAACCCCACGGGGCCCAGGGGCCGTGGCCACTGGGCGGATAGGGGGCCGAGCTCTGGACTTGGCAAAGTCATACTGTGATACAGAGCTCCGGCGTAGCCTCTTGACACCTTTCTGCTCTGCGAGGCCAATGCCCAGATTTCCCACGTGGGAATTCCCCAGGTCTCTCTCCCTCTTCCCCCCACACCCCATGGAGTCATCACAGTGTGCGGGTACCCGTCATCCAAACTCTCTTCCCAGCACCAGCGTGGGAGAGAGCCAAGCTCTGGGCAGACGGCGGCTCAGCCCTGGGGCTTTTCAGCCCCTGCATGTACCCCTCACCCCTCCCATGCCTCCGAGGGATGCTCCGTGGTCCATGGGCCCTGCCTTGCCTCTCCTGGCTGTGAGTCCTGGGGCAAGGCCAGGACACAGCCCTTGGCATACCTCGGGGTCCTGGGTGGGGCTCCTCTGTGGCTCCCCCCCTTGCCTTTCCCATTCATAAACCCCTGTTTGTGTGCTTCCAAGATGGCGCCCTCCTGTGGCAGAGGGCCTTTGCTTATCACACAGCTGCTCCAACGTCCTTACAACATGGCAACCGGCTCCCCCCCGCCCAGGATGAGGGAGCCAAAAGGGGAGCAAGGTAGAAGCCACAGTAGCTTTTATGAGCGAACCTCAGAAGACACACATTCCCGCTGTATCCTTTTAGTGACACAGATCCACCCTACTTAGTGTGGGAGAGGACCAACCACACCAGGGCACGGGTACTAGGAGGTAAGAATTAAAAGTGTCCCCTGGAGGACGCCTACCACATGTACCATCCTACACCTTGCTTTTTTTTTTTTTTTTTTTTTCACTGAACAAATCTCCAGAATAGGTGCATGTTAATGCACTAGAGTGACTTGATTTCTTTTAACTGCACAGTATTCCTTGTCGGGGCACCGCAATGCATTTACCCAGTCCCCCCCCACTGGGTCCTCTATCCGGGTTATTCTTAATCTTTTGCTCTTACAGTTGGAGCTAGAGTGACCGCCTTCGTACAGGAATGATCTCCTGCCTACATGGAGGGTTAATACTCAGAACGGGATGGTTACGTCAAAGGATGGGGTCATTTGCAAACATAGGTGTAAAGTCTTTGCTACTTCCTGGATTGAGGTATGAGGCCCATTTGTCTTCCCCTTGAACTGGAGTGGACTCTTGTTTTTTGTTTGTTTGTTTGTTGAGAGAGAGAGAGAGAATCTTAAGCAGGCTCCATGCCCAGCGCAGAGCCCAATCTCATGACCCTGAGACCATGACTTGAGCCAAAATGAAGAGTCAGATGCTTTACCGACTGAGCTGCCCCGATGCCCCTGGAGTGAACTCTCAAAGACTTCAGCAGAGAGATCGCCACGGAAGGGATGGTATGTGACATCTGAGACTACATCACGGAAGGTCACACAACTCCCACCTTGTCTGCTGCAACTCTGCCCTTGGTGCCTTGAACGGCAGGGGGAGGCTGCCGTGATGTGGCAAAACCCAAGACGTGAAGACCTTGTGTATCTGCCCATTGGTCAACAGCCCCAGTGACATCCGGCTTTTGAGTCCTGCCAGCAAAGGTGCCAGTCACCTGAGCAAAGAAGTCTCCAGACATTCTGAGTTACTTCCCGGAGGCCTCGGACTTCACGGACTACACACCTGGAATTAAAGGTGGGGGCGTGGCTTACCTGTACCAGACACATAACACACACGTCAGCTCATTTCACCCGCTCAACGACCCCTCGGGGCCGGTGTTGTCATCTCCCTGTTTTAGAGATCAGGAGACCAAAGCTCAGAGAGGTTCAGCAACTTGCCCAAGACCTCACAGGCAGTGACTGGGGAACTGAGATGCTCATTTGGGTCTCCCTGACTCCAGAGGCCCCCCTCCCGCCAGGCACAGAGCGGTCGGCAGAAGGAGGGCGCCGGGCACCTTCCAGAACGTGCCGTATGGAATTTCAGCCATACGGAATTTCTAGATCGAAGGGACACACCGCGTTAAATCAAAAGGCCCATGCCCTGGGACCGCTGGGAACTATCTTTGGCAAAACACACTTGAACATGATGCGTTCACTTTCCCTGCCAATGTAGTTTAGGCAGAAAGGGAAACGTCAGCTCTCTCCTCTTGCCAGGAATTCTGTCCACTGAGAATCTTGACTGGCCGGAGGTTCTCATCAGCCATTCATGACGCCTGCTGACCAGCAAATTAACGAAGGCATTGCTTCCTTCAGCAGGAGGAAAACTTCTTGCAAAGGAAAATCCAGTCAAAGCAGTTTGCGGGAGAGCACGTGGGCCCTCCCCCCTGCTGGCGGTGGGTGGAATTGCAGCTCAGCTCTACTAGACAAAGGGGACCTGGAGAGAGGGTCCCGCACCAGGGCCATTGCAGGAGCGGGAGGCATGCTTGGAAGGACAGCTCCGGTCAGAGGCAGCGCCACGTCTTGGCTAAGCCTGCAGTCTCCAGGGTTCGATGACCTGAGTTCAAATCCCTGCCCCGCCACGTCTTGGCTAAGCCTGCAGCCTCTGGGGTCCGAGACCTGAGTTTAAATCCTTGCCCCGCCACAGGTCGGTTAGGGAAACAGAAACCACAGCTAGTATTTCAAACAAAGGAAAATGGTCGTATGATTGATGGGGCCACTAGAGGTTAGCACCCCTTTTTGTCAAGGGGAAGAGGAGGAGATGGTGCCCAGGAACCCAGGAGGTGGTGCCCCCTGTGGAAGCAGGAATAGCAGTCGAACTTTTATCTATTTCTTTAAAGATTGTATTTATTTACTTATTTTAGAGAGAGAGAGAGAGCACGAGCAGGGGGAGGAGCAGAGGGAGAGGGAGAAGAGAATCCCTAGTGGACTCCAGGCAGAGCACAGAGCCCAGCGCGGGGCTTGATCTCCGGACCCTGAGATCCTGACCTGAGCCGAAACCGAGAGTCAGACGCTCAGCTGACTTAGCCACCCAGACGCCCCAGCAGTGGGACTTTTAAAAGAAGGGACTTTCCGGGATGCCTGGGTGGCTCAGTGGGTGAAGTGTCTGCCTTCCTTCGGCTCGCGGGTCATGATCCCACACTCCCGGGATCGAGCTCCGTGTTAGGCTCCTTCCTCAACTCTCTGCTCCTTCTCCCACTGCCCCTGCTTGGGTGCGCTCTCCCTCTCTCTCTCTCTCTGCCAAATAAATAAAATATTATTTTCTTTTAAATAAAAGAAGGGACTTTCCCACAGGAGCTGGTGCCACAGAGGAGTCCCCACTGTGGCCCAAGGCGCCCCCCAACACGGACAGAGGGAGGAATGCCCTGCTTCTCCCTTCCTGCCCGCCACTGACAGGATGGCCCCCACGGGCCAGCAGCCCGTGGCCCAGCCAGCCTCGGAAACGTGGCTCCTGTCCAACCGCACAGAAGTGAGCAGGGCGTGGGTCTGAGAGCAAACGAGCAGACCCATGCCCTCCTCCACGCCTGGCACCTCCATTCCCTAAATGACACCCCGAGACTGCTCTGGGCCTCAGTTTCCTCCTCCTTAAGACAGGGATAACATCCTCCTTCATGGACCCTCTGAGAGGGTCTCGAGAATGAAGCCAGGGCCGAGCTCGGGGCATGGAGCTGGGCACCAGAGAGGTAGGCACTGAGGGACCAGGGTGGGGGGCCCCCTCAGCCAAATGCTCGGCCCCACTGGAAGGTGCCAGTGCTGTCCGTGGGGATTGCAGCCAAGCACCCACATCAGATGTGAGGATGGGGGGCAGGGGGTCGGCTTGGCAGCCACGGCCCTTTACCGACCCCCTGCCTTTCGGCGGGGTGTCTCAGACGAGGCTCTGCTTTCTGAAGCCTGCCTGCGTGCGTGTGTGCATGTGGTGCTTGTGCGTGTGTGAGTGTGTGTAAGTCTGAGCACCTCCGGTGTGTGGAGATGTGTGCTGGGGCGAGTGGGGTGCTGCCGGGTGAGGGTCTGGTGCTCTATCCTCTATCCTGAAATCAAGCTTGATGAGCCTTTCAAGAAACCCCCCAAAACCCTGGCCCCCTGGGCCCTCACCTCAGGGCAGGGTAGGGAGGCCCCAGGCTTGGAGGCGGGGGTGCCGGGGGCTGAGGCTCTTCTCCTTGAGACCAAGCTGCCTCTTGCCGGTTCTGTGATCTCGGCAGCCCACAGACCCTCTTCTGTGCCTCAGTTTCCCCCTCTGTAAGATGGGGATAAGAACCGGAACTCACAGGACAGTGGTCAGGATTCCGGGCATTGGCGCTGAGAAAGTGCTCGGCCCAGGGCCTGGGCTGTGGGAACTGCTCGAAGGTGTCAGCTGCTCCTGCCATTAGGTTTAAAGCTGAAATCAAGAGTCAGATGCTTAACCCACTGCTCCCCCCGAGGTGCCCCCCAATTCACCGTTTTACAGTGAGCTGATTAGTGGAACGTAGCACATTCACAGTCATACAGTCCTCACCTCTACTAGTTCTAGAACATTTTTATCTCCCCCAAATAAAATCCCGTGCCCGTTAGCAGTCAGCCCCCATTCTCTGCACCCCCAGGCCCCCTGCAACCACCACCCCCCCCGCTCTCTGTGTCTATGACTTTGCCCCTTCCGGACGCTGCCAACGAATGGAATCGTACAGTCTTCCATGTCTGACTTCTTTCCCTTAGCATGACCATTTCCACGTCCCTCTGTGTAGTAGCATGAGAATTTTGTTCCTGTGAGTCCCACAATCAATCCGATAATACTTTTGGAAAATGAGGGGCGGCTGGGTGGCTCAGTGAGTTAAGCCTCTGCCTCGGCTCAGGTCATGATCTCAGGGTCCCGGGATCGAGCCCCACATCGGGCTCTCTGCTCAGCAAGGAGCCTGCTTCCCCCTCTCTCTCTGCCTGCCTCTCTGCCTACTTGTGATCTCTGCCTGTCAAATAAATAAATAAGATCTTTTAAAAAAGAAAATGATTTTTACAAGTATCGGTGGCAGTGGGAGCACTTGGGTGGCTCCGTCGGTTGAGTGACCGACTCTTGGTTTCAGCCCAGGTCAGGGTCTCGGGGTCACGGGATCCAGCCCGGTGTCAGGCTCCCGTGCTCAGCGTGGGAGTCAGCTGGCGCTTCCCCTTCCCCCCCGTCCCTCCCCACAAATACATAAATAGATCTTTAAAAAAAATAAAATGGTGAATTTTATGTTATGTGTCTTTACTACAGCATTTTAAGATAATTGATGGTGTAACAATCCTGCCTGTGGCCCTGTTTTCTTCATTTTGCAGGTGAGAAAGCTGAGGGCCAGAGAGGTGAGCAGCCCGTCCAAGGTCGCACAGCCCTCCTAGACCTTGGCTGTGAGCCATCGCCCGCCACGGTTGCAGGAAGCGTTCCTGGAAAGCAAGCCGGCCCTGGGTTCCTTGTAGAGATCAGAGGAGCCACAAGATCCCCAGGCCAGGGCAGAGGTCCCCACCCTGGACGCTGGTGACACTTCCCCTGGGAGGGCGGGGCTGGGACATGAAGATCTCAGCCCTGAACACCGAGTTCTCCCGCTACAGGGTTCTCAGTAGACTGGGGACAGCCTGTCCTGACTGGCTTCCTGTCACCTCCCCCACCCTCCCCGCCATCTCCTGGCCTGTCTCTGGGGCTCCCAGCAGAGGAGAGGAGGGGGGATCTTGGGGGCGCTCCTGAGCTAAAAGGCCGTCATAGCTTACAAGATGCCGCCCCTCTTGGCTCTTCACGGAAGGAATTTTTTTTTTCCCCCCAGTTAATCCAAGCGATGCATGGCAATGTGATAGAACATCAAATATGGGGGCGACTCGGGGGGCACAGTCGGTTGAGCGTCTGACTCTTAATTTCTGCTCAGGTTATGGTCTCAGGGTCCTGGGATGGAGCCCCACATCGGGCTCCACGCTCACTGGGGAGTCTGCTTGAGGACTCTCTCCCTCCCTCTCCAGCTGCCCTCCCTACGCTCTCTCTCACTCTCTCTCTCTCATATAAATAAATCTTTTTAAAAAGGCATAAAATACAGAGAAACTGAATATCCCATGCCTGGAAATACACAGGTAACACGTCCTTTCCCCTCCTCCCCCCCACCCAACTCTTTCTTCCTTCCTTCCTTCTTCCCACCAACATTTATTGAGCACCAGCTGTATGCCAGGCATTGGAAACATATCAGGGAACAAAACCAAGTCTCTGCTGTTGCTCTGTTGCCGTCGTGGAGGGACTTTCCGTGCCTGCGAGACCGTAGATGTCCCTGAGGCAGAAGGCAAGCAAGGGTGTTTGTCGAACACTTTCTCCGAGCTGTTCCGTGTGCTCTCCATGTACTCACTCAGCTCAGCCTCAGCACAGCCCCCTGAAGTGTTTACGACACCAAGGCCCAGAGAGGGCCGGTGACTTGCCCAAGGTCACACAGCAGCCAGGGGCAGAGGCGGGAGTGAGCCCGGGCTCCCTCTCCAGGGACACGGCAGCCCGTGATGAGGACGGTAGGACACAGGTTTCTCTCCGTGGCCCGGGCCCTTGTTTCACAGGCTGCCGCATCGGGCTGCGTCAGCCAGCAAACCCTCTAAGCTCCCCGCAGCAGAAGCCCGCAAAGCCAGTGGTGACGTCCCCGCCTCCCGCAGACGGCCCCTTCACCCCACCTCCATTCCCACAGCTTGGGGCACCACCCAGGCCCATCCCGCCAGGTAGACACCCGACCCGCCCCAGGCTCCCTGGGCCCAGGGTCACCTCCCCAGGGAGTGGGCGCCACTCCCAGCCCGAGACCCAGCCTGGTTTCTCTTTCTGGCGGCATCTGCCGTCCCCGCTTCTGTCACCCACAACTATTCTGGGCCTCTGGCCCCTTTCACTTTCTGCTCTGCCTCTTCCTGCCTCGGTGGTTCCCCGACACCCCGTGCTCCCCCTCACCCGCCCCAGCTTTCTCTCCATACCCCTGTCTCCCCAGGGCTCAGCCCTGAAGTCAGAGAGGCCAGAGGCAAGGCGTACGCAGGTCTGGGTGTGAGTCCTCACTCTGTGCTTCCTGGCTAGGTGACCTTGGCCAGCCTCTTCGCTGTGCACCTGACATCTCCACCTGGAAAGTGGGATGCTACTCATGCTTGCGTGCAGTGCCCCCGGTGGACCGCAGCTCCTTGGAGAACCTCCCAGGGATCTCATCCCAGCAGAGTGGGAGCACAGGTCTCCTTCCGCACCAACCCCCCATCACCCGCGACTGGACTGCCAAGGTCCCATCCCCCGCAGGCTGGGTGCTGAGAATACGGCAGGGGTGAGGGGCAGCCAAGACAGCCCTGGGTTGGGCTCCAGCTCTGCTCTGCTGTGGCCAAATCCCTGCCCCTTTGTGGACCTCAGTTTCCACGTCTATGAAGTGAGGCATCCGGACACAGGCAGAGCTAAAGGAGCCCACGGGATGGTGGGAGCCCCAAGTCCCTTGACTTGGGCAGAGTTTCTAAGGATAATCGTATTCATGAGTCCTAGAAGGTGGGCCCAAGCAGTCCAGAGGGAGAAATTGGCAGGTGCAAAGGCTCAGGGGCAGGGGTTTGGGAGGAGGGAGAAGGAATGAGGCTAGTCTTCTGGAGCAGATCTCACAGCCTGCTACCCCTCGGTCAGACCCTGCCCACCCAGGCCATGGGGAGCAACTGGAGGGCTATGAACTCCTGTCGCCAAGTCCAGCTTCCGGAGGCAGAAGCCAAACCTTATCCATCTGTGACTTTCTTGCATCCAGCCATGGCATCATGGCAGGAAGATGGAGTCCATGAACAGATGACATGTCCTGGTCCTCTAAAAGGCCTCGCGTCTGACAAGCAGGCACCCACTGAAGCTGTCAGGCCCCTGTGTCACTGGCTATTGCTGCATAAACCAGCCTCCCGGAACAAGTGATGGCAAACGGGACACACTTACTACTGCTCACGAGTCTGTGGCTTGGCTAGGTGAGGCTTCTGGTCCGGGCAGGGCTGGGCTGATCTGGACTGGTGCACCCAGCGGGGGCTGGTCTGGGCTGCTAGGACGGTCCCTCTCTGCTCCGTGTGACCTCTCGTCGTCCAGCAGGAAGAAGCCAGGAGGTGGCACAGGGACGCTCTGTCACCTTGGTTGCTTCCTGTGGCCTAAAGCAGCCCGGGTTCTGGGAATGAGGGTGTAGACTTGGTAAGGAGAGGCACAGCCAAGGCACAGACACTTGGAAGGATGAAGAACTGGGGCTATTTCGTTCCATCAATGGGACACCTTCCAAGGCTTCCTGCTGCTTGGACCACAGCACCATTTATGACTCTCCGGGACCTCTTGGTCTCTGTGAACATGCACCTGCCTGAACAGGCCAGGTCAGAGCTCTGGGACTCAGGCTTTCTTCTCTTCAGTGATGCTCTTGCATGCAACCCCCAAGCTTCTGCCTTCCGTGTCATGCCGGGGCCACCGCCTGCCCGCAGCACCCAAGACTCAGCCCCCGTGGTTGAACCAATAGCCATCCATCCGGGCCCAGAAGCCCTGGGTTCTGGCGAGCTGGGCGCTGCCCGTTCCTCCCTGTGCAGCACCAGGGGAGTCTCCTAACCTCTCTGAACCTGAGGTTCCAGAAAATGAAGAAATGAAACCTACCTTCTGCATGGCTCACACTGAATGAGAGAAGTTGGAGATATTGTAAAAGCTCCATCAAGCACTGAAAATTTGCATTCTTGCTTCCTAGTACCAAAACAGTAATAATGACAATGGTCAGAGAAAGATCCAGCAGTCACACAGCCCCCATGATGGGTCAGGCACACTACTGAGCATTTTACACGCACCTCATTTGATGCTCCCAGCAGCTCCTTTGCTCAGAACCCTCCTGTGCTCCTGTCCCACTCTGAGTAGAAGCCAAACTCCCTCCACAAGTCCCTATGTGATCTAATATCCCCTAACCTCTGGCCTCACCTTTCTTCACTCCCTTACACTGCACCAGACACCCTTACCTCTTTCCTTGAACATGCTGCCTCAGGACCTTTGCACCCACTCTTACTTCTGCCTGGAATGCTCTTGCCATATCCAAATAGATAGCTCATTCACCCCTTTTAGCTTTCTGCTTCTCAGAAAGGCCTTCCCCTGACCATCCAAATAATAAAGCAACCTACACCTGGCACTTTCTAGCCTCCCTGCCAGTGTTATGTTATTCCATAACACTCAGCCACATCTGACGCCCTTCTTAATTATTAACATCGTTAATAATTGTGGCCTGTGTCTCCTCCTGCTAGACTGTGCGATCCTGAAGGGGAGAAGAGACTTGGTCTGGTTTTGTCACTGCTAAGACTTCGGAGCCAAGAAGAATGCATGGCATGTAGTAGGGGCTCGACCCATGTTTGCTGAGAATGAAGGCATCCAGGTCCCTATGATGTAAATGCCAGGGTAGCTCCTGCTTCCTGGCTGAGATCTCCGAGCTCAGGGACAGAAACGTGCTCCTGGCCATACACCAGGAGCCCTGATAGGACTCTAACCCGAAGCTCACAGATTCTTGGCTTTGAACTTCAGGACCAGGACTCGTGTCCCAGCCCTGGCCTCAGATTGTCCTGGTCCTCTAGCCCGCCTCTGCTCCTGAATCTGCCAGATGGGGCAGACACAGGGTGGGCTTCTTTCTGGCGTCTCCGCTGGTGGCCCGTGACCGGGAGAACCACAGAGACCTGGAGTGGAGCCACAGGACACCAGGGGTCCCCCAAGTGGACAAAGGCCTTTCTGAGCAGCAAGCTAATGGCGACTGGGAATCCAAGGGACCGGACCAGCCCCAAGAGGACGGCATTCCTCACACCTCCAGGGGGGAGCGCCTTCCAGCTGGATTCGGGCTCCAGACCCTCCCTGACCCCCTGCTCTGGGCCCCTCTTGCTCGAGCCTAGGGTCCCAGGGGTGATTTGGACGTGGCTATGCGGGTGGGAGCTGGGGGACAAGACAAGATCCTTCACCCTGTTCAAGGGTGCCGTTTGCATCCGATTCCTTCCAATCTTGCTGGTGGGAGAAGGTGTTTCTCCATTTCTGCTCCCAAGCTCGTTCTGGATTTTGGTGAAATTCAGTCCCCACGGGGACGGAGGTCCCTATTTCCTTGCAGAACATCAGCGGGGGGCTGCTGTCAGCTCTAGAGGGGACCTCCACACGTGGTCCCTCCCGCCCCCTCCACTCCAGCCACGGTGGGTCGTATCTTTCTCAGACAGCAACCCTGCGATCTCCCGTCTTCTGGCCCCAGATGAAGTCGGGCCGCTCGATAGTCTCCCTTCCGTAGAGTCAGCTGCGCCTTAGAGCATACCCTACTCACAGGAGCTGAATCTGTCCCGTGGGCGTCCTGGGGTCCTCAGGATGGGGCAGGTGGTGGGACATGACAGTGCTGTCTTGGGATTCTTCCTGCCGTCATGCAAAGGGTTCGGATGCTTTGCTCACGCGGATGCCGCGGTGGCGGAGTCATTCTGACTCGGAAGCTCGTGTCCTCCTGTTTTGAGACCTTCCTTCTTCCCTTTGTTTTTCTCTGTTCCCACTCCGAGGAGTTGGATGTGGCCGCTTGTGGAATACTCCTCTGGCTTTCTTGTCTCCTTTCTCGTATTTTCAATCTCTTTGCCTTTCTGGGAGATTTCTGGAAGCTTCCGCTCTGGCGCTCATGTCCCAATGCTCCTTTATAAAGCCCCGTGTTCTTTTCTTAGACACATGCAACGTCTTGTATTTCTCTGAGGGTCGCTTGCCGTCTTGGCGGTCCGAGCCCCCCCAGCACCGTGTGTTATCTAGGGAATACTCTTCCTCAGCCGAGTTGGGTCTCTTTTCGTTTTACAGGCCTGCCTTGCGTGTCCGGTGATCCTTGGTGATGAGTTCCTATTACAGCGCGGGAAGCTGAGAACAGGTTATGGAAGCCACGTGCCCGGAGGCAGGGCGTGTGGACCGGTGAGTCTCACCTGGGAGATGGGGCAGGGGCTGGATCCCAGACTTGGCGAGCAAACTGTCTTCTCCCGGGCAGGTCGGTTTCTCTGAAGAGGACCCCCAGCCTCCTGCAGGGGGTGCGGTGGGACGGGGTCGGGTGGGGAGCAGGGCTGCCGGCTTGCAAGGACCAAACAGGGGCACGGGGAAGGGGGTGCCTTGCTGACAAGCGTGTGGCCTTTCCCTTCGCCCCCATGTGTCAGGCCTGACCCCGCCCTCAATTCAACCTGTCATCCTCAAGTTCAAGTCTTCCCCGCACAGTTTTTATTTAGATGGTATGTTTATTAAGGGTGTGGGGTGAGAGGCTGCTAGAGACGGGTGGGCTAAGGGCTCCCCAGATTATCCCGTGGCACCTCCATGAGGCCAGGTGCTGGGGTATAAAAATGAACCGGACAGGCTCTGCTGTCAAGGTTGAAGACCTACAAATTTCTCAGGACAGGCTCTGCTGTCAAGGTTGAAGACCTGCAAATTTCTCAGGACAGGCTCTGCTGTCAAGGTTGAAGACCTGCAAATTTCTCAGGACAGGCTCTGCTGTCAAGGTTGAAGACCTGCAAATTTCTCAGGACCTCTTGTGCGAAGGGTCTAGAATCTGGATCAGGGTTCTGTCCCTCAGGGAACAGTAGGCCACATCTAGGGACTTCTTTGGTGTCACAATGGGGGCCGCGGGCGGGTCGTTGTGGGTACTACTAGTGTCTAGTGGGGACAGGTCTGCTACGACACAGACGACAGCCCCCACAGCAAAAGGTGACCTACCCGTGAATGGCAGCAGTGCTGAAGTGGCATGTCCCTGCTCGGCCATGATCAAAGACCCCCTTTTTTTTTTTTTTTTAAGATTTTATTTATTTATTTGACAGAGAGGTCACAAGTAGGCAGAGAGGCAGGCAGAGAGAGAGAGCGGAGGAAGCAGGCTCCCCGCCAAGCAGAGAGCCCGATGTGGGGCTCGATCCCAGGACCCTGGGATCATGACCTGAGCTGAAGGCAGAGGCTTAACCCACTGAGCCACCCAGATGCCCCCAAAGACCCCTTCTTGCCTTCAAGGGCAGGGAGGGGAGAATTTCTAGATTCCTCCTAAACACCTGCTGTGTGCTCTCGCCGCAACCCTATGGCTTAGAGAGCCTCAGCCCATTTGCTGGATGGAGAATCAAAGGCTGAACCAGCCACAGGAGGATGTTGGTGGGGGCGGCTAGGGAGGGGGAGGAGACCAGCCAGGTGGCGGGGGTATGGGGCAATACCCCTGCTCTCGGCCTGGGTCGGGTGTGTGTGTTGTGGGGGGCCCGTGGTGCTTGCCTTCCTGCCCAGCCCCCGTCCCGCTCCCTCAGCCTCGGGGGCAGTGCAGAGCGGCCGCGGCTGCCAGGGTGTGAGCCAGCCCAGCCCCGCGGCCCTGCCTGACGTTGGTCCCCACCAAGCCATGTGACGCGACCAGGCCACAAGAAAGAGGTTTCAACAAGCGTTATCGGTTCCTGGAACTCCGACTCGGCGGCTTCCCCGAAGAAGACCGGCTGTGTGCGACGGTCCCTGCTGCCCCTTTCCTCCTCCGCTGTCCCCGCAACCGACCCCCCCCCCCCGCCTGTCTCAATCTGACTACCTGGAAACACCCCCACCCCACGCCCCACTCGGCCCGCATCCTCTGGCCGGGCCGGCCGCTCAGCGACATCCCCAGGAGCCCCAGGCACGGCCCCTCTGGAGCACCGCTCCGACAGCCCCTGGGGAGCTCGGGCTGGGCTGGACAAGCCTGCGACCCCCAGGGATCGAGAAACCCACCCCTCCTCCCTGCCCTGGCCCCTCTGACTCCAGCTCTTGGCAGCCAGGCTGGGCACAGATCCGCCTCAGTGTTCCTGACAGTAAATGGACACAAACCTCCCCCCCTTCCCATTTCTTCTGCCCACCAGACAGTGGCCCCTCAGAAGGCAGGCACCCCATTTCAGTTTTTTGTTGTTGTTGTTTTTGCTTTTGATTTGTCTTGCTGGCTTTGGAGATCCAGAGCGGGGGGGGGGGGGGCATTCTGGCAGGTGCACGGGGACCAGTCAGAAACCCCAGGGGTCATGGAGGCCGTTATCTCTGGGTAGCTGTGATGATTCTCCTGTAAGTCACTTCCTCAGTTCACAGAAAACCCCCCGCTGTAAATATAGACCCTGCCGCAAGGGGGCGGGGCGGTGGGGGCCAGAATGACGAGGTGGGGGCGGGGGAGGGGCTACGGACAGAATCCGAATCCTCTGAACTGAGCGGGAGCCCTGCGGGGAGGGGCTGATTTAACAGCAAAATGATGCTATGAGGTTGAACCGGGGGAAATGGCCAGGACTCCAGTCTCTCGGCGTGCAAAAACGGCGATTTCACGGGATTCCGCCTCACGGGCACCACCCGGGAGATTGTTTTAAGAATTGGACGAGAGGGCGCCTGGGTGGCTCAGTGGTTAAGCCGCTGCCTTCGGCTCAGGTCATGATCTCAGGGTCCTGGGATCGAGTCCCGCATCGGGCTCTCTGCTCAGCGGGGAGCCTGCTTCCTCCTCTCTCTCTCTCTCTGCCTGCCTCTCTGCCCACTTGTGATTTCTCTCTGTCAAATAAATAAATAAATAAATCTTTAAAAAAAAAAAAAAAGATATTTAAAGAATTGGACGAGATACCGTGAAATGCTTAGCACAGCGCCTGCATGGGGTCGGGGAGTGGGGGGGGGGGGCTCTGTGGGCCAGGCACCCAACTCTTGATTTCGGCTCAGGTCGCGATCTCAGGGTCGTGAGATCGAGCCCCCCAACGGGACCTGCCGTGGGTGTGGCGCCTGCTTGGGATTCTCTCCCTCTGTCTCTGCACACCCCCCCCCGCTCCTCTCTAAAAAAAAAATGAATAAATAAAAAGAAAAAAAGGAAATGCTAAGTAAAGAAGAGCCCTTAGGTTAAACTACCGTACCCACTTGACGTCTCCTCGCTGAAAACATACAATGGTTTGCTCCCATTCTCCCCCTTCAAACCCAGTAGCAACGTCCACCTCTTGAGCATGTGGCGTGTGCCCAGGGTGGGCGTCCGCATTCCGCATTGTCACCCATGCTCAGTGGCCCTCAGGACTCCCAGGTAAGCGCCGTGTGATGGCAGGGGGAGAGGGCGAAGCGTCCGTGCATCGAGGCAGGCTACGCTGTGCCCATGCTTCCTCTCCAGCTTGGACTCATCTGGGGCAACTGGTTCTTTTCACCCCCCTCGCAGGACTTCCCGTGAATGTCTTCCTTCTCACCTTCTCACCTTCTCCCCGTCTTCACCCAGGACTTGCTCGGGATCCCGACTGTGGCGGGATGGGCGCACTGTCTTTGCAAGAGGCAGGCTGTCTGGAATCAGGGAGGAGTCCAGGGAGATGGGCAGAAGGACGTAGCTAGGGGCGGGACCTCTGCGGCTCACCACTCAACAAGACCAGCCAACCAGTTGGCATGTGTATGCGCACGTGTGTGTGTGTGTGTGTGTGTGTGTGGTGTGCAGTTAGCAGTTTACAAAGTCACGGACCCAGCCTGGACGTGGATGCTTTGGTCTGGACTCATTCAGAACTCACTGACGTCAAATTTTGGTTTTGCCGCAGGTTAGCTGTGTGACCCTGGGCAAGTCATTTCCCTTTCTCAGGGCCTCAGCTCCCTCACCTGAGAAAGTAGGATAAGAGCGACCCTGCCCCCTAGGGCAGCAAGAAGGAGGAACTAAGAGGGCTTGCGTGCCACTGCCAGCAGCCCCCCGGCCCGCAGCAGGCACTTAGCATACGCTCCGGTGTGAGCCTGAGCCGGAATCCCAGAGTGTATCTGCCTCAGCGGGATCCCGGGAGGTTTGGCAGCTTGGTGTCCGAAGGAGCAGCAGGGGGACTGAGCCAGGGGTGAGGCGAGCCTGTCCCTCGGGAACTGGAGCCCCCATGTCACCACTGACGACTCCTCGGAGGAGGGCCAGCCTCCCCACCCGTCACAACAAAGCTCCCAGAGTCTCGGAGGTGCCTATGTTCACAGCTGTGGACCAGCGGCCCCTCCTGACCCTGCCCACGGCTTTCCCCCCACCCCCCGCCAGAGTCACATTCCCTCTCTGAACAGCAGCGTGCCCAGCCATGAACACGGAACACAACCTCAGCTGAGAGCAGCCGATAAAATGGGCTTCACAAGGTCCAGACTCGGCCCCTTAGCCAATCCCTGCTGCCTCGGTGTCCAGGTGGGTTCAATCACCCCTCCCTTGTCAGCCATGAGCTGGAAGGCTCCTCCTGAAACGCTAAGTGGAAAAAGTGGTTTACAATATGGATCATAAAGAATGCTATCCTTCTCTTAAGAAAAAAAAAAATGTAGGGGTGCCTGGGTGGCTCAGTGGGTTAAGCCGCTGCCTTCGGCTCAGGTCATGATCTCAGGGTCCTGGGATCGAGTCCCGCATCGGGCTCTCTGCTCAGCAGGGAGTCTGCTTCCCTCTCTCTCTCTCTGCCTGCCTCTCAGTCTACTTGTGATTTCTCTCTGTCAAATAAATAAATAAAATCTTAAAAAAAAAAAAAGAAAAAAATGTAATCTATAAAATCAGGAAAAATATATATATAATGTACTTAATACCCATATGTTATTGGTAGATTCTTTTACTAAATTTAGAAACATGTGGAAGTTAAGAAAGAAAGTGAACTGGTGTGGGGTGTTGCACTGGGTCAGGCTTGGAGGGGGGGCCAGTGGGTATATGGAAACTCTGTGCTTTCCACTCAATTTCTATGTGAACCTCAGCCTGCTCTAAAAATAGTCTGTTCAAAAAAAAAAAAAATGGGAAGGAAATTTTTTTTTTTTTTAATGTGGGATTTTTTTTTTTTTCTCCAAAGTTAAAAAAAGGTGAGTTTCACAACTGTGGACCGGGAGGTGTGGAAGTGTCTGCAGCCCACCTTTCCTGCGGGGCAGACGCCAGTGAGGGGGGGCGGGGATCACTCTGGGGCCCCAGATCCTGGCAAAACTGGTCTTGGCTCTAAGAGACAAGGACATTGTGGGTTCCATTTCTTCTGCTTACTCTTCACGCTAGCCAGACCCGATCCCGGACTCTGGCTGCTCTTCTGATCACGCGGGACTCTTTGGGTGGCAAGTGCCAGAAACCTAAGTCAGACAAGGGCAGGCCAAAATGGAAACGTGTGGTTTGTGGAACAGGTAAGCCCAGAGGTGGAGCTCAGGTGCGGCTGGAGGCAGGACTCACACAGTACATCAGCGCTCTGTCTCCTCTCCTTCTCTTCATGTCTGTTGACTTAATGGGCACAGTGGCTGCCAAGGGGTGCCAGGTTAGAGGAAAGAATTCCTGTTTGTTCCGGCAGAAGAGTCTCAGAAGGATCTCAGGTTGGTCCAACCTGGCTCCTGGGCTTACTAACTGAGGCATGGGGAGCTCTGATGGGCCAGGTCTGGTCCCATCCACCTGTGGCCAGCGCCGTGACTGACAGCCCCCTCAGGACCCCAGAGAACCAGCAGGGCGGTTCCCGGAGCAAAGCTCGGGCTCACAGTACACTGCAGGCGGACCCTATTTTCCAGCCTCTGATGCTATTATTTGCTGTCCCTTCCTGTCCTGATGCCTCACAGAGAAGAAGGAGGAGGCACTTTGAAGCCCCACAAACCTGGCCCTGAATCCTAACTCTGACCCAGCAGTCAGACTGTGTGACCTAGGCGGGCCACTTTCCCTCCACGGGCCTCAGTTTCCCTCCCACAGAGTGTGTCGAAGATTTCCATGAAGTGTGTAGGAGCCAGGGGCCTGGGGCAGAGGGAGGGTTCCAGGGGGAGACGGGCAGGGTGAGGACCTGGATACCTCTGGAGTCCCAGTCAGGAGAGGCCAGGCACATGGGCTGCATTTGGACCTCCACCCTAGCTGGGCAGATAAATCGCTACACTTCTTCGGGTCTTAGTTTCTGTATCTCCCAAAGATGGAGACAGCTGCATACTTTGGGGGCGGTTCTGTGAGCTGTGGGAAGTCACATAGGTCAGTGTGTGTATTCTGTTCCCCCTGCCTCAGATGTCTTTCCCCACTGAGCCCCCCCCCCCAGGTGAACCCCTTCCCACTCAGGCTTGAAGACTCTGATGACACCACCTCCAGGAAGCCTCCCCTGTCTGTCTCCCAACCTCCTCCCCATGATTTCTGGGGCCCAGGTGCAACTGTTCTCTGGGGGTCCTCCGCCCACCTTGCAGCCTCCTTCCTGTTAGGGCCTGAATCAGGAGACACTGAAACCCTCCCTAAGTCCTTCTCCTAAGTCCGGACCACTCACATTGGTCTCTTATCCTGGACCCCTTGCGCTCAGGAGGCGTGAATTAAAACGTTTGTGGGGTGAACGCCTGACCCCCACGCTTCCTGGGGGTCCCCCCACTCTGGCACAGGCCTCCAGCCCTGTCTCCGAGGTAGCGCAGCACCCACCAGGGTAAAGGAGCCCTTCGGGGAGGGATGAAGTCCGGGTGGCAGCTGGGACGCCCAGGCAGCTGATTTCTAAGAAACCAGCCGAGGAACAGGAAGGCTGGGGCAACGCTCGGGAGGCTTTTACTTTCAGTTTTCAGGGCTGGAGTGCAGAAGGTGCCCGGGGTCCTTGGTTGGGAGGGGAGGGTGTGGCAGGCAGGCTGGGCTTCCCAGGGCCGAAGGTCAAAGATAGCCACCGCCTCGAAGCCTGGAGAGGTCCCTTTAAGGGACCGCTGCCACCTTGCAGGGTCACGGATGCCTTTCCTTCATTTGTTCGTCACATGCCTTGAATTACTCATTTCTTGACCTACTCATTCACTCATTCACCCATCCAGCCGAGGGTCCTGCCTTTGATTCTTAGGCCCTTTCTGTTTTCTTTCCTTCTTGCTTTTTTCCCTTCTCCCCTCTCCCTTCCTTCCTCTCCCCTTCCCTTTGTGGCTCCGCAGTTGTCTTCCTCATTCTCTGGGCCTCTCTCTCTCCATCCCTGTCCTCCTCTCTCTAGCCCCGCCCCCAGATCTCTAGCCCCGCCCCATCTCTCTGGCACCTCCCCCTCTCCCTGACGCCTCCCCCTCTCCCTGGCCCCTCCCCGTCTCTGTCTCTCTCATTTCCTTTTATTTTGTCCTGTATTCCCCAAACTCCACCGTTCACCTAAGACAATGCTCGCCACGTTTTCTAAACAAATGCCCCATCACCAGACTTCTTAAAAATCTAAATACCGGGGCGCCTGGGTGGCTCAGTGGGTTAAAGCCTCTGCCTTCCACTGGGGTCATGATCCCGGGTCCTGGGATCGAGCCCCGCATTGGGCTCTCTGCTAGACAGGGAGCCTCCTTCCTCCTCTCTCTCTCTGCCTGCTTCTCCGCCTACTTGTGATCTCTGCCTGTCAAATAAATAAAATCTGTAAAAAAAAATCTAAATACCTACTTTAGTGTTGGGTTGGGTGATAACAGTCATCACATCTCATGTTTGATGTGACACATTTTTCTCCCCTAATGCACATTGAAATAGACACGTAAGAGAATTTTTGCCAGTCTTGTGCCCAACATATCCCGTGGGGGACCAGGGGCGCCAGGGCGGGCCCCCCCCCCCCGTACCTGGAGCATCCTTCACCTGCATACCCCCCTGATGCACCCTTCTCTCTCCATTGCTCCTCAGTTTAACCTGCCACACGTATGCACCATGAGACTGTTAGTACGTTTCTAGAGAACTTCGTTTCTACTAGGCATGCTCCTAAACACTTTACAGATATTAATGCATTTACTCCCCGAACAGTCCTGAGAGATAGCCATGATGATGATGGGGAAACCAAGGCACAGAGAGGCTAAGTAACTTGCTTGTATCACACAGCTAACCAGTACCCACCTTCCTTCCTGGCCTCACAGTCGAGAAGACAGATCAAACGTCTGGGCACCCTGGGCTTTAACGGAGGCAGGAATAAAAACCATGATGACCCGGCAGAATCGAGGAGGAATTGCGGGGGGAGGTGAGAACTGAGCTGGGCTTTGAAGGTTGAGTAGGAGTTTCCCAAGTGAAAAGGAAGCAAGGGAAACATCAGGACCTTCTCAGGTGGCTCAAAGGCCTAAGAAATGCTGAGAAATTGGGGAGGACGAAGCAGATGGGGAATGTGATGGGCACCATGTGGGACTAGAAATGTACTTTGGTGCCAGGTGGTGAGGGACCTCAAATCCCCTGCGAAAGGGGTCCTGCTTTAAGATCTAGCAGTTGGGAGCCAGTGGGGTGCTGTGAAATCATGTTACTTGGTTCACGTCCTGCCTGTACCACTTTGACCATCTGGGAGGTCGTGGACAAGGAGCTTAACCTCTTCTGGCCTCAGTTGCCTTGTCTGTCAAATGAGACAGTAATGGCACCTGCCTAGAAAGTGCTAGTTACGGGAGAGCTCAGAGGACTACTCACGGGCACTGGGAGCTCAGGGTGCTTGTGACCAAGGGTGGAAGGTGATCCCATCCACAGTGTGGGCAATCACGGCCACCTCCCTCCTGCAGAGGGAGCTGGTGCCCACATCTCTGGCCTCAGTTTCCCCATCTCGAATCCAGGACAGGGGAAGCCCGCTTGAAGGCTCAAGTGTGCCTCCCCCTGCCCCCACGCCCCTGCCCACCTGGCTGGACCCAAGGGAGGGAGTTTCACTTTGACTCACCTTCCAGGAACTGCAGCCCTTCCTGTCACCGGGCCAGCCCAGAGGACAGAGATGAGACAGCTGGCACCAAGGAGCCCGAGCCAGGCAGGCCGGGGTTTCACTTTCAGTGTCCTCTGACATGGAGCCATCTTGCCCTGCCAGCTCCAACCTCTTACTGATCTCGAGCTCTGTGCCAAATCATTTATGGCCATGGCTTTCATGCCTCTGGACCCTATGAGATCCCAGTGTTTACTCCATTTTACTAAGACTCAGAGTTCGGGAAAGCACTGCTTGCCCTGGACCACACAGCTGGCAGCCACGCAGGGCCGTGTTTCCCCCGGTGCGGGATGGGGGTCCCCGAGGCTCTCTGGGAATGATGATCTCCCGTGGGACGCAGGGACGTTGTTACAAAACTTGGAACCTTTCCCCACCCTGCCGTGAAAACAGTGAGTTCCTCTTTGCACCCTCTCAGGGATCTTTCCGCTAAAGTCCAGAGCGTCTGAGACGGGTGCTGGTGTGCAGTAAGCACCACTCTGAACCTCTCTGATGCTTGTCACTCCCGGTCTTCCCTCACCCCCTCCCTCCCAGCCAAACACAAAGGCAGAATGAGGCCCCAGCATACACCAGGAGCATAAACGTTGCTGGGATTGCACTACTTTTTTCCGGAGTAACCCCTTGCTGGCTTTCCTTTTGTGGTAATGATACACATCTCCTTAAAACTAAAGCTCGCTTAAGGCAACCAAGTGACTCGACTTGAGGCGATACTAATGGAATCACAGAACAGTTGGCACCTGGCTAGGTCTGGCCAAGATCAGAGCACTCTGGTGTTGGACAGCTTGGCCACCTCCGCCTGGAGCCTCAAATGAGGAAATGGTTGTAAACTTTGGCTGCCCATGTTCGATCGCCCTGGCCTCCGCTACCTGCCTGCTGTGTGACCCTGGACTCTCTATGTAACCTCTCTGTGCTCAACTGCCATATCCCAAAGTGGGGATGATAATAATTGCACCTGTTTCCAAGCGTCCTTGCAAGGGTTGCATGAGATACTGGGCATGGATTACATGCAACGGGGCCCCAGCCCGAGCGTGCAGTGAGCACCGATGTGAGTGTACTGGGAGCCACTGCTGTTCTTCCTAAAAGGCAAGCTGAGAATAAAAGCAAGATTTGCCTGACTTAATGCCTAGGCTGATTCAAATATGCCCGGGAAGCCTCTGTGATCCAAAACAAGAAGAAATTCTTGCGATTCCTCTATCTGCATGGTGATCTATTTTGTTTCCATTTATACTGAGTCATGGACCCTCAAGACCCTGTGAACCAGGGCGGAGGAAGTCTGAGTCTAATTTTCCTTGTATCGGTGAGGTCGTTCCAGTCACACAGTTGGCAGAGGCACGGATCGAACCCAGTTCCTGGGGCCTGACTCTCCTGGCACCTCCAAGCTGCCTCCCAGAGCAAAACGTGGATGGGGAGGGGCCCTCTAAGACTGACTGACACAGGCCATGCACCCTCCTCTGCCTCACCATACTTCTTGGCTGGGCTTGCCAGGGGCACCGAGGTCTGGTAGGGAGTACACGTCTCACCATGCAGATCCCTGCAGCTCCCCAGGTGGGGCCAACCCTGAGTGTCACCCTCCTAGCCCTGCTCTTGCAAAGGATCCAGCTATCTGGGTCATAGCATCCCTGACCTTGCTCATCCTCATTTGCAATCACGCCCCCACCCCCCCACCCCGGGTGCCAGGGCTGCCCCAGAGCTGCTTGCCGGGGTCCCCAGCGACCAGGTGGTCCTGGCCATTCTCCAAGGCTGAATCCTGATGCAGTCTTGCATGGACGTTAACACCCCACCTCCTCTCTTGTCTCCCCAGCCTGTGCTATGGGGAAAGGGCAGGCAAGTGAGATGCTCTGAGCCCTCACTGCTTCCTCCAGGGTGGTCTCAGCGGCAGAAACGAGGCATAGAGCATTGCAGGGAATAAGATCATGGGCTTGGGCGTCAAGGACCTGTAGTCAGAGTGCCTGGACTATTTGCACACCCACGGGGGCAATGCTTTCGCCTTTCTGAGCCTGTGTCTTTGCAAGGCAGGCTGGGTGAAGTATTAATACCCACGAGGTGCTTAGTAGATGGCATTATTTAAAAACAGTAGAAATGCAAGAATCAAGAAGCAGAGAGGGCCAGTTCTAATTAGTGGGTACTATCGTGTGTTAAGCCCTTTATAGGTACTCCTTTACTTAATTTCACCCAAGGGGTGGATACAGGTAGTCCTATATTTCCAAGTGAGAAAGATAGGGTTCCCAACCTAAGGGCTGGGTGAGTTGGGGCGGTCAAAGGTCCGTGTGGACTGGGATCGGGTGGAAGGTGCTTTCTGCTCCCCCAGTTCCTTAGAACATGTACCCTCTGGTTCTCTGGGGTATTGCTAGGGCCCTGGGAGCTCCAAGATGGCCAGGGTGCAGAATGGGTACGGCGGCATTAGGACCAAGCGGAAGCGAAGAGGCCGCTTGGTCTACTGCCTGCCGGGGAGGGGGGGGCGGCAGTGACGTCAAGGGCGCATGCAGCACGCAACGCAGGGCGCAGCACGCAACGCAGCACGCCGCACGCCGCACGCCGCACGCAGCGGCCCTGAGCGTGGGAGCCCTTCGGAGCCCTTGGGCCTTGGGCTTGGGTGACATTGCTCAGACTGGGAAACGCCACTCATGGCGTACAAGGAGCAGCCTGGCATGTGCAAAGGCCCGGTGGTAGGAGCGAGTGGTGAGTGCTGAGGCCAGACACGCGGGCGGCGTGGGGGGGGGCGGGTATCTATAGGCCTCGTGAGTCCTCAGTGCGGGGGTGGGGGGGCTCCTCCTGAGCACGGCAGGAGCACTCGAGGACTGGGGCTTGGCGCTGCCAACCACACATGGGGTACGTGTGTGTGTTGGGGGGTCACGTTAGTAACGGGGAGAAGCTGCCAGTGCAGACCGTGGAACCCAAATTTCCCATGAAGGTCGTCTGCCAACCAGGTCCCAGGGCCAACAGCGCATTTGGGAGGGGCGGTTTGAGCGCCCACCGCCCACACCATTGTTCTTGTGGGAATTGGCTTTCTGGAAAACTGCGCTTTCTGTGGGATCTTGAGGCCCTCCAGAATCAGGCCACCTCCGTGTTGAGCCCCGGGGAGTCTTTGGATGTTGGATGTGGAGACCCCAAGCTGCCACCTTCGGGGCGCCGCATGTCCTTCCCCAAAGTTGAGACCGGCTCTGCCCAACACAGGTGGCCGGCGGGGCCACTGCTCCAAGAAGCCATGCCCTGCGGCACTGTTAGATCCAGGCTTGGGTTTTCTGACCGACGCCTCCCCAGGGCTAGCTGCTCCAGACCTCTGTCCCACTTGGGAGTCCACACTCTGTCCCAGCGCTGGGGGAGGCGGGTCCTGTGGCTGTCCCTGCCTTGCCTGACTAAGCCATGTCCCATCTCACCCCTTCCCCAGGGTTGCCCAGAAGGCGGGAAGCCTAAGGCCATCTTCCTGGGCTTCCCTGCCTTAGCCAAAGGATCTGAATGGATCGGGTCACCCCAGGCTTCCCATCACACTGCCATTGCCCCTGTGGTGCCCTGCAGGGTCACGTCCGGCTAGCTGCCCTCCGGCCCTGGCCACCCATCCGTCCAACCCGCCCTGCCCTTGCTCTACTTCGTCCTTGTCCCCTCCGGTGCACCAGCCTTTGCTCTGCAGTGGGCTCATCTGGTCCCCAACCCAAGATGGCCTTGGTGCTTGCGGTTCCCTCAGCGTGGAATACGGTGTCTGGACCGGCTCCTCCTGTCATTCCGGGCACGATTTCAGTGTCACCTCGGAGGAGCCTTCCTGACCTTTCTTTCTAACAGAGTCCCACCCCACGGTCCAATCGCCTTGTTGAGCTCTGATCCAAGCGCTGTCACTACTTGGAATGTTCTCGTTCCTTTATTTCCCGCTGTGTTACTTACTGTCCGAAGCCCTGGGTGTCTGGGTGTGAATGCCCCCAGAGCAGGGACCCCGTTCATTTCTCGATCCTTCGCGCCCAGAGCAATTCTTGGAAGCTAGTAGTCGCTCAGGGAATGTGTGTTATACGGAGCTCAACTATCACTTACTGAGCCCTAAAGTCTTGTCAGCTTCTGTGCGCCACCCCAGCCAGATGTTTAGCTCTCCTCCTGCCCTGGGGGCAGGGAGGAGGCAGTGACAGTTCTGCTCATAAGCTTGGGATGATGGATGGATCCAGCAGGTGGGGAGGTGAGACCTACGAATATGCATTTTCTCAGGATTCTTCCTCCGCTCTGAGAAACCAATTGCCTCTAGAATGCCACGGACCTGGAGGCGAGTCTTGGCTGTCCCTTTTGAGCTGTGTGACCCTGAGTGAGTGGTTCTACTTCTCTGAGCTTCCATTTCCGCATCTCTAAAAACGGGGATCAGAGTCCCCAGCCCAGGGCTAGCTCGGTGCAGGTCCGAGGCTGTCCTGGCACCTGTTCCCCCCTCCCCGACCCCCCCCCGACCCCCCGGCTGACCCCCGCAGGCCCCTGAGCTGCCGCTTTCCCGCTCTCTGCCTGCCCGCCGTGCCCAGCTTACCCATTCCGAGGGGAGGACTCCCCCCCCCACCCCCGACCCTGCCCCCGTGGCGCACCAACCCTCCTCTCACTTTTCATTCTTGTAAATTGACGTCAGTGCTGCTGAATCATGAAGCTAAGGTTTGAGACAGCATCCCCACCACCAGCGGAGCTGCATGGCACACGGCACCTCGGCTGCACCTCCCCCCCTCCCCGCAGCCACCCCCCCCATCCTGCTTTTCCTCTGTGGCTGGGGTGTGTGCACAAGATCGCAGTCACACTGGGCGGAGCACGGCGGGGGGGGGGTGTTAGGTCACTTCAGGTCATTGTACATATGTTAGTAAAAATTAAAAAAAAAAAAAAAAAAAAGACAGGCAAAGAGAAGGGGCCACAGCTCTGGGGAGTGTGATCAGAGGGGCCTTTATTCCTAGCCATCCTGCTCCAGGTTTTTAAGGGGAATGGGTTTGTGCTGTGAGGATGTTAATTTTTAAAACTTTTCTAAGAAGGATGAAAGAGGCCTGAAAATATTGCAGACAACTTTGTTTCTCTTTAGACAAGGACCTGTTTCCTCATCTGTGAAATGGGAATGTTAGCAGTACCCGGATCCTAAGGCTGGCGGAGGGGGGAAAGGTTGAGTGTTTCCATATAGGTTCTAGGGGCTGGAACAGCTTCTGCAGAATAATGCGGTTTATCAATGGGGGTGCCTGCTCCGCCTTAGGCCCTCGCTGGGAGGCTGTGTTGCCCAGTGGTACCCAGCCTCCGGAACAGTACCAAATTTCGAAAATCTGGTTTCACCACTTATCGTGTGCCCTGCTTTGCCTCTCGTGAGTGTCAGTTGTCCTGTCTGCAAAATGGGAGAGAGGTTTCTAACTCACAGGCGGGCTGGGAAGATTAAACAAGGTAGCACAGGACCCCCGCACACAGTAAGTGCTCACTAAGGGTCTGCCGGGTGCCCAGGCAGTGCCTTCTCGGACCTCTCCGTGTTTCTCCTGGCACTACCCAAGCGGAGGGGGTTGGGAGGGTGAGACCGGGAAAGTCAGCAGAAGGACGGGGCTTGATCCGCACAGCAGGGAACAAAGGGCAGGGAGGTGGTCAAGAGAAAAGTGGTCGTTCCTTAGAGGCCCAGAGAGAAGACGTCACCTCCTTCCCCGCCACCCCACCTTCTTCAAGGATGCAATTGCCAGAGCTCTCGGAGATCCTAAATCTCTCCCAGCCGTCCTTAACCTTGAGGCCTGGAACCTATTTAATCCCCCAGACAGGCCTGGGCTGTTCCAGTTCTCGATAACGTTAATTTTATGTTGTACTTTCAAGCCTGAAAGGGTATTATTAAATATTAGGACACTCCATCATCAGCATGTCCAAGGCTGCCTAGGGCCAGTCCAACTTCTAAAAATGAACTGCAACTTGTCCGTGAGGCTGTTTCACCCCAAACCCGAAAGTGAGTCAGTTCACCCAGTGTGGCTGCCCAGCCACCCCCCCCCCCGGGTCGCCAGCGTGGCTGACCTGTCAGGCCACGGACCGGGGAGTAGCCATAGAGCCCATGTCCTGGGCACTTTCTGGCGACGTGGGCCAGCCCCCCTGTGTCCTGCGGCCAGTCTCCCCTCCCGAGAGCTTCCCCTCGTCCCTGTTGCCCGGCAAACACCTCCTCCAGCAAACCCATTTTAGAGGTAGACACTGAGGCCCTGAGAAGCAAAGGGAATTGCCCACAGCCGCTTGCAGGGCCCTCCTGCCACCACAGACCGCAAAGCGTTCTTTGGGCTCCAAGTGTTGTGCTTACCAGAAAGTACCCGGAGAGAAGGGGACAGGAAGGATGAAGTCAGCCCTCGAGCCCCATCCCACCCTCTGAAATCTGTCTCTCTCCACGCCAGTTTCAGAATGCGCCACTTCTCCTTCCAAAAACTCATCAAGCCGCCCCCCCCACCACCTTCTTCCTGGAAGGTGCTGTGGTCACAGAATGAAAGAAGTTTCCTCTCTGTCATCCATTTCAAACACATTCTGGGTGGATGGCCAAAAAAGGCCCCAGTGTTGTCTCTGACACAGGCAAATGGACCCTTGCCTTGGTTTTTCTCGTCTGTAAAAAATGAGGCAGGTCCCACGGAGGACCCCTCCGCCCTGGACCCCCTCACAACCAAGGGAATCTCCTGAACCAAGCACATGCGCTGGAAACTTTTTTTTTCTTAAAAAAAAAAAACTTTCATAACAAAGTTTATTACCTAAACTGGCTGTAAAAAATATAAAATAGGATTCTGCACAGCAGAAAAATAAAGCCAGAGACCCTCCCCCAACCCCTGGTTTGTGCAAAAATACTGGGTATATGTAAACATGAAGAGGTAGGAAGTACAAATTCAGGTCCTGGCCCCAGATACAGTTAAGCTGCTACAACAACCAGGGGGGACCCAGAGGGAGCACCAGGAGGAGGGGCACCCTCCCAAGAGATGGGGAGGGGTCTGCAGCCTTGTCTGCGGGGGAGAGGGGGAGGCGCCTCGCCCCCACGCCCCGGCTCCCTCCAACCTGGGTGGGGAGGGCACCCATGTGGTTCCAGGGAAATAATAATAATACAAAATAATAACAAGGTGCTCGAGTTAATGCTGCGTGCGCGGCCAGTCAGATCTGGAAGGGGAAGGAGCTCACATAGTCGCGCAGGACGGGGTTGAGGGGAATGCGCGCCAGGTTCTCGCGGCCCACGGTGGCCACGATGCGCTGGCGACACAGCTCCTGCAGCGGCCGCACGCGGCGCTGGCGCAGCGGGGCCCCGAGCATGCGACGCGGCGCCGCCACGTAGTGCTCCAGCAGCTCGAAGAGGCAGTCGAAGCTCTCGCGGCTGCCGTCCAGGTGGAAGCGGCCGGCCTGGAAGTGCACGCGGATGCTCGTGGGGCCCGAGGCCATCTTCACGCTGAGGGCGAAGAAGCAGTTCCGCTGGCGGCTGTCGCGCACCAGGAAGGTGCCCACGGGCTCGGCGCGCAGCCGCTCGTGCGCCCCGTGCACGCTCAGGGGCCCCCAGTAGAAGCCGCAGGCGTCGAGCAGCGCGCTGGCCCGGGTGATGCGCCGGTAGTCTGCGTGCGAGCGGAACGTGCGGAAGTGTGTGTCGCCGGGGGCCGGGGCTGGGGCCGCCGGGGAGGGCCGCGGGCGCGCGGGGGCCGCGGACGAGGACGAGGACGAAGACGAGGAAGGCTCTGGCCGCCGTCGGGACTCTGCTGCCGTGGAGATTGCATTGTCGGCTGCCACCTGGTTGTGTGCTACCATCCTACACGCGGGGCCAGCCGGAGGGGTGGGCCATAGCGTCCGGGGGTGCGCTGGGGGGAGACACGGGCGGTGAGCCGCGAGGCTGGGCGGGCCCGTGTCCGGGGGAGCCGACCCGAAAGGGCCGAGGGCGCAGGACCGAGTCGGCGCGGCCGCCGGGAGCCTTCGCGGGCTCACCCAGAAAACGGGCCTCCCGGTCCGCGGAGCCCTCCGGGAGCGGGGCCGGGAGCCCGGCCGGGGCGGAGTCCGCCGCCGGCTCACTCGGAGTTTGGGTAAGAGGGGGGCGTGGAGAGAGGTGCGGGGAGAAACGTGCCCCGACTCCGGCCACCCAGCCCTCGGCTCGCCGCCCCACGGCCGCCGCCTGCTGGCCAGGCCGGGGACTGGCGCCTCGTCCGAACGACTGGGCGAAGACAGAGAAGCTGTGCTGCGGGAACCCCGCGCGCGGGGGGCTGCCAGGGTGGGGCCGCCGGGGGCCAGGGGCGTGGCGGCCGCGACCCCATCACGCAGCCCCCGAGGCCCGCCCGACCCCCGGCCGTCCTTTCTTGTGTCCTGGGCTGTCTGGTCCTCCCCTCTCCCTCCCGCTTCTTTGCCTAGTGCCGGGCTCACCTGGCGGCGGGGCGCGGGGCGCCGCGGGCGGGGCGGCGGGGGGCTCCGGGGCGGCTCTCGCGCATGCTCCGGGGCCGGGAGCCGTGCAGCTGCCACGGCCGCAGCTCGCTCTGCTCCGCGCCCGCCCCTGCACCAGTCTTTTAAACTGGCCGGGAGGGGTGGCCCGCCGGCGCTGGCGGTCCCGCCCCCTTTAGGCTCCACCCCTCTCAGGCTCCGCCCTTCCGCGCCACTTTCGGTTTCTTTTTCCGCGGTGGCGCGGGGCTCGAGCTGCAGGAGCTGGTCTTTTTGCATACACTTGGGGACCCTTTCCGGGGGCCCCTTCCTCCCCTGATCCAGCCTCACAGTCGTCCTAGGACCCTCTTCTTCAAGGGCTCTGGTCCCGCCCCTGGACCCGCTTTCTCTCCGCGATGCCCCCGCCGCACCTGGAGCCCCCCACCTGTGCCCCGACTACTCTCCTGGGTGGGAGACTTCTGCAGGCAAGCTGCAGACACCCCCTCTCCTCCGCCCTCCAGGTGCCTCAGCACCCGTCTCCCGTAGCTCCTCTGGCCTCTGTTCTCCTCGAGTCAGACCCCTCCCCACCCGACTCGGGTCCTGCCAGGGACGCCGGACCCCTCGGGGCTGCACACACAGCCGCCTGCGCCCCGCATCCCCGCAGCCCTGAACGCTCAGGCGGCTGCCCCCGCACCCCTTCTAGCCTGTCGCTCGCTGTCCCTGGTCTTGGCTTGGGCTTCCCAGGAAGCGGTGGCCTGACCACAGGCTTCGGAGGAACCCTTCGGCGGCACGAGAAGGGCGCCTAGACTGCGGATCCGAGTTCCTCGGAAACCGGGCGGGGCCGTCAAGGTCCCCAGCGGTCTTGGCTCGCACTCCCTGCCGGAGAGCAGCTGGGGAAACTGAGGCCCTGGGGAGGGGCTGTGATCTGCAGCGACTGGCAGTTGGGGAGCTCTGGACGACGGTGCCCTCCTCTCTTATTTTGGGGAGAGGAATGGCTGGGCCCCTCCAAACGCACTTTGGAGCCCAGTGAAAAGACAGTTCATTGATGTGATGATTCCACAAACGTACTTTGACTTTTCCTGGCCTGCCCTCCTTTCCCCCAACCCCCACCTTGTAGAGTCCCCCTTCCGCTGCCAGGTTAAGTATCTGTCCCCACCTGGCATTCATACCTGTGGCTTGGGACCCGGGAGACTTAAAGGTGCTGGCAATAATTCGTACATTTGAGCGTGTGATCCCGTGGCCCTGTCTGTCGTGGCAAGGCATGCCTTAGGTGCCTGGCTGGTATGTGTATTTTTGAAGGAAAGACAGAACAAAAGGGCTGGGGCTAGGAGTCTCGGAATCACCCGGGGTTACACAGAAGACAGGCCAAGCTGGGGGCTTGGCCAGCAGCTTCTCCCCCGACACACACTGCCCTCTAGGGGCTGCTCTCAGGCTGCATCCCAGGCCTCTCGGAAGTCCTGATGGGTGCCAGACTCTCCAGCCTAGCCTGCCTTCTTGGCGCTTTCCTTCCCTGGCCCCAGACTGCCTGTGTTTCCTCTTGAACGTCAGGGGGTGACCCAGAGCCAGCCTTGCTTAGGACCCCATCAGCTCCCTGGGTGCATGTTGGCAGCTGGCTTCGGTCATTGATGTCGTTGTCCTGGGTTGAGTGTGATTGGGGAGGGGGGGGCGTGCATGCTCTGGTTTGCAGGGTGGTGGGGGAGGGGATTGACTGGCGTGCGTGTGCCCGGGGTCAGGTGCTCAGCTCTAGTCAAGAGCCAGAGCTCTTGCTGTGGTGGGTGATGAATAAAATAGAAGGTAGTGGTTAAAACCCAGATCTTGGACCCAGGCTACCTGGACTCCAGTTCAGGCATATACCTCTCTAGTCCTGTGACTCTGAACAGGTGATTACCACCACCCCGCCTTGGTTTCTCCCTCTGTGATACAGGAAAAAACCTTCTTCCTGGGGCAGGGATTAAAGTGAGCAATTCTGGGTCAAGGGCTTAGATCAGTCACTAGTTAAAGTAAGCCTTCGGCAGGGGTCTGCTCTGGCTGTTGTGCCTCCGAGGGTGAGAGTGAGTGTGGCAGCGTGCTGGAGCCCTTACACATGTGGCTTCATATCTCGGGCCCATTCTAAAAGCCCTGTCCCTAGGAGCACAGGCTGGAGAAGGCATGGGCGGAGTTTCGTGGGGGTAAACCAGGCCCCTGGATGCTGGCAGTGGGGAAGGGTAGCACCTCCCCCGCACTGGAGCTGGGGGCAGTGGTCCAGGCCCAGAGGAGGCCAGCAGGCTGGGCTGGCTCCTGCAAGACTTGTCTTCCTGCCAGCCCGTCTCCTCCACAGGCCTCTGGGCAGAGGGCAATCCATAATAGCTAACCTTCCATATGCCCCCCAACCCCCATAACCCCCACTGACAGCGCCCATGGCTACATGGGAGAGTCACCACTTCTCATGGGGATGGGGCCCCCTTCTCAACGCCACACTCCCACCCCCGCTCCTTCGTTGCCTTTACTGTGTGCTAAATGCTGTAGAGTACTTAGATCACTGGATTGGCACAATGATCTTCTCTGTCCATTTTACAGATAGAGAAACTGAGGCTCCGAAGGGGAGTCCCTTGCCTGGGCGCACACAGCTCAGAAGGGACAGAGCTGAGATTCCTAGCTAGGATGTCAGAAAGCTCTAAAGCATTCGCCCTCGTCTCCTGTGCTGTAAACTCCCTCCCCCCAAGTCCTGGTGATCTCAAATCCTGGTCTGTCTGCTAGAAAAAAACCGTAGATGCCCCAAAAAATTAAAGATTAATTTGCATCCGGAGGCTGCCTTGGGAGGGGGAGTGGGGATAGCTCTGCTGGGTTCCCTTTTTGTTCATGAGCTTGAGAAGGCCCTGGGTCTCGGCATCCAAGCCTCCACCTCACCCTTTGTGGCTCTGAGTCCATCTCCGAGTATCCGTGACCTTGCCTGTCCGTGACTTTGCCCATACAGTGTCCCCCTTCTCCCAGCTGACTAGCTTTCTGCTTGCAAAAGCCATGGTGAGTCAGGTGCATGTCGCCGAACACACGTGGGTTCTCCTCACCACCAGCAGTGACAGTTACTCTGGCTTTGGTTTCATTTTCTGAAGCCCTGAGTTCAGAATGAAACCGCATCCAGACGCCAAAAAGAAAAAGGAAATATGCTGATTGAAGACCAGCTGCCTCTCCCTGGACGGGTACCAGGCTTGCAAGAGTGGGCTGCATTTGGACTCTATGTCCACTGCTTCCCAGCTGTGGGACCTTAGGGAAACAGCTTGCCCTCTCTCGGCCCTATTTGCCCCATCTGCAGAACAATCCCTGGAAGTTTTGTACTGCACCGAGCAGCAAAGCACACAGAGCCCAAAGCAGAGTGTCAGGCACAGAGCAAGGACTTAGCACAGGCAACTTGTCATAGGGCAGTTGGGACCACCAGCCATCTGCAGTCTGATATGCGGGGCGGTCCTCCTCCCCTCTGGGCAGCCTAGAAGCGAGGGGCCCAGCCAGCTGCTGTGGGGAATCCAGATCCTGGCACACATGGCTTGGTTTTTTGGTTTCTCGTTCCTGCTTTGGCAGTTCTGCTGGGAAAAGCCAGTACTGGCCAGGACATGCAATCCTGAAATTGTCTCTGTCCCCTGCTTCTCTGTCCTGGCTGCCTCTAACATGTGGGGCTACCGAGCTTCCCAGGGGAATCTGTGCCCCCAGGGAGCCCTGAGCAACAGGGCTGGGTTTAAATCTGTCCCTTAACAAGCATGCAGCCAGAGGCAAGCTTCTTAATTTCTCTGTGCCTCAGTTTTCTCCTGAGCAAGATGGGGGTAAGAATGCATATTTTCCTCCTTTAATATTGATTCCACAGGGATTTGTTGGGTGCCTCCTGTCTGCCAGGTGCTGGGAACTCAGGGGTCTTCAAGCGTAGAGAAGGCCACGAGCTCACATGATTGTTCTGGATTATGGCCAGTACTGTGGGGGAATTAACCACGGAGAAAGGGATTTGTGAGCTTGGTGCAGGCATGAGATCAGGCAGTCAGAAAAGGTCTTTTGGATGGTGACAGAGTTTTTCTAAAGACAGGCTAAAGAAGACTGCAGGCAGAGAAAGCAGCTCGTGCAAAGGGCCTGTGGTAGGAACAACAGGCATGCCTGAGGACCAGAGAGAGGCATGAGACACTGTTGTAGAGAGCAAGGGGGTGAGTGCAGGGGTGAGGCATAGAAGTTGGTAGAGGTCCAGTCCATCAGGCAGGGCCTTGCTGAGAGGCAACAAGAGCTAGAGACAGTCCTTAAGGCCTGGAAAATACTATAGGATTAGGTGTGGAAAGAGCCCCCTGGCTATTGACCTTCCAGAGAGCTGGGTCTTGAGCCACAGTGACTCAAGGTAGAGGCCTTGGGCACACCTCACAACTGTCCCTGACCCGCCGGGGTGTCACCACACGATCTCCCAAGATGGATGCGACGCCGGTTCCCAGGGACAGTTGGGACAACTATAGGAGAGAGCGTGGCTTGGGTGGAACTTGGATCAGGTGTTTTGGGGAGGCCGAGAACCTCTCAGAAGCCTCTGGCTGAAGAGCCTGCCTTGTTGTCTGGGGTAGAACCTGGGCCCGTGCGCCCCATCAGCGGGAGTGACTGTGCATCCGGGGGAAGGTGTGTGCCGCCTTGAGTCAGAGGAGAAAGTTCTTCCTTAGGACAGAGGAGGCCGGACGGCCAGGAGTGTTGACTCCAAAGTGATGATAGATAGGATGGCTCCTGGTCCTGGGGAGACTGGATGAGAACCTTCCAGCATGTCACCGGTGAAGAAAGAGATGGGTCAGAGGTCACGTGCCATCAGGATTAAGCAGCATCGTGAGAACAGCGGAGGGGCCGGAGAGGGGAATTCGGAGAGCCCGGGCTGTGAAGTCCGGACAGACCCGCTTGTAGGCCCTGGCTGCCCCCACCACTCCCACCAGGGCTCTGCCTTCAGGCAGGTGGACTTAATGGGGCGGCCGCAAGAGCACACTCCCCACACGCTCCAAGCTTGGCAGGCCCAGCGCCGTTTTCATCAGTAAATCCCTCCGGACCTTGCTCGAAGCCTACTCGTTCTGTGTTTACCCACCATTCGGATAAGCCGATCTGGTTCCCGCCCTATCGTACCCCGTAAGTGCGAGCCGCTGACCGCAAGAAGCAACGGCAGTTGACAGAGGGCAGAAAAGCTAGGAAACTAGACACATGACATCCAACCCCGTTCATGGGTTGCAGAGGTATCTCGTTTCGGGGCACACAGGGAACCGGCACGGGGCTCGTCGGCAGGCACCGAAGAGGTCCCCAGCTAGGCCGGCAGGACCCTGAGCAGGCTCTGGAAGGAGGTGATCCTTGGCTCTGAATTTTTTTTTTTTTTAAGATTTTATTTATTTATTTGACAGAGAACACAAGTAGGCAAAGAGGCAGGCAGAGAGAGAGAGAGAGAGAAGCAGGCTCTGCACTGAGCAGAGAGCCCCATGCGGGGCTTGATCCCAGGACCCTGGGATCATGACCTGGGCCGAAGGCAGAGGCTTTAACCCGCTGAGCCACCCAGGCGCCCCCTTGGCTCTGAATTTTAAAGAACAAGCGGGTCTCGGCCAAGGGGCCAGAAGGAGTGTGTCCCTGGCCGAGCACAGCACAAGCAAAGGCCCGGAGACACCCATTGGAGGACCTGAGTGGCCGGTGGCTAGAGAAGCGGCCAGGGTGCGGCAGAGGCCCGGCTGGGGGACGGCCATGCACTGGCCTTGGCCTTTCCCTACCCCGCAGTGATGAGCCCCTCTGGGGAGCACCTCCTGGGCCCCCTTGTCTGGGCCAGCAAGGCCTGCAGTAGCAGAGCTGATCAACAACATTACGCTCACGGTTCTCTTTTCAGAGTCAGCAAAGCTTTGCTGGGCCCCTACTGGATACCTCACCGAAGCTCATTGCTTTTTTTCCTCCTTGTTTTACTTTTTCATTTCCTTGTAGGAGAGAATGAAAGCACTTCCCCTCCCCTGACTAACCGCGGGCACCAGCCTGGCCTCTGCTTCCCGATCCCCCCTACAGTGTTACTCTGCGGGGACTTGTATGTAAATGGTACATCCTTCTCTGTGTTGTTCCCCCCCGCCCCCCGCTGGTGATCTGGACACAGATCAACCCCCATCGTTTTGAAAAAACGGGGTGGTGTTCCTCACCCACCCAGCTGTGTTCACACAGCTGTCCCTGTGGATGGACACCTTTGGGCTCTTGGCACCTGTGTGTGAGAAACACTTGTACCCTTTTATTTATTTTTTAAGAGAAAGAGTGGGTATGTGTGAGCGTTGGGGGTGCAGGGAGGCAGAGGGAGAGGGAGACGGAGAACCCCAAGCAGGCTCCATACTCCGTGAGGAACCTTCCCCAGGGCTCGATGCCACCACCCCAAGATCGTGACCTGAGCGGAAATCAAGAGTTGACCAGTGGCGTCGCCCAGGCGCCCCAACACTCTGCACACTTTTAGAGTTAATAGACCCCTTTTGTTTGCCCGCCACCGTGCCTGGGCACACTTCCCCCCTCCGCAGCCCCATGACAGGATCTGCTTCCCTTGCTGCAACCCAGCCTTTCCCACTTACGCCCGTGAGGTGGGTCCACAGTGGGCCTCTCCCTCTTGTTTTCATGCCTGCTCATTCTTTGAGTTCACGGAGTTCCTCCTACGTACCAGGCACCCTACTAAGTGCTGGGAACAGAGCAGTCAAGGCCCAGGGGCCCCCTAGGCCTCTTCACAGAGCGTGAGATGCAAATAAGGCTCAGAGAGGTTGAGAGACAGGCCTGGGGTCACCCAGCGAGGGAGGGAGCCGGGAATGGAATCTGGCTTTGTAGGGCGGAAGAGCGGGAGCTGTTTTTCCTCCCGAATGTTCCTTAGATGGGCTTCTGACCCAGGATCCGCAGCCTCTCCAGATCTGCTCCCATCTGCCCCAGGACCGCTGGGCCCTTGGGAATGGCAGCCTCTCCCCCCAGGGCAGTGGGGCCGACTGTTGGTCCCACCACAGACGAGGCTGGGCCATGCTCCGCCCCCGCCCCCCCTCAATGACAGACTCTACACAGCCTCCCTGTGGCTACATTTAGCCTCTGTTTCTGTTTCCTGAATTTGGGTTTCCAGCACACTTGCCCCCAAACTCTTGCCTCCCCACCCGAAACCAAGCAAGTGAAAGAATAAATCTGTGGTTTGATGTTTTTCCTCTTGTCATCAGGTGACTGACTGCGAGAGGGGGTTGTGTGTCTGTGAGCGCCGGCTGGCGTGTGTTTCAGTGTGGGGGGGGAGGCATGTGAGAGGGGTGCGTGTGTAGAGGGGCGTGTGTGTGTGTGTGTGTGTGTGTTTAGGAGTCCGTATGTAAACCTAGCTCTCGGTGTCGGAGTGGGCTGGAAGGGCCATTTCTTTGTCTATGGGACTGGTGGTTATGTGTGTGTGTTTGTGCCACTTTTTGCTGAGTGTTGGTTTGTGCCACTTTTTGCTGAGTGGGGTAAGAGTGGGTCCATGCGACCCAGCCCGTCTTGCTTTCCAGTTGACTTCCTCTATTACAGAGATCCTATCCACAGTAGAGGATCTCCTGCCTTCAGTGATCAGATCATCGAAGGACACTCTTCAGGGAATAGGGAGGTCCTTTGATGAGCAGGGCTTAAAGTCCCTGACCTTATCTTCTGACCCTTAGTGTCTACCCGCTCCCTTAAATTGTGCTCCCCAAACTCTTGAGGTGTCAGTGGCGATCCTGGCACAATCTGCATTTTCATTCATTCATTATTTTTCATAAGTAGGCTCTATGCTGGCATGGAGCCTGCATGGGGCTTGAACTCACGACCCTGAGAATGAGCTGAAGTCAGGAGTCAGAGGCTTTTAACTGACTGAGCCACTCAGATGCCCCTCGGCCTCCCATTTTTATTAGGAAACAGGGTGGTTTGGGGCAAAGCATGAATGTCTGACCTCAGACCTGCCCTCCAGCTGACCTTATCAATCTGTTTGACCTCTGAATCTCAGCTGCTGCTTCTAAAGCGGGAGCATTGCTGCTTTCTGAGGTGTGTGGATTCAGTGGAAACATTGATGTCAAAGCATCTGGCGCCTGATAGGTGCTCAGAGCAGGGTAATTTCCCCAGCCTGCTTGGGCCCGTCCCCACGTCCTCCCATCGGTACGTGATGCCCACTTGGAACGTTTCCCTGCCGTGAGGGGAGGAGAGGGACCCAGGAACCCCAGACTGTGGGCCAGGCCCCATGCATCATCTCAGGGAATCCCCGCCCCCCACTCCGCAGTGACACCTTGGGAGACGAGAGAGGGGCACAGAGAGGGAAAATGCCTTGCGGAGGTCACACAGCAGAGCTCTCAGGAGACCCTGCACTTCCTGCCGCCACCTGGGGCACAGGCATCAGAGCTTGAGTTACACTCCCTGTAACTGACCTCCGGCAGGAGAGTAGTTTCAGGTTGATACGTGGTGGAAGGACCGCCTTCCCCCGAGGCTCCGCGTCCGGCCCCTTTTCCTCCACTGCAGACACCCCCATCATTACCACACGCCCACCTCCCCATGTTCCACCCCGTTCCATTAGCCCAAATGCCACATGAAACACAGAAGGAGATCCCAAGGATCCCTGTGTCCGGCATGGTGCTAGGTTACCCCGTTAGGCGTGAGGGGTGTCTCGAGGGATTTTGAGTTCCCTCAGCTGGGAACTTGGGTCTGACGCCAAGAGGTTTCTGGGTTGGAAGGTGATTTACATGAGACCCTAACCATTCCTACCATCTGGTACTCCAGGCCATATTAATTGCAAAGTACCTACCGCACGCAGAACCCCCAGCCTTCATATCACTCACAACCACCACCTCTTTGACCCCTGCCTGCCATCCAACCAGAGTACCCATTTTACAGATGGGAAGACTGCAGTTTTCTCCTGATTTCAGTGCTCCTGTCCAGGCCTCTGTTCCTTCTCCTGGCCCCACGCTGCCAACGGCTCGTCTTTCCCATGTCTTGTGCCCTATAATCCAGTCTCCACACAGCAGCTAACACCACCTCTAAAAGCACAGGGAACCCTTTTCTTGTCCCATTTTAGGACCCTCCTGGGGCTTCTCACACCAAATGTAATGGCCCAGCTCCCCGTGCAAATCCCTGCGTGGCCTGGCCCCTGCCTGGCACTCCGCCGCCTCCTGTCCCACCACCTGCAGATCCCATGCAGGAACACTTGAAGCCCTTCCTCTCCGTCCTTTGCACAGGCTCTTGCTTTGGGCCCGGAAAGTTCTTCCCTCATGTCCACAGTGGTTCTGCACGGCATGGCCTCCCCCCCCCCTTGATGACTGTGATTAGCAGATCTTGGGTTTCCATGTCTGTGTGTCTTTCTGTGGACCGGGCCTTGTGTACCCTCTGGGTTCCCAGAGCCTAGCACGGCACCCAACATACTTGTTCCCTTAGTATAAGATCGTTGGAACCAGGGGGCGTTCATCAGCAGCCTAGCGTCATGGCAGGGAGCCAGGAGCCAGGATTCAAACTCGGGGTGGTCTGGACTCCCAACAAAATGCACATTCCCATCCAGTCCATTCCCATCACAAGCCTCACCCTTGCTCCTTACCCCACCTCTCCCCTGCTTCCAGCTTCCACGCCAGGCCCCCAAACACGTGACTCCTTTAGTGAAATCAAAATGCCCACGCAAGGAATAGTCTCCAGTGTACACGCTTTAATCAGTGTTGCATAGAAATTCCTGTAGGGACACGTTCCTGCACGAAGGTGGGCTTCCTTCTAGCATTCCGCACGGGATGGCATTTCTTATTTGGGTGAAACCAACACAGGAACGAGCCACGGGGTGGGGGGAGGGCCGTCTCAGTTGTATTTCCGCCCTGAGGGATGGGAACGGGAAAGGGACCTTTAATATAGTGGAACACTTCACACATTCACTTCCTCCTTTGGGTTTTGGACTGCTCGTCTGTGACCAAATATGGGGTGTGTGGCTGGAGCGTAGACTGTCAGGATCCAAATGAGCATCCGTAACCCCATCCATTTCTCCCATTCATCACCCTCCCTTTCACCATCTCCCCCAGCCCATGCATTTGTCCAACACGACCTCACTACTAAACTGTCCAGACATCCAGGCTTCCCTCCGCTGGTGTATTCACGCATGCAACCATCCGGTCATCTCGTCTACCCGTTAACCTGTCCTCTGACCCCATCATCAACCCGCCTAGGCAGCCACTGCTTAACCAACTCCTCCATCCTCCGTCACCCCTCAGCGTCCAACCAGTCCAGCTTCTTACCGTATCCGGCCAGTCCGATGGCAACCCCATGGCTTCAGCGGATGCCTCTGTTAGCCCGCGAGAGCGTGCGTCCGGTTTACGCGGCCATGCAACATCCATTCCGCCTCCCAGTCATTCAGCGGATACATTTCATCCCTCCCTCCCTCCATCACCCGTCCCAACCAACGTTCCCTGATGACATCCCCATCCAGCTGCTTCTCGCAGCTCCAGGTGTCCCTTAGCTGGTCTCCCTGGCAACCCATCCATCCCATCAAGAACTAGTCCCTGGACATCGTTACAACTTCTCCCCCGTCACCCTCCCTCCTGCTGGCTCTGCGGTCATGCAGCCCTCGCCTCACTACCCCTCCGGTCCTGCTGGGCGGCTCCCCCTTGCCTGGGGGTGGGGAGGGCAGCCCCGCAACCCTTCCCCTCTGGCTTGCCTGAGGTTACCTGAGTTCCGTCTCTTTGTTTTATACACCTGCTGGCTCCTCTTGGCCACCTTCCTCTTGTTCACCTTTCCTTCCAAATTCTTTCTGTTCTTGTAGCTGCAGGAGTGGGCGGTGGGCCGCGGGGGACGGTGGTGGGAGTGCATGGTGTGTTTCTGGCGCCTCGGTGGCGGGCTGGGGTACGGGCTCTGGCCCTGGCGGCCCGTGGGGCTCTGGCTGGAGCTCCGGCTCCGGCTGCAGCTCTGGCTCCGGCCGCAGCTCTGGCCGCAGGCTTGGCAGTGGGAGCTGCAGGTGCACGGGCCGCAGGTGTGGCTCTGGGGCCGAGAGTTGCTATGGGGCTGGGTGTGGGTGTTGGGAAGGCTCTGCGTCTTGGTGTCCATGGGAGGCCACGCTGGGAGGGGCAGAGGCCGCCTCCCCCTCCTCTTGCAGCACACCCAGCTTGACAGAGGCCCCGGCGGCCCCTGGTTATATAGTCGGGGCTGATTGTGATGGCACAGGCCAGGGGGGGTGTAACAGATGCGGCCGGGCTGGGACAAATCCCAGGGCGGGGCTGCTTGCAGGGGCAGTCTGGGGGAGTCCCATCTGCCGGTTAAAAGTAGGGACCCTTGGGCCACATGGCGCTGGGCCCACGTCTCAGATCTGCTTCCTTTCCTCTGATTGCTCACCTGGGCGTTCGCCTCTCCATGTCCCCGTTCCCCTGTCTCTGTAGAATGGGACAATAAGAGCACCAGGCTCCTAGCTCATGGGATGATTTAAATGAGAGAAGCAACGTCCAGCGGTTGGCTTGTGGCCAGCCCCCAGAAAGAGCCCAATACCCTTTGTCTAAGCATCCCCAGTGCGTCTCCTTTCTCCCTGCATGCGGCGTGGAAGCCGTGGGTCAGCCAGGTGGCTGGGTAGGTGGACCTTGAGTGGGCTGGACAGCAGTCACTGGCAGACTGATGGATGGTCTGGTGAACTCGCCTCCCCAGCAAGATTTAAAGCGAGAGGATTTAGATCTCAGCCCAAACTCCAGTTTGCACTGATGGGCAATTGTGGGTAGAGTATTTTGGTTTTCAAGGCTCAGTTTCCTTATCCAACAAAAAGACGGCATTCCTTCCTTCACGGAGTTTTTCTGAGCCTGAGGTGTCCGGCGAGCCCCAGGACACCGCCGCAAGCCTGCCTTTCTCCTGATTCCCGCCTACCCACCCTGCTCCCCTCTTTGCTGGTGGAGCCCTGCCATACAGCTGGAACCACCCTGGCCCCACTCAGACCTCCCAGCTTCTGGAGCAGAAAGCCCACACCTGTGTTTGCACATGGCCCCATCGGAGCTGCCAGTGCTCCGACTGCGGCCGCCCACCTCTCCCCACTCCTTGGCCAAAGCCTTTACAAGGGCTCAGCTCTTGGCCACTCGGCTAGTACCTCCCACTTTTCCCCTGCCATGGGACTCCCTCTCGCCTCCCCCAGCCGGCCTCTACTTCTCTAGTTCATGCACAACTTTGCCTCTCGCTGTGAGGCTTTGCTACAATCTACTTTTGTTGTCGGTCAGTAGTAAGCACTCCCCATCGGTTGTGGTGAACACTGGTCTCACCATCGGAGCACTTCCTGTGTGGCTGGCCCCGGGCCCCACCCTGTCTCAGCAGCTCAGGCCTCAAGCCTCCTAGGACCTCTGTGTGGGCGGCTGCATGGGGGGCCCCCAAAGATACATCTGTGTCCCAGCCCCTGAAGCCTCACAGGGAGAGTATTTGGAAGAAGGATCTTTGCAGATGTAATTCAAGATCTCAAGAGCATCCCCGATTATCCAGGTGGACCCCAAATCCAGTGACAAGTGTCCCTATGAGAGACAAGACACAGGGAGAAGGCCCACGTGGGGGCAGAGGCAGAGATTAGAGTGACATGGCCATAAACCAAGGTAGGCCCCCGGGGCCACCGTGAGGGGGACCAGGCAGGAAGGATTCTCCCCTAGGACCTCCAGAGAAAGCAGGGACCTGCCTTGATTTCCCACTTCTGGCCTCCAAGACTGGGTCAGGATACATTCCCCTTGCCTTAAACTACCAAAATGGTGATCGTTTGTTCTAGCAGCTGTAAAAGACAAGTGCATCCGGGAGGCAGGTGTGATGATTAGATCTTACCAAGGGGAAGCAGGCGCAGAGAAGGTGAGTGACCAGCTCGTCAGGGGGCAGAGCCAGGATTCACACCCAGGTCTGGCCCGTTCCATTCCCTCCTTTCAGTCACAAAGGGACCCGTGGGGATCACGGAAGGTGCGTGTGGCTCTGTTCCAATGGCTTGGCCTTGTGTGGGCTCCATGGGGCCGGTTGGGGGATCGCAGCTGGGCCACTCTGTGAAGACCCTCTCTGGGTCTTTGCCCGTCGCCCCCACCCTCCCCTACTCTCCCTCCCCCCATCTTCCCCCCTACGCTCTGCTCCCCACCCTGCTACCACCCACCACAGCAGACTGCCCGCATCCCCACCCTGCAGAGCACAGTGGGACAGAGACAGTGTTTTGTTGATCTCAGGGCCCATCGTGCCTGGCTTACAGCAGGGGCTCCACCATTGCTGGCAAATGACTGCGTGGGCACTCCGACCCGCCGAGCCACAGCCGGGCCTCTTCCTTCAGCCGCCTGCCCCCCACCTGCCGCAGACCTCAGGGCAGCCTCCTCTTGGAGTAACTCAGGGCCCTCTCTACCCTCGCGTACAGCTCCCCAAGAAACTGAGGCTCTTCTGGAAACACTGTGTCCCCTGCACCCCTCTCCCCAGCAGCCCTGATCAGGATCCTCCTCAGGCCCAGGTGGCTGGTGGTTGGGACACCGGGGGAAGGCCTGGGGACAGAGAAGGCATTTGTCCTTCCTTTTGGGGAAAGGGACAGTCAAGGTAGCTGGGGAAGGATGGGCCACAGACACAGTCTGAGGTTTCTCGAAGGCCAGAGTGGGTGGATGCAGGGCCCCATCGTGTCTCTGGATTCTGGCTGCTCGTTGCTGTGATGAGGGCCGAGGCAGCTAGACCCCTTGATAAAGGCAGGAGCGAGCCTCTGGCGGGGGGCAGGCTGTGGCCCAGGCTGTCCCCTTGACTGAGGTTGGTAGCAGAGCACTTGAGTCCCCTCCCTGTGCTCTGATTCCAGACCAGGGCCCTGAGGGGCACCAGCAGCACTTCTGGTGTGCAGGGCCTGATCCCCCCTACCTCATGGTTACTTCTCCCGAATGACTAACCTGCGAGGCAGCGGTCAATCTCAGCCTTCAACAGGGTGGGCAGGCTGAGGCTCAGACAGTGGCTTGCTCAAGGTCACACAGCTAGCAGAAAAAAATTGGAGCCTGGGTCTGTGGTGCTCCCAAGCTCACTGGGCCCCTGGGTGCTCCCCACCTGCATCTGCCCAGACTCAGGACTCTTCATCCTCCCCCACCCCACTGGGGCTACCACATTCCCCAGCCCCTGAAGCAGGGGAGAGAGGCCGACGAGTCATGGGGTTGGCCGCATGAAAACTTGTGGCTGAAACTCAGGAACAGGAGTCACGGACTCCTGCCCCTTGGGCCCCCCCGCAGACACACACAAATGCACGGCCACCACAGGAGAGCTAAAGCCCTCGGAGACTTTTTATTGACTCTTTTCTGAAAGTTCTTCTCGCTGGAGCAGTGGCAAGCCCCTCTCCCTGGGCCACCGTCGTGGGTCAGGAGCGCGTCTGCTCAGGCTTGGGGCTCTGCTGGGCCACAGGATCTTCTTCGGTGCTCTCCTCCTCCTGCCGCTCAGATTCCATCAGCAGCACCTTGCCCTGTACCGGGAGCTCTTCTTCTTCCTCCTCCTCCTCCTCTTCCTCTCCCTCCTCCTCTTCCTCACCCTCAGATGACAAGGAGAAGTTATCCTGACTCACGCAGGCCACGAGTTTCTTCATGGACGATTCGTGGCCCCGGCTGTGGCCTGTGCTGAGCTTGGCACAACGGGAACCCATTGCCCGCTCTGGCTGCCTCTTCAGACTGGGCAGGAAGGCCACTGAGGTGGGGGGAGTGCAGGGGCTGTGAGAACAGCAGGCAAGGCGATGACCTCACAAAGGGGCCCCTGGAGTCCCCACCCCCACCCTTTGATACCTGAGTCCGGGGCCAACACCTGCCTCAAACCCTGACCACCAGCAGCCCCCCTGAGCTCCCACCACCTGCAGGCTGGGAAAGAGGATGCCAAGCCAGCCTGGCCACGTTCCCTCCTCTTCCAGGCCTCGTGTGCTGGCAAAAGTTCCCCTTTTAGCTGGGATAACAGTTGGGGTAGAACTTCCAGAAGCAGGAGAGCCCACAGACTCCTTCCCACATTCCAGAAATACCCAGCTCAAGGGGGCTGTTGACAGTATGTGAAGACGGGTCAGAAGAGTGACTACTTTTGGGGGAGTTGGCACAAGGGAGGGGCGGGGCTGGAAATGTCTGGTTTCTTGACCAGGGGCCGGTGGGGGAGGCTACGCAGGTGTACTGAAAACCCGTCCTCTATGTATAAGTCATGCTCCTGGAAAACTAAAGAAACTCCTAGTAACTCCTGTTTGGGGATCACAGGTCTCCTGACACACACCCGTACTACACAATTTCAGCATGGCAGGGATGCTTTGTCAGCACTTTGGTTTCCAGCAAATTTTCTGCCCCCCAATCCTTGGTGGCCATGGCCAGCTGAATAAATGACTCTCCAGGGCTCTTGAGGTGGGGAGACCGGCCTGGCTTATCTGGGTGGGCCCTTAATGTACTCACAGCAGAGGGATTCGGGATTTCACACAGGAGGGCAGTGTGCTCGCAGAAGCAGAGATTAGAACACTAAGAGGAGCTTCACTGCAGGGGCAGGAACGGGTTCTGTCCTGGAGCCTCCAGAGAGAGCATGGCCTGCTGACAGGGCCTTAAAATTTGTGTGTGGTAATGCAGGACCTCGGATAGTGCACCAGGCCCATTCCGTCCAGCAAGGGGCTTTGGTTCCCTCCATGCTGCATGCTGCTGGAGCATGCCAGACCTGCTGTCCATCTCGGTACAATTCATACTTTACCCAGCTACCCAGCACCCCCGAATAGTCATGAAGGTGGAATAGCGAGGCTCAGCAGGTAACCCTGGCTCTGGGTGATGGAGGGAACCCATCACCCACTGAGGGCACCCACAGTGTCACGGGGCGACCTGCCAGCAGGGTACGGGGTTTAGTCGACAAAGAGGAGACTCTGACAGCCAAGTTTATTATCTCAAGCTTTATTTGGCAGATGGCTTTTGCTCATTTTAGTCCAGAGGTGGGCTCTAGTGGCATCCGGCTGTGGCCTCACAAGATGGTGCTTTGGTGGGTGACTTTTCCTGAAATCCCACCCGGGGCTTCAATGGCCCCAGGGAGGCTTAGTGCCGCCTTCTGTATCTCCTCCTCCCAACCTTCCTGGAGCCTTTTGGGAAAGAGTTCAGGTTACCAGGCCGTGGGGATTGGGCTCCGTGGTGGCGGTGGCGGCGGGGAGAGGGTGTCCCCAGGGGTGGGGCGCACCCGGGGCGGGGACCCGCCAGACTTCTGCGGTGCCTCCTGCGCCTGCAAGCCCATCTCTGGCACCTCCTGCAGCAGGAGCGTCGCCGCCGCCTGTGGACCCTGTACCGCCGTCTCCGGGAGCAGTGCCTGTGCCTGTAGTGATGTCGGTCCCTGTGGGTCCTTCCTTCCACGGGGACATTCTCCTGGTTCACTGTCTGCTCCTGTGCCTGCGCCTGCGCTAGCTCCTGGCCCTCTTGCTGCTGCCCCTCCCCCTGCTGCCCCTGGCCCTGCCCCTGCTGCGAACGCTCGCTCGGGTTCAGTGCATGGCAGCGGACCATCGTGCTGGTGGGGCGGGGGGCTTAGGCTGAGGCTGCAGCTGGCCGTGGGGTGGGGGAGGAGGGCTGAGGCCTGCTCGCCTGCTCCTGCTGTTAACGTTGGACTGGTTTGCCGGGCAGCTCTTTGGGGCCTTGTATATAAAGGGGGCCCCCCACTATGACTCAGGGGCCCCACCCCACCATTGTCCTCACCCTGGCCTGACCAGTCCCCTCACACGTCACTGTAGGGCCAGGCACTTGGTCAGGGACTTTCCATACGTGCGCTCCTTCTGCAATTCCTCTTTTCCAGAAGACAGCATGGGGGAGGTCATGTGACTCGCTCAAGGTCACTGTGCCTCTTGTCACCTGGGCCTCAAGGTCCTTTGATGAGCCCATTAAAATCCAGAATCAGAATTGGGGCGACGGAATGAGGCGTCTCCCCCGTGGAGGTTCCCTTATGTGTGCGGGTGGGTCCACTGCGGTCACACGGGGGCTGTGAGCCAGAGAACACAGCGGATCTCCGGGATCTGGGCAAGGACACCGATTATTGCACACCGATTATACTCCCTCGGAGAAACACAGCCCTGCCCACACCTTGATTTCAAGCCATTTCGGAATCCTGTCCTGCAAAACTGAATAAATTTGTGTTTTCAGCAATGAAGTGTGTGGTAGTTTGTTAATTTCACCCTAGTATTGCTCAGTGGCTACTAGTGCCCCTGAGATTGGCACCTGTTAGTACGAAGGGATATCCACCCCCGTCTCGGTGGTTGGAGCTTGATCTACTTACAACAGTCTGCTCGGCTGCAGGGGAGTGGGGAGGGGGGCCCTGGGCCCAGCCGTCCTAGAAGCTAGTGATTGGGGTCACGCAAGTGGGTTCTCTTGTCATCTATTCCTGTCTTGCAAGGTCAATGCGAGACCCTAGGGTGATGAACCCGTGATGTTTGATAAAAGGGAAGTCATGGCCAGGGACATTTCTGAGGTGCTAAGGAGCCCTGTCACTTTAGGACACAGCCCCTGAACTCCTGGTCCCTGAGGAGTTGCCCTGCGGGCTGGGCTCTGTCACCATGTAAGGATTGTAATCGACAGGCTGAGGTCCACTTGACTCCAAAAGTGTCCATGAGTCTCTTGAACCATCTCCACGGCTCATGTGCGGCCCGTGGGAGGAGCGGACAGGTGGGCAGGCGAGGTGGGACAGTCACCTAGTTTCCTCCACTGGGGAGGTATTTTCAGTGCAGGAAAGAAACCGAGGTGGGCACGTGGGGGTTCTGGACAAGAACCAGAACCAGAGCTTGAGCTGGTAAAGGTTTCCTTGGTTCTCTGGGCGTGGGGAGCCAGCCCTGAGCCCATTTCTCTGGCCCATGTCAAGCTGTCCCCAGGAAGCCATGGAGCACCGCTGGGGAGAGAACCCAGCTCCTGTGCCACCCCACACCCCGGGGTTAGGGCTCCCAAAGGGGTGGTTATGGAGGGGACACGGGGGCAGGCGGAGGGGTAAGATGCAGTGACCAGAACAGAGGGCAGAGTTTGGACCAAGAGCCGACCGACCGCTGGCACTCGTGAACCCTCTTCCCCTCAGCCCTCCCTCGCTCCAGCCCCCTCAAGGCAAAGAGGCGAGAATGATTTTTCATCGTTTATTGACAGGCGGCATTGTTCGTTAGCAGGCTCCTGTTCAGGTCATTGGGCCGGTGGCATGTTCATGAGGCGGCAGGAGGGTCTTGGCGGCTGGTGGCACGGCAGGCAGGGGTGCGGTGGACCGGTTTCTGTGCGTTCATCTTCTCTGACATCTCAACACCGTGTAGCGACGGCAGCACACTGTGGGGGGTGGCGTGGGGGACAAGACCAGGGGGACAGGTCAGGGGGACAGATGGGAGGTTCAGCACGGCAGGGACCTCCCCCACCCACCCGGCTCCCCCTCAGCTCCCCACTGGGCCCCTTCACCTCTCCTTCTCCGCCTCCGACAGCACCGCCTCCTCCGTCTGCGGCATCTGCGTCTCCGGCGGCGGCATCTGCTCCGGCTGTGGCTACGGCAGCATATGTATCTGGCCATGGTGCTGGATGGAACCGGCCCGGATGCTCAGAGCAGAGGGACCTCCTTGGTTGAGCCAGCCAACCTGTGGGCAGGTGGAACTTCGTGGGCTGTGAGCCCGGGGCCGACTCCTGTGCCTCTTATAGACACGGGGGGCGGCCCAGGACATTGTGAGGTCACAGAGGCCTGGACATCACAGACCCCCCCCACCCAGGCTGCAGGGGTCCTGATTGCGTCCATATATGGACGTGTGGGAGGCCCCGGGGAGGGGACCGGGTGGGGCAGTTCTGCTCAAGGTGGGGACCTCTGCCCCCACCAGGTCACCAACCCCGAGGAGACAAGGAGGGGCCTCTCTGCAAAGGGCTCTCAGTCTGTCCCTCATTCAGCTACTCAGTGAACACAAAATTGTTGCACACCTCCCTACTAGGTGCCCGATTCTGGGCTAGGCCCTGGCATCCAGGGACAAATAAGGCCGGCATGTTCTTGCCTGATCAGCTTTGTAAATGAACTCTAGGAAGCAGGAATGAAATAACCACACAGAGGAACTGAAATTGTGAAAAACGCTAAGGGCCACTTAGGGGGGCGGCGGGGTGGGGGTGGGGATGCGAGTTTCTGAGAGTGTGAGAGTTTGGGGAGGGCCTGACCTCCAGGAGGCGCCAGGAAGGCTGCCTAAGGAAGCTCTGGTGAAGGGAATTCCTAAGGGATGTGTCAAGGTCAGAGGAGGGAAAAGCATGCGGGGGGCAAGGAACAACAGCTGCAAAGTAGCATGGTTCCCGTTTATACGAAGTGTCCGGAAGACAGAAATCTGTAGACTCACCAGTCCATGGTGGTGGGGGCGGGGAGCTGCTGGGGAGTGCGGACGTGAGGAATGACCGCCTCGTGGGCATAGGGCTTCTTTCTGGGGCGATGAAAGTGTGAGCTTATTAAATGTCCCTGAACTCTTCATTTCAAAATGGTGCGTTTTGGGGGCACCTGGGTGACTCAGTCATTAAGCATCTGACTTCGGCTCTGGTCACGATCCCAGGGTCCTGGGATGGAGCCCTGCATTAGGCTCTCTGCTCAGCGACGAGTCTGCTTCTCCCTTTCCTTCTACTGCTCCCGCTGCTTGTGCTCTCTGTCCGTGAAATGAACAAATAAAATGGTGCATTTTGTTAAGTGAATTTCACCACAGTTGGGGGGAAAAAAGTCCCGATGCTGAGAGCTGGTTGGCACGTGTGTGGAATCGGAGAGGGACCCCTGTGGTCGGGGCAGGGAGCACGGGCCAGCTTGGGCAAAACAGTAAGCCCGGCTCTGTGTAATTGTTCCCACGCCCTGTGCGAGTCCTCGGGATAAAGAGAGTGGCAGTTAGAATTAGAGGTGATTAGTTACAACTGAAAACTGAACTGACTTCTGGATGGGAGTTTGAGGTTTTACTGAAGAAGTCAGAGGTGCTTTGGCAGATCCTGTGCTTGCGTTGGGGACACACATGCCAGAGTATGTAGGCACGGTAAGAATGATTTTGCCAGCTGCTATCAAGCGATTCAGAAAGAAACAGTAGCAATAAGTGTGTATCTACTTAGGGAAAGAGGGGGAGGGAGGGAAGAAGGGGAGGAAGGGTAACACTAGGCCAGTCTGGATGAAGGGGAGTTCTTTGTATAGTTTTTGCAACTTTTATGTAACTTTGAAGTGAATTCCAAATAAATTATTAAAACTACTTAAAAAAAAAAAAAAAAGAAGTTAGGAGGAAGGTCTTCCAAGGTTGGTACAGGAACTCCACCCTTCTGAAGGGCCTGACTTCAGCAAGCGCTTTCCATTCTTAAGGTTGCCTCCTAGTCCAAAATCAGGGCTGCCATGGACAGTTGTGTAGTTCGTGTACTGCTCGACGCTCCCAGCCAGGGGACTGAATGGGAACTGAAACCCAGCCTGTGCTTTGCTTGCCAAGCCAGGCCCAGCACCCACAGGCAGGCTTCTGCCCACAGGAGCTGTTTTCTAATTGACTACTCACAGTGGAAGTCTTTTTCTAATTATAACAAAGGCACACTAGGGCTAGCCTCAGCCCTGCTGGAAATTCAACCCTGTGCCCTGTGCAAGCAGGATGGAAGAGGAGGAGGGGGTGGGGTGCAAAAGGAGTCATTATTCTATAAAGAGCTTTCCCAGACACCTTAACCCCCAGCAACTTCCCTTCTGCTCTTTTTGTCTTACTTCAGGAGCCCCCTGCCCCTTGGGATAAAGCTGGGCTCTCCAGAGGAAGAAAGGGAACAGTGGATAGTTAGTGCTTTTTGCCTCAGACGGGATGTGGCCGGAAGCTTCCAGATCCCTACTCCCCAAGCCACATCAAGGTGGGAAAACCATGACCTCGAAGCTGAAGTCCACAGAGTTACTCACCTGGCACACAGTAAGTTCGAAGTACCTCTTCATTTATCGGTGCATGCGTAGATCCAGTTTCACACTCTTACTACTTTGTAAAGGTAACCTGCGCCGTCCCAGAGCCGCCCTCGTGAGATGGAGGGTTGGTATGGGTTCTGATGAGTGATGAGAAGTTTGAGCCATAGAGGCCGAATGACTCATTCATTGGGGTTTTTAATGACCACCTACTGTGTGCCAGGCACGATTCTGGGCAGTGGGACGGGAGCAGGAGCGAGAGAGATGGGAGGTCTTGCCCCCAAGAAGCTTACATTGTCCTTGGGGCAGACAGCATGCAAGTGAATCATTCAACAAACCCAAGACTCTGGAGTTGAGTGCAAAATCACACGAAAACGGCGGGCAGAGTGGCTGGCAGGAAACTCGGGCACCGGGACGTCTGAGTAGGGCCACTCTGAGGAGGCCCTTGACTTGACAGGTGGAGGTGGTCCGCTGGTGTGAAGGCTTGGCAGGGGGACAGGAAAAGCTTGGAACCCAAACAGGACCTTCCAGTTTTGTGGGCGAGACATGTGTTCAATCTAATCGCTACAGAAATAAGCCCTGGGAAGGAGAGGGGCCATTGGCCCTAGTCTGGAGTCTGAAATGTTGGGGAGGTCGTTAGTGCGGCTAGCTGTTACCCTGAAGGAAGTAGCACTTGCTGCTACCCGGTGCTTACAGTGCTTTGTGTCTCCAAGTGGAATTAAGTTTGTGAGCTCGGGAGGGGATTCTCGGTCACCGTAGCAAGTCCTCCTACGGACAGTAACCGGGTAACCCAGAAACCCTGCTATTTGTCACATGAAGAAATGAATGGGGGAAAAAAAAGAAATGAATGGTACACGGATGCTTTTACGATTACACACTTTTATTGTCAATTTCCAACCACAGAGTCATGGTCCCGTAGTATGATTTTGGAAGCGTCAGGCACCCGCTCCTCACCTACTTGCCCCAGTCCTGCCGGGTGTGGACCCAGGCCGAGAAACACAGTACCGATTGCCAAGACTCCTGCCATCTCAAACACATGCTGAATCCAGAGGGACATCCTGTACTGTCCCCTGCGGTGGTGTCCTGTCCCACCCCTGCACCTGTGATGTCACAATGGCCTCCCACAGCTGCCTCGATCAAGGGCAGACATCACCAAAGAGACAAAGGCAGGCGTGGGAAGCTCTGGCCACCCAGCTACCTTTGAGCATTGTAGAGGCAGGCGATTCTTTTTTTTTTTTTTTTTTTTTAAGATTTTATTTATTTATTTGACAGTACAAGAAGGGGAACTGTGGAGGCAGGTGGCAAACTCCTTGCAACGCAGGGAGCCCAATGTGGGATTCAAGTTCAGGATCCCAAGATCGTGACCTGAGCTGAAGGCAGACACTTAACCAACTGAGCCCCCTAGGTGCCCCAAGCCAGCCAATTCTGAGGACAGTCAGGGCAATTTGGCAGTACGGTGCCATGGCACGCATGGTTCTGTAGCCGGCCATCTGTCCTGCAGGTCCATCTTAAGGGAATGATCACTGAGTCGCTCTGTCCGTCTTGCAGAGCAGGCTCCCCAGCCATCCCGAAGAGCACCGTGCAAGGGTGACCTTGACACAGAGAGGAGTCCACAGTGTATCCACAGTGACCATGTTACTGAAATGTAGGGCCTCGTCTCTTGTCCGTGTAAAAGGTAAATATAGGGGCACCTGGGTGGCTCAGTAGGTTAAAGCCTCTGCCTTCGGCTCAGGTCATGATCTCAGGTTCCTGGGATCGAGCCCCACATCGGGCTCTCTGCTCAGTGGGGAGCCTGCCCCTCCCTCTCTCTGCCTACCCTCTCTCTCTCTGCCTGCCTCTCTGCCTACTGTCTGTCAAATAAAGAAAGTCTTTCAAAAAAATTAAAAAAATAAAAATGTAAATATAAGTGATTGTACAGGCTCAGGGGAAAGTCCAGAATTTAATACATTGACTTAGCAGTGGGGAGTGGCATTATGGCTAAGCTTCTCTTTCTCTTTGACTCGTTTTCGTATGGTTCAGTATTCTTAAACCTCAGGGCCAAGGCCCTGCTGAAGGTCGAATGAGTTCTTTCCATGATCAGAAAAAGAAAAATAGTGGGAAAGAGTTATCCATTACTGTAGGAGCTGAGCAATTGCTGTGTGCCATGATCCCATTTATCTGTGAGCTTATTATTGTAACTGGCTTTCCAGAATTTCCCCCAAAGAAAAAGTGTGTTCGTCAATTACCTTTCCCAAATACCTCTCACCCAGTTTCCCCCACTTGATCGATATTGATGTGATCTGTCATTTGGCACGTGGGTCACAACTCCCAAAGCGACCCTGTATTTAACCCACTCCAGGCGCTTGCTGGGATTTCACCAATTATCCCACTAATGCAAGTTTTCGCTGCTTAAAGTTTTCTATTGGGATGGTGCGTTTGTCACAATTGATGAACTAATTTTGATGCATGATTAACTAAAGTTTATACTTCAGGATTCCCGTTCCCTTAGTTTTCCCGTCTTGTCCTTTTTTTTTTTCTGTCTCAGGAGTCCCTCGGGGAATCCTATACCTCCTTGGGCTCCTCTGGGCTGTGAGTGTTTCTCAGACTTTTCCTTGTCTTTGAAGACCGTCTTGGTTTGGAGGAGAACCGGTACTATATTCTGTAGCCTGTCCCTCGATGAGGATTGGTCTGATGTTTTTCTGATGAGACTGGGGGCTGTGTGTTTGAGGAGAAAGACCATGAAAGGGAAGGGGCCTTGTCCACCTATCAAGGGCCTGTACTCGGGAGAGGACTTGTCACTGTTGCTGGCATTGACCTTGATCGCCTGGCAGAGATGTATCCAGCAGTTTTCTCCACTAGCGTGTTATTCTTTTCTCCTTGTCTGGAAGGAGGTCACTCTACCCAGTCCACACTCAAGGGACAGAACGGGATGTCCCACCCCCCGGGGGCAGAGGATACACACAACTGGAATGAAGACTGTGTTCTCATATGTCCTCACAAAGCAGAAACAGTGAGGGAGCTCTCCGGGCGGGGGGCGGGGGGAAGCTCTTCTTATAGGGGCGCTGATTCATTCTGTTACAAATAAACCTGCTTTGGACATTTACGTTGAAGGCTTTGTGTGGACATATGTTTCATTTCGTTTTATACCTGGGAGTCTGGACCCATTTCCCCCCCCATCCCCCGACCCCGCCACCAGTCTGTTCTCTGTATCTACGAGCTTGCCTTTTTGGTTTTTTTGATTTCACAGATTAGTGGGTTCCTTTTTCAGACTTACTTTACTTAGCATGATGCGCTCAGGGTCCATCCGTGTTGTCACAAACAGCCAGATTTCATTCTCCTTTCCCGGCCGACTAGCGTCCTGTTGTAAATGTGTACACCCCCGTCGTCTTGATCCTTTTACCTACGGGCACCTACATTGCTTCCTGTCTCGGCCACTGTCAGCCACGCTGCCGTGGAGAGGAGGACACAGATTATCTTTTCAAATGAGCGTTTTCCTGTTCCGCAGCTCGGTATCCAGGACTGGGGAAGCTGGATTCTGCGGTAGTTCTGGTTTTGACCCTCTGAGGACCCGCCACACCGTTGTCCACGGTGGCCACGCCGGTTTGCGTTCCCACCCGCGGCGCAGGTGGGAGGTGCGAGGTGACCCCCCCCCACTGGAGTTTTGAGCCGCGTTTTTCCCTGATGATGATGTGGAACATCTCCGTGTGTCTGTCGACCACCTGGATGTCTTCTCTGGAGAAACGTCTGTTCCCATCTTCTTTGGGTCAGAAGAGTTGATTAGATGGTTATCTGTTCTTTTTAGAGATAACCAACTTCACGTGCGTCTGTGTGCAGGCGTGCATGCCTGTGTGTGTGTGTGTGTGTGTGTGCACGCGCGTGTGTGTAAAGGTCTGGAAGTGTCCAGCAGTGTTCGGCTGGCTTTCCCGGAGCAGGGACTGGCAAGAGTCTTAGTTCTTCTCGATAAGCTCACCTGTGTTTATTAAGGGACAAAAATCATCTTCTTTGTCTACACCCTTCAGGGCTCTTTGGCTGGTTTAAACTGACATGAGACAGGGTCACAGAAGAAAATCAAGTGTCCTCACAGTCACGTGGGGGCCCTAGAAGTGTAGGAGGCCCATGGGTGTCAGGCAGTGGAAGCTTCGATGGTACCCAGAGATGAGAAGGGGGTGGGGCTCTGGGCCTCCCAGGGGAAGGAAGACAATTCACATTCTTGAAAAAGAATAAATGTCTGGTCAGTACATGTGGGCTGGGCCACTCAGAAGCAGTTGGACAAGAGGGGTTTTAACCAACAGACTCTGGGGGTGCCTGAGAGGCTCAACCCGCTAAGCCTCTGATTCTTCTCTTTTTTATTTTTTTTTTTAAAGATTTTATTTATTTATTTTTGAGAGAGAGAGAGAGCGACCAAGCGAGCACAAGCAGAGGGAGTGCAAGGCAGAGGGAGAAGAAAGCCCCCTGCCGAGCAGGGAGCCCAACATGGGCCTTGATCCCAGGACCCTGGTTGTCTTAACCGACCGAACCACCCAGGCGCCCCTAGCCTCTGACTCTTGATTTTGGCTTGGGTCATGATCTTAGGGTTGTACCATGGAGTCCCACACTGGGGTCTGTGCGGGGCGTGGAGCCTGCTTGGGATTCTTTCTCCCTGTCCCTCTGCCCGTCTCCCTGTGCTCTCACTCATGCACGCGCGCTCTCTCTCTCTCTCAAAAACCAATCAATCTGTCCATCTTTGTCTTCAGCCAACAGACTTCAACCAGCTCCTGCCTGACTATGGCGCCTTGTCCATATTATGTTGTAGTTATCTGTGGGGACAGCTCCTTCCTACAGCCGGTCCTCTCTCTAAATTGTTTCAGGCACTTAGGGGGAAGGTCAGAATTTCTTCCTGAGCCTTCTGTCTCTTAACAGTCACAAACCTAGGAGCGCCTGGGTGGCTCAGTGGGTTAAGCCTCTGCCTTCAGCTCAGGTCATGATCCCAGTGTCCTGGGATCGAGCCCCGCATCGGGCTCTCTGCTCAGCAGGGAGCCTGCTTCCCCCACCCCTCCGCCTGCCTCTCTGCCTACTGGTGATCTCTATCTGTCAAATAAATAAATAAAATCTTAAAAAAAAAAAAGTCACAAGCCTAAACTATCCGTATGCCCAAGAGACGCAGTTAGGGGCGGCAACAATGGCTCCCCTGCGGTCAGTCCCACCTTTCAAACTTCTCCAAGAAATTTCACCGTCCACCCATTGAGCTGGTAGGTAATTGTGTCTCACTGAACCACTCTCAGGGCTCACATTCTGTCCGCCCACACTCATCTCAGGAGGTGGTGTACCAAAGTGAGGCATGAGGTCCAAGTCACCAGATGTGACACGAGAGGCATTCCTATGGAAACAAAAGAAAACCTATGGTTCATGATTAGCACGAATTAGTTTCTGAGTTCTGAAGACAGCCGGCTGAGATGTTTAGATGTCCAGCTTGAAGTATCTTCAGACAGAGGGAAGCCAGCCAGTGGCAATCTGGTAGATTTTCCTAGTCCGCAGTTTGATTATGTCTGTTGATCTTTCTGAGGGATATTAGAATCTAATATCCACAATCACCCTCATTTCTACCAAAGATGGCTAAATAAACACTAACTTGTTTACACAGTAAGTCCTTTCAATAAACACGGTGTGGTTATTTGCATAAGTGTGGTGAGAATGGCAATGGATCGTGTAGGATCTTTTAAATCTGCTTTGCTGGAACTTTCCGTAAGGAATCTCAGGTTGAACTTTTAGGAGTCTTTTGGGGCCCAGAAGCCAAGCCAAATACTTGCCATCCTACTTCACCTTCAGTACCTATAGATCTGGGTTAATTCCTTCATTGTGCAGGTCTCCAAAACATCCCAAGGTTCACACACCTGCCAGGAAGTGACATTCATTCCTCACACCCCACGTCTGCTGGGAACTCTGTAAGCATCCCCGACTGATATCTCAAGGGGCTTGATTGGCTCCATAAAGTCAGCCTTTAGTTCCTTAAAGCTGTCTGGTCACATCCGAGTCTATGCAAGTCCCTCTCAATCCCCTGGACGGGGATTCCAGTCAAAGCCTTAGAACCGATGTTTCCAGCAATGTCCTGTTACAAGGGAAGCAGATTCTTATCGAACATACGCAAATAACTCTATGGCCACGAAAATATGAGAATCAGCTCACCAGGAGTTCCTAAATTCTGGAAGGATCAAGTAGGGAGAGAAGGAAAATTTGTTTCAGTTCTGCATCCGAAAGTGCAATCACTGACATTATCGTATGCCCTAGTTAGCTGAAGAGGAAAGATCTCCTCGTATCCGGAAGAGAGATTAGAGAACCAGCAATATTTCAAACAAAAAGTCATAAAAATTATAATCTTCTTCCTGAGTTTATTCAGTCCCATGTAATTAATTCTCATGCTTGGAAACCAGTTGTCCTGTTCATTCTGGGAATGTTTGCTGCGTCCAGTTTTATGATCGCCAAGTTACCAGAAACCCCTAGTCTAGAGCCTTCTCACCAGTCTCCTTGAAGACGAAGCACTCTTGCAGGAGCCCTTTTGGGAAAGCATGTGAGCGGAAGAATGATTGTCCGTAAATGACGAAAGACTTAAAGCAGCATGGTTGAAAGTCTGACTAGAGTTCATTACGGAGCAGATGAAAAGGAGCGTGTTGTGACGTACGACCTTTTGAGATAACATCTAGAACTGTGATTGACAGCGTTATTGCAGGCATATCGGAATTCTCAGGAATATTATACAATTCCCAGAACACTTACGTGGATAATGTGTACCTTCGCTTCATAATCTAATACGGTTTATCATCACTTAGTTGACGTTGTTTGTCATGTGCTTTAACACCTAGCAAGTTAGCCTAGTTAATGTAATGTCTTTATAAGAAGGAGGAATGAATCTCTTGCAGTTTTTTAGGGATACTCTGAAAAATCCCCAAGTTAATTTGAGGTCAGAAGAACTTCATTTAGGATATGATTTGGGGGAAGTATGTCCAGAATATCAAGACAGTTATAAACCACTTGTCACATAGGCTCCTGGGTCACTGTGAAATGATATTTAATGAGCCCCTTAGCCAGGGTGACCGAGACTTTGCAGACAAAGAGTTAAATGGCTGTCAAAAGGAGAACCCTGGCGGGGGGGGGGGTGTGCCTGGGTGGCTCAGTGGGTTAAAGCCTCTGCCTTCAGCTTGGGTCATGATCCCAGGGTCCTGGGATCGAGCCCCACATCTGGCTCTCTGCTCCGCAGGGAGCCTGCTTCCTCCTCTCTCTCTCTCTTCCTGCCTCTCTGCCTACTTATGACCTCTGTCTGTCAAATAAAATCTTTAAAAAAAAAAAAAAAAAGAGGAGAACCCCAGCTCTTTTATCATTGGGAAGATTCTATTTTTCTTAGTCATGAAATGTCTGTTTAAGACATCACATAGCACAGGATAAAACATACTTTGATAAAACATACTTTTTGTTTTTTTACACAGATTAAGGGCAAAGAAAAATGTCATCATAATCCCTTATTGTCAAGAGCAGACCACCAGCCGGAGAAAACGGTATCCTTTGAACACAGAGAAAAACCAAATTTTGCTTACATGCCCACTTAATTTTGATACGAAAACCATTTACTTAATCACATTTATTCCAATCTTAGCTAGTCTGGCCATATGTAAACTTTTCCCCCCCAAAGATTTATTTTCCATAAACCTTCTACAACTTCCTTTTTTTATATCCAGGTTTGGTCAATTCCTCTTTCTCATAAACGGTTCTATGTTAGAACAAATTTTATTTTTTAAGATTTTCTTTTGAGGTAATCTCTACACCCATCTTGGGATTTGAACCCACAACCCCGAGATCAAGAGTCGCAGGCTCTACTGACTGAGCCAGCCAGGTGCCCCAAATTTCTTTTCTTTTCCCTTCGCAAAAACATCTCCTTCACCTCATACCATTTCTTTCCCAAAACACATCCTACTTTCCTTGTGTCCAGAGATGTTTTCCTTATTATATCTAGTAGCTTCAATCACACATATCAGAATTCTTAACTCTTAGAAACTTCAGTGAAAATGAAGTAGTAAGCGTTTGTGAAACCTTACACCAGCATTCTTTAGATTGGCAAATACATGAACACATTTCAGAATTTCTAGAAACATATGTTTCTTCAGAATACAGTCTTTCAACAGGACACAGACGTGTTTACCAACAGACCCAGATATATTTAGTTTTTCTATAACTGTGTTTAAAAAAGAGAGAAACTAGAATTCAGCTGAGCAAAATTTGAAGATCTCATTGGCAAGATTCACAAACCAAGTAGCGTCTCATCTAGCAAGGAGAAGAGAGCTCTGGGGTGCTGTTTAAAATGGAAGGTTTTGGGGTACCTGGGTGCTTGGCTTTGTGGGTTGGGTCTCTGACTTTGGCTCAGATCATGATCTCAGGGTCCTGGGATCGAACCCCGCATCGGGCTCTCTGCTCAGCAGGGAGCCTGCTTCCTCCTCTCTCTCTGCCTGCCTCTCTGCCTACTTGTGATTTCTCTCAGTCCAATAAATAAGTAAAATCTTAAAAAAAAATAAAATGGAAGGTTTTTATAGGCAGAGGGGCAGTAATTAGTTTCATTTTTTTAAAAGATTTTATTTATTTATAAATAAATAAATGAGCCTGGGATCATGGCCCGAGCCAAAGGTAGAGGCTTTAACCCACTGAGCCATTCAGGTGCCCCAATGTTTCATTTTTTAAAAAAATGTTTACTGTTAAGTAATTCCTACACCCAACACGGGGCTTGAACCCACAACCCTGAGATCAAGGGTTACATGCTCCACCAACTGAGCCAGCCAGGCATCCTTAGTGTTCCATTTTTAAAACCTTATTTGGAAGTGATCTAGACATTAATAAATTTAACTTAATTCTTCACTGAATTCAACCTAGCAAAACTTTGAAACTGGAGATTACCAAAAGATTTTGGAAGCCACTGGGGGATGGGAAACAGAGAAAATCTTCAACAGGCTCCCCACCCAGCATGGAGCCCCACACATCAGGTTCAGTTCACAGCCCTTTTTTTTTTCTTTTTAAAGATTTTATTTATTTATTTGACAGACAGAGATCACAAGTAGGCAGAGAGGCAGGCAGAGAGAGAGAGAGGAGGAAGTAGGCTCCCCACTGAGCAGAGAGCCCGGCTCGATCCCAGGACTCTGGGATCATGACCTGAGCCGAAGGCAGAGGCCTTAACCCACTGAGCCACCCAGGCACCCCCCATTGAAGCCATTTTTAAGTACACATCCATAAAGCATAATTTTTCCTTAAAAATCTCACCTAAAATCTCTTACCCTACTTACATCTGTGTACATCATCTGCTCTGAAACGTCGTGTTTAGATTACAGACGAAAACTTCATGACACTTGAGACAAAATCAACCACCATCATCCTTGTTTACCGACAAATTTTGCAGCAGACACAACATAAACCTACTTGAGTAGCAAACCCAGGTAAAACACAATGTTGCGTATGTCTGCATTGTATTCTATGTTGATAGCTCTTAGCATGTCTGTGTTCATGAGACCAGAAAACTTAAACCAGGTTTTAGTTACCAAAATTGATCTTAGGGGCGCCTGGGTGGCTCAGTGGGTTAAAGCCTCTGCCTTCAGCTCAGGTCATGATCCCAGGGTCCTGGGATCGAGCCCCGCATCAGGCTCAGCGGGGAGCCTGCTTCCTCCTCTCTCTCAGCCTGCCTCTCTGCCTACTTGTGATCTCTGTCTGTCAAATAAATATATAAAAATCTTTTTTAAAAAATTGATCTTAGGTTACATGAACTTAAAAACCAGTTAGGTTAGTTTCTGTCCTATTTCTGGGATTCAGAAATGCTTCCTCTATAAGCTTAATCTGTACGCAAGTCAAATAGAACCTTTATATGAGTTAATTTTGGCAGTACCATGTGGAGAGGGAAACATAACAGATCTATAATGGAGCTACATAGACCACACAAAGAGATCTAGTAGCTTCCATGAAAACATTGAAAACATTGGAAACTCACTGGTTTGTACATATCAGTTGGAATAACCAAGTTTGCCCAGAGGGCTGAAGTCTTTAACTCTTGGTGGAGAAGACTTTTAAGATTTGTGTTGTCCCTGAAAGTAAATCTTAAGGAGGCTGTGATCTAGGGTCTGAGCAAGAGAACCCTTCTCACAATTTGTATTTTTAAAGGCCTCTTGTAAAAAATGTTTCTCCTTCTGTCTTAGATGAGCGTGAACATTGTTTTAGGTACCTCTTGGAGTGTTTACAATTCAAAGACATGGTAAGATTTATATCTTCAAGGGACAGACACAGAATGCAAGCTTTTCCAAGAAGGACTTTGGTTTCCTAAGGCCAATAATTAACAAGACTCCTGAGATAACTAGGACAGGTTTTAGGATGGGTAAAAAGGAACAGATGAACTTTAGATTAAGCCTTGAGTCTCTGAGCCAAAATAAAATGGCAGAGTGTGTGTGCCTGGGTTAGGGGACCATGTGACTGTGGTGTTATTTTGCAGAGTAACTTGTTTGCTCAGAAATTTTCTCCAGGTTGGCAGGTGGCTTAGTATCAAGGTAACCTGTTCTGTGACAGCTTATCCTAACATGGGAGTCTTTGAATTAGGTGGGAAGCACTCTTCCCCCCCCCCCTTTTTTTTTTAAGATTTCATGTATTTATTTGGGAGAGAGAGAATGAGAGAGAGAGAGAGAGAGCATGAGAAAGGGGAGGCTCAGGGGGAGAAGCAGACCTCCCATTGAGCAGGGACCGCTCCCCCCCAAGCAGGACTCAGTCTGGGCACTCCAGGACCATGGCCGGAGCTGAAGACAGTGGCCCAACCAACTGAGCCACTCAGGCGCCCTGGTGGGAAGCACTCTTTCTTTCTTTTTTTTTTTTTTTTTAAGATTTTATTTATTTGACAGAGAGAGATCACAAGCAGGCAGAGAGGCAGGCAGAGAGAGAGAGGGGAAGCAGGCTCCCCGCTGAGCAGAGAGCCCGATATGGGACTCGATCCCAGGACCCTGAGATCATGACCTGAGCCGAAGGCAGAGGCCCAACCCACTGAGGCACCCAGGCGCCCCGGGAAGCACTCTTAACAGTGCTTAAATGCTCGGCCCATGCCCACCAGTTCTATAGCTTTGGCTTCCAAAGTGTCTTAGCAACAGCTTCTACCTGAGGTGACCATTAACTCAGACGCCAGTAGGGTTAGGAGCTTGAACTCTCTAGTCTGTAAGGCTGGCCAAGCACCAGACTTATGGCACTTATTCCTATGCTGTCCCCTCTGGTCTTTCTTTCTATGATGAATGACGCATTAGACAGGGACAGAAGGAAACAGTGACCGGCCCTGGAAGGAAAGCAATTGATTAAAAACCAAGAGCACTCGTGACAAGTTTTGACCAAAGTCAGTATACCCTACAAACTAGTTTCACAAATATTTTCTTCGGCTAATCTAAATCGAGACAAAGAAAAGGACTGTCACCACTTCCGCGGCCATCAGACCCTGCAGGCAAAGATCCAGGAGACCAGTGTGGTCAGGATTCTCACCTTCTGCTGGCTTTGGTTCTGGAATCTCAGCAGGGCCAGTCACTGGAAAGCAGTGCCCAGCTAGTTACGTGTTCATCCTGCCGCCTATGCCAGCTGTCGGGGAGGAAAAAATTTTACACTTTCCTTCGAGGTTCTTTTGGCTGGTCTAAGAATTAAATGGACATGAGACAGAGTAACAGGAGAAAAGCAAATGTAATTAAATGTGGGAAGGGGGCCCCATAAGTAAAGCAGTGAGGCAGGTTTTTGAGGCCGTCCAGAGCTGAGGAGAAAAGCATAGGGGTGTCTGGAACTTCAGAAGGAAGGAAGACATTTCACAGGGAGATGAAAAAGGTAAATGTTTGGTGAGCCAATGTTTGTTGGGCCACTCAAGCAGTGGGACACAGAGAGGAATTTTACCAACAGACTTTGCCAGCTTCCTTACTATCTACTGTACCCTGTTCTCATTATGGTGATCTGTGGGGACAGCTCATTTCCTGCAGTTGGTCCTCTGCCTTAATTCTTTCAGGCAAGGGGCACATGGGTGGCTCCGTGAAGTGGCTAACTCTTGGGTTTTGACTCAGGTCATGATCTTGCGGTCGTGAGATCGAATCCCATGGCAGGCTCAGAATGGAGTCTGCTTCGCATTCTCTCTCCCTCTCCCTCCAGCTTGCACACTCTTGCTCTGTCTCTCTCTTTCTCTCTCAAATAAACAAATAAAATCTTTAAAATAAATAAATAAATACTTTCTGGAAGTTAGGGAGAAGGTCAAAGGTTTCCTGAGCCTTCCGTTTCTTAAGATCAATCAGCCTAAACATTGACATGCCAAAGGGACATATTATGGGGTGGCAAAGTTTGCTTCCTTACCAGGACAGAAAGTGCCCACCTACCCCCTTTACCCTCTGCCTCAGTTTCCCCTATAATTAACATCTGGCATTGGTGTGGCACATTTGCTAAAATGGATGAACCAGTATACTGATACATTACTATTAGCTGAAGTCCGTGATTTCCATCAGGGTTCACGCTTGGTGGCACGCATTCCGTGGGTTGGGACACACGCATAGTGACACGTGTCCATCATTACAGTGGCATGCAGACTGTTTTGACTTCCCTAAAAATCCCCTGCGCCCTGCCTATTCCTCTTTCCCTCTTTTCCTGCTGATCTCCTCATCGCCATTGTTTTGTCTTTTTTAGACTATTTTCTAAGGAAGGCAGAGACTCGATTTTGCAAATACATTCACCAAATATTCAGAATAGATGTGAGTGAGGACTTCTCACTCTGTCCCTCGCACACACCTCCACCTTGACTTCACCTTCTTCACCCTGCATGCTGCAGAAAGCCAGGATCCTAAGAGGCACCTGGCTAGTCTCTCAAGGTAAGGTGTACCAGCCTCCGGGCCTTTGCACCAGCTGTTCCCTCTTTCTGGAACACTCTGCTCCTTAGCTTTGTCTGGAGGCTGCTTCTTGTCCCTTAGGTCTTTGACTCTTCAAAGAGGCCCTCCCTGGTCTCCCTATTTGATGTTATTTGATCATAGCCTTGATCAGGATCTGAAATTATCTTTAGGTGTTTACTGTTTATCCCTAGGCCTCATTTGTCCCAGGGCCCAGGGCAAGGAGCCAAGGTGCATACCAAATGCTCATTGAATAAATGCTCTCTGTCCCCTACTTTACTTTCTACGGCCATAAGCCGCTGAACCTTCTCCCCGTGAATACTCCTTATAGGACCATGAAAGATTCTCTCTCTCAGTTCTTTGGGGGCCAAAGACAAACTTTTGGAGAATTGGAAGAAAACCACAGCCCTCGCCCTCAGCACTCAATAGTTTGCGTGCATATTCAAGGTTGTCTCCAGTCCTTTGCCACCCAGCCCTGCAGTTCTGGAAACAGACATGGTCAGCAGACGTGCCAGGTATCCAGCATGAGTGAGACATACAGAGAGTCATGTAGGTCCTCTGCTCAAACATACTGTCTGTGATAGTACCCTAGTGCTCTCCTCCAAGGGGATATGACATCAGGGTCACACATCAAGCTCTGGGCTTGGTGGGGGCAGGGGGGAAGCTGCAGCCACCTGTAAGTTTCATGGAAGTGTGACAGTGTTACCTGTAAGTTTCTCTGAGTAGGGTTTTGAGGGGTGAATAGAAGTTCACAAATCCAGCAGCGAAAGGAAGGATATTCGTTAGGTGCTCATAAAAGCCTTACTCTAAATGAAAAGGAGTTTGGGAGTTTGGTGGCCTGTCTCCTTTGTCAGAGAGCCTAAACACCATTGCTGTGACACTCCAGTAGACCCATATAGCAAATGAGTCCCTTGGGACAAAAGAATCTCAAAAAGTAAAATGAGAAAAGAATCTGGGGGGCGGGGGGGGTGGGGAGCTGTTTAAGGTGGATCACAGGTCATTTTGTAGGATTTCTGCGGTGTGGAGTGCTGCTTCCTCAAGGGGCTATGCCAGGGCCCCTGAGTCCTTAAAACATCTCTGCACAGCCAGGCAGGAGAACCGACTGGCAGTCTCATATTTAAGTTAGCACACACCTCTCCTACCACCCCACAGCCCCAGTCCTAGGTATTGTCTGCAAGAGAAAAGAAAGCATATGCCCACACACAGACTTAGACACGAACATTCCCAGCACTGTAGTTCCTAACAGCCCCAAACTGGAAACCTTCCAGATATCCATCGACAGGAGATTAGATAAACAATTTCGGTACATTCACACAGCAGGACACAGCTCAGCAGCAAAACCAAGCAAACTCTGGAGGGGCCCCTGGGTGGCTCAGTCCCCTGAGAATCCAGTCTCAGCTCAGGTCTTGATTTCAGGGGTCGTGAGTTCAAGCCCCGTGCTGGGCTCGATGCTGGGGCTGGAGCCTACTTTAAAAAAAAAAAATACTCAAACCAAGCAAACTGTGGAGACACACAACATCATACATGACCTTCCCCTGCGTCCTGTTTGGGGAAACCAACCAATCAGAAAAGGGTCACACCATGGGACCCATTGCTTTGTCTGCGGTTTAAGAAATTAATATGATATTTACAAAAGGCAGAGGTCACGGCGGAAAATTCTAGAAGGCCAGGAATGTCTGCGATCTTGGAGTGGTGAATACATAGGTCTAAAAAAAAAGTCAGCAGGCTGAATACTTAAGGTTGATACAGTTCAGGCTCTTTGTTATGTAAATGTTCTCCCTGGAGAAAATAAAAACCAGTTCTGGGAGCCCCTGTACACACACAGCCCCGGGGACGATAAGGCGCTTGTTTGACAGGAAAGAGAAACTCAGCTACCAGCCAGGGTTTATTTTCACTTTCCCGCCTGGTCTGTGGTCAGGTCGAGCAGCTTGCGGCCCGCCGAGTCTGGGGAGACGGGCACGTGAGGTCAAGGACACAGCCCTGGCGATGGTGCAGAAAACAAGAAGGGTCATGAGCCCCGATTTTTTTTTTAAATTAAAATAAAACCAGGGGGAGGAAACCCAGATTATGTCCAAATATGTCTGTCAGAGAGGAGAGAAGAGAGTAAAAAGACTGCACACCACATTGCTAACAGTGTTTTTTCCAGGAGACTGGATGAAACGGAGGAAATTAGCACCTAGCACACCTGTCATTACCTTGGGCGACAGGTCTCAGCAGGCGGGGTGGGGGGGTAGCTTTGCGGTTTCACACCATCAACAGGAGCTAATGAAAGGAGGGAACAGTGTATAGTTGGCCCCAGAACCCGTGGGCAAGAACCTCTTGGGACACCTGGGAAAAAATGTAGGAGCCTGGGTGTCTAGGAGACCATCCAAGATGGGTCTTCTCGCCTGTCTGCTCTCCAGGAGAAACCTTGGCTATCACGATTATCCCCAGTTTAAAGATGAAGAAACTGAGGCCAGCACAGTCTGAGGCTGGCCTGGGTACATACCCTAGCCAGGAAGGATCAAAACTCACTCTCTTGTCCCCAGAGCCCCCATTTAACAGGGGGATCACCTGAGGCTGGAGGAGATGAGCTAAGTCATCCAAGGGCCGATGGAGGGACCTGGGTCAAAGGTTCTTTGCATTGGCCTTGGGGAATCTGGTGCAATCATGGCCTGACCCTCCCAGGCCCTTCTCTCTTGCCCCGAAGCCTGGTTTCTCTAAGACTAGCAGTCTGGGGAGGCCATCCTGAAATCGGGTGGCAGCCTTCTGGCTGTCAGGATGATGGGACTGGACAGCTGCCAGTCCTGCCCCTGCCACCTGGCCTGGTGGGAGGTCATCTGTCATTTTCCTGCTGGGATATTGGGCGAGGGTCAGCTAACTGTGGGGAGCCTGCCGTGGCAGGGTAGGGCGACAGGTGAACGCCGGCGCTCGGGCTGCCTGGCCACACACTACAGCTTGCCCACTGGATGGAAGGGCTCTGCAGGTGGAGGGAAGAGAGCTGTCCATGGAGTTAGGGGGAGCTTGGACAGGTGTGTTCAGGCCTCTGAACCTCAGTTTGCTCATCTGGAAACTGGGCTCATTAGCACAACCTTTAAGGGTCTGTGTAAAGATGAGAAGCAACACCCTGGGGGCGCCTGGGTGGCTCAGTGGGTTAAAGCCTCTGCCTTCGACTCAGGGCATGATCCCGGGGTCCTGGGATCGAGCCCCATATCAGGCTCTCTGCTCAGCAGGGAGCCTGCTTCCTCCTCTCTCTCTGCCTGCCTCTCTGACTACTTGTGATCATCTCTGTCTGTCAAATAAATAAATAAAATCTTAAAAAAAAAAAAGAAAAGAAAAGAAAGAAACTACACCCTGATACCTATGCCAAAGGGCCGTGGAGATGTGTGGTTATTATAGATGTTCTGGAACAAGGCTACTTGGGTTCAAAGCCTAGCTCTCCCTTGCCAGTCGTGTGAGCTTGGGCCCAGGGTTTAACGTCCCTTCTATGTATACAGTTCACACTCAGCAGATACTTACCGGGTGCCGATGCTGTGCCCGGTGCTATGGAGGGGCTCTCTGGGCCTCAGTGTGCCTACCTGCCAAATGGAAACAATGGCGCTTGCCTCATAAGGTTTGGGAGGATGAAACACCATATTCCCCAGGAGGGGAATGCTTGGTTTGCTATTCCCAAAGCAGTGGCCTTCCCCGAATGGCAGCTTGATGACCAGGAGGGCAGGGAGCATGAATTTGGCCACGGTTGCTTTCCAGATCAGGCCTCTCTGTTTTCCTGGTCAGTGTGAAGTTTGAAACTCCTTGCTCGCTCAGGCTGACTGAGCCCTCTTGGTCCTCAGCGTTCGCCCCTCCCCCAGATGGTTTGTCCAGGGATGTGGATACCTTCTTCAAGAAAAAAAGAAAAAAATAAGGTAATATTTTATGACTGCATTGGCCTAAAGATCTATGTAACCCAGGCTGGGGTCATGGTGACGCATTGGTTATTAACCATATTTGGTTTCCCCTCTTTTTTTTTTTTAAGTTGTTTGTTTGTTTGTTTGTTTATTTGACAGACAGAGATCACAAGTAGGCAGGGAGAGAGGGAAGGAAGCAGGCTCCCTGCTGAGCAGAGAGCCTGATGCAGGGCTCCATCCCAGGACCCTGGGATCATGACCCGAGCCGAAGGCAGAGGCTTTAACCCACTGAGCCACCCAGGCGCACCCATCCTCCATCCAGATTTTAGGAGAGGACTTAAGGGCACAGTTTCACAGACCGGGGAAATCAGGGCTCAGAGAGAGAGAGAGAGAGAGAGAGAGCGAGCACACACCACCAGTCCAGGGTCCCACAGACAGAGCAGCTGACGTGGATCTGACTTCCTCCTTCCACTTAGCCAGCATGAATGAGGCGCCAACTGTATGCCAGGTGCCATGAGACCCAAACGGCCAAGACAGAGATATTCCCTGATGTTATTCAGTGCCCTTGACCCAGGCAGAAAGCCTGGCCTCTCTTTAATCTTAAGTAAAGTGAAAACTGAACACAGAAAGGAAGAGAGACAGTGAAGACGGGATTTTTTTAAATGAATGTTTTAAATAAAGTGACAGTTCTCAGTCTTTGGGGAGCGCCCACCCACAGAGAATCTGGTGGGTACAATGAGACCCTGTCTCTGGGAAAACCCTTTGGTGAGGACCTTGTTTTGCCTACAATTACAGAGGATTCTGCAACCTTTGAAGCCCACAGGTTCACGACAGATGAAAGCACCTTGTCTTAAAGAGCAAGACCCATATATCCCTACGTCGAACACATTATTTTCTGAGCATGTGTGATTTGCTGGGTGCTAGGGCTGCCGCTGGGAGCCAGAGGATACCCTTGCCCCCAAAGGTACTGTGAACTGATGTAAGGAGACAGGCAGCACATACATAATGAGCCGGGACAAAGCCAGGTCTAGATCCATCCAGACGTGTGGTGGGGCAAGTGCAAAAGGTCGGCACAGGGCGTGGGAGGGCAGGATGGGTGTGTGACATTGTGCTGAGATCTGGATGGAAAGAAGGCATTGCAGGCTGAGGGAAAGGGCAAGCAAAGGCCCTGAGGCAGGAACATGATTTTCATTCCAGGACCTGAAAGAGGGAACAAGGGCCTCAAACATAATGGATGGTGGGAAGAGGTCACCAAGATGATTAGGGGTAGGACGAGAGAGTTAATCCTGCAATCACCCAACGTGTGTGTGCCTGGCTCCTTTTCTAGGCCAGAGGATAGAGCAATTAATAGGCAGGACGTGGGCCAGTTCTCTGGGAGCTGGGGGTAAACAGGGAGTAAGCACCTTTTACAAAATGCGTCTCAGAGACGGCGTGGGCGGACCCATCGGGCCAAGGAAGGCAGGAGTAAAAGCCCGAGGCTGGGAAAACAAAGGGCCCCACTCACCGGGAACCGTGGCACAGGCCAGGCTTGCATGGACAGGAATGGGGGGTTGTTTGCCAAACAGAAAACAAGACGAAAGGTGTTTTCCACAAAGACCTGGGAGTTGGGGTCCCAGCTGTAGTCACACCAGCTAGCGCTTCCGAAATCGGGGAACATTGAGGCACCCACCCATTTTTTTTTTTTTTTCTGAGACTAGGGATTTTACAGACCTAAGTATATGTGTATATAATTTCCCCGTATCAGGCGCCGGGCCACATGCTAAGATATTACTATTATTTATATCCTGGTTTTTGCTTTATCTGCATCTGGCTTGCAACCGGTTAAGTAGCGCCCCTACACATGTGCGAGTCCTAACCCCGAGACCCGGGAGGGCGATTTGGAAACAGCCTCTCTGCACGTGTGAGGAAGGCTCTGGGGACATGATCATCCTGGACTGGGGTGGGCTCTGACGCAGACAAGGGAGGGATCCCCAAACGTTTGCCATCTCCCTCCTCGTAATGACATAAAGCACCAGGGAGAACGTCTGTGTATGTGAACTGGTGGGTAAGTTACACCCACCCCTGGGGTGGGGATCTCTGTCTGTCACATAAATAAATAAAATCTTAAAAAAAAAAAAAAAAGATTAAATAAAAAAATCTGGACGGAGGGACAGCAGGGACCGTGGGCTCAGCAGTAGATGGGACCGCTCCCGACCGCCAGCCTTGCAGAATCTCATCCTGCTCCTTCCCTGCTGACTGAATGAATGGACCAGCGTTTCTGGGGTAGCGCCCCCCCCCCCCGCTGTATAACAGAATTTTACTTGGCGACAAAGATAAGCAGAGCTCGGGTCTATGCTACAATGCAGAGGGCCTTGGAAACGCGCTCCGTGATGGGCATCAGACTCGGAAGACCGTGTATTGGAGGACGCCCTTTACATGAAACGTGTAAAGCAAATCCATGGAGACAGAACATAGATTAGGGCTTTGCCTAGGGTTGGGGAGATGGGGCCGGGGGGAGTGACTATACATGGGTAGCGGAGGGGAACTATTCGGGGTGAAAATGTTCTAAAATTGATTGTGCTGATGATTTGCACAACTCAGCCTAGACTAAAAACCACTTTAACTGGGTGAAATGCATGGTATGTGGGTTGTATCTCAAGAAAGCTATTTTTTTTTTTTTTTTAATTTCCACAAGAGAAGAAATTCTCACCCTTGGTGAGCCAAGGGTTGGGGCTGGTGAGCAAGGAGGGCCCAGCCGCAGGCCCCCAGCTGCAGAGGGAGCTGGGGCGAGGCAGGCAGTGTAGTTTCAGGTGTGGGCTGTGGCCCCTCCCACGGTCCTGGTAAGATCCCAGCTCTGGGGCTCACCCCAGTCCTTCATGGAGGGGAGGCCCTTGGGGATGTGGGTTTTAACCAACCTCCAAAGGAAAGGAGCAAACCCCTGGTTTAAGATGACTCTGTGTGTGTGTGCCACTAAGCACCAAGGACCTTTGCCCAGAAAACCACACACTCAGGATGTAGAGGTCTCAGGGGATTAGGACTCTTGGGCCCTGGGGACACAGGACACGTCCACAAGCTGCTTATAACTAGATCTAGCCCCGTGAGAAATGAGCTTGCTGGTTACCCAGAACTGGAGGGGAATAAACTAGAGCTAAAACTGGGCAGTGTTCAGTGACCCCCACTAATTCACTCAGTTCCTAGGAAGAGCCCCTCCTGCAAATCCGTTCCAGCCTGGAATTGAATGCCTCTTGGCTTTGGGCAAAGAAGACAGCCTTGGCGTTGGCCATCCTTCCCAGACTCCTCAGGGACTCTCCTGACCTTGGCACCACTCTGTAGGAGGGACTGCCCTTGCGAGATCCTGACCTCCTCTGGGGTCTGGGAACTGGGTGCCGAGCTGTGTGTGTGTGTGTGTGTGTGTGTGTGTGTGTGTGTAGGTGAGAACAGAAGCAACGGGGTAGCTCGTACTGATGGGACCCCATGCTTGGCCAGGCCCATGCTCAGTGCACACCATCGCCCAGCCCCCCAAGGACAGTGGGATTATTCATCCCCCACAAAGTCCCCCGACCTGTCAGTGCCTGGCTGGGTCCCCAGAACTCAGCTTCAGAACCTCTGTTCTGCCTTTGCTTCATTTGTGTGTGTGACATAGTAAAACAAAAGTGTCGTTGGGGACGCCTGGGTGGCTCAGTGGGCTGAGCATCTGCCTTCAGTTCAAGTCATGATCCCAGGGTCCTGGGATCGAGCCCCGAGTCGCGCTCCCTGCTCAGGAAGCCTGCTTCTCCCTCTCCCTCTGCCTGCAGCTCCGCCTGCTTGTGCTCTCTCTCCTTCTCTCTGTCTAATAAATAAAATCTTAAAGAAAAAATGTTGTGCACTGGCACACCCATGGTCATCGCATCGTTATACACAACCACCAAAGGCATAAGCCACCCAAGTGTCCATCAGTGGATGAATGGATTAAACCCAGTGTGGTTTCTCTATCCTGTGGCCTGTCATCCAGCTGGAAAAAAAAAGGAGATTCTGACACTTAAACAACACGGGTGAACCTTCTAGAGATCATGCTAAGGGGGGAAGTCAGTTACCAAAGGGCAATATTGCCAATTTCTCAGATAAGCCTAGAGTCCCCAAAGTCACAGGGACAGAAAGTGGAATGGTGGTTGCCAGGGGCCGCAGTGGGGCCTGGGGCATTCTTGTTTAATGGGGACAGTTTCCGTTTTGCAAGATGAAGGGTCCTAGGGATTGGATGCCTGACAACATATATGTACTTAACACTGTTGAACTGTGCACTTAAAAACACTTAAGGGGCGCCTAGATGGCTCAGCGGGTTAAGCGTCTGCCTTCGGCTCAGGTCATGATCCCAGGGTCCAGGGATCAAGTCCCGCATCAGGCTCCCTGCTCAGCGGGAAGCCTGCTTCTTCCTCTCCCTCTGCCACCGCTTGTGTTCCCTCTCTCGTTGTGTCTTTCTCTGTCAAATAAATAAAATCTTTCAAAAAAAAAAAAAAAAAAGCAGTCCAGACGGTTAAGTTTATGTTATGGGTATTTTACAACAATAAAAAATGAAATTATTGTGGTCTACCCTGTAAGTGGTAAAGTGTCACAGTTTTGGATTTTGGGTGCAATCTGACTTGTACACTCACTTGCGTGGGGCCCACCGGACTGACGGAGAAAACGCAGCTCCCGTGGCCCCCCCCCCGCACCCTCAAAACTTCTCCCTGAAATAGGTCCCCGGCGATCAGACTCCCCTCTGACCAGCGTCCTTTCCTGTTCTCAAATGTCATAAATGGAGTCCTACAGACTGTCCTCATTTGAGTCTAGCTGCTTCGAAGGCTGTGTGCGCAGGGACCCTCCCGTCCTCTCGGTGCTGTGTGCCGTCCTGTTGTGTAGCTGCTGTCTTCCTGCCGAGGCCGGTGTTCCCAGTTTGGGAGTGTTAGGAGTGGAGTGTCGCCAATCCGAGCATTTTTGCGCGTGTGCGTCTTTTGGCGAACTCGCGACCACGTCTCCCCTGGGCATACCCTTGGAAGTGGGATCGCGAGGTTGCAGGCTGTGTATGTGTCCAGCCTCAGTAAATGCTGCCAAACAGATTTCCGCGAAGTTGGGCCCGGTGGCCATGCATGGGAGCTCCCCCGCCGCACGTCCACTACCTGCTCTTGTCTTTTTCGTTTCGTGCCTTCAGGTGAGTGTGTCCTGAAGTGGTTTCTCATTTGGGGTCTGGTGAAGCCCAGACCACAGGCCACGGGGTATGGGTGAACGTGCATGAGACCTTCGGTGAAAAATCCCTAGTGCAAGAGCCTTGATGACCAACCCTTGTCTGGTAAAGGACAGAGGGCCGCTGCTAATGGGCTTGTTTTGAGAAAGTTCTACAGGACTTACAGCAGCGACTCCCACAGTGTGGTCCCTGACCTGGTGCATAGCATCCCCTGGAGCTTGTGAGAAATGTAGACTCTGGGTCCAGCCTAGCACCTAGGGGTTTAGGAACTCTGGGGGTGGGTAGGGCCCAGCAGAGTGGGTGTCAACAAGCCCCGCCCCTGGGGGATGTCCGTGCCTTCGCATACGGGAGAGCCACGGCCCATAGCTTCATGGTGAGGACATGGGCTCTGTCCTGGGTAGCTGTGTCACCTTGCCATGGTTCTTAACCTGTTCAGCCTCACTTTCCTCCTCTGTGAAAGGGGCATAATAACCATACCTACCTCAGTATGTTTTTGAGGATTTGATGAACTAATATCTCTCCTGTTCTTGAACCCAGATCGCATTCCATAAATAAGTAGAAAAGGAACAGGTAGGGCTGCCTGGTCCAAAGGAGGCAGATACCCACATGTCCTCATACATCTGCCCCACGTGATTGTTGGTTAAGTGAACACACCAGAGAGCTTCCACCTCCTTCCAGACCCTGGTCCAAGGCAAAGCTCAAGTCTGGGAGGTTTTGGGGTGTGTATGTTGGGGGTGAGGGGTGAGGCTGTCACCCTGGGAGGTTCACGGAAAGGGAGGCTCCCTTTCTGGAGAAGGGGCTGCACAGCCAGGTTTCCTGCTCTCCAGGAGGCTCTAGAACTGCCCGCACGTTCTCTGGTTCCATTTTCAGTTTCTTGGAAAGCATTGATCTTCCCTACTCTGGACCCCTCCTGTCAGCCCCCACCCAGGATATGCACCCCAGAGGCGCCAAGCATTTTGGAAGCCGTCCAGAGCTGGCAGATAAGGAAAGCTCATTGTAACTGCCAAGGTCAGCCTCTCACACAGCGGGGGCGGGGCTGGTCCCCCTCTGGCAGGCGTCCTGCAGCGACGCCCCACGGGCTCAGAGGAGCCCAGGGCAAGGGCAAGGTGAATTATGGTGCTTCCACACCATAACCCAGGTTTTATGTGCTGATAGGGAGACGAAGTACAGGGTGATAAAAGCAAGGAGCAGGTCCGGTAGCAGAATAGGCTACCGTTTGCATAAGGAAGAGAAAACACGAGTTAATTCCACAAGCTGGTGCCAGCAGAGCATCTTTTTGGAAAGGCACACGGGAAACTGACCAGAGCGGGTGCCCCCAGGAAGGACAGCCAGGAGGCTGCCGAAGGCTCAGAGGGAAGCTAACTGTCTTCTTTTTTTTTTTTTTAAGATTTTATTTATTTATTTATTTGACAGACAGCAGGCAGAGAGGCAGGCAGAGAGAGGAGAAAGCAAGCTCCCTGCTGAGCAGAGAGCCCGATGCAGGGCTCCATCCCAGGACCCTGGGATCATGACCTGAGCCGGAGGCAGAGGCTTTAACCCACTGAGCCACCCAGGTACCCCAAAGCTGACTGTCTTCTGAAAGCCTTTGGAGGCTTCGAATTTTTTTTATTAAATCATCAGCACACATCATTATTGTGGGGTTCTTTTTAGAAGGAAGAAAGAAAAGAAAAGAGGCTTTCTTGCTTAAACCAGCTTTCTGGAGGGACGTCCTGTGTGGCTTGCTCTCCGAGAGACTTAGTCAAATCCGTGCTGCGGACTCAGTCTGGGATCCCATCTGGACTGCCCCACTTTTTAGCACTCTCAGGCGAGTTGTGAAACCTCTCCAAGGTTTGGTCTTCTCCCCGGTGAAATGGCACGGGTATGGCATATGAATATTGACATTAATACAGTAATAATGGTTCCTGCTCCATAAGCTTGTTTTGCAACCTGAGAGCTGCAAACTTGTTTGATATGCGTGAGAAAGTGTCCGGGTGTCGGGGCTGGGCAGGAGGATGAACCCCCTGGGGTCTTGTTCAATGGAAGGTAGATTCTGACCCACTGGGTAGGCGTTGGACCGGGTAGGTGCTAGACGTGCAGGCAGATCTGCATTTCCTTAAGCTCCCTGGAGACCTGGGTACTGCTGGTCTGAGGACCACACTTGTTGTAGCCAGGGCCTGAATCGTGATCGGGGGCAGTGACTTTCAAGTGTGTGTGTGAAAACTGATAGAGCCGTACGCTTCAGACGCGTGCACTGTACTCTATGAAGCAGTTACCTCCGTGGAAAGGATCACAAAAGCACAGATGGTTTGGGGTGCTGTACGGATGGGGGAATGAAACAGCATTGAGTGATACTGGAGAAAGTACACAGCCTGGGGATGGTCCCAATAGGAACTCGCTGGCCTGGCCACCCACAGTGTTCTCTGTAACCACCCCGCCTTCCTAGCAGGTGCTGGGGGAAGGAGAGCCTTTCTCAGGAAATGCGTGTGGTCCCTGGTTAGGGAGACAGAGCCACCCGCACTGGTGTTCGGCCCCCAGCAGGAGGAAGGGGAGCATTGCCTCAGGGCAGGTTCCAAGAAGTGGGATTGAGGCTTCAAAGGGAAGGCAGGGGTGGAGGTCCTGGGCAGCCGCTGGACCCCCCCACCCCCGCCACACCCCACAACCCGCCCCTACCCCCACTCCGTGCTGCATGTCTGGACACACCTCCTGGCTCAGCAGCACCACTGCAGCCCCCTGCTGGGGCAACCCCAGCGCCTGTGTCCCCCTGCCTGCTCCCCGCCCGTGGCTGTCCCCACCCTGTCCTCCCTGGTCCCTGTGTCTCTTCATGCTGTCATTTCCTCACTGAGTCGCTGGTCCCCCAGGGCCGCAGGGCTGAATGATGCACTGTAGCCTCTGGAACCCTTGTGCGAGGTTCCAATCAGCTCCACACGGACGTGCTGTGTGACCTCCAGCGGCTCCTCAACTTCTCTGTGCTTTGATCTCCTTGCCATAAAACCCAGCCTCTCCGGGTTGTTGGTGAGGATGAAATGTGCAAACCTAGGAGGAGCCCTTGGAATTCTAACCCGTAGTAAGTGCTGGGTAGCCCCCAGCCGCCACCCACTATCATTCACGCCCCTGCTCTTCCCTGTTTGCTGGCGGGGTGGGAGGGACCCCTCCGTCCAGCCTGGGAGCTGACCTTGCCCCGGTGTCCCCACCCCTCCCACATGGGTCCCCGCTCCTTGCCTGTGTGCTGAGCCCAGCAGCTGCATTCCTCCTGGGAGTCCTGCCCCTTGGGCTCTCTGGGGACGACAGGCAGACCAGAAACAGTGGGCTGGTGTTGCTGCTTCTCAGAAACCCAAGATCCCCAGATCAGGAGCAGGAAGCCATGTTTCAGAGGCCGAAGCTGAGATGGGCAGGTTCTGTAGACCGTGCCTCAGCCTCTCGGTCTGCGATCTGGCGCTTGGCTCCATGTCCATGCAGCTATGGGGAAGTCGGGTGAGGTGGAGGAACCCTAAACCCCTCGTGGGACAGGCACAGCATCTTCGGGGAACTGCCCCCCGCCCCCACCCCCAGCTTCCTCTGCAGGAAGACAAGGACAGTGGATAGATTTGGAACCTGCAGCATCCCTCTTCCTCAGCCTCGGTGAGGCCAGGCTGGAGGCTTGGGGGGTGGTCTCCAGAAGTGCCCAGAGGGCCCCAAACCTGGAACTCTCCTGGGCCTGGAGGCTCGACACACCTCAGTTTGAATCCTTGCTCTGTCACCTAGCAGCTTGGTGGCCTTGGGCTCACACCTTCAGCTCTGGGCCTCAGCGTCCTTGGCTGTAAGGTGGGAATGTTCTCCCTTTGCAGGACAGGTGGCCATGAAGGGCCCCTGGGATTTTTGTGGTCCCTGGCATCACCCCTGCGGTGCCGCTCAGACTAGCGGGGTCATGGCTTCCCTCTGCCCAGGTGAGGCTCTCAGAAAATTCAGGCATCTGGGGAAAGGCCCCACCCATCTCCCGGAACTACGCATTTCTGATCTCTCATGAAGGATTTCCATGGAAATTTCCATGAAAGCCAAATGCTATTTCCTGTGGGGTTGGCACTCCCCAGAGGGGCCCAAAGGCCAGCTTCCACTGCCATCTCCCGGGGCGGGGGGGGGGGAGGCTGCCAGGGAGCCTCAGTTTACCCACTTGTGAAAGGGCCGGTGACCTCCCATCTTAAAGCATCGGCTCCCTGATTTTAGGATCCCAAGGACCTCAGACTTGATTGGAAAGTTAACTACCAACCCTAAAACCTTACCAAGAAGAGTTTTGAAGAAACCAGTTAATATCTCCGATTTTCATCCCTTTGTAAAAGGAATGTACGTGCGCTGGCGGAAGCTCCTGAAGTCCGGGGCCGGCCAGTCCCTGCAGTAGAATAATTATGGTGATTAACGCACACTTGCTCAGAGCCAGGTGCGAACTTGAGGACCCGTGCCCCAGACTTGATCACGATCTTCATTTCCAGCTGGAAAGTGATGCCTGGGGACACAGAGTGATGCGCCTGAAGCCACACAGCTTCAGGTGGCAGATCCCAGATTCCAAACCCCCCACCCCGGGGTGGCTGGCTCTCTGTCTGGACTTTGCACTCCTAGGCCAGTGGTCCTTAAATGTTGGCATGCTTCAGCAGCCCCTAGAAAGCCCTGTCTGCAGCTTTTGAAGCTCCGGAGGGGGCCCAAGGATGTGTATTCCTAGCCAGTCCCCAGACAGGGATGCCTGGATGGCTCAGTCAGTTAAATGACTGACTCTTGATTTCAGCTCAGGTCATGGTCTCAGGGTCGTGAGATCGAGCCCCGTGGTGGGCTCCTTGCTCAGCACAGAGTCTGCTTGGGATTCCCATCCTCTCCCTCTGTCCCTCCCCCTCCACTTGTGCACACACTCTGTCTCTCTAAAATAAATAAATAGGGGCGCCTGGGTGGCTCAGTGGGTTAAAGCCTCTGCCTTCAGCTCTGGTCATGATCCCAGGGTCCTGGGATCGAGCCCCGCATCGGGCTCTCTGCTCAGCGGGGAGCCTGCTTCTCCCCTCTCTCTCTCTGCCAGCCTCTCTGCCTACTTGTGATCTCTGTCTGACAAATAAATAAATAAAATCTTAAAAAAATAAAAAAATAAAAATAAATAAATAAATAAATAAATAAACAAAATCTTTTTTTAAGAAGAAAGAATTTAGTGGCGCCTGGGTGGCTCAGCGGGTTAAAGCCTCTGCCTTCAGCTCAGGTCATGATCCCAGGGTCCGGGGATCAAGCCCTGCATTGTGCTCTCTGCTCAGCAGGGAGCCTGCTTCCCCCCACTCTCTCTCTCTCTGCCTGCTTCTCTGCCTACTTCTGATCTGTCAAATAAATAAATAAATAAAATCTTTTAAAAAAAGAAGAAGAAGAAGAAGAAGAAGAAAGAATTTAGACCGAGGACCTGCCTTAGGAAGGGAGTTGTCCCCACGGATAACCACAGCATGAACTAGATGATGGTAGATACGGAGGAAGGTGGCAAAAGTCTGTTGATTAAAATTCTTCTGTGCCCCACTGCTCTGAGTGGCCCTGCAAATACTTACCAAACGTTCACTCTTTTTCATCATTCTGTGAATTGTCTTCCTTCCCTTTGAGGTCCCAGAGCCCTACCACCATCTCCTCAGTTCTAGATACCATCGAGGCTTCAATTGCCTGACTGCCCCTGGGCCTCCTGTTCTCATAGGTCCCCTGCATTGTGTGTGTAATTACATTTGATTTTCTCTTGCTGGTCTGTCAGTTTCATTCTTAGACCAGCCAAAAGAACATTAAAGAGAAGAGGAAAATTTTTCCTCCCCAGCACCTCCCTCTGAAAATAGTTAGCGTTCACTGAACCAAGTGTGCCAGACCTTGATTTTATGTATTTATTTATCAGATATTTAATGAGAGCTTTCTAGGTTCCAGGCAGGCACTGTTCTGAGGCTTTTATAGGTATCAACTCATGTAATTTCCATTTCCAAATGAGGACTCTCTTATCCTTATTTTACATGTGAAGAAATCAAGGCACAGAGAGTCACTTGCTTGAGGTCCCACAGCAATTAAGAGGTAAGATCAGGATTCCGAGCCATGCTGAGAGGGTCCAAAATCTGTCTCTTGTCCCACCTCTGGTCATGGTAATGATATCCCAGATAAGGGCTGGGATGTGGGGAGGCCTCTACCTGGTATTGGCCCAGGCTCATCAAATATAGTGTGTTGAAGAGTGACCCCAAATAAACAGGTTCGCATCCAGTGCCCTCAGACTTTGTAAATGGGATCTTATTTGGGGGGGGAAGGTCTTTGCAGGTATATAATTAAGGGTCTTTCGACGAGAACATCTGGATTTAGGGTGGGCCACAAACCCAGTGACAGTGTCCTTAAAAGAGAAGGGCAGGAGATTTGGGCACACAGACAGAGGGGCGGAGGCAGAGATTGGAATCATGTGGTTGGAAGGGGGAAGAAAGAAATCTCTCCCAGAGTCTCCGCAGGGAGCATGGTTCCGCCAGGACCTTGATTTCAGACTTCTGGCCCCCAGAATTGTGCGAAGATCAATTTCTATTTTTTTTAGCTGCCTAGTTCGTGATAATTTGTTACAGCAGCTCTAGAGACCCTACATAGTGGGTGACCCTGGGCAAGTCCCCTCCCCTTCAGCCCCACCGTGCAGATGCTGGGGTGCCTGCTTCCTGACCCCCCCGATGCCAGCCCACAGGGGACCCGTCCAGGATCAGTGGGGTATCATGGGCCAGGGTGCATCCCCCGAGGACAGCACTGTTTTTACAGACACGCAGGGCTAGGGGCAGAAGATGTGCAGATCTTGGGGCTCTGGACAAGACACCATTACCTCTGGGGCCTCTATTTCCTCTTCTGCAAGATGCGAGCCCGCCTGCCTCCTGTGGGAGCTGGGAGCCTCCACGGCATTCCACCTGTAAACACAAAGCCTCCCGGTCTGTCGTGAACATTGTTTTCGGTCCCTCAGCAGGCTTTTCCTGAGCACCTACTTTGTGCTCAGCTGACCACGAGCCCCCTCTGGAGGACAGAAGTTGTTTTTCTGATTGCGATTGTCTCTCGGGTCTCCCCTGGCTCCCGAGCGGCAGGGGTGATTGCGGGGAGTGGGGGGCTTCCCGGTGGGCAGGGTGGTAAGACTTTGCCATTTGGGATGGGGCTGGTGTGCAGGGGGAGGAGCGTGCGGGCCTGGCCCGTGTGTGCCCGCAGGCATCAATATGTGTCTGTGTGTCTGTGTGTCTGTGTGTGTGTGCACGCGCGTACACATGTATGTTCTTCTGTGTGCAGGCATGTGTGCATGTGTGAGTTTTGCTTTCACATTTGGTGCTGCTCAGAGGCCCTGATTCCTGTAAACCTCATGGTCTAGTTTCCAGCACACAATGCACAGCCGTGGCAGCAGGCACTGTGACCGAGGCTCGGTCTGACCTGTGGCTTCCCCTTCTCGCTCCTCTGGCTGCACGGTGTGCAAGGGATGTAAATGAAGGTAGGCCATCTGGCCCTGGTGGCAGCTGCAGGCCCGACTGGCTGTGGCATTTGTGGCATGAAGCCAACCGGGGGGGCCTGAGGGAGGGCGTGTGCTACCAGGGCTGTTGAGGGTGCGGCGCCTCGGGAAATGTGGGTGCATCTGGGGGACCCGTCTGGAGGTCCCAGCTGGCCAGAGAAAGACTCATGAAGGAGCCTGTCCATAGCATATCCATGTGTGGGCCTGGGCCTCAGTTTCCCCTCCTGTAAAGGCAGGCGAGGAAGTCCTCACGATCATGTGTGCGTCCATGGGGGACGCCTTGGGGACTCAGTCCTCCTGCTGGGCACCAGCCTTTTCGTTCACCCAGATGTGCTTCCCTGGGTTAGCACAGGGGTCCAGGGGCAGAAATATCAAAGAATGCTTGCTTCCCCCATACCATTTCTCTTCCACTTGGAAAAACACCATCTAACCCTTGGTGTCACTCCTCATGCCCCAGGAGCTGAATGAGCGAATGCACCTTCTTTTCACTTGCACCTGCCCCACGGTGCTCAGGACTTAGATTCTCAACCCCATTTTGCAGATGCAGAAATTGAGTCCCATGAAGGAACTTGCTCCAGGTGTACATGGTAGAAGGAGGTCAAGGTGGAATTCAAATCAAGGAGGCACTGGCTTTGGAGCCGCTGCCCTGCCCAGCCCTTCAGAGGTACCCTAACATGGGGGTGCAGGGTGGGGGGCCTCCTCCCAGCCCAAGGAAGAAAGGGCCTCTGGCGGGATGGACTGGACTGGGGATGGACTGAGCAGCAAAGGTGTGGGGGCGGGACAGAGATGGCATGTCCGGGGACAGACTGGGAGAGACCCTGTGCCTCGGGGAACAGCGCGAGTTCAGGATGGAGAGATGGAGGCCAGCAGCGGTAGCAGCACGGGGCACTCTGGGTCTCCTCCCTTGGGGGGTGATGCGGGTTGCAGGGAGAAGGGGGGTCAGTCAATTCCTTGCATACAACAATGCTTGCCTACAACGGGGTTCTTCTTCCCTTGTCCAAAGGCTCTCCTGGAGCCCGGCTCCTTCCCACTGCCCAAGGCTCCTGCCCAGAAGGTGCCTGGACACAGAAGTGCCTTCCTGGGAGTGCCCCAGCGGTCTGCAACCCAGCCCTCTGCAGCCAGCCCGCTGCCCACCCGTCCCTGCGGATGGCTGGTGGGGGTCGGCACCTGGTGCCCAACCCAGGCTCAGGCAGACTTGTCTCTGGCCCTTGGGAGCACCTGAATACAGCCGTTTTTCAAGAGCCTCTCAGGGCTGACTCAACTTCCTTTATTCCCAGCTGGGTTCGCTCAGGAGTGTCGCTGTTTTTGCAGGGCTGAGGTTGGAGTCCTTCAGAGGTGAGGAGCGGGGCTCTATGCCTGGGTGAACCTCTGATGAGGGTCATGGCCCCCTGAGAAAACCACAGTCCCAGCACAGTTGGGAAACTACCCCCTTTCTGGCCGTTGAGGTATTGAGATTTGGAGAAACTGCTCTGAGGCTTCGGAGGGGGTGGGGCGGGAGGAGAGATCGTCCTGTCTGTCCCTGTGCAGCCTTGCCTCCTCAGCCCAAGCCCTTGCTGCCCTTGGGGGAGTCCCGTGTTGACATCCCATGTGCCCCCTTTTCCTGTCTGCTCCCCGATCTAAGGCATTCCTGCCCACTGCTTTGCTCAGGCCGTTTTGTTCTTCTGTACAAACACACCGGGCATTGTTCATTCTTTTTTTTTTTTTTTTTTTTTTTAAACTTAAAGCTTTTTTTTTCTTTTAATTTTTTTTTTTAAGATTTTTTTTTTTTTTAATTTATTTCGTCAGAGAGAGAGAGCGAGCACAGGCAGACAGAGTGGCAGGCAGAGTCAGAGGGAGAAGCAGGCTCCCCGTGGAGCAAGGAGCCCGATGTGGGACTCGATCCCAGGACGCCGGGATCATGACCTGAGCCGAAGGCAGCTGCTTAACCAACTGAGCCACCCAGGCGTCCCGGCATTGTTCATTCTTGACCGTGTCACACAGTTGCACTTTCAATGAAGTGTGATCGTTTTGGGAAAAGAGGTTCGTGACAAGTACAAAATACTGGCCTGGGTTTCTTATTTTTTTAATTTATTTGAGAGAGAGAAAGCACAAGCATGGGGGAAGAGGCAGAGGGGGAGGGAGAGAACCTTAAGCAGACCCCCAACCCTGCTGAACACGGAGCCCCCCACGATCTGACGACCCTGAGATCACGACCAGCGCCGAAACCAAGAGTCGGCCACTTTGCCGACTCAGCCACCCAGGCGCCCTTGGGTTTCCCATTTAAACACCTGAGAGGATTTTCACATGAAGCAGGTCATACCACTCAGGGGAGAAGGCAGCCTGGACAGGACTCTGTCCTCATTCTCGGTGTGGGGAAAAGTGTTCTTCCAAGCCACACCTACACGGATCTGAGGTCTTTCGTGGCGAAGGAGAAGCAGCTGCCCAGGGCTTTTGGCTAATAGCTTCCAGGTAATAAACATCACTTTTTGGAGCGGGGGTGACCTTTAACCCACCTTGTCACATGATGTCCAGTGGAAAGGATTCAAGCATGGAAGCCTACTGACCCAGAGTCACCCTCATACTGGCTGTGTGGCCTTGGCCAAGTCACTTGATCTCGTGTGAAGCCTGGTTTCTGGGGGGGGTAGATTAAGGGTATAGGGTTCTCTGGATATATTGTTGATTTTTCTGGTTTGAGATTCCCCCCCCTTTTTTTAAATCATGGGGGATTTTAAAAAAGATTTTATTTATTCATTTGAAAAAGAGTACAAGAGCCGGGGTGCTGGGGGGGGGGCATCAGAGGGAGAGGGAAAAGCAGCCTCCTCACTGAGCAGGGAGCCCGGCACAGGACTTGATCCCAGGACCCTGATATCATGACCCAACCTGAAGGCATCGGTAGAGCCACCCAGGTGCCCCAAAATAAAGTTGAAATTTATATTCAAAGTCTACCATTTTAGAGTGTCCAGTTCAATAGCTTCAGCACACTCACAGTGCTATACAACGGCTGTCTCTACCTAGTTCCAGAACATTTTCATCAGTCCTGGTACTCACTCTAGAAGCATTAACGTAAACGCAGTTGAACTTGCTTGGTCCCCTGGGCTGAGCCCCCTGAAGAGGAAGCTGGGTTTTCTGGCTGGGCCACAGCCCACGCCAAGAGGCAGCCTGCTACCCTGTGCACCGAGCATCTAGCCCGGGGCCAGGATGCATCTGCACTGAGGGTGTGTGTATGTGTGTGTGTGCACAGTTCTATGAATTTTAACACCGGTAGATATTTGTGTAATGATCACCACCAAAACCAGGACACAAAATAAGTCCGTCACCCCAAAAAGTGCTCTCCTGCTACCCCTTTCTCTATTCAGTCCCCTCTGCTTCCCCCAGCCCCTGGCAACCACTGATCTGTTTTCTGTCCCTATAGTTTTAGTCATGCAAGGATGTTGCATAAGTGGAATCCCACAGTGGGGTCTGGTTTCTTTTGTGCCCAATCCTAAGTTGCTGTGTCTATCAAACTTCTTCTTTTTTCTTGCTGAGTACTATTTCGGGGCATGAATGTGTCACAGTTTGTTTCTCCATGCACCTGCTGAATGACCTCTGGGTTGTTCCCAGTTCAGGAAAATCATGATCAGACTATTATAAATACTCCTATTTTAGGCGTGAACCTAAGTTTCCATTTCTGGAAGGAAGATAAGCGGGACGGGGAACACAGGCGGGGCGAGATACAGCCAAAGTGCATGATTCTGCTCCTGGGCGAGGTAAACCTCTTTGGGCCTCAGTGTCCTGCATCTGTAAAATGGGCATAACAAGAGTATGTACCTCTTGTTATCGTGGGGATGAAATGAGAGGTTGTATGTGACGCACCATGTAAGTGCCTGGTAATCGTCACTTCTTGCTCTTTATTTTTTTTTGGCGGGGGCGGGGGGATAGTGGTTCCTGTGTGTCTTTGGTTGTATTTTTGCCTACGGTGAGGGGGTTGGCATGTGGCGAAGTGATTTCCTTTGAGGCATCAGAGGTCGGAGTCCTAGGAAATTCATGACCAAGTCTGGCTGTAGACTTGAGGTCCCATTTGCAGGGAAGCTTCCACAGAAGGGGTAACTAAAAGCTCAGAGAGGGACAGAGTCTTGCCCAAGGCCACTCAGCCAGGCAGTGGTAGGGAAAGACTTAGCCCCAGGCCTCCTGATGCTCCAGCCCGGTGAATGTCCCCCTTCATTCCAGTGGCCGGGATCTGGGACATGAGTGAACTAATGAGGGAGACAGCGTAGCCAGTATGAGCACAGGCTCTGGAACCAGCCTTCCAGGGCCTCTCATCCTGCCTTTTTCTTATGAGTTGTATCCTTCGAGTACATTCTTTGACCCCTCTGATCTGTAAAACAGGCACCGTGATTTTCTCCATCCTATAGACACATCAAGAGGCCTACAGGCAAAGACCTGTAATAGTACCAGATGCACAGAATGTGCCAGATAAAACTTTTTCTTTCTTCCTTTTCATTTATGTATTGAAGAATTTATTTTTAAATTATCTTAAAAATTAAATAATTTTTAAATTAAATTAAATTTTAATTACCCGGTGTGGGGGCTTGAACTTCCGACATGCCTGTCGAACGAAGGCATGCCTATTGGTGGGAACTGAACTGGGCAGGTGGGAGGCATCAGACCTGCCTTCAGGACCGAGGGGCTCACTCCCCAGCTGCTGGCCGAGTTGGCACCTGATGGCGCGCAACAGAGTCCGTCGGTGGGAATGGCCCTAAGTTACAACCCCCCGTCCAGTGACTGGTCAGTAGGGAGCACCAAGGCCCAGTCCCCTTCCCCTAGGCAGGACCCCTGTGCAGGGCTGCTCCAGCGCCAGACCTTCTGGAGTTTACTCACCTTGCTGCAGACCTGCCCACCTGTCCTTCCCTCATCCACCCACCCGTTCAAAGTGAGTTGGAGACGTCTCTTGGTTAGAGTTCAGAGTAAGTTGGAGACATCCGCACAGGGCCCTCTTGGCCTGTATCTTTTGGCTTGCATCCCATTGACTAAAATCCAAGATTTGTTTGTTTTGTAGAACTGGCCTTCTTCCTTTCTTCCTCCCTCCCTCCCTCTGTCCCTTCTTTTCTTGAGTTCTTCAGGGAATTCTACCCTAGATGACCCAGGATCGTAGGGAAAAGTCCCCCTCATCTGATGGGGGCCTGATTATGAAGATACCCAAGAGGGACCTTTTGTTCTATGTGGAGATCAGAGTCCTTGACTTCAGCTCTTACTACTGTGCGGTCTTTGGTGTTTGTGTGTGTGTGGGTGTAGGGGTGTCACAGCACTTCTCCAAGGATCAGTTTCTTCATCTATAAAATGGACTTACTGAGACGTCTGGGTGGCTCAGTCAGTTAAGCGTCTGCCTTTGGCTCAGGTTGTGATCCCAGGGTCCTGGGATCGAGTCCCGTCTCGGGCTCCCTGCTCAGTGGAGAGCCTGCTTCTCCCTCTTCAGCCCCCCTGTGCTTGTGTTCCCTCTCTCGCTCTCTCTCTCTGACCTAAATAAACAAAACCTTAAAAGATAAAGAAAAGAAAAAAAGAAACATGCTTCCTGGGGCAGCTGGTTGGCTCCACTCTTGATTTTGGCTCAGGTCACGACCTGAGGATCATGAGGTCGAGCCCCATGTCAGGGCAGAGTTTGCCCTCTCTCTGCCTCTCTCTCAGAGATCCTCTCTCTGCCCCTTCCCCCACTCATGCACGCATGCTCTCTCGCTCTCTCTCTCTCTGTTTCTCTAAAATTGATGGATTGATTATTTAAATTAAAAAAAAAAAAAAGACTTCTTAGAGCAGTGCTGAGGAGTAACAGAGACTCTGCCCGTGAAGCATGTGGCCTGCTGCTTTGCACTTAGTAAATGCACAGCTAATGACAGTTACGGCTATTTTGAAGAAGCTACTGTGTGAATATCCTTCCAGAACAAAGTCCTTCCTTAGGGCAGTGGGGTTCAGTCTCTGCTCTGGTTCACCCTGATGCCTTTCGGCCTGATCCTCCAGGGAACCGGTGAATGGGTAGGTTGAATGTGAGGTCAAGGCCTGGAAATCCCCTTGTCTTACCTTTGTCTTCAGGTGGCAGGAAACTCCCTGCTCAAGGTCTTTGATCTGGCTAAGAAGCAGGGGGCCCAGGGTGGGTGCTTCAGGCCCCCACTGAGGGTGGCAGTTAGGGAGAGAGATCATCTCCCATGGAGGGAAGGCTCGCCGGGCGTGGGTCCATGGACCCCGGTGGTCTGTGCCCTATGGGCAGGGAAGACACCGATTTTGCTATATTGGGAGCTGGTGACATGTGGGAGGCCCCTAGACGTTTTCCCCAAGGTTCCAAGGAGCTGCACGTTGGTTAACACAGGAGGCCCCTACCCATCTCACCCCCACCCCGCGGGGAACTAGGAGAAGAGCTTGCTCTGTAGAGACCGAGTTTGCAGACTGGTTGCTCCCGGGCCAGAGACACCCGTAGACTGTTTTTATTTGGTCATTTGTTTAGAGTTGAATACGTTGCCAGCATTTTTTTTTTTCCGTCTTGAGAAATCCAATCTGGCAATCCTGGGCCCACCTTCCTCTGTGGCAGCCATGGCCCAAATCGGATTGGGACACACGGAGACCAGTTTTTTTTTTTACGACTATATGAGCATTCCCTGGCTGGGCAGCTGGACTCTGAGCTTGGATCCCTGGCAGAGCTTCTGAGGACACAGGTCCGCACTTATGGTTCAAGACAGGGTAAAGCGAATATCGGGGGAGCGGCGGGATCTAGGCCTCCGTGGGACACTGACGATGTCTGAAGTCATTTCTAGAAGCCACGACTCCAGGAGGGGGCTCCCGGCGTGTGGTGGGCGGAGGCCAGAGATGCGGCTGATGTCCTACGGGCACCTCGGGCAGCTTCCACAATACAGACTGACCCAGCCTCAAGGGTCAGAAGAGACCTCGGATTAGGGGTGTCAGCAAACTTCTTGGGAAGGGAGGGATTGACTCACATTGTTAGCTCGAGAAGGTCTCCCTGAACAGGTCTCAGTGGCAGCGGGCACTTGGTGACTCAGCCAGGGTTCAGCTGGGAGAGACTGGGGGGAAAGCCCGTCAGGACAGCCCAAGCTGAGGTGAGGAGGCATCTTTGAAGGGGGAAGTGGGAGAGAGTGTGCACAATGAGATGACACGAGTGGTTCAAGAGCATCAAGTTTGGGTCTGATGGACACGAACGTGAATCCTGGCTCTACCCGGCAGGGGCCATGTGGCCTCAGGCCTGTCATTGGCCTGAACCTCCTTCTCATCACCTGAAAAATGGAGCTAAGAAATGAGGTTACGTGGGTACAGCCTTGTCTCCTCCCCACTCCTCCGTGGGCACTCCGCCTCCCAGCCATCCTGAAATTCTGGCGGTTGGCGCCTTGCTTCTGGCTCCTTCTCTCCTCTCTGGGCTCTCTATCTGGGGTGCCCTCTCTCCCCAGGATGCTCGTATTCCAGGTGTATGGGTCACACCCTCAGGAGGTTTAAACCGGGCATTGATGTGTTCAGACTGGTATTTTGGAAAGGTCATTGGAGCTTGAGGGTTGTGTGTGCCGTGTGTGTGTGTGTGTGTGTGGATGTGTAAACTTGAAGGCCAAGAGAATGGTGGGAAACTGTGAGGCTCAGACAAGAGGCATCGGAGCCTCTGCCTTTATCCCAGCTCCTTTCCCCATCTTCTCTGGCCTTTAGGTACCTAGGGGCAGGCCAGTGGGGACCCATCACATATGAAGGGTTGGCTTTCCTTTTTTTCTTTTTTAAATTTTATCTATCTGAGAGAGAGAGAGAGACTGCACACATGCACAAACAGGGGGAGGGTTAGAGGGAGAGAGGATGCAGACTCCGTGCTGAGCAGGGACCCCAACGCCTGGCTCGATCCCAGGACCCTGAGATCACGACCGGAGCCAAAGGCAGATGCTTAATTGACTGCGGGACCTAGATGCCCCAAAGTGTTGGATTTTCTATGGGTTAACGTGCCTGCTCTCTTCTTAACCCAGTAGTGTGTTATGCTGCAGTTCAGAGCTGAGGTGTAGAGGCCAGAACCCTATAGAGGTTACTGCAAGAGAGCTCGAGGGTAAGCTCCTTAGCTTTCATGAGCTTCTTCCTTATCTGGATAGAACACAGTCTTTCTAGGGTGTGAGAGAAATACTCCCTACAAAGCTCTTAGGACAGGGCCTGGCTCAATGTCTTAACTGCTTTATAAACATCGAGTTCTTGCTAAATATCCTCTCTGTGCTCTCTGAATGCAGTACCTTCTGTACCATGAGGGGCTCTAGGAATACAAAGTTTCCTAAGGACTGGCCTTGACTTTCAGGATTTGCCTGGTTAAGGATTTGTGGATTTTGCTGACTGGGGACATACAGTTCTAAGGGAGAAATTCCATTTCTAGGCATTTATCTGAAACATATGTACAAAGATTCCAGTTCAAGTAGGTTCACAGTAGGGATTTCATAAAATGAAATACTGGAAATGGTCTTAACGTCCAACTGTATAGGACAGCAGTTATGCAGTCTGAATATTATGCAGTCTGAGAGGAACCAAAGGGATATTTGTTGTTATGGGAAAATGTTATTATTAAGAGAAGAATTATAGAAAATTTTATTTTTTAAAAGATTTTACTTATTGGGGCACCTGGGTGGCTCAGTGGGTTAAAGCCTTTGCCTGCGGCTCAGGTCTATGATCCCAGGGTCCTGGGATTGAGCCCCACATCGGGCTCTCTGCTCAGCGGGGAGCCTGCTTCCCCCTCTCTCTCTGCCTGCCTCTCTGCCAACTTCTGATCTCTGTCTGTCAAATAAATAAAAAAAATTTTTAAAGATTTTACTTATTTATTTGAAACAGAGGGAGAGATCACAAGTAGGCAGAGAGAGGCGGGAAGCAGGCTCCCTGCTGAGCAGAGATTTCCTAACACAGGGCTTCATCCCAGGACCTGAGCCCAAGGCAGAGGCTTAACCCATTGAGTCGCCCAGGTGCCTCAGAAAACATTTGCATATCAAAAATATGTATGTATATATGTATATGTATATATATATATATATTTAAATATGGATGTTAATATAATCAAAAGTTAACAGTGGATATCTCTGAGTGATTTTTACAATTTGTTGGGTGATTCCAGATTTCCCTTTCTAAATGTTCTACAATGAATGTGCATTTCTTTTGTAAAAAATATGTTTTAGGTTTTGGATTATTTTGTTTTTAAAATATAACAATAGGGGCGTCTGGGTGGCTCAGTGGGTTAAGCCTCTGCCTTCAGGGTCCTGGGATCGAGTCCCGCATCGGGCTCTCTGCTCGGCGGGGAGCCTGCTTCCTCCTCTCTCTCTCTCTGCCTGCCTCTGCCTGCTTGTGATCTCTGTCTGTCAAATAAATAAATAAAATCTTTAAAAAATAAATAAAATAAAATATAACAATAATCAAGTAATAGTAATAAAATAATAAAATAAATAATAAAACAATAATCAAAATAGTAGTAAAGGGGGCAGTTTGGGCAGCCGTCTCTGTCCCTCAGCCCGGCCTTCTCCCTTGACTCGGTTCTTCCATCATTCCCAAAAAGCATGGGCTCACGCTACAGTTCCTTCCAGCATCGATTAGTATTGATGAACCTCAGAGTAATCCCGCCATGCGAGGCGACGTAAATACGGGCATTGTCCGGGTGCCTTGCATGCACAGCAGGTTTTGAGATGCGCTGAAACAAGTTCTTCTCCCTCGTTCATTTATGTATTCTGTGGTAATTGGCTTCGCCCATTCATTCACAGCTTGGGAACGTTTATTTACTTGACGCACGCATGCGCACTCCTGAAGGCTGGAGGAGGCCGCGGGACCGGGAAGCCCCGCCTCCCGGCGCCGACCATTGCTCCGTTCCGCCAGAGCGTCTCTGATTGGTGGCCACGGACCGGGCCCCGCTGCCTATCAAAGTTGGCGGGAAAGCGGAGGCGGGGCAGCATGGCGGCCGCGGCGGCGGCCGCGGCGGCGGGGGACTCGGCTGCCGGCAGCGGCCCAGCGGCCGTGCGGCTGCCGCGGTCACCGCCGCTCAAAGTCCTGGCGGAGCAGCTGCGGCGCGACGCGGAGGGCGGCCCGGGTGCGTGGCGGCTGTCGCGGGCGGCGACCGGCCGCGGGCCCCTGGAGCTGGTGACCGTGTGGATGCAGGGCACGGTGGTGGCGGCGGGCGGCGGCGAGGCGCGGCTGCGGGACCCGAGCGGGGCCTTCTTGGTGCGCGGCCTGGAGCGGGTGCCGCGCGGGCGGCCCTGCCTCGTCCCAGGTAACGGCCCGTCGCGGACGAGGAGCTGACCCTGGTTGTGGGCGGCCGGAGGGCGGGGCCTGGCCGGTCCCCGGCTGGTCAACCGCCGCGGTGCCCTTTCGTCCTGTTCCCCGCCCGCGGCCAGGCTGACCTGCTGATTAGCCTCCCCTGCAGCCCGCTTAGACGCCGCAGGATCCAGACGCTCCCCTAGATAGAATCTCCGGTGGAGGGACCACCCCCCCCACATCGGTATTTGTAACAAGCCCCTCCCCCACGGGTGACCTTTTTCCCCTCCCCCATCAAGTCTTGGAAAACGCTGTTAAGAGGAAGCCTCTGTTCATCCCTAACGTCTAGACTCGAGTGTGCCTTCCTCCTGGAAGCCCTCCCTGACTTCTAGGAATGGAAGCTCTCTGGCACCTCCCCTTCGTGGAACTGCCTTAGGCTGTATAGTTATCAAATGTTTGCCTCTTAAATCAGCGGGGTCCTCAGACTTACCCTGAGGGCTTGTGACAACCCGGAGGTCTGGGTGAGGCTGAGAATTTGCCTTTCTAAACCAGCTCCCTGGTGTCGCCAATGTGGATGGCCTTGGGGCCACACTTGGAGAACTGGAGGACCAGGACCCTTTCTGACCTCTCTGACTTCAGCTCGAGGTTGAATTCCTGGCTCTGCTTTTTTTCCCCCGCTGAGCCTCCTTAGAGCACTTTTCTTAACCGTTCTGAATCTGTCCTGCTTGGGTCAGAAAGGGGCCTGTTGTGTGGCTTCAGTTGAAAAAAAAAAAAAAGAAGGTCTTAACACAGCTCCCGGCTCACAGTGAGGTTCAAGACATTGTGCTGTCCTTACTATTATTGAAGCACACGGTCAGCAAACCACAGGCTGCTGCCTCTCCCAACGGCCACGAGCCTTTTTCTTTTCTTTCTTCCTTTTTTTTTTTTTTTCCATTTTCAGATGGTTCAAAAAACTAGAGGATGATTTCATGACATATGGAAAGTATAAGAAATTCAAGTATCTGGAAGGGCCAGAGCCACATTTGGGGAAAATCGCGGCCCCAGCGGGGTGGGGGTAGTTGCGGATCAGCGAAGAGGAAGCCGCTGGAGGCGGGCCTACTGGAAATGGTGTGGTCCAGGCCAGCGGATGAAGGCCTGGTGTAAAGGAGGGGGCGTGGTGGGGCCCAGGAGAAGGGAGACGGTGTGGAGACAGTGCTGGGGGCAGAGAGGGTGTGGGTAGGATGAACCCTCCTAACCAGACTGTCTCATCGCCGGAGGAGGAGGTTCCTTCCAGCCTGCTCATCGTTCTAGCCGTTGGTGCCCTTGTGTAGATATCCTGTTACGCTCCCCTGGCAGGGATCTCCTGGTCTTCCTTGGGTCTTGTCATTCTTTTTCTGAGGGTTCTGACTTTACCAGCACTGGAGAGTCCCTTGGGAGGTATTGGCAAAGTATAGTTTTAGCACTCGCTCCTATCACCGAAGAGCTGCACGTTACTTGCTCAAGTAGAATCTAGAGGTGGGTTCAGAGGAACCAAATTACATCGTGCATCGTGCAAGGGGTAGCCGTCCAAAGAGGCAGGTGTCAGCTTGCCAGCCTTCCTTCAGCCAGAGCCTGATGTCGGTGGAGGGGGCGGGGGGGGGGGGGCTGCGTGCGAACTCAGCCCTGCTGTTAGAAGCAGTGTGATTAAAGTAGCCTCGTAAGGGCATGCAGTGGGGGCTGGCAGGGTGCCCGTCCTTCCTGCTGTGTTTGGGGTTTTTTACACAATTGAGTTTTTTGTGGTTAAGCCTGGCCAAGTTTTGCTTTCAAGGAGAGCCACTTCCCCAAGGGAATGGGAAGAGAGTCGTGGTTAATATGTCATGAGATCATCCCAATGGCAGCCCGTTCTCTTATTGATTTGCCAGCATGTGCCTGGCTGGTGGCAGGGATTGGTCCCTGGCGGCTGGAACAGCAGGGTGGCCTGGCGGGGTGCTGTGGCCTGCCCAGCTCTTCTGGGCATCAAGGGAAAGTCAGATTTGCTTTGGGGCAAATCTGGAGATATCTTTGCAGAAAGAGGCCTGCTCCTGAGCACAGAGATCAGCCACATACCCTGCGGCACTGGGCAAGAAACAGAGATAAGAGAAAAGCTTGGGGCTTTTGCCCCTGCCTTAGAACAGTTGAATTATAACTCCTAACTCCATTGCGAGTCTCTTCCCTTCCTTAGGCATGATTGTTTCGTGCATCATGGTAGCTTGCTGCAATTTTATTTTTTGGTTTTTAAACCAGAAGCCAGAGTTAAACATTGATATCTACTCTCCATAGTTTTTTGGTTTTTTGGTGTGTGTATGTGTGTGTGTGTAATTTGCTTCTCTGATAAAGTTAAGCTCTGAAGGATAGGGGTCTCTGTTTTGGTTTTGTATCCATGCGAACATCATCCCGGGCTTTTCTTCTTCTAGGGAAGTATGTGATGGTAATGGGAGTGGTGCAGGAGTGCAGCCCTGAGCCGTGCCTTCAGGCTGTGAAGATGACAGATCTCTCCGATAACCCCATCCACGAAAGCATGTGGGAGCTAGAAGTGGAGGATTTACAGAGGCATCTTCCATAGATGACCCTGGAACCCTTGCTAATAACAACAGGAATTCTGAAACAATTTAGGTTCTTACACCATGTAGATTTCACAGGTAGCATTCCGCGTACATTTCTCATAAGTTTCTCCAAGATGCGGTACATTTCTCATAAGTTTCTCCAAGAGTTTTGCTTTGGTTGACCAAGGGCCCAGAGGTGGAATTTCTGTGCACTAGGACATTTCTCTTAACTTAGCCCTCAATGCCCCTTGCTTTGACGACTGTAGATGAAAAGCAGATGTGTGCTCCTTTTTTTTTTTTTCCCCTTTTGGTTGATGTGTGTTAATGCTCTTTAAAGCACGCAGAAATCTCATGTTGCATTTTCCAAGTTTTATAAGTGATGGTTGTTTTTCCGTTGCCGCTGGGACCATGTTTTTACGATGTCGAAGTTGAATCTCGCTCATTGCCTGCGTTGATTAAACTGTGGTTGTGGGCTCAGAAACGGACTGCGTGAAATGGGAATGACATCATGGCCCGCCTCTTCTTCCATCAACAACTTCCATGTCCAGCGTGCAGGTCAAACAGCGTTTTCCTGCGGCGGGCACCCAGCAGCCTCTCCAAGACAGCTCACTCTTGGTGCTTCCGGGGCCTCCAAGCCATTAAGGTACATTTCCTGGAGATACCGAGGGTTAACACCTGCCGCTCTTCCTCTCTTGGAGCTGTTGAAACACTCAGAAAATGTCTTGTGAAACTAAAATCAAGATTGAGAATGACTTTTAGGCATTAACCAGACTTCTGCCTCGTAGCTTCTGGTGAGACGCCACAAGGCAGCAATGTCCTGGTGCAAAGGTTTTGGGACTTTTTTTTTTCTCCTTCCAGTTTTACTGAAATACAATTGACATATGGCATTGTGTATGGGGTACTGCCTAAGGATTTTAGAGTTCTAGCATTTTCTGGACGGAATGGCTTTTTGTTGCAATTATGTTCAGGGTGGGTTTCTGCTCTCTTACCGGTGCCTGTTTTTCCCAAGACTGTAAATATCAAGGAATTATATTCCTACACTGCTGTACAGTTTTGTTGGGTTATTGATCTTCTACCACTAATAAATTATTTTACATGCTGTATTTTTCTTTAAGATTTTTTATTTACTTATTTGAGAGAGAGAGAGAGCAAGGGGAAGGGTAGAGGGAGAAGCAGACTCCCCGCTGAGCAGGGAGCCTGATGTGGGACTCGATCCCAGGACCTTGGGATCACGACCTGAGCTGAAGACAGATGCTTAACCAACGGAGCCACCCAAGCTCCCCCTTTTTTAAAATAGACTATTTTGGGGGGCACCTGGCTGGCTCAGGATCATGGGTTCGAGCCCCACATTGGGTGTGGAGTCTACTTTAGAAAAAAATAGATTACTTTTTAGAGTTGCTTTAGATTTATAGAAAAAAGGAGAAAGTACAGAGTTCCCATGTACCCCATCCCGCAGGTTCCTCTCTTGTTAATACCTGGCATTGGTGGGTTACATTTGCTATAGTTCCGACACCACACTGATAAAGTATCACTACCTCAAGTCCGCAGTTTTCATCGGGTTCTTGCTTTGTGATCCCCGGTTCTGCAAGTTTCTCAAAGACAAAATATTGTGTATCTTCTATGACGGTGTCCTACAGAATCAGAGCACCGGCGTGAAACTTCTCTGTGCCCTACCCACCAAGCCCTCCCTCTCCCTCGACCCCTGGCAGCCGCTGATCTTTCTACTGTCTCCATAGCTTGCCTTTTTCCAGAATGTCTCACAGTCGGAGTCCTACGGGATGTCGTCTTGTCAGACCGGCCTCTTCTCCCTTAGCAGTATGCGTCTAAGCTTCCTCCGTGTGTCTCTGTAACTTGGTGCTTATTTCTTCTTATGGCTGAGTGATGCTCCGTTGCATAAATATCCCTTAGTTTACTTTTCTACTGAAAGACCCCTGTCTGAATCCAGTTTTTGCCAGTTATTAATAGGGCTGACAGAAACGTTTGTGTGTGGGTTTCGTGTGGACTCAAGTTTCCATTTCTCTGTCGTAAATTCCTGGGAGTCCCACGGAAGCCTGTATTAGCTTCTGGGGGAAAATGCCGGGCTGTCCCAGGCCACTCAGGCTGCTCTCACAAGATGCCATTGACTAGGGGTTTGGGGGCTTGAAAACCACGGACATATAATTTTTCACGGTTCTGGAAGCTTTGGCGAGTCCAAGATGCCAAGATTAGGGTGCCTTTTACTGTTCGTAGATGGCTGTCCTCACATAAGGGAAGGGGTAAGGAGCTCTCTGGAGCCTCTTTGCTGGGCAGTGATCTCACTCGTGGGGGCTTCACCCTCATGACCTAGTCACCCCCAAAGGCCCCACTTCCAAATACCATCCCACTCAGGGTTAGATTTCAACGTAGGCATGTGGCAGAGGGGACACGTGCTCCGTCTTTAGCTCCATCCTCTGGACCAGCTGTACCCCTCCACTCTTCCATCTGCCGTGTATGAGCGCGTGTATGATTATCCTATATCGTCACCAGCCCCTGGCATGGTCAGTGTATTTTGGTGTTTTGGATTTGCTAGGCTTCCCCCCACCCCCGATACTAGTTCTATTTTATTTTATGTTTTGAAACTTCTAAAGGCAAGGCAAATCAGAAAGCACCCGCTGTCTTTTATTACTGATCTGAGTTCATGGACTGCTGAAAGCTTGGTTTCGAGCCAGCTCCCGTTCAAAGTTTGGGAATTTTTCGGGCCCAGTTACTGAGTTGCATCAGTAGCTTTGCAAGGGGCGGACCTGAACATGAGCCGTTCTCACGTCGTTACGTGTGTTGTGTGACTGTGAGCAAGTTAACTAACGTCTCTGTGCTTTACTTAGCTCATCTACTAAAAATACAGATTTTCCTTAGCGCCCGGCGCCGATAGAGGAATAAAGGAGGGTGCACAGAAATCACATGTCTGCGTACCTGGTACACGGCAGGCATCGAGTGATTGTTTCTGGGAGCAGGAGAGAGTTCTTCGAGCCACTGACTGCCTTTAAAAAATTTTTTTCTAACGAATAATTTTAGATCCCCCCAAAAATGGCTGAGAAAGTACATAGAGTTCCCATGCACTGCAGCCAGTCTTCTTTATTATTAACATCGTACGTTAATGTGGCATATTTGTGACGATTAATGAACCGCCACGGAGATGTTATTATTAACTGAAGTCTGCACTTTATTCAGACTTCATTTCTTTTTTTTCCTAACGTCCTTTTTCTGTTCCAGGATCCCGGCCAGGATACCCTGTTATATTTAGTCGTCGTGTCTCCTTAGGCTCCTCTCGGCCGAGCCCATGGACCAGTTGCTTTGATTACACAGATATTTAATTCCAACATAGTCCATGGGATCTCCGGTACAGGACCCTCAGCCTAAAACATGATTTCAGAGTTGCTGCGGGGCTCCCAGTTGGAGTCCTCGAGCTGGGAGTGTGGCCGGCTCCTTGACTTTCCGCCCAGAAGTCCGCCCTCCTGAGCCTTGCCCACCACCCCCCGCCCTTCCCCAAAACCCACTTTCCAGCTAGAAAATGGAGTGGGCTGCCCAGAACCTTCTCATCTCCCTGGGGTTTGTCTTCACCTAACTTTGGTAAATAGTGCCCCGTTGAGAAATGCTGATTTAGCTGATAGGGTTGCCTGGGCGGCGACCTCTGTCAGAAGTGTAGGAGGTGGGGACCAGAGGGTACCTGCACTTTTTCCGACAGTCCCGCAGACTGCCTGCCGCTCCCAGGGGCTCCTGCCGCCCCAGTGCGGGGGCGCGAGCCCTTGTGGTTCCCCCAAATATTAATAGCTCTCACCGATTCATAGCATTTCCTCCTTGACACCGCTAAATGAAAACGCATCTCGGTTGGGGCTTTTAGTTTTCAGGAGCCAAATCACAGTCGGTTTATCAGCAAGCACCTCTCCCCCACTTCCCCACCAGATGAGGACAGGCTGTGTGCGCTCCCGCCACCCAGCTTCCCTTTTGAAATGGGCTCTTTTCTAAGAACTGAAAATAAGCACCAGAGGCCGTGACTTCACTTTTCTTGGAACTGCTTTACATTAGAAGAAGAAACACACACACACACATACACACACAGACACACACACGCCTTCATTTAGCTGGTTTTGGATCACTGAGTTCCCTTGTCGTTCCTGCTGTGTCTTCTTGTAAAGCTGAAGTTTTACCGCAAAATTCTGATGCATCAGGTGAGGCAGGAAGAAGCAGGAAGCCCGTGAAACAGTCGAGGGTGCTGGGTCCTGGCTGGTTCCAGTACGATTTAATGCCGGAGGAGGGCACGAGCAGGGATGGACACACTGTGGGGTGACGTTCAGATCCCCAGGGTCGCTGGCATGAGTGTGTGACCCCGAGAGCCGTCAGGCCACCAAATGGGCTAGGGCTGGTGTCACTACCCCCCAGGCCACAGTCCAGATCACAGAACGGCTCAATGATACGGAGAAAAAAACCGCACTTTTCAGCTACAGTGACCTACATTATTGTAGCCATGTTGGAGCCGGTGCAGGAGGAGGTCTCCCAAGAGCCCCTGCCCACTTAGGATATGGGAGATCGAGGCTGAGCCACACCAGGGGTCCAGTCCTGGTCCTGCCCTTTCCTGTCTAACCTTGCACTTGGAGGGCAGTCTCTGAAGTGGAGCTAGTTCTTCCCTCACAGAATGTTCGTGGGAACTGGCGTAGATACCTTTCTCAGTGGGGATCTCTGTAGATAGGCACATACATGGTTCTGAAATCGGCTCTTGGTATCTCTGTACCCATCAGTGGAGGCTTTCCCCTGGTGTGATCGTGGCTTATCTATCTCTGCCCCGTGCGGGGCCTTGCAAAACCGACGTGGGCTGTCAGTAAATTGGGGGGGTGAATGGCCACATTTTAGGTCAGAAGACGGGTTCCACAGGGAACAATGCTTTTGAGTTGACTCTTGGCACACAGCAGTTTTCCAATGAAAGGAGCCCTTCCAGGCCAGGCCTAACAAAAAGCACCCTTTGACTTGAGCACCTGGCTAATGTATAATCAACCCTAGGGTGCTTGCTAGAATGTTGGAGAGAGCAGGGCGTTCTGAAGTACAGACAGCTTGATGCAAAAAAGGCTGGAGGAAAAGAAAAGAGACAGCTGAGCACCACACCACACCCCACCCTCCCCGCCTGGCAAATGTTTGCACTTTGGGCAGACTCGGAAATTACAGTCCCACAGGAATCAGTAAACCTGTCTTGATTTTTAAAAAAAAAAAAAAGCAAATTCAACCAGGAGTTGCATGCCAGGGACTCTGCCAGATTTCCCCTCTGTTACCTCATTTTATTGTGTCAGTGCCTCCCGGACGTTCATTTCCTCCTCCCCGACCCACCCACCCTGGAAAAGGGATGCAGTGCCTCTCCCGAGAGCATCTAGCCAGCAGCCTGTGGCAGAGACAGGTGACGCAGGCCTGCTGATGGTCCCACGTTGTAGGGGAGGTGGCCGGCGCCTTCTTTCTGAGCTGGCTCTTCTCCGATGAAGTCCTCAGACCCATTCTGGAAGCTCCTGGTCTTTCCACTTAGGTGCTGGCTCCCCCTGCTGGCCGACCCCAGACACCGCTGCCCTGTGCTGTGGGAAATGGGATACCTGCCTGACCCGCGTGGAAAACCACAGAAGGAGGCAAAGGAACAAGCTGGGGCCATGAGAAGCTCACAGCTGTCCACCCTGGGAGTTGTGACCATCGTGGCCAAGCCATCTTGGGGGTGTGTGGTGGGAGACAGTGTTGGACGGGTTCCAGTGGCTCAGCTTTTAAACCCTTGCCCTATTGCCTATTAACTGGGTGACCTTGGATGAGTGGGTTTCACTCCTCTGAATCCTATTTCTGCCATCGGTACAGGGCGTGACTTGGGGTCTGAGAGGTCGTTCACGTGGGCGCTCAAAAAATGTTCACTTCATTGGTCTTTCTACCCTTAAGCACTTGCTGAGCACCTGCTGGGTTCCAGGCTCTGGGGACCCGCACAGTGACCAAAAGAAACGTGGCGGCTCCCTGTGGAGCACGGTGTCCGCACATGCTTCAAATCGCTGACCTCCCACTCTGCCTCCTCTCTCCGGCTTACAGCCCCACAAGCCTCTGTGGTCAAATCGGGTTTACCGGGATAGCCTCCCCCATCTCAAGGCCTTTATCTAATCACATCCGCAAAGTCTGCAAAGGTAACATTCGCAGGTTCCGGGGATTAGGACTCAGACCTCTTCGAGGGAGGCATTCTCCCTACCCAGTCTGCTCTCTGTTCCCCCCAAATTGTATGTCTGTCCCAAAGGCAAAGATGCAGACCCTTGGACCAGAGGCCCCGCGTCTTCCCTAAATCTCTTCTCTGAGGTAATCTGGGTGTGCTGTGGGCGGGCCCTGGGTGTAACCCATCCTGAGTGCCGCTCCTCTCTGTCCAAGAAACCAAGCTCCTCCCCCACAATGGGTGGGTGACAACCCGGAAGGGACGCGGTCAGGTTCTGTCTCTAATCCAAGGGACCAGATATCCAGGCAAAGATGGTGAAGAAGAAGAAACAACGAAGCCCTAGCACATGGAAGTATCTAACTACTGGGCATCCCTTTCTCCTGAGCAAGTAGGGAAAGGAAAGGAGCTTCTTTCTAGAAGCTCGGCACCTACCTCTCTGGGGCATGGGGAGAAAGTGGACCCAGCTGTTTCCATCAAATAGGTGGGGCCTGTTTTGGAAAGACAGCCAGGGCCAGACCCCACCTTGGCGTCTTCCAGGGCACGGCTGTGCAGCCTTTGGGTGCCGAGACTTCCTCCGAGTACCTCCCAGGCCAGGCGTCCCCACGGGAACCTTAGGGCCATCGCACGTGGCTAATTATCAGCCCCACCTGGGCTGCCTTGCACCTCGTCTCTCCCCACACCTTTAATCAGAATTCGTGTGGGCAGGGCTCAGGAAGACGGAAGCATGCAGAAAGCTCCCCGGTGAGTCTTATAATCAGCCAAGGGTAGCAGGCCCAGATCTACGGCTTCCTGGCGGGGGGGACCTGGGGGGAAGTCAGAGCTGCCCGAGCTTGGTTGACGGCTCGGGCCTTTTGCCTTCTCAGATGGGGCCCCCGGAGTCCACAGGAAGGGCAAAGGAAGAACTTGGGAACCCTGGAGAGCGGGACCGAGGGGGGCACCCATCCCCCAGCTTCCGTGAGGAGGAGGAGGAGGACCAGAGGATGGGAAAAAGCCCCCGCCGAGGAACAGGGCTGGACCACTGCTGCTGAGGTGTCCTAAGGTAGTGATATCAAGGCTTTTTTTTTTTTTTTTTTTTTTTTTTTTTTCTGATTTAAGAGACAGCAAAGGGAAAGGGAGGGGTAGAGGAGAGGGAGCCGCAGAGGGAGAGGGAGAAGCAGACTCCCTGCTGAGCAGGGAGCCCCACACGGGGCTCAAACCCAGAACCCGGGAATCATGACCTGAGCCGAAGGCAGACACTTCACCAACTGAGCCACCCAGGCGTCCCTCAGCTCTTCTGTTTAAAAAGTGAGTCCGTCTGAAGGAAAAACGTAATGTGAACCACAGTACCGGTGGTCTATGAAGGAGGCCTGTGTTTGGATAGCCCATTCCCTTCCCTTGACCTACAACAGAGCCGGGTGGTCCCGTGCAGCAGCCGCTAGCCTCGCCACGCTGTGGAGCGCTTGTCCTGCATCCGGGGCTGCTGGTAGGGTTGCCAGATTTAGCCGACAAGTACAGGACACCTCCCATTTCCTAAGTGTGTGTCGTGCGCGGTGGCTTCCTTCCAAAGAGGACCCGGTGGGAAGGTGTAGGGGAGAGGGTAGCTTTCCAGTGGAGAAACCTGGGCCCCCACACCTCAGCCAGGTGACCAAGGCGAACATCAGCTATGGTAGGTCCTGCTGAGTACGGTTTGTCCTTGGTTGGGTGTGGTGAGAACGACCCCTTCCCAATGCAACCTTGCCTCCCCACGCCCAAGCCCTGTTTTCCGTCATGAGAAAAACCTGAGACACGTCCCATTTGGTGGGCATTCAACAAAATCCCTGCCCAATACTCCTCAAAACTGTCAAGGTCCTCAAAAACAAGGATCGCTTGAGAAATTGTCGTGCTCAGGGCGAGGTAGGACCACAGCCACACAGGTGGTTATTAAGAGCAGGCGAGGCCTAAGGACACCGGACAGTTCAATGTCATGTGGGATCCTGCAGGGAGGAAGGGCACAGGCCAAGAGGAAGTCTGAAAAGAGTACGCAGTTCAGTTAATAATGTCTGGACAAGGTCTGCTTGCAAAAAATTACCATAGAACGTAGGATCTACGTTCTATCCGCCTACCAATAGGCGGATGTGGGGGTGAGGTAGTTAGGAACTGTCTCCTTTTGTCACAATTCTTCTGTAGATCTAAAACTGGGGTCCCCGCCCCCAGAAGTGGCTTTTATGAATTAAAAATACAGGCTGCCCAGGTAAAGTTGAATTTCAGATAAACTAGTACTCTTGGTGTGTCAGTATGTCCCGTGGGATATTTGGGATTTAGTTATACTAAAAAATTGTCCATTGTTTATCTGACTTTCACACTGAACTGGGTGTCCTGCGTTTTGTCTGGCAATCTTACCTAACTGAATTCCTAGTTGTTGTTGTTTTTTTTTTAAGACTTATTTATTTAAGAGCGAGAGAGCGAACAAGCACAAGCAGGCAGGGGGCAGAAGGAGAGGGAGAAACAGACCCATTGCCAAGCAGGGAGCCGGACGTGGGGCCCAATGCCAGGAGCCCGGGATCAAGGTCTGAGCCAAAGGCAGATGCTTCACTGACAGCCACCCAGGTGCCCCTGGTTCTTAATCCTTAATGGATTTGACTGTAAACAGCCTTGTGCGGCCAGTGGCTACAGGTGGTTCGGGAAGCAGAGATCTGGGTTCTGTGGCCCTGAGGTCGGCAGTGAGAAAGCAGGTGAGGCCCTGGAAACATCTTCTAATTCCAAGTCTGGTCTTCTTAACTGCACTCACCTGGTTCCCGCAGAGGAGGACCAGTGCTCTGAAGGTGCTGGGAGCCCAGTGGAGCAGTGTGGGGCCTCCAGGAGCCCAGGAGAGGCACGGGAGAGCTCGGAGTCTCTGCTCAGTGTGACAGCTTGAGACCATGGCTTAGGGACCGCCAGACCACGTAACAGATTGCCACGGGCTCAGCAGCCCAACTGAAACAGCATGGTTGGGTTTTCTGCTCAAAGCCTCACTAGGCAGAAATGAAGGCATCAGGCCAACTGAGCTGTTAGCAGGAGGCTCTGGGGCGCGTGGGAGGAAATATACTTTGAGGCTCATTCGGGCTGTTGGTGGAATCCAGTTCATTGTGGTTGCAGGACTGTGGCCCCCGTTCCCTCACTGGCTGCAAGCTGGGAGCTGCCCTTAACCCCCATTCCTGGCCCTCTCTCCCCCCACCCCCATTTCAAGCCAGAAACAGTGTCACATTCCTCTTTGGTTCCCAGTCCTCAGTTTCCCCCTCTGCGCTCTAGGCTCCAGTTGGAAGCATATCTATGATAAGGTCAGGTTGGTCTGCCTCAAGGTCAGCTGGTCTGGGACTCTGAGGACCTCCCCAGATTCCCTTCCTAGCAATGGGTAGATTAGGGTTGGGTTGAATAATGGAACTGGGTGTCCACACCAGGGGTGGGCATCTTGGGAAGGCATCCTAGAATTCTGGCCACCACGAGGACCTGTGACATACAACCACAGAAGGGATAAAGGGTTCTAAGCCAGACCACATGGCTCCCTCACCACTCGGTGTGTGGGACACCTGGGACACACGGCCTCTATGAGCCTGTTTCCTTGTCCGCAAAATGGGAATAAGCATGACCTTGTTGAACTCTGATCGCCGATTCGTCTTGGTGCCCCCCCCACCCCCCGCTCTGCCCGTCGCAGGACCTGCCTTGTCTTTGTAGGCGTGAGAATGGCGTTTTCCCTGCTTTCCCCACACTCTTTGCTTTTCTGGCTTGCGACAAGGCTCTTTCAGAATGAGCTCACTGGCTTGGGCTTGGCAGGCTGGACCAGACTTGGCATAGGAGGGAAATGTCGGTGAGAAAAAAAATCTGTTTGAGAAAAAAAATGGATGCATGTAGTCCAATGCGTATCCCATTCCAACATAAACATAATTGCACACGTTGGCGTGTGTTAACGAGCCCGAGGTAGGAAATGTTTGGTAGGTCTGAGCAGATTTCCATCTGCTCCCTTGCCGCATGGCTCACGGAGGATGAGACTTGGGGCTGTAGCGATCTGGTGGAGGCATTTCTCTGCGAGCCTCCTGTTTGTTCCATGGTCATGGGCCTTGAGAACCAAATGTGCCCGAAAGCCCTGTGAACTTACTAATGGAGAAAGACCAAGCAAGGGATCTTGGGTAATATGAAAGCCAGTGGCCAGTTTTGCGCAAGTTCTAACATGGGTGGTTTATAACTAATTGGAAAAACATGCGTCTTCTCGGTTGACTTAATCCTTTCTGTAGTGCCCAGGACTTAAGTGTTCCCAGAAGGCTTACGGGGGTGTACTTGGCTCCCAGGGTGGTCCCCACAGCTCCACAAGGGACAGAGAGCTTATGCCTACGTCTCAGGGTCTTCCTCAGGTGTACTGCCCACTCAGTCTCAGGGAGCAAGGACTCTGCCCGTCGCCAGCTGTCTTGGCTAGGGCATGGGACTAGGTCAGGGATAGCAGAGAGGAAGGACTCGTCCTGGCTTTAAATTTAGCCTTCAGAGGGAAAGGTTCTGGAGGCCAAGTTTGGGGTCCAGGCAGGAAAAGGAAACAGGCAACATTTAAGTCCTCTCTGACCCGAGGAAGCCCTCACCCTTCGATTAAGAAGCGCACAGTGTTGGGTCCTTCCATCCTTCTGCAAGACCATCTTCAGAGACACAGAAGCAGACTGTCCTACTTTCCCTTCCTAATTGGGGTTCTCTGTTCCCAGGGACAGATGAGCTGGCTGGGCCCTGGGTTCCCCAGTGTCCTTCAAGAGAAACCTCCATCAGCAGAGTGGAACTGGGCCCTGGCCAACCCCACCAGCAACTCTGGTCCAAGCGCTGCAGAGGCCAACGTGTGATCTCAGCCCCCCCCCCCCAGGCCAGAGGGACCCAGAGCGTCCCTGACCCAGCTTGGCCAGCTGGTCTCTGTCCCTGGGCCTCCTCTCTCAGAGCCACTGGGTGGTTTCAGAATGAAATGCAGCGTGTGGAGCTCTGCCCCCAACCCCTCCCTCGTCACCACAGCGTCTGAACGAGGGGGGTGCCGACCAAGAGGTGATCCTGTTATTAGAGTTATAAGAGTTTGTGGTTTCCTCTCTTGGTCTCCGCTTCCTTCCTGAAACCCCAAGAGAGCTTTCTCAGGAAAGGAAGGGCCTTTCGGATCAGGGAGCCCAGCTGGGAATGGCTGGTCCCAGTTAGGATGGCTAGCTCGAGCCCGGGGTGACCAGCTTGAGGTATGGGCTTGATTCACCAGGGCCACTGAGACACAGCTGTTTCAGCTGGGCCAGCTGGGCCCAGCCAGTGTGCCAATGTCACCTTTGTTCAACCCTGGGAGCTGTTCCACCATTGGGGGAAAAAAAAATGTTGTGGAGACTTGTCCTGCTCAGGACAGGCCGCTTCCAGGGACCCCATAAGGGCAGCCTGGGTCCTTTGCCTACCAGGAGTTTTTAGCTCAGAATGCATGTGTACGAGGGGAGTGTAATGGACCCACTCTTGTGCAAGTGGGGTCACGTTCTTGAAGGCTCTTTTAGGAAGTGGCTACAGGATGGTTATTCTGAGGCTAGAGATTGGGTGCCCTGTTTGGAGGGCTCTGTGGCTGGCCAGCCCCTTGCTTTATGGAAACTCTGGTCGGTTTCAGGCACCTGAGAACCTCGGGATTAGTAGCTTTGAAGCAGAACAAGTTACATAACTTCTGGGGCCCAGCCTAAAATGAAAATGCAGGGCCCCTGGATCAAAACACTATTAAGATTCAAGATGGTGACAGCGGGGCACTGGGGCAAGCATACGGGTGCTTCTGAGGGCAGGACCCTGACTCTGCAGCATGCACACCCATGAAGCCAGATGTGGTCTGGAGAGCGAGTGCGTGGTGGGCGGCTGGTCTGAGCACCCAGATGGATTTGTTCATCCCGACATCTTTTTTGGGCTGCCAGCCCGTGGAGACTAGTGACATGAACAGGACTTGCCCTAGTCGAGGCTGAGAGGCTGGTTGGGTGTGACATGCAGTGAAGAAAAGGTAGGGACCACTGGAGGGGGACAACAGATGCTCTGGGCCAGGCAACATCTTTTCTCTAGAATGGAAGGTGCCTGAGCATGGACGCCTGACATCATCATCTCTCACAGGGCTCAAAGCAAAATACAGAGGTCCAGGCAATGTGCGTTGAAGCCACCACCCCCTAGGTCATCATGTTCTAAAACCACCCGTGCTTTTGGGTGATACAACTTTTGTTATTCCTATCAGAGAAAACCGACCCAATTGACCCAATTCGAAAACAAATCCATCCCTGCCAGGGGACTTGACTACATGTGAACATGGAAGTGTCACCCAAAATGTGATCCTTGCTTCTTGTTTTCTTTGCCTTCAGCCCATAGCCCCAGGCCTTCCTGCAAACGTTTTGCCCATGGCCAACCCTGGCTTCCATTGTTCCTAATGAAGTCACTGGTCATTCTTCCTGCTGTTACCATGAGTGGAATGTCTTCTTCATCAGCAAGCTGCTTTTAAGATTTTTCTCCTTTCCTTCAGTTTCCATGAGTTTATGGTGTGTCTAGGTGTGGTCATTGTGTTAATCCTGTTTGGGATTTGCAGAGTGTCGTGGACCTGTGGATTGATATCTTTCATCAATTTTGATTAATTACTGGCTATCATCCCTTAGGATAGTCTTCTAGCCTATTCTTTCTCTCTTCTTCTCGTGGGACTCCAATTACACATATGTGAGCCAACTTGATGCTGTTCCTGCAGGTCTCAGACATGTGTCCTTTCTTACGTTTTCCTCCCCTCTTTCCATTTGGTTTTTAATTCTTGTTTCATTCTGTGCTTCGGTTTGGATAACTACTAACAACCTGTCTTCAAATTCACTGATTCCTCTCTTGGGCTGTGGCCAGTCTGTGGTCAAATTCCTCTGATAGATTTTTCATTTCAGACATTTGGATTTTAAATTCTAAAACCTCCTTTTGGTTCTTTCATAGAGTTTCCATTTTTCACTTGAATTTCCATCTCTTCCTCTTCCATCCCATTTTACCTCCAAATTCTTTAACATATTTTCAAGTCTTTGTGTAGTCCAGCATCTGGGTCATGGGTGGATCTGCTTTTATTAATTGTGTTTTTCTGGTTCACACAGCTAGTAATTTTGGATTGTATGTTGAGCATTGTGGATGACATGTTGTAAGGACTCTGGATTCTATTACCTTCCTCTAAAGAATGCTGAGCTTTGGTTTTTTTTTTTTTTAAGATTTTATTTATCAGAGAGACAAGATGGCACAAGTAGGGAGGAGAGGGAGAAGCAGGCTCCCGGCTGAGCAGGGAGCCTGATGCGGAACTCCATCCCAGGACCCTAGGATCATGACCTGAGCTGAAGGCAGACACTTAAGCAACTGAGCCACCCAGATGCCCTGAGAATGCTGAATTGTGTTCTTGCAGACACTGAAATTGACTAACTGATCAGCTTGCACATATCAAGGCTTGGTTTCCGCTTTGTTAGAATGGGTCTATTTCAAATCCTGCCTCCTCTTCTCCCAAGTTCTAGTGTATGGCCCCTACTCCTAGAGTATGCTCCACACTCTTAAAGCCTGGCTTTTCGGGGGTGTCTGCTGAAAGCCTCAGATGATTAATCAGAATATTTCCTCCTAGGAGTTGTAGGACCTCTAATATTTCTGTTCAGTTTACTTGCCCTCCCTACCTGCACATATCTGAGCTGTTTTCCACTAGACCTCAGAGTCTCATTCTGCACTTCTGCAGCTCAGGATCTGGTCAAGCATCTGGGGTGAACCTCCAGGCAGATTTTTGGGGCTCTCTGTGTGGCTCCTTCCTCTTGAGCACTTGCCCTGCAGGTCTTAGGTGTTCTAACATCTCTGAACTCTGATCTCTGTTACCTCCAGTTAACAAGACCTGTGTTCTCTGTTGGAGCTCTACATCCCTGCTCAGTGTCTGTTCTTTTTCTCCTTGCCAAAGAAAGCCATGGTGAACATGGACTTCATTTCAAGTACTTCTCTCCTGTCAAGAACTGCCTCTCTGTGCTGTGCTCTCCAATTCCTGCTAATGATTGTTTTATATATCCTGCTTAGTTTCAGAGTTGTTTATGATGGGAGTGGTAGTAATCCAGTGAGGCCAGCTTGCAGACTTTTAAACTTTTTATTAGATCATAAAAGATCTATATATCCTGGATTTCTGGGATTTGAATCCTGCTTAGAAAGGACTTTCCTACCAAGAAATGGGTTAAAAGTTTCTTTTGAAACTTTATTTCTTCTAGTACTTTTACAGTTTCATTGTTTATGTTTAAATCTCTGACTCCTCTGTAATTAATTTGGATTAAAAAAAAAAGGTAGAGTGGGGTCTAACAGCGTTTAGTGGGGTCTACCAAGTCATTCTAATACCGATAACTGGAGAGTACTTCTCCCCACTGATTTGAAATGAAGTCTTTGCTTATATGTTAAATTTTTGAATGTATTATGTGTATTTTTCACTTCTGTTCCATTGATAGGTTTTATGTACATTTTCACACATACATATGTTGGTATGAAACTGTTTTAATTACTATAAGACCATAATCTGTTTTAGTACCCAATAGCATTCTTTATTCTTTCAGAAATTTCCTGATTATTGTTGTTTTTAAAAATTTCATGAACTTGGGACGCCTGGGTGGCTCAGTTGGTTGAGCGGCTGCCTTCGGCTCAGGTCATGATCCCAGCATCCTGGGATCGAGTCCCACATTGGGCTCCTTGCTCGGCAGGGAGCCTGCTTCTCCCTCTGCCTCTGCCTGCCATTCTGCTCTCTCTCTCTCTCTCTCTCTCTGACAAATAAATAAATAAAATCTTAAAAAAAATTTTTTTTTAATTTCATGAACTTTATTTTTTAAAAATTTTCAAAGATTTTATTAATATATTTGACAGAGACACAGTGAGAGAGGGAACACAAACGGGGGAGTGGGAGAGGGAGAAGCAAGCTTCCCACCAAGCAGGGAGCCTGATGCAAGGCTCGATCCCAGGACCATGGGATTATGACCTGAGCCGAAGGCAGATGCTTAATGACTGAGCCACCCAGGTGCCCTGTCGAGAACTTTAGATTCAGATCATCTAGTTGAAAAATTATGTGTGGGCACACACTCACACACACACAGGCACATATATCCCTGTGGGGTATTTTTATTGAGATCATATTTACATGTTAAATTTAAGAAGTTGCTTTTTTAGTGGCTTTATTTTTATACCTTAACAAATCACCAATTTTAAGTGGATGCATCAGTGATGTCTAGTGAATTTACAGAGTCGTGCACCATACTATGGTCCGGTTTTAGAACACTGCTCCCACCCCCAAGAAGAACACCTGCGCCGCTGACTGTCACTCCTGGTTCCTACCGCCAGCCCCAGGCAGCCACTCTCCTGCTCTCTGTCTTTACCAGTTTTCCTTTTCTGGACATTTCATGTAAATGCAGTCACACAGCCTGTGGTCTGCGGCGTCTGGCTTCTTTCGCCCAGCCTGCTGTGTTCGAGACTCGTCTCTCTTGTAGCAGGCACCACTGTTTCCTTTCCACTGCCGAGCAGCCTTCCATAGACAGGACACGCCACCGCCTGTCTGATCGTTCATCAGCTGGAGGGTCCTTGAGCACCAGTCTCTGTGGGAGCTCACACCTTCATTTTTCTTGAGTAGCAGCCTAGGGACATTGCTGAGCCATTATGGCAAAACGGTGTGTAACTTTTGAAGAAATCGCCAACGTGTCTTCCTTCTGGATTGGCCATGTCCTCTCACACCCCCACCCCGTATGAGGGTTCCACATCCTCCCCAACCCTCGCTGTGGACGGTTGCGCTTTTCCTCATGTTGAGTTTTTGCTAGGTAAGAATGTATGCACTAGGGCGCCTGGGTGGCTCAGTGGGTTAATTCGCTGCCTTCGGCTCAGGTCATGATCTCAGGGTCCTGGGATCGAGTCCCGCATCGGGCTCTCTGCTCAGCAGGGAGCCTGCTTCCATCTCTCTCTCTCTCTCTGCCTGCCTCTCCACCTACTTGTGATCTCTTGCTATCAAATAAATAAATAAAATCTTTAAAAAAAAAAAAAGAATGTATGCACTACAGCTTTCTTTACAGTTTAAGTCTTTTATTTCCAGCTGCTTTAAAAAGATGGCTCCATCTGGGTTGTATACACTCTGGTGCCTTTGTTTCTGGGAGTTTTCTTTTTTTGGAGTCTGTTGTAAACGGAACATTTACTTTTGCTAACTTGTCCAACTGCTTCCTGTTCGTACATAGGAAGGCTAGGTATTTGGGTATGTTGCTTCGATACCCTATCCCTTAGGGAAGTCTCTTTTTGCTTGCCACATTTTTCCATTGCTTCTTTTGGACTCTCCAGAGTAAACACAGTTACTTTTCTTCTTTCTTTCTCCTCAAATTTCTTTTTTTCCGCTTAACTACTTTCATCAGCTGGAATCGTCCAAGCAAAATAGTAATGATAGGGGGCATTCTTTAGTTGCAGTCTCATGGAAACTTCTCTTGCTTCCAACCATCACAGATGATGCTGATTGTTGGCTTGATGGATGTGTGAGTCTGTGTGTGTAAATTTTATCATGTTAAGAAAGCACCCTTCTTTCTCATTTGATAAGAGATTTTGTTATATATGGTAAATTTGGTCAAATGCCTTTCAGCATCTATGATGAGTAGATGCTTTAATATGTTAATATAAAGTATCCTTTAATATAAAGCCACTTTAATACATTAATATAAAGTAAATTAAAAGGAAGGTGTCTGTCATACTGTACAAGTCTCACTTGGTTCTGGTGATTTCTCCCTTTAATGATCATGGTGGATTTTATTTGCTAATATTTTATTTGGGATTTTTGCATTTTTTTAAATTAACAATAAATAATAATGTATTATTTGCTTCGGGGGTACAGGTCTGTGAATCATCAGTCTTACACAATTCACAGCACTCACCATAACACATACCCTCTCCAATGTCCATCACCCAGCCACCCTGTCCCTCCCCACCAACCCTCCAGCAAACCTCAGTTTGTTTCCTGAGATTAAGAGTCACTTATGATTTGTCTCCCTTCCCAGTCCCATCTTGTTCCATTTTTTTTCCTCCCCTGCCCCCATGATCCCCTACCCTACCTTTCAAATTCCTCATATCAGAGAGATCATGATAATTGTCTTTCTCTAATTGACTTATTCCACATAGCATAATACCCTCTAGTTGCATTCATGCCATTGCAAGTGGCAGGATTTTTGATGGCTGCATAGTATTCCATTGTACATACATACTACATCTTCTTTATCCATTCATCCTTTGATGGACATCTAGGTTCTTTCTATAGTTTGGCTATTGTGGACATTGCTGCTATAAACATTGAGGTTCACGTTCCCCTTCAGATCACTACATTTGTATCTCTAGGGTAAATACCCAGTAGTGCAATTGTTGGGTCATATGGTAGCTCTATTTTCAACTTTTTGAGGTACCTCCATGCTATTTTCCAGAGTGGTTGCACCAGCTTGCATCCCCACCAACAGTGTTGAGGGTTCCCCTTTCTCTACCTCCTTGCCAGCATCTGTCATTTCCTGATTTGTTAATTTTAGTCATTTTGACTGGGGTGAGGTGGTATCTCATGTGATTCTGATTTATATTTCCCTGAAGCCGAGTGATGTTGAACATTTTTTCTTGTGTCTGTTGTTTCTTGTGGCCTGTTGGATATCTTTGCTGAAATGTCTGTTCATGTCTGCTGCTCATTTCTTGATTGGATTATTTGTTCTTTGGATGTTGAGTTTGGTAAGCTCTTTATAGATTTTTGATACTAGCCCTTTATCTGATATGTCGTTTGCAAATATCTTCTCCCATTCTATTGGTTGTCTTTTGGTTTTGTTGATTGTTTCCTTTGCTGTGCTAACCTGCTGTGCTAACCTTTTGATCTTGATGAAGTCCCAATAGTTGATTTTTGCCCTTGCTTCCCGTGCCTTTGGCAATGTTTCTAGAAAGAAATTGTGGCAGCTGAGGTCGGAGAGGTTGCTACCCGTGTTCTCCTCAAGGATTTTGATGGATTCCTGTCTCACATTGAGGTCCTTCATCCATTTTGAGTCTATTTTTGTGTGTGGTATAAGGAAGTGGTCCAGTTTCATTCTTCTGCATGTGGCTCTCCGATTTTCCCAAAACCATTTGTTGAAGAGACTGTCTTTTTTCCATTGGATATTCTTTCCTGCTTTGTTGAAGATTAGTCGACCATAGAGTTCAGGGTCCATTTCTGGGCTCTCTATTTTGTTGTATTGATCTATGTGTCTGTTTTTGTGTCAATACCATACTGTCTTGATGATTACAGCTTTGTAAAAGAGTTTGAAGTCTGGAATTATGATGCCGCCAACTTTGGTTTTCTTTTTCAACATCCATCTGCCTATCCAGGGTCTTTTCTGGTTCCATATAAATTTTAGGATTATTTGTTCCCTTTCTTTGAAAAAAATTGATAGTATTTTGATAGGGATTGCATTAAATGTGTAGATTGCTTTAGGTAGCATAGACATTTTTACAATATTTTTTTTCCTAATCCATGAACATTGACCGTTTTCCCATTTCTTTATGTCTTCCTCAATTTCTTTCAGGTGTACTTTATAGTTTTCTGAGTACAGATTTTTTTGCCTCTTTGGTTAGATTTATTCCTAGATGTCTTATGGTTTTGGGTGCAGTTGTAAATGGGATTGGCTCCTAAATTTCTCTTTCTTCTATCTTGTTGTTGGTGTATAGAAATGCAACTGATTTCTGTGCATTGATTTTATATCCTGACACTTTATTAAATTCCTGTATGAGTTCTGGCAGTTTTGGAGTGGAGTCTTTTGGGTTTTCCATATAAAGTATCATATCATCTGCAAAGAGTGAGAGTTTGATGATTTCATTGCCAATTCCCATACCTTTTATTTTTTTGTTGTCTGATTGCTGAAGCTAGGACTTCTAGTACTATGTTGAATAGCAGTGGTGATATTGGACAGCCCTGCTGTGTTGCTGAACTTAGGGGGAAAAGCTCTTAGTTTTTCCCCATTGAGAATGATATTCGCTGTGGGGTTTTTCATAGATGGGTTTGATGATATTGAGGTATGTGCCCTCTATCCCTATACTGTGAAGAGTTTTGATCAAGAAAGGATGCTGTACTTTGTCAAATGCTTTTCCAGCATCTATTGAGAGTGTCATATGGTTCTTGTTCTTTCTTTTATTAATGTATTGTATTACATAGATTGATTTGTGGATGTTGAACCAACCTTGCACCCCAGGAATAAATCCCACTTGGTCGTGGTGAATAATCCTTTTAATGTACTGTTGGATCCTATTGGCTATTATTTTGGTGAGAATTTTCGTATCTGTGTTCATCAAGGATTATTGGTCTCTCTCTCTTTTTTTTTTTTTTTAAGATTTATTTATTTATTTGACAGAGATCACAAGTAGGCAGAGAGGCAGGCAGAGAGAGAGGAAGGGAATCAGACTCCCTGCTGAGCAGAGAGCCCGATGTGGGACTCGATCCCAGGACCCTGAGATCATGACCTGAGCTGAAGGCAGTGGCTTAACCCACTGAGCCACCCAGGCGCCCCAGGATTATTGGTCTCTTAATTCTTTTTTTTTTTTTTTAAGATTTTATTTACTTATTTGACAAAGATCACAATTAGGCAGAGAAGCAGGTAGAGAAAGAGGGGGAAGCAGGCTCCCCACCACACAGAGAGCCCAATGCGGGGCTTGATCCCATGACCCTGAGATCATGACCTGAGCTGAAGGCAGAGGCTTCAACCCACTGAGCCACCCAGGCACCCCTGTAATTCTCTTTTTTGACGGGGTCTTTGTCTAGTTTGGTGATCAAGGTAATGTTGGCCTCATAAAATGAGTTTGGAAGTTTTCCTTCCATTTCTATTTTTTGGAACAGTTTCAGGAGAATAGGTATTAATTCTTCTTTAAATGTTTGATAGAATTCTCCTGGGAAGCTTTCTGGGCCTGGGCTCCTGTTTCTTGGGGAGATTTTTAAAGACTGCTTCAATCTCCTTGCTAGTTATGGGTCTGTTCAGGTTTTCTATTTCTTCCTGGTTCAGTTTTGGTAGTTTATACCTCCTTAGGAATCCATCCATTTCTTCCAGATTGTTACATTTGCTGGCGTATAGTTGTCCATCCATTTCTTCCAGATTGTCACATTTGCTGGCATATAGTTGCTCATAATATGTTCTTGTAATTATTTGTATTTCTTTCGTGTTGGTTGGGATTTCTCCACTTTCATTCATGATTTTATTAATTTGGGTCCTTTTTACTTTTTGCTGAGTCTGGCCAGGTGTTTATCAATCTTATTAATTCTTTCAAAGAACCAGCTCCTAGTTTCGTTGATCTCTTCTACTGTTCTTTTGGTTTCTATTTCATTGGTTTCTGCTCTGATCTTTATTATTTCTCTTCTCCTGCTGGGTTTAGGCTTTCTTTGCTGTTCTTCCTCAAGCTCCTTTCTCCTTCAGGTGTTGTAGGGTTAGGTTGTGTATTTGAGACCTGTCTTGTTTCTTGAGAAAGGCTTATAGATATTTTTTTTAAAGATTTTATTTATTTATTTGACAGAAATCACAAGTAGATGGAGAGGCAGGCAGAGAGAGAGAGAGAGGGAAGCAGGCTCTCTGCTGAGCAGAGAGCCCGATGCGGGACTCGATCCCAGGACTCTGAGATCATGACCTGAGCCAAAGGCAGCGGCTTAACCCACTGAGCCACCCAGGTGCCCCTGTCCCAAAGATTTTGAACAATTGTGTTTTCATTTTCATTTGTTGCCATAGATTTTTAAAATTCTTCTTTTTTTTTTTTTTAAAGATTTTATTTATTTATTTGACAGAGACCACAGTAGGAGATAGGAAAGGAAGAGATCACAGAGAGAGGAAGGGAAGCAGGCCCCCTGCTGAGCAGAGAGCCCGATGCGGGACTCGATCCCAGGACCCTGAGATCATGACCCGAGCCGAGGGCAGCGGCTTAACCTACTGAGCCACCCAGGCGCCCCTGTCCCAAAGATTTTGAACAATTGTGTTTTCATTTTCATTTGTTGCCATAGATTTTTAAAATTCTTCTTTAATTCCTGGGTGTCGCATTTATTCTTTAGTAGGATGCTCTTTAGCCTCCATGTATTTGCGTTCTTTCCAACTTTTCTCTTGTGATTGAGTTCTAGTTTCAAAACATTGTGGTTTGAAAATATGCAGGGAATGATCCCCGTCTTTTGGTACCAGTTGAGACCTGATTTGTGACCCCAGATGTGATCTCTTCTGAGAATGTTCCATGTGCACTAGAGAAGATTGTGTATTCTATTGCATTGGGATGGAATGTTCTGAAGATATCTGTGATGTCCATCTGGTCCAGTGTGTCATTTAAAGTCTTTATTTCCTTATTGATCTTTTGCTTGAATGATCTGTCCATTTCAGTGAGGGGGTGTTAAAGTCCCCTACTATTACTGTATTATTGTCAATGTGTTTCTTTGATTTTATTAATAGGTTTATATAGTTGGCTGCTCCCATGTTAGAGACATAGATATTTAACATTGTTAGATCTTCTTGTCAGATCCATCCTTTAAGTATGATACAGTGTCCTCCTCATGTCTTATTACAGTCTTTGATTTAAAATCCAATTTATCTGATATAATGATTCACTCCCACTTTCCTTTGATGACCACTAGCACGGTAAATGGTTTTCCATTCTCTCACTTTAGATCTGGAGGTGTCTTCCAGTCTAAAATGAGTTCCTTGCAGACAGCATATTGATGGGTCTTGTTTTTCTTTCTTTCTTTTTTTTTTTTTTTTAATCCATTCTGATACCCTGTGTCTTTTGATTGGGGCATTTAGCCCATTTACATTCAGGGTAGCTATTGAAAGATATTAAATTAGTGCAATTGTATTGCCTGTACAGTGACTATTACTGTATATTGTCTCTGTTCCTTTCTGGTCTGTTACTTTAGGCTCTCTCTTTGCTTAGAGGACACATTTCATTATTTCTTATAGGGCTGGATTGGTGTTTGGTCTTTTAGTTTTTGTTTGTCCTGTAAGCTTTTCATCTTTCCTTCTATTTTCAATGACAGCCTAGCTGGATATAGTATTCTTGGCTGCATATTTTTCTCATTTAGTGCTCTGAACATATCATGCCAGTTCTTTCTGGCCTGCCAGGGCTCTGTGGATAAGTCTGCTGTCAGTCTAATATTTCTACCATTGTATGTTATGGACTTCTTGTCCCGAGCTGCTTTTAGGATTTTCTCTTTGTCACTGAGACTTGTAAGTTTTACTGTTAGATGACAGGGTGTGGACCTATTTTTATTCATTGTGAGGGGGGTTCTCTGCGCCTCCTGGATTTTGATGCTTGTACCCTTCGCCAAATTAGGGAACTTCTCTGCTATAATTTGCCCCCATATACCTTCTGCCCTTTCTCTCTCTCTTCATCTTCTGGGATCCCCATTATTCTAATATTGTTTTGTCTCATGGTATTACTTATCTCTCGAATTCTCCCCTCGTGGTCCAGTAGTTGTTTGTCTTTTTCTCCGCTTCTTTATTCTCCATCATTTGGTCTTCTATATCACTAATTCTCTCTTCTACCTCATTTATCCTAGCAGTAAAAGCCTCTGTTTTTGATTGCACCTCATTAATAGCTTTTTAAAAATTTCAACTTGGTTAGATTTTAGTTCCTTTATTTCTCCAGGAAGGGATTTTCTAGTATCTCCATGCTTTTTTCAAACCCAGCTAGCACCTTGATAATCATCGTTCTGAACTCTATTTCTGACACATTACTAATGTCTGTATTGATTAGGTCCCTAACGGTTGGTACTGCCTCTTGTTTTTTTTTTTTTTTTTTTTTTTTGAGGTGAGTTTTTCCACCCTTTCATTTTATCCAGATGAGAATAGATGAATGTGCGAGAACAAAATACTAAAAGCATAACAATGACCCCAGAAAAATATACACTAACCCAATCAGAAGAGACCCAAAACGGGGGAGAAGAAAGGAGGGGGAAAAAAGAAGAAAAAAAGTGTATATATATGTATATTAGACAGGTGAATAAAACAGAGCCATACACTTGATTTTGGGTATATTTTGGTCTGTTAGAATTTTAAAATTTTAAAGAAAGAGAAACACACACACACACACACACACATACACAAAAATAAGGGTAAACACAAGGGATGGACTATGGACTGTAAAAATGTAAAATTGGAAAAGATTCTAAAAAAGGGATTGATAACATAAGAAGTTGGTTAAAAAAATAAAAGAAAAGGTGGTCAGTCTGGAGCCTAGAACAAAATCATTCTCTAGATTTAAGGTATATTTTGATCTATTAGAAGAAACCGTATCACAAAATTTTAAGGAAAGAAAAGTGTACATGTGTACAAAAAATAAGGTGAAATATAATGAAGGGATAGAATATGACTATCACTATGAAAATTAAAAAAGATTTTTTAAAGGGGTATTGGAAAGATTAAATAGTTAAAACGTTAAAATAGGAAAGAGGAAACATTTTAAAAAATAGAATAAGAAAAAAAAATTTTAAATTTAACATTGAAAGACTAAAGAATCATGGGCGGGGGAAGCCATGCATTCCCATAGCTCTGAAGTTTTGCAGTTCTCATTGATCGATGAACTTTGTCTTTGCTGGATGTTCTTGCTGATCCTCTGGGGGAGGGGCCTGTTGCGGTGATTCTCAAATGTCTTTGCCGATTGCGCCGCCCTTGCCTGGGCCGGGCTAAGTCATCTGCTCTTGGGTTCTCTCAGTAGCCTTTATCCCTGAACACTTTCCGGACTGCAATGGAGGCCGGGAATGAAAATGGCGGCCTCCCCGTCTCAGGCCTGGAGGAGCCAAGAGCTCAGGGTCCCACTCCTCAGTGCACCCTCAGAGAAAAACAGTCACTCCCTCCCATCTCCCGGGTCTCTGGCCACACTCTGAGCTCACCTGGCCTGTGACCGAGCATTTCTATCTCTGGTGCACGGCCCCATTTGGAGTCTCCAAACCCAGCTGATTCCTGTTTCTCGCTCCCACGCTGCTCCTCCTGGAGGAGGAAGGAGGGCGTCTCCCTAGATCTGCCACTTGTGGGGTCCATGCCCCAAGAGCAGTGGACCAACTGTGCTGTTAATCACGGCTTAAGGTAACCATGAGCTGAGAGCCCACTGCTCGGCTCCATCTCTGCATCTGGCTTCCCCACTCTGATACCTGGGAGCTCTGCCACTGCCTCAGGCACCCCTGGTTTTCTGTGTCCTGAGATGACACAGTCCCCACGAGGCTCCACCTCCTGCTTAGGCTCCGGAGCGATGTCCCTCAGTGGAGCAGACTTCTACAAGTTCCGATTTTGTGCTCTGCTGTTCCACCGCTTGTCGGGAGCAGGCCTCTCCCCCTGCAGTCCGTCTTCCCGTCGCTTCGGATTCACTTCTCCGCACGTCCTACCTTCCAGAAAGTGGCTGGTTTTCTGTTCCTAGAATTGTGGCTCTTCTTCTTTTCGCTCTCCTGTTGAGTTTGTAGGTGCTCAGAATGGTCTGATAACTATCTAGCTGAACTCCTGGGACCCGATGATATTTAGGCCTCCTACCCCTTTGCCGTCTTACTTCAGTTCACTGAGCCACATCCATGGAGACACAGGGTGATAACTGCCAGCAAAGGGCTAACCTGCTAGAAAATGCTGAGAGGCACACTGGCACGTTGTTAAGCTGGACTTCTGCAGCGATGACTTCTCCCCCCAAGGGGCAGTTACCACCGGTGGCTCCCCTCTTTGCCTTGCATTGGTTTTTATGTAAGCACAGTTGGTCTGTGGTTTTCTTTTATTGTGCTGTAATCATTGGCTTTCAATATCGATGTCCCTGATAAAGAATTTGGAAGTGTTCCTTTCTCCTCTAGGCGCTGGTTAAATTTAAATGGCATTATGAGCATCCCTAAGGTTGACTTGAGGTTGGTTCCCTTCACCCGGGAATGGATCTACGCCTATGGTTTCTCCCTTCCTCGCCCACCGTAGGGGTTAGGGAAATGGTGGTATGTCTGCAACAGCCTTCCCAAGTTTCTTCGGGTATAGCTATCTTCCCTTTTCGGTATATTGGGGAGGAAAAGTTTTCCTCTACCTTTCACAGACTCTTCTGGCTGGTCTAAGAATGAAATTGACATGAGACAGGTTAACAGGAGGAAACCAAATTTAATCTGATATGTATGGGAATCTACAGGAATACAGAGGAGGGGTTCAAAGACAGAAAGGAAAAAAGAGGTCTATATGCTGTCCTGAGCTAAGAGATGGGAAGGCGGGTCTGGGGCTTCGAAGGGGGAGGAGGGCATTTGCAGGCCAATAAGAAGAGATGTTGGGTAATGAGATGTTTACCCTGCCATGCAGATGGATCTTGCAGATAAACTCTATCTCTGGTAATAGCTCTCATTCTGGGAAAGAGCCCTCATTTTAGATTCTTCTGGGTACTTAGGGGAGGGGCAACGTTCTTTTGAACTTGCAGGATCTCAGCTGTCTTCAGGGCAAAGTAGACTGTGCCAAAGTTGTACATTTGGGGGAGACTTGTTCTAAACCCCTGCATGTTCTTGTTGGTATTCCGCCCCCCAGCCCCCAGAAAATCTGTCTCTTCTAGGTTTTCAAGTTTGCTTGCCTAGACTGTGGCCTTGACATGCCCCTTTTTTGTCTTGATGAGCATAACCCCCCTTCTCCACTACCAAATAAGACAAGTCTTAAGCTGACTTGAGGTTACCATTTTTCTCTTAATTAATTTTTTGAAAAGTTTTACATTCAGGAAATGCTACATTCTTCCAAGTTGTTCTTGGAGGAGTAGGCTAAGATACACATCATCTCCTAGAGCACCCCACCCCCATCCCAGGCAGTAGGAAGTCCCTGGAATGCGTCCTCTGCATTCAGCAGCCAAGGATCGGCTCTGCTCCTCTCCTGAGGGAGGAAGTCCTGGCCAGAGAGCTTCTACCCCTTCCCCGTCTTTAAAGAATCGTTGAGAACTGAGGTTAGGTAATGAAAGCTCCCATGGTTTTTCCCAAGCTGTTGTGTAGACTGGGTCAGTTTCCTGCTTACTTAGACAATGGTCAAACATAAGCTGTTTTTCCCTTGGCCCCCTTCTGTTGTAAAACTCAGGTTTCACTCACACCATCTCATGGAGAGTAGATTTGTTAAAAAAATATAATTACATACACACATGTATGTGTGTGTGTGTGTGTGTGTGTGTGTGTGTGTACGGGGGACACACACACACACATATACAGACTTTATACGCTTTTAATTTGGTCAGAAGCCACGCAGGTGGCAAGAACAGGACTGACAGAGGCAAAGGGCAGCGGAACGTGCTACCTGAAATTATGCCCCAAAGAGTTTGATGCTGAAGGCAGCTGGGGAAAAGCAGACACAGGAAAAGATTGTTGCTCTTCCGCTATTGGCCTAGAGCAGGACTAAAAAAAATTTTTTTTGAAGATTTTATTTATATATTTGACAGAGAGCAAGAGAGGGAACACAGCAGGGGGAATGGGAGAGGGAGAAGCCGGCTTCCCGCTGAGCAGGGAGCCCGATTCGGGGCTTGATCCTAGGACTCTGGGATCATAACCAGAGTTGAAGGCAGGCACTTAACTGAGCCAACCAGGTGCCCTTCACAGGACTAAATTTATAAACCTGACTCCCTCTCTCCCTTCCCAGAAGGGTACAGGTTATTCCTGGCAGAGAACTCCAGTCCCTTAGGACCACTAAAGGCATCCACATAACAAACCCTGTTGGTTAGTTCCCCTGTATATTTACCCCTTCCCTCCATGTTCTGCCTCTAGAAGCTCAACCTTCTCCTTCGACTTGTCTCTTCTCGAAAACCGTGTCGTTCTCTTGTGAACGCTCACTCTCTCTCTCTCCCCGTTCCTCATGCAGCTCTCCCAGGTACATGCTTGAAACACACGCTAAGACACTTCTCGCTTCCTCTTGCCAGTCTCTCGTCAGCATAATTGACAGGACCCCAGCCACAGAACCCAGGATTGGTAGAGCATAAACATTTTTTTTCCCCTTCCCTCTAGGAGCTTCCTCCGAGAAATGACCTGCCTGTTACCCTCCCTGACCACAGAAAGCAGCTTCGAGGAGGACGGGGTCCCCTGCCGCCTCCTCCCTCATCCTCACCCTCCTCTGTCTCCACCTTCCTGCTCTCCCTCTGCGCTTCTGTTCCTATAAACGCGTGCCACTCTTGGCTACCCCCAACCTGTCTGATTTCAGAAACAAAAAAAGCCCTTCGAGCCTGTGTTTTCCTTCCTGTTTTTTCTTTTTCTACTACAGTAAAATGCACATAACCTAAAATTTACCATTTTTAAATGTCTCATTCAGTGGTATCAGACACGTTCACGGTGTTGGACAACTATAATCCCTATCCATTTCCAGAATGTTCTCATCTTCCCTGGGGCTCTGTACTCAGTAAACACTATCTTTCTGTTCTCCTCTCCCTTCTTTTCAGTTTCTAAAATTCTCGGGGACAAACAGCATCATACCAGGGTATCTATTTTTTTTTAAAGATTTTATTTATTTATTTGACAGAGAGAGATCACAAGTAGGCAGAGAGGCAGGCAGAGAGGGGGAAGCAGGCTCCCCACGGAGCAGAGAGCCTGATGTGGGGCTCGATCCCAGGACCCTGAGATCATGACCTGAGCCAAAGGCAGAGGCTTAACCCACTGAGCCACCCAGGTGCCCCTCTTTATTTATTTTTTTAAGTTTATTTTTCTTTGTTAATAAAAATTTTTTAAAGATTTTATTTATTTATTTGACAGACAAAGATCACAAGTAGGCAGAGAGGCAGGCAGAGAGAGGAGGAAGCAGGCTCCCCGCTGAGCAGAGAGCCCAATGTGGGGCTCGATCCCAGGGTCCTGGGATCATGACCTGAGCCGAAAGCAGAGGCTTAACCCACTGAGCCACCGAGGCGCCCCTGTAAATAAAAAATTTTTAATAGGTCCATGCTGGGCGTGGAGACCAACACAGGGCTTGAACCCATGGCCCTGAGATCAAGACCTGAGCTGAGGTCAAGAGACATGGGTGGGACACCTGGGTGGCTCAGTGGGTTAAAGCTTCTGCCTTTGGCCCAGGTCATGATCCCAGGGTCCTGGGATTGAGCCCTGCATCTGGCTCTCTGCTCCGCAGGGAGCCTGCTTCCTCCTCTCTCTCTGTGCCTACCTGCAATCTCTGTCAAATAAATAAATCTTTGAAAAAAAAAAAAAAAAGAGGGAGAGAGAGACATGGGCTTAACTGACTGAGCCACCCAGGTGCCACTGATGTTTATTTTTCCTTTTGGTGATCTCTACACCCAGTGTGGGGCTCAAACTCACGACCCGGGGATCAAGAGTCACATTTAGAGAGAGGAAGAAAGGAAGCATGTGGGGTCGAGGGAGAGGCTGAGGGAAAGAGAGAGTTTCCAGCAGTCTCCATGTCCCACTCAGTCCGGACCCTGAGATCATGACCTGAGCCAAAACCCAGAGTCTGATGCTTAACCAACTGAACCACCCAGGCGCCCCCAAAAGGAATTTTTTTTTTTTAAAGTTTTGTAATACAAATTTCTTTCTTTTTTTTTTTTTTTAAAGATTTTATTTATTTATTTGACAGAGAGAGATCACAAGTAGGCAGAGAGGCAGGCAGAGAGAGAGGAGGAAGCAGGCTCCCTGCTGAGCAGAGAGCCCGATGTGGGACTCGATCCCAGGACCCTGAGATCATGACCTGAGCCGAAGGCAGCAGCTTAACCCACTGAGCCACCCAGGCGCCCCCCAAAAGGAATTTTTAAAAGAAAAACGATCACCTACAATGTGATCCCTCTTCCTATATGAGCTGTTTCCATTTCAGGGATACTTGAAGTATCCCTACCAGTCCTTGCCCACATGCAGTCATTCTTAGTGCAAATATTTGTGCAGTCCTGCCTTCTGCTTGACTTGGAAGCTAATCTTTTTCTTCATGTTAATATATTGCCCAATGCTGGACTTCTTGACAAATGAGTCCGAGATAGTGTATCAGATTAATAGACCACAGCTTTAAAAAATCATTTCCCTGTTAGCTGTCTCTGATTTTTCATCATCTTGAATAATGAAGTTATTTGGAAATTCTTGGGAATCATGCCTGTTTCCCCTCCTCCCTGGTTTTGGATAAAGTCCCAGAGGCGGGGCTAATTAGGTCAAAGGAATGAATGGTTTTAAAAAGATGTTAGGAACCCACTACTAGGGGGGCACCTGGGTGGCTCAGTGGGTTAAAGCGTCTGCTTTTGGCTCAGGTCATGATCCCAGGGTCCTGGGATCGAGCCCCAAATTGGGCTCTCTGCTCAGCGGGAAGCCTGCTCCACACCCCCCACCCCCCACCTGCCTCTCTGCCTACTTGCGATCTCTGTCAAATTAGAAAAAAGAAAGAAAGGAAGGAAGGAAGGAACCCACTACAGAGGTGCAAATTAAAACTACCAGTTACAGAATCAGAGGGCTTTGGCTTTGCCCACAGCCTCACAGGTTCTGGGTATTATTACTTCAGTACCTCCTCTGCGGCAGAACAAAATGACCATTGTTATTTTCATTTGCATTTGGTCCCCAGTAAAATCAAATTTTCTGCCTAATGTTTACCCCTTAGCTGCATTTCTCTTCTGATGTCACCTTTCTCGTTTACCAAATCACTCCATGGAGACTAGATTTTTTTAAAAAAAACTTTCTATGGACCTGCTCTTTATATGCTGTAGCCCAGTTTCTAGGTATTTCTAATGGAATCATCCCCTGTCCCACCCATCCTTCTCTGAATCCTGCACGTGTGTGTGCACACCCAGCCACACGCCCCAGATTGCAAAGCGTGGGTGTTGTCACATCTGCCTTGAGAAAGGAGAACCACGCTTACCCTTTGGGGTCCGGGCCCGTGCCCAGCCTACTGCCCTTTTCCTGCTAAGTGTCTGGCTGGGAACAGAGTGTGGGATGCAGGTTGGGAACCTTCAGCAGTTTCCTGTCTGGACCAGAAATCACTGATCCTTTGAGCACATCTAGAAACTGAGGTCACATGGTTATAAACCATGGGTGCGTCAAACCCTGAACTGCTCCGCCTCCCTCCCACCCCCCAACCCCCGCCCCACACTCCAGTGATTTGCTTTCACTGTGAAGTCCAGTTCCTTCCTCCGCCTTCTGGGCTGAGTGCACCTCCGGGGTGCGTTTCTGATCATGTGTGACGTGGCCCATGGGGACATTTTAATGTGGACTCAGGAAAAATGAGTAAGCACGACGGATGTGTCTTGGGACAGGGCGAAAGCGCGCTTGGCTCTCTTCATGTCTGTGGTAGACTATGAGCACAGCTCTTGGAACACAGGAGGTGGTGACTGATGCCGGCAGCCTTGCGGGTCCAGTGGGGCCCACATCAGCACCAGCCTGGCCGTCGGCCGGTTGGAAGACCTTGTGTAAGTCCGCTGGGTTCTCCGAGCCCGATTCTCCCATTACATGAGGTCACGCAGGCCTCCCTGGGCGACTCTAAGGTCTAAGAAAAGGTCAGACATCAAAGAGTCGTGCCTGGACTCTTTCGGTTGTAACCGTGACGGCATAGCCCACACCCCACAAATCAGAACACCGCCAGCACGTGGGAGTGTCCTGGGCTGGTCCCGTTCGCGCCATCTTCAAAAAACTCTCCGACTCTCTAGAGTTCCTTCTTCTCGACTTTATTGAGCACCTGCTGTGTGCTGAGTATTATTTTTGTGTGGGGAGGCCAGGACAACTACATCTGGCATCTGAGCTTCTGGTTGACCCGTGCCTAGTGTCTGATGCTTTGCCCTTTGTTCTGGAATCAGGATCTTAGGAATCTGTGTGCAGAGGGCCTGGGGGGTGGGGTGCGGCTTCTCTTGGAGGGCGGATCTCACAGACTCCGGAATCATTCCTGTGGACGGTTAGTCCCATCCATCCGGTGGATGTGTTAGGGATTCTGCCAGCTTTATTTTTCGGTCAAAAATTCAAGGGATAGGTTTGCCTTCCCAAAGGAAGTGAACAGCTTTGAAGGCTGTAACCTTGGGGCCTGAGTGCTGGGAACCAGCCCCTCAAAAAGGAGGCTTCAGGTGCCCCCTGAAACAATTCAGTTCCAGATGCAGTGTTTACCCCAATGAGGGACTCTCTCCCACCAGGCTTATGCTGAAGGAATTGGGGAGCATCAGTCCCCCTCCAGGAGCCTCGGGTCTTAAGGGAGAAGCTGCAGAGGGCAAGAGAAGCCAGTCCCAAGCTAGGAAGACCTCAGGGCAGGCCAGGCTCCCACCGCGGGGCCTCAGCCAGAGCAGCCAAGCACAAGGAAAAACGTTAGGGCAAGAACAGTTGCTGGAATGGAGGTCCCTTTGCAGAGGGGCGGGGGAGAAGGGAGCCAGGCTGTGTTCTGGAGAGAGCGCAGGTATCAAGGAAGGCATAAAGAATCCTCCAGACCAGCTGGGAGCTTCATGGTCCCCAGAAGTATTTTGAAATCTTCGACTCCGAGCCTCCCTTGCTGTATCTGGAGCAAGTGTGGTCGCCACCCGCTGCTGTTTGATGCTAATGGTACTGGCGAAGGAGGCTGAAATCTTGGGCCGCTGGTGCTGCCTAGGCACAGTCTCAAACTGTAAAGAGAAGAGGAGGCCGTGCTGTGCTGGGTGCCCAGAGGACGAGGTGGGGGCACCTTTTGGCAGCCCCAGCATTGTCAGGCCCGGGGGGGGGGCCCTTTTTAAAAGGACCCCTCCCCCTTTGGAAGAGAGCAGGACTTAGCGGCCGGTCGTTCCCTACACCTGCGAGGCAGAGAACCAAGACCTGGTTTCCCCACCCACCCCGTCCCCACCCTGGAGTTCCCAGCCTGGCGAGGGGGCTGGACCCCAGTACCCAAGCTTTGGGAGCACAGGGGACGCCCCAAACCCAAATCGGAGTGAAGGGAAGTTCGGGGGGGGTGGTCTATGCCCGAGCTGACTCCTGAAGGGTAAGGAGAGGGGACCCAGGGCACCACGGCAGCAGGGACAGTCAGATGGATCTAGAGTATCTGGTGACCTCTTCGCGGTTTCCCCCTACTTGAGAGCAACCCAGGCTCACCCCGGGACCTCTGGCTCACATGGAAGCGTGGATCCCGTTCACTGAGAAGGGACGGCCCCTCTGCACCCTCCCTAGGCCAGTCGCCATTAGCAGGTGACTTTGAAACATTATTCTTGGAGATCGCTGGTCCTTGATTGATCTCCGGCCCGAGTGGGATGGGGTTGCCGACAGGGCGTGCAGGAGAAGCAGGGACCGTGTATCTTTTCTGGCTGCCAACCTCAGAGGGCTTCTGATGTGTCCCCACCCGCCCTGGACCGTAAAGGCTTCAGGGAGGTCCTTGGGTTGAAATTCCTTAAAAATAGGAACACGAGAGAACTCCATTAAGTGCCTCTTCTGTCCTCTCCAGAGATTTTGGGTTCTTTTCCAGATAAGCAGCACTCTTAAACTACTTCCCAGCTTCCTGCCAAAACGTACGGTCTGTGTCCCATAAACCCAGTCGTGAATTCCCGCGTGTCTGGGTGTCTGTCGGGCTGAGCTCGTTCCTGTGCCTAGATTTCTGGCTCCTTAAGTGTGTTCGTCTCTTATCATCCCCTCGCTCCGGAGTACAGTGTTGACTGGCCTATCATCAGGCCGAGCGTGGAGCGGGGGCTCTGAAAATGTTCTTTCATGTAAAGAAATTGAATCACCGTGTCCAAGGGCACAGACAAGCGCTCTTGAGAACATCCCCAGTGCTGAACGGCCAACACCACCATTCCACCATTCAGCTCCAGAACTTTTTTTTTTTTCTGTCCTGCAAAACTGAAACTCTGTCCCCATTAACCGACAACCCCTGAACCGCCGCTTCTACCAGCAGCTGGAGTCCTGGGCTCCATGGTTGTGACTACTCGAGGTGCCTCCCCTAAGTGGACTCCGAGAACCTGGGTCTCCGTGACCAGCTTCCTCCATGACCAGCATAATGTCCTCAGGGTTCGTCCATACATAGCAAGTGTCAGAAGGTCTAGACTTTATCTATTGTATATATCTCCGTATGGACGTAGAGATTCCTGCTGGAGTCGGACTTTCCATTCCTTTCGGTATGCGCCCAGAAGTGGCAGTTGCTGGATCCTATGGTGATTCTGTGTTTAATTTTTTAAGGAACCATCATCATGTTTTCCAGAATGGCTGTGTCTTTTTTTTTGCATTTCCATCCACAGTACCCAAGAGTTCTAATTTTTTCCCTCATCGTTGCTAACACTTATTTCCTAATTTTTTTTTTTCTTACAGAAGCTCTTCTGGTGGGTGGGAGGAGCTAGGTCGTTGTGGTTTTGACTCACATTCCCCTGATGATGGGCGATACTGAACATCTCACATGCCTGTCGTCTTTGGAGAAATGTCTATTTCGGTCCTTGGACCATTTTCTCTAACATTTGCAAATTTATTTTTAGTTAATCCCCCATGTGGGGCTCAAACTCATGACTCCAAGATCAAGGGTCACATGCCCCGCCTTCGACCATTTCTTAATCAGGTTGTTCTGTTGGTGGTGAGTTTGCAGGAGTTCGTTATATATTCAGAGTATTTACCCGTCATCAGATAAAATTTGCAAAGATTTTCTCCCATCCCATAGGCTGCCTTTATACTCTGTCGATTGTCCTTTTGTGCACATAAGTGTCTACACCTGATGAAGTGCAGTTTGTCTGTCTTCAGATGACTGGGCCCTTGGTGCCTCTCTAAGGACTCCATCAGAGCCAATGTCATGAAGCCTTTCCCCTATATTCTGAGGGCTTTATGCTTTCAGTTTTTATATTTAGACAGCTGATCCATTTTTTAAAAAGATTTTATTTATTTGACAGAGATCACAAGTAGGCAGAGAGAGAGGAAGGGAGGCAGTCTCCCTGCTGAGCAGAGAGCCCGACGCGGGGCTCGATCCCAGGACCCTGAGATCATGACCTGAGGTGAAGGCAGAGGCTTAACCCACTGAGCCACCCAGGCGCCCCGACATCTAATCCATTTTGAGCAAGTGTTCATATGTGGTATAAAGTAAGGGTCCAAGGTCATCCTTTGGGATGTAGACACCCATCCTCCCCGCCCTGCTTCCCCACTATTTGATGGAAAGACTGTGCTTTGTCCATTGTATGGTCTTGACAATCTTGTGAGAAGTCACAAGGGTTTACTTCACTTCTGGGCTCTCTATTCTGTCCCCCTGGTCTGTATATCTTGTGTTAGTACCATAGTGCTTTGATTGCTGCAGCTTTGTTAGGAGTTTGTTTTAAGTTTGATACCAGGAAGTGTAAAACCTCTTTGCTCTTTTTCAAGATTGCTTTGGCTATTTGGGGGGCCTTGAGAATCCATATGATTTTTAGGTTGGATTTTTTTAAAAAAAGATTTTATTTATTTGACAGAGAGACAGCAAGAGAGGGAGCTCAAGCGGGGGGAGTGGGAGAGGGGGAAGCAGGCTTCCCGGCTGGGCAGGGAGCCCGATGCGGGGCTCGATCCCAGGACCCTGGGATCATGACCTGAGCTGAAGGCAGAGGCTTAACAACTGAGCCCCCCAGGT